>NW_024543059.1:3700000-4300000 GCF_018167655.1 Microtus oregoni
CATCTCATCTGGAAAGAAGCAAGTCCAAGATGAGCAGTCTGAAACAGTTTCAGTCCTGGCTTCTCCACTGACCGGTCATGTGGCCAGGGACCATTTCTTCATTGCTTTGGAACATTCTAAACTGTGACAAGCAAACTTCCACGGTCCAGCAGACCAGTGACAGTGTGCTAGGCCACATGCTCAGAGTTGGATGAGCTGGCAGTTCAGGAAGGAGCTGGAGGTGCTACTCACGTAGCTCCCAAGACAATCAAGTCTCATATAAAGTTACAGGATGGGAACAATGGTGCTCAAAAGTGCATGGGTATCTTCTTGCTCACCCATGTTCATCTCCACATCCCTGCCTAATAAATAATAAATGCAACAAATATTTAGTGACTGTCTATTATAGCCAAGTCCTAGGAATTGCATAAATATCAATAAACAGACCATTTGAAATCACTGCTTCTTGGGTAAGTAAAAAGGGAAACCCAGCCCGTCAGCCATTAATTCATTCACCCAGACACTTAGCTACCCATCAATCTATCCACCCACCTGTTCACTACTCATAAATCCACCCAGCCATCCATTCATTCACCTAGCCATCTGCCCACCCACCTGTCCACCTATTAATAAATCTATGTATCCATCATTCACCCACCCATCCACCCATTCATTTGTCCACCTATTTGTAAACCCACCCACACAACTATCTATCTACCCTCGTTCCTTATAAAGCTACTCCATCCATCAACCTATCCATCCTTTTATCTTCTCATAAGCCCATCTGTTTTTGACTCCATTCGTTGGTCCCTTCATCCACCTACCTACCTGCCTATCATTTGTAAACCTGTCCACGCATCTCTTTACCCATCTCACCCCCATCCATCCATTTATACAGCCACACGACTATCTCGTCATTAGTCTACCTATTCCTCCATCTGTTCCCTATCTGCAAGTCCACCCAACCATTTATTCACTGACTCACCCATCCATCTATCCACCCACCCTTTCACCTAGTCATAAATCCACTCCTTCATCCATGGATGCATGCATACATTTATTTGCCCTTCTATCAATGAGCTGTATTGCCAGGCATTCATTAAATAACCACCAGGTACTTCCACTGGGCTAGTAGATGGAAAGAATTTTCAAGAAACAACTGAAAAGCTCTAGGCGGTTGCGCCTTAACATACTTGGGGTAACCACACCCCAAGATGGGTCAACACGAAACTGTCTTCAGAACAGATGCATGGGGGCGTGGTCTCTTTCTCGGACCTGTTAGTTAAACAAGAAACAGCTAAGAGTAAGGTTAGTGAGACAGAGTGGGCAGCCGTTACTCATTCTTCAACACTGGGTGGCTGGAGGGCTGTGGCTTTCTGTAAAAGGTGCCATCTTTTCAACAGATGGAAGATCGTACTTACACGCAACTGGAATCTGTTTTCGTAGGTAAAGGTAGATACCGCTGTGATAAATAAATGAGTGTTCATCGTCTATTATGTTGTTCTAAGGCGTCAGTGTTCTTAGTCATCATGCAATCTCATAGTTGGGACCAATATAAAGAGAGTGAAGGACAAGCTATGGAAACTTAAGTGGTACTCATTCTCCAGTGTGCTGCTTGCAGTGGCGTGATCCTGACTGTGAGCGCCTCCCTAAGTTTCACTCTGGGTGTCTCACTTACACCTCAATCTCATCGGCCCTAAAATAGCCGTAGCCCTTCTGTAAGGCAACATTTCTATTCCAGTCAATGGACTGTGGATGCTTTGACATCATTTTGGTGTTCATGCTCATTCTGTTAAATGGCTATGATTAGTCCCATTGTGAAGAGAAGGAACTGAAACTGAAGAAGGGGATGAATCTTCAGATTGTAGCATTGGGAAATCCATGGGATCCAGATCTGCCTCATGTTTCCCTGGGTCCACGACACAGTGGACACTCACAGAGCCCCTCACTCAACTGTCGCCTTTTCCCTAAGGCACAGCTCACATCTCTCCAGACTGACCTCACATCACCCCTCCTGGTGGAGCGAGAAGCCAACTGGTGTGCCATTTCTGAGTGAAGACAGGCAACCCAGCCCCAGCTGATGAGAAGCTGTCTGCACCGAGTCCCACTGCTGAACACAGGACTGGGGGTGGGCGGCCCTAGTCCACTGTCTTCCCATCCTGGGTGGGGAAGCTGGCAGGATTTGACCAATGCACAGAAGCCAGGGTCAGGGATTAGGCACCACTGTCATTCCCTTGGTGAGTGTTCACTGTGAGTGTTCATTTCTTCAGGCCAAAACCACTGGAGAAGAGTTCTTTCTATTTCCTGGGTCAGAGGGACTTAGCTGGGGATGAAGAAAAGCAGGGAGGGGCTGCAGGACAAGAGAGAGCAAGCATATGGCAGCTGTAGGTCATGGAGGCCTGAAGCCTCTTGGGCTGTTTTTCTTTGGTGGGAGGATGTACTGGGCTGAGGATGAAACTGTTTAAAACACGGCACAGATCTTGACAAAACAAAGTCTGTCGCTTTCTTCCTCCGCATCCTCTCAAATGTCTTCCTTGACCCTAGAGACAAAAGCTGGCACAGGTGACTGAGTCCCTCGGAAGAGAGACTCGCACTGTCAACACATGACTTCCTACAACCCCGGGATGGATGAAAGTAAAGCGCAGGCAGGGTCCTGGGGGATCAAGAAGGACCCATGGGACTGACATGTGAATGTGGTCAGAGTCCTTGTTGGAGTGTCTGATATAAAAACAAACAAACAGAAAATCCCAAAACCAAAACCAGCCTTCTGGATGGAGTGTTCTAGAGACAGAGAAGCACCACGGGAGACTATGGGTCAGAGAGAGAGTCTGCAGTCATGATGGCTGATGGTGACCCACACTGAGCTTGCACTTCAGGCTTGCCTTTCCCAGGACATGGGAGAAGCAGTTCTTCCTCGACTCTCAAAAGCCCCTGGCTTTGTTTTAACATTCAGAAAAATCCACGTCTATCTCTCTGGGCCTCTGGGAGAGCAGGGAAGAATCTGAGGTATAGAACTCAATGTCCCTCTGTCCCTCTGTGTTCCTTCGCACACTGCATTCCTGACGCCAGCCACGGATCTGACAGCCCAATCTAGACCTTTCTTTGAAAATTACCAGATTCAATAACAACAGAAAAACCCATCTGGCTCAGGGCAGGGAGTCCCTGAGGAAACGGACGCCACACTGACGATTCAATTACTGTGACCCCTGGCTAGAATTGAAAACAAATTCTGCTAAGTGTAAACTGCTTGTTCCCTCCAGTGCCCTTGTGGCTTCGAAGATTGCTGTCCTCCCTCTCATGTTTTCAGACACCAGGAAGAGATGCTTTGGAAATGAGACCTTGAGACAGAACCCTGAAAACTAAGCAGGAGTATGGGACCCAGTGTCAACAATCACTTAAAGAAGCAAGTCCCTGCATTAGGTATACATGTATTCCAGGATTCAAATCCCTCCCTGCTAATCCTGGGCTGGATATATGATCTTGGACAAATTATTTAACATCTCTGAGTCTTAAGAATCTCAGCTATAGGCTGGGCAGTGGTGATGCACACCTTTAATCCCAGCACTTGGGAGACAGAGGCAGGCAGATCTCTGAAGTCAAGGCCGGCCTAGTCTACAGAGTGAGTTCCAAGATTGCCAGGGCTACACGGAGAAATCCTGTATTGAACCCTCCTCTCCACCCTCCTCACAGCCCCTCCAAAACACCCCACAGCCACTGAAATCTCGCCCTAAGTCTTCAGAGAATGTTCCTAGCAAAATGTGGAGTCAAAGGTGTCCATGATGTTCCAGTAGGAAGAGCAGAGACTTCCTGCTGCTGGCTACATCCTTAGCGTATCAGCATGTAACCATGAAGAGAGCCTGCCGCCCATGCCTTCTCAGTGCGCTGCCCAGGCAGCTGCAGAAACCAGCCAGAGTGGTTCTCCCCCATCCCAAGCCCAAGCCGCTGAAGCTCTGCATCCATCTTTCGGCCTTTGTGTTTTGTCATTGGAGGAATTAGAGTGTTATTAATCAACCAATCAGTCAAATAAGGCTCATTACCATTGAAGAAGAGAAAGTATGCTTTATTTATGCAATTATAAGGCATTTAAAATACAAAGGGATTATTATTAATACCGGAGCTTGGCAATCTTCCCAGAGTGGTAAACCGACAAGAGCTTTGTTCTTGAAGAGGCAACACAGCCCTAGCAGACTTCTGTCTTCTTGCTCCAAGCTCCTGGTGTGTGGTGGAGCCTCATGAATATGCAAAAACTTTCAGAGGACCTCTCTGTACTAAGCACTATTTGGAGTAAACATCAAGAATAGGAAGTTAGGGATGACCTACCGTGTGACCTTAGCCAAAACAACCTCTCTGAACTGTGGTTATCCAGGCTTTGAGCTTGTCCATGTCTGAGGTTGCTAAGAGATGTCTATGCAGAGTTCCCAAACACTTATGTCTGCATAGAGCCCACAAAGAAGCTCACTGGTTTAAAAAAATGTCAAGCCCTGAACAGAGATATATACTATACCTGCCGGGTTATCCTGCTGCTTAAGACAAGGGACAGAAAGAAACAACCGATCCCCATGGCTTGCAGCCCCAGGTTGGCAGTCCTAGGAAACGGACAGGTCCCAGCACACATCTGGAGGCTGTCTCAGTAGCTTGTAGTATCCAGTATCCAGGAACACGGAGCCCTTTCTTGTTTGAGTTTCCGCTGGAAACTTTCAGCAGGTAGGGGATAGTAAGTTCTGACCGGATGGGTGGGTGAATGGATGGTTGGGTAGATGACCGGAGGCATGGATGGATGAAAAGGGTATGGAAGGGTGTATGGGTAGATGGGTAGATGGATAAATCAGTGGCTGCGTGGCTGAGTATTTGAGTGGATGGAGAGATGGTTTCTGGCCAGCCGAATGGATGATCCGTAGATGATCATCATCGGGTAGATAGGTAGATGGGTGGATGGCAGACAGGTGAGAAGATTGGTGGATGGTTGCATAGACGGTTAGTGGGGTTCACGGGTGGCTGAAAGAGTGGGTGAGTAGCAGATCCCAGACATCCTAGTTCTTCAGCAGGATGCTGAATATCAGAGGTTGGGGCCCAGGCTTGTACAGCCTGATTCTATAACAGCTGGCCATGAGAAGAGTAGCGATTCAAACTGATCCTGTTACTTTTAAAAACCGCACCCCATTTCACAGATGGAGCCTATGAATAAGAACTTAAATTTTGTTTAAAATATGTATGTTAATTATACATTGAAATAGTATTTTCGTTATGTCAAAGTATTATTTGAATTTGAATTACTTGAATGTAATTGATCTTATCAGGTTCTTTTTTGTAAAATGCTTAGTAGACAACTTAAAATTCTATATAGTTCTATTGGTAAATACAACCCTAAACTACTTTTCTTCTGTTTCTTTTTCACGGATGTATCTATGCTCTGTGATTACTTCTTTCAGCATGTCTTGCCCACCAAGAATCTCTCTGCTCCTGCCTTTCCCTTCCAACCTTCAGGGAGGATAATAGCACGGTACCATAGAAGGTAAGGAAGGAATAGGGACTAAGAGGGCATTTGCTCTGTACAGATATGTCCCTATGAACAAGAATAGTCTCGGCTGCCTCCGCCAAAGCCTCTCTCTGATGGCTACTATCTGCTTGGGGAAGACTCCTTCTCATCCTTCAAGACCCAGATCAAACTGCCTTCCCTAATCTTCCATGTCATGCCCCCATGTGCCCTTCCAGACACCGAGCACAAATGGCTGTACCTCCCAAGAGTTCACATGAGCTTTCATAATTTTTCATATGTTTGTGTAATATGACATGGATATGCATGTTTATATGTATGTGGGGTCCATATGCATATACATGCATGAGGCCCCATGGTCATGTCTGAAATCTTCCTGGATCACGCTTTCATGGTATTCAATGAGGTAGGCTCTCTCAAATAAACCCAGAGCTCACCAAGATGTCTGGTCATGCTCACCCGCTCACTCTTTGTAAGCCAAAATTACAGGTGAGCTGCTATACCCACCTAGCATTTATGTAGGTTCTGGGGATTGAAACTCCAGCCTTCTTGGACATTAATCATTTAGTCATTTCTCCATCCCTTTTGTGACCTTTTGAATGCAGGGTACTCACTCCTCTCTGAGTCCCAAGGCCTGACTGAAGCCTGAGGCATGCTCGGTGCATATTGGATCAATGGAAGCCTCTCTTTCCTCCAAGGGAAACGGAAACATTGTGACAAGCTCAGTCTAGGGAAAGGGAATGAATGAAACATACTTATATCTGCTCACCAGGAATTCCCAGGCCCTGTGGGACGCCCCTTGCCACAGCTGATGCCCAGGGTGGAGCCTCAAAATATGACTGCAGAGAAGAAGGTGCAAGGGGATCCCAGTCCATTCTTTAGGCCCTTCTCTCAGCTTCTGTTTCCACGGAGATGTTCTTAACAGAGTCTTTACAACCCTCTGCTTATGCTGTGTACTAAACAGTTTATGACATGAAATAACAGCGAGACAGCCACTATTTATCGGTGCTGATGGAGGCCTTGAATTGGCCAAGGCAAGCCTTTTACGTTTCTTAAAGTCATTCTTAAAGTCACTGAACAAGTGGCCCAAGTGAATGGCAAGACTGTCAGAATCCTCCAGAAGGAGGAGCCGTCAAGGAAAACGCATATGCATGTGTGTATTTGCTGCAGGTTCAGATGGAGGCTAGAGAATCCCATGAGGCATTTCTTTTACTACTCTCAACCTTATTGTTTTGAGACAAGGTCCCTCACCAAATCCGGGGCTCATCATTTCCATTAGACTGGCTAACCAGTGGGCCCCAGGGAGCCCCCAGTCTCGGCTCCATGCACTGGATTAGAGGCATGCATGTGTGTTGCCGTGCCCACATTTTATGTGGATGCAAGGGTTCTGAACCCAAAACTTTGGGCTCTTACAGCAAATGCTTTATCTACTGAGATATCTCTCCAGCTTCATGAGAAGCATCTGAAACCATCATGGTCACTAATGTGACCAGCTGCCCTCCTCTCTCACTGACATGGACTAACTCGTTCCTGCTGCTGTGATTTCTCCGGACTGACCTTGGAGCGGTATTTCAGGAGGGTCTCCAGTCATCATGGCAGAGAAAGCACGGCAGCAGGAACAGGTTAGTCCATGTCTGTGGGAGAGGGGGTCAGCTGGTCACACTACGGTCTACTGGGAAGCAAGGAGCTCAGACCAGAACCAGAAACGGGTATAACCATCAAGGACCAGCCCTAGTGACGTCATTCCGTCATCTCAGCTCCATCTCTGAGATAACAAAATCTCCTCAACAAGTGCTAGGAGCTGGGGAGGGAGCCATTTCTCATTCAAGTCACGGCGCAGGCTTATGGAGCAACTTTCAAGGACAATGCTGACTTCTGGTAACCAAGCTTCAACTTCCCTTCCCGTTCCATAAAAGGGATAATCATATCTAATGACTTGGTGTAGACATTCCAGACCCATAGCTATGTACTATAGAGACAAAATGGTAGCAGAGAATCTGGCATGGAAGTCCACAGCAAGTCAGAGTCTCCTAAAGAGAAAAGAGGTTATTCGGAAAAGTAGGTCTTCGTCTCCTTAGGGACAACAGTGATTGCTGCAGAACCCAGGCCCTGCCCCAGATGGAACACTTTATTATTGGAAAGTTCCAGACATCTGCATAATTTACAAATGGATCACGCTTTTGACCATTTCGGGCATCCTAACTCTCCTCCAGTGTGACAAAGGTAGAGATCTTCTCTGTTTCTGTCACAACAGTGTGAAGAATTCCAGTTTGCCCGGACTTTAAGTTTCTTGACATTAATGTGAAGAAGAGAACGTAGATAGAAAGGGTCCACTGTTAAAAACGTTCAAGAGGGAAAAACGAATCAATTAAGTAAAGCACACATGACCTCAGCATGGGGACCACAGGAAACCTCTTCCGCTCTGAATCAGCAGGTTGAAGAAGGGAGGGAGGCAGGGGACAAATCTGCGGCTATACCTGGATCTTAAAGGCCTAGGCTGTAAACAGCATGGGCTTGACAGACTATATGATCTCTGTGGCAAGCAACATATAAAAAAAGAGTGCTTCAATAAAACTTTAAAAAAACTCAGTCTTCAGGCCCATGGCCTGTACCGCCTGACCCTGGAGCTCTGTAATAGACCACAGCCCAGATGTCAGAGTACATCACTGAGGCTCTTCAAATCTTACTTCCTGTGCCCAAAGGCCAGAGGTATTGCCTGAGTGAGAACCAAGTGAAACACAGTCAGATCTAATTGCTCACGGAGACCCCTAGTTTACCCTGCTGCTCAAACGTATTTATGAACTTGCTTATCGGCTAAACGTGCTTGTAATCCCACGTGAAACACTCTCAGGAGGTTTGCGACACATGCAGAGACATGGAGAACTGAAATCACTCATGTTGGGGACGGCAATGGTTTGCTTCTTTGTCATAGTCTACTTAGTACCGCGTTTTTCACGTTTCTAATTCTCTCGGTGACATCCTGAGTAAAACGCCCTCGAGGTTAGCGTCCAGCATTCCCACAGACAAGGAGGTTGGTGTTATGTAACCTCCCTTTACCCCCGAGGTCAACATGAGTGACTTAAATGTATACGTTAGATCTGGTCTGCTTAACCAGAAGCTCACAAGAAATGAGGTTATGCATTGATGGTTGATGGACAGGTGGCCGGAGGCCCACAGCAACTTCCTCGAGCAGCAAAGGATTAGAACGCTGCACTAACTCAGAGTTTGTATCCACTATGTAGAGCGTAGCTGCCATGGGTAACGAGAATCACCTGCATGAATATGCGGTCCAAGGTGGTAGCTAGCCATCTAGTCTCCAACTCCTAGTTAATAATGGTGCGATGACAGGCTATTATTACTGGGTAGTCACAATGCTTTAATGCTATCACTAATTGAGCGTGATAGCTTTGTTCTGCTTTTATAATTTGGCAAGAGTGTTGCATTACGGTTATTAAGTGGTTGCATCTGAAGTCAGCCGGCAACCATGTCCACTTCTTTCTCCCAGGACTTTTCTGAAGGGCTACAAAAAATAAGGCCTACCAATGAGTGGTCTCTGGCTTCTTCAGACGCTTCTGAAGCAGAAACGAGGTATTCTCCTGGTCAAATGAGAGCAGCAGCTGCCAGGAAGCCCTATCTAGTGGGGCCTTGAAGCTGGGTTCTAGCTTGAGAACCACCCATGGTGGAGTGGGGGCTCACACCCTGCTGCCCTAGTTAAAATGCTAGCCGGTATTTATTTGTTCCCAGACAGATGCCAATGATAGGGGGTTGGGAGAAGAGACAATGGCCCAGACTGACGGGCTGCTGGACAAGGGGCCTCTGTGGCTTGTTTAATGAAAAGGCCACTGTGTTTTTATTGTATCTATTTGATTTTAGAGTGTTGTCTATAAAAACAATTCAAGCAGTAGAATTAACTGCTTCTGGGATTCCTCTTCTCCCTGAAGCTCTGTGGGTGTCCTGCCAGCCCCACCACCCCTCCTCCCTTCCTCTGCCCCTAGCAGGTTCTTTCCCACACTTTCCAGGACTTCCTACCCTAAGGTTTCTCTGCAATGCTGACTATGTCCAGGTACCCTGACCCCCTCTCCACCTCCTTCCAGCCTGGCCCCACAGTGTCTCCTCTTGAGAACCACAGAGGCTGCTTCTGCCCTCTTCTCTTCACTCTGGAAATGGTCTTTCCTCCCAAAGGGTTTCAGCGAGTATGGCAGGCAGAGCATAAGCAGGGCTTAGCACAGGCAGTGCACCATCCACAATGATCCCCTAGCGGTTTTATTTTCTTTGCCATTTTGCAATCAAAGCAATTTAGCTCCTAGTCCTGTAATACAAATACTATATTGTGTGCCATTTGCTTTGTAGCTATATAAATTCCTTATCATCTATCTATCTATCTATCTATCTATTTATCATCTACCTCTGCCTACTACCTATCATCTATTTCTGCCTACTGCCTACCATTTATCTATCTATCTATCCATCTATCTACCTATCTATGCATCTAACATGTACCCACTAATCCTCCAGGGTTTTGTTACATACCTCCTCCAAGAAACCTACCGTGATTTCTCCTGCTATGGATGGCCTTTCTGTGTTTCTCAGCTTGCACTTGACATATACATTAGTTGCTTTCTAAAACTGTATCTAACTCATATTTGAAACATTCCGATATTCTCAACATTAAGTTGAGTGTTACCTCCCACCGTGGTAAAGTCCTGGTCTCAGTAGAAGTTAATTCTAAATCCTTATGAGTTTCATTCTCAGCTCCTTCTGTGGCTCAGGTTGACTCCGAGGTCTGGGTTTGTGGATGACTTGTATGATAAAATCCCAACACTTCCCTTTTCACTTTGGGAAGAATCTTCCTAGACTGTCCCTGCTTGTGTTCCTCATGTTTTCTTTTCTTCAGAGAAGAGGAACTTGTAGATCCCATCTAAAGTCCTGATGTAAAGCCCAAAGGTTCTGGTGCAGTGATTTCTCAACAGTGAAGGTGAATGGGTTTTCTTAAATACACCTGTGTGTCTGCTGAGACGCATCCCAGAGTTAACCAATAGTCCCACATACACACAGATCCTTATAGCATCAGCAGTGTGTCTCCTGTTCAAGGAGAAGTTGCTCCATAGGTATCTCCCTACAATATAAGGTATGATGAAGATGTCTTGAAACTCTCTGATCACCATCCCTGAGTGTTCATTTCTGCACAGGCTCAGGATATCAGAGGAGTAGCTCTCACCTGTCCATTTTTGGCCTCCGTGGACAGGTGAGCAGCCTTCTGTGGACAGGTGAGCAGCCTTTTGTGAACAGGTCAGCAGCCTTCCATGGACAGGTTAGAAGCCTTCCGTGAACAGGTTATCCCCCCAAAGGTCCTATGAGGTCCTCTACCCAACTTACAAACACTGAAGGGACTCACTGGTGTGGCTTCACCCCAGTATAGTACTCAAAAACTACCAGGCGTCCTGTCCTCGCAGTCAGTCACATTGGGCTATACCTACTGGGGCCCACAAGAAACTAGAAATTGGCCAACATCCTGTATCTTCAGTCAGCTGAATTAGACCATGATCTTCCATAGACCCACCCGCCGAAGAGGGTTATATTCTGGCTATCAACCCCGCAGCTCCTGCAGCTCAGGCCACTGAGAGACCCGCAGACATCACTGGCATGGATGCAGCTGAAGACACTATATATACTAAAGCTCCCACAGGAAACCTGCACGAGCATCATCTACCCAACCAATACCCTAGACACATCACCATGGGATAGTCTTTTACTATGCGAGCCATCTCCTAAAACTGATAGAGAGTTAGCTGGTCTTCCAGATGCATTAGAGTAATGTGAGAGAAACAAGAAGCAAGGAAAACCAAACCTCAACTTATGATGACCCTTGAGCAATAGATAGCAAAGAAAATAAACCAAGGAGCTGACTGGATGTCAGCAATGAAGTGTAGAGAATAAAAAGTGCATTAAACATGAGCTCAGACTGTCCCAGAATGGTGTCCCATGCTGTGAGTGCTGACTTGTAGATGGTCTGACAGAGAACCACAGATCCACCGTCTCTCAGTCTGAGCCTTATATATGAACTGAACAGTTTCTACTTCTAGAATTGCTTTGGGGAGTAAAATGAATTTTGAGGATCTGTACCAGAATCTCACACTTCCTATGCCCAGTCTCCCTAACTTATATTTCCAAGGTTTGATGGTGTAGGAGGCTCTTCTATTAATATGTTGGTTTCATTGGTTAATGAATAAAGAAACTGCTTTGGGCCTGACAGGGCAGTACTTAGGTAGGCTGAGAAGACAGAACTGAAGGCTGGAAAGAAGGGCAGAGTGGGAGACACCATGGATCTTCTGCTTGAGACGGACACTGGTTAGAATCTTGCCAGTAAACCACAGTCACATGGCGATATACAGATTAATAGAAATGGGTTAAATTAAGATGTAAGAGTTAGCCAATAAGAAACTAGAGCTAATGGGCCAAGCAGTGTTTTAATGAATACAGTTTCTGTGTGGTTATTTTGGGGGATAAGCTAGCCAGGTGGCAGGGATAAACAAGGGGCCCTGATCCTTGAAACAGTTCAAACCCTTGAGATGCCTCCCATGTCCTGATAGATTAGGTCCCAATATACTGTGAGGCATAATGGTAGGTCATATACATAATTCTGTTGACTTTTTACAAGAGAAAAGTATAGTTTGAATAAAATAGCTTTAATCTTATTTATAAATGTATTTTCTTCAAATCATGATTTTGATATATTTGTTATTTGAGAAGTGCTCAAATAACACTGATTTTTTTAAAATTTTGATCAAAATTTTAAAAAAATCAGTGTTATTTGAGTACTTCTTCCATGTGGTTTCTTAAGCCCATGTGTAGTTTGTATGCACGGTACCCACCTGTGAGGACTCCCTGCACTCCTGGGGCTCAGCAGGCATCCTTGGCTAACATGGAAACCTTCTCTGAGGCTACATTTTCTCTGGATTCTCATATGCTGGGTCCCTACAGCAGAACCTCACCAGCCCAACTCACTCAGTTGCCTGAACTTTCAGATCATAGGGTTCCTCACCACTAACAGGTTCTCCTGGGTACAGAACCTCTCTCCTCTGCCCCATGGCATTTTAACAGTCCTTAAAAATGCACACTAAACAGATTACAATTGTTTGGATCTCTTCAGCTATAACTGTATCTTGTTTATAGGCGAAGCTTTGATGTCGAGGATGTGTTTAATACACATGAGATAAGCAGTCAGATGAGATGATATTACTAATTAAAATGAAGCTCCCTTCAGGCTTTGCACAGAGGTCTGTTCAGTTGGCTCTAAAGAGGGAAGAGAAACAAGCTGTTCCTCACCTACACAGCTACCCAAAGGAGCAGGGCATTAGTTCAAAGCCCAATTCTACCCCCCTAATGAATTTGTATCTTGGCCAAGCCCCTTAACTCCTTAGAGACTTAGTTTCCCAACTAAAGAGTGAGGCCTTTGGTCCCTGTCATTCCTAATGGCTTCACAGACTAAACAATGAGTGATACAACCTGGTCCAGAACAAGACCTGGCCCACAAGACCTGGTCTACAAGACCTGGCCCAGAACAAGACCTGGCCCACAAGACCTGGTCTACAAGACCTGGCCCAGAACAAGACCTGGCCCACAAGACCTGGCCCACAAGACCTGGTCCACAAGACCTGGTTCAGAATAAGACCTGACCCATAAGACCTGGCCCACAAAAAGCTCTTAACATCAATATCATGAAGTTGATAAAATGGCGTCAATTACAGTGTCTTAAATCACAAGGTAACATGGTTAGTTACTTTATAAGATATTTTTTAAAAAAATTATTTTATTCTATTGGTGTTTTAGCCTCTATGTTATCTATCTGTGTGCTGAATCCTGGAGTTAGAGACAACTGTAACTGCCATATGGGTGCTGGAAATTGAACCCAGGTCCTCTGGGAGAGCAGTCAGTGCTCTTAACTGCTGAGCCATCTCTCCAGTCCCTTGTAAGACATTCCTACAACAATGGCACCTCCAGCCACAGGAACCACCACACGTGTGAAGGCATGAAAGGATTAGGAGACCAGTAAGTCACTGTCCTCAAAATCAAAGACAGACGGTAAGCCCAGGTCCTTCACCCACGTGTGCCTTTGCTCTGGAGTGTCCCTGGGAAGAACTCTTTAGTACAGGTGTGCAACTTAGATCTGAGTCACAAGACATGAAGTCATGGGTCTTGGGCTTTGTGGGCGTTCTAAAAATGAGATGGAAAGGATGGCTATTTACTGAGTCCCCACCGTGGATGAGCAACTTTCCTTGCAATATTTGAAATATCTCAGAAATTTCGGAAAGATTCCTTCTTAGCATATTCCCTATTTGTTTGAGACAGGATCTTTCAACACAGCCCTAGAGCTTGCATTGTAGGCCGGGTAGATCTGCCTGCCCATCTCCTGACCTCGTCATCAGTTTTGAGAGAATGAAATACCCAGTCTGAGGTTAAATTCCCCCTCTAGGATGTGACAGAGCCCAGCTGCAGCTTGAACTCATGAGTCCACCCAGCCAGGCCCTTACCCCCACAGACTGACCCCCAAAGTCCACCAGTAATGTCTCCCTAGTACACCCCATGGTCCGCAAACTCCTCAAACTTGTAGAGAATCAATCTGACAGACATGCATTTACTGAACAGCAATAAACTTTAAATAACAGGTTAGAGAGACCCCTGCAAAGATGTGAGGGTGGAGGAGAGCCTTGCTCTTTGCAGAGCAGGGATCTGCACAGCTCTGGGAGCCCCAAATCACTAGATCAAAGAGCCCATCACTGGCAGCAAGCCAGGAACTCCTCTAGAGTATTCAGCCGGAGTGAGGACAGGCATCAGTAGGGTCAGAAGGATGAGAAGGCCAAGCAAGCAAAGGCAGGCAGGGGGACACACCCCTGAGGGTTATCTTAGCTGCTAAATGATTAAGTAGGGCAAAAGTGAACAATTGAATTGGTGTCAGGGGTCAAGGACAATAGGCAGGAAGGCTCCCTCATTTAGATATGGAGCCATGTTTGTTCCCAGGTTCCACGAGGGGCTTCTGTTGGTGGTGTCAAGCTTGTAATTCTTTCAGATTTGCTGAGGCTAGGAGGACAAACACTAGTCCTGTACAACTGAAGGAGCCTTGCTCTTTCAATCGGTTGTCATAGGAAGAGTCAGGTAAGTGGGATCCAGATTTGCTCATGTGAGGGTATCTACAGTATGGGAGTCTCTGGTGTTCTTTGCTTTAAAGTAGCTTCCTCTGCCTCTCATGGCCTGTCTGTCCTACGGAATACTGGTCAACTAGGTCTAGCTATCTAAGTGGAGGGGATGAGGAGGAGATGCCCACCCCTCACCTGGGGAGACCCAGACCTGAGCAGCAGAGGGATTTGAAACTGATATATTGGTACTTCCATTTATGGTTTGGGTGATTCTACTGAAACTTGGTGGGGGTGGGGTGGGGACTCATGACCCAAATGGTGGGAAGTGGGAACCAGCTCCACAAAACTGACCTCTGACCTTAATGTGCATGCCATGGTGTGCCTGTAAACACACACACACACACACACACACACACACACACACACACACACACAATCTGGGTAGCAGCACATCTGTACTGGGAAACACAGGCTTTTTCGTCATCATATCCTAAACAATATCGTTGCGTTGTTCTCACTGGAGTAGACATTCTCAGCAAACGGCAGATGACCGTAAGTGCCCTGGAGGGAGCACCTGGGTCCCAGGCAAACACCATGCCCTTCTATATAAGGCACTCGAGTGCCCTTAGCCCTTGCTATTCATGGCCCAACCTTTCTGGAAGAGATCCAAAAAGTCAATAGTATTTCCATCTTAGTTCGGTTGCGAAATGTTCTTCCCCAGGGTGTGGTTCTGGGTTCCATTTTTCGCTCCATCCTTCAAATGCCATTTGACAGTGACTCCGAGGCTTTCCTCTGGCCTCAGTTTCCCAAAGGATGCTGAGTAATGGGGCTTTCACACTGCATTCAGAGAAGTCCAGGCCTCCCCTCCTCCCTCTTCCCCACTTTATACCAGAATGCCTCTGTTTTTCTCTTTTGTATCTCCCAGGTTCCTATAAAATTCCCTTTGAAGACGGAGAATGGAGGTCAGTAAGTCTGAAATCCCCTAACTGAATAACCTCCTATGTTCCTCCCAGCCTGACATCCGATGGTTCTCAAAATCACCAACAACCAATTTATCTGCAAGAACAAACAGCTCCCAGAGACGTCTCCTGGGACCAGGCATGTGTGAGCGGTATATTTGTGCATGTTGTGTTTTAAATTCTCCAGCATCTATGTGTCTGTGAGAGTGTGCCTCTGCGTCTCGGAGACAAACCACGTGCAAACATTTTACCTGGAAACATCAGCTGTTCTCGGAGTTATTTATTGATGTGTCAAAAATGCCTGCAGGCTGAGAGGGCTGAGCCTGCTCCCATGCCGGCCCTGCCATGTGCTCTGAAGTCTGCATGGGAGGCAACACTGTGCCTGCAGACTGCAAACAAGCAAACCAACCGAGAGAACAGAGCCCCAAGACGACAAGGGAGGAGGAAAAGCATGCTCTGGGAACTGTGGAAGGCAGTGGCATAGTGGCAGAAGCACACGCAGAAGGGGTGGCAGGTCCCCCGAAACAGTCTTCGACCTCCCATGGGGACAACTTGCCTCGCCAGAGCTGCGGCTTTAGACAGGGCTTCAGGGTAGAGAGTAGTAGAAGCCAGCTCTCCCTAGCTGATGGGAAATCCTTCCCATCCTATGTAGACAGGCCTTCTGGGCCTGCCTAAGATTCCAGAAAGGGGGATGAATGAGAAGAACCCCCAGACCATGAAAAATCCTAAGTCATTTCTATTTTTCTTGGGATCATGTGGGTTTTATTGGAGTTGGGAGAGGGTAGAGAACACATGCTTTTCTGATTATAGCCTCAGTATGCCACCTAAAACTCTACAGATAAATGGGCTGCAAGACAGGAAGGCCTGGCCATCATTTGCTTCACCTCCTTCATCTGAAGGGTGGAAAACCCGGATAGGGCGGGCGGGAGGGAAAGCACTTCGGCTTCTCCTTCCCCTCAGGGAATCAGCTAGCTGTCGGAGTAGAACCCAGGGCAGACATATGGCCACTAACACTCTTCCATCTCGAAGTCTCCTTAAGAGACAAGGGCAAGGCGCCTGGGGAGCACATGCGGACACGGTTCTCATAGGGGAATATCAAGGTTGTTCAGGTTCTACCCCACACTATGGAGTAATTGGGGACCCCCAAAACACCTCCACCATGTCTGCCTTGGACCTTGCCTGATATGGACTATACATGTGTGGCAGAAGTATGGATTCTTGTTTAATCTGCATAGAAGGGCCAGCCGTGCTTCATGGAGGCAGCCAGTGTGCAGCCAGTGGCAGAGCAAGCAGGGCAGGGACAAGGAGGTGACATGTGAGAGAGAGGACATGCAAAGAGCCTTTGTGAAAGACACAGGCCCTGTGCCTCTCTCCTGACCTAGGTCCATTGCCCTATGTCACCTCCATCCGAAGCATCGACAGGACAAAGCCAGGGACATCCTTCTTTGGGTACCAACCCAAAGTAGAGCTTACTCCTCTGCCTTCCCATTGGCCAATTTTAGTAATCCTGGAATTTTCCCAAAGCATCTGCCACTGAATTGCTTCATTCTACAATGGGGGCACACTTGACTACCTGCTTCCTCCCCAGTGGCCCTGTTTCGTGCTGCTTGCCCACTTCCTGGAAAATGAGGAAGGGAGGCCAGGTCCAGCTGCCACATCTGCCTCTTGTAAACACCCAGCCCCCACCCCCCTCACTCACCCCGACTCACCCCCACTCCACTGCTTCAGAAAGGGCTGAAGACACAGGTTCTAAATATAGACTCATAGCCATCCTCCTGCCTGGCTGATATTAGTCCTTTGGTGGAGTCCACTGACAGCATCTTCCCCTCGTTTTTGGCTGCGCTGGTGGGAATCCGTCTTCTTAGAGGAAGGCTCGCAGGCTGAGCCAGCAAGGCTGAAGAGCACACGGAGCCAACTCCTGCCAGAGTTCCCCCAGTTGGGCTGCACCAGGTGATTTATTGAGTTGCTTTTCAGACAGGAAATTTATGGTTCTGCGAACTGGGAGGCTTGGGGATGGGGGTGGAGGGTAGGGGTGGGGATGGGTGGCTCTGGGTAATTGAATTCATCAGCTACCAACTGGAGGGGACACTAACATTTGTTGATGATTTTCTCTGAGCCAGACCCGATAGCACTGAATTTCACACACATGATCTCATCGGATTTCCCCAGCAGCACTCTGGGAGGAGAAGGTTGGTCCTCTGTTTTGCAGATGAGGTCACTGAGGCCTACAGACGTGAAGCCATGAAGGCCCTTTGCCCTACGGCCAATGGCTCGCCCAAGTCAAGGTTGAACTGAACCTAGGGTTTTGTGACTCTGTTAATAAGACCTCACTCTTCTTCACGCCATTGGATCGACCTGTCCTGGCCCTGGCAGGACATCCGTGGAGGATGCCGTAAATGTGCCACTCTGGAATGCACACACAGTTATGCTCGGAGCAGCCCAGGACCGGCTCTGGATGCTGAATCTTGAAGCTGCCTGCTGCCAGGCCAATGTGGCACAATCTACCAATCAGCTCTGTAGTTTTCAACTCCCTCCCACGAAGTAGGAGGGCCCAAAAGAGACCCGATGAAGCCATCAAAGCAGCACAGTATCACTGAGGGCCTTGTGACCCAGAGTCACTCCCAGCAAAGGGGAGAGTAGCCATGACTGACTGTGAGCAGAGGCAAGGCATGGGGAGCCCCCAGTGCTGACGCTACTGTGTACTTCTGCCCCACTTTGTTTCAACACAGACACACAGCAGGGAGTTTAGAAGCTGCTGGTACCTAACTGGATGGTGATGTCATTGTCCAAAAAGGGGTAAAGTCAGTGTAAACCAAAGTCCTAACTGAGCCTACCCACCCGCTCCAGAAGATGAACATCTCTGGGCACCGTGACTGATGAGGGTCCCCGGAGCTTATTCTCTGGCAGCTGCAGAAACACATCCAGCAGGGCAATCTGCCTCATCACCAACATCTGGATTAAAGCTGGGAAACTAGAGGGAGTTCCCAAGAGCCTTTGGGAGGGATTCCTTTCCCAGGCTGCAGACATCTGGGGAGTTTCCCATCACAGCAGTCTTTGAAGATGAAGTATCCAGACTCTGGACACTTGACGGAGTTTGCTGAAGTTGAGCGGATACTAAAAATGGCATCTCTAGAACCTTCCCCACACTCTTTCTCTGAGGAAAGAAGCCGGCCCATTAGGGAGTCACTCAAGTGGCCTGTGGTTGTCTCTTGGGGATTCTCTGAGTTCACAGCTCCCAAGTGGTACCGAGAACGTGTGGCCGTGTGCACAAGTGACAGGCAAGCGCTGTCACTATCAGGAAGCCACCAATGCAGGATTGCTTTCAGGGCGAGGCAGGGCCTTTGCACTTCGCAGAAGCAATAGAGCTGGAAGGGAAGTCTCGCAGGCACATCCCACTCAGCATACCAAAGGGGCACTCAGGAGCTGGAGGATACTGACGTAGGTCACCTGCATACGTGAGACTAGACCCAAAGGGCTGTTCTAACATTGCAGATCCTGTGTGACCACCAAGTACCAGCCAGCCAGGCAGCCAGCCAGGCAGCCAGCCAGCCAGGCACACACACACACACACACACACACACACACACACACACACACACGCCTCAGCCTTCTCAAGCCAGAAATCCAGTCTACTAGGGACTGGGTACCTACCTACCTGCTCTGGAGTAATTCCAACATCACAGAACTCTGCCAACTGCCAAGAATCTCCTCTTCAGCATGTTTCCTAACCTCTCCTTCCCAGAAGGCATTGGAGCAAGTTTACCAGGCAGACTCTACGTAAGAGCCCTTGGGATCTTCTGAGAGCAGATCAGATGGGAGGATGTGGAGTGGGAGGCCAGAACTAAGGGCAATGAAGAGGAAGCCCTGCCCAAGGTCAAGCGCAACTTCTTGTTCCGAAAGGAACACACCTGTCATGATTCATAGATGATTATTCGAGGACTAAATTAAGGGGCATTTCCATCTGGGATCTGATCTCCTCACCCCTCAGAAGTATTGAGCCCACGTCCCTAGTAACAAGATCTACAAGGCAGAATGAACCTACCTAGAGTCTCAACCTCGCATCTACCCCTTTCCCAGGGTATCTCTCTTACCCACCATTCCTGCTCCACTGAACTTGCCTCAGAGTCCTTATGGGATCCCCTCACCCCTGCTGCCACCTGGGTCTGTCTTCTCATTTTGCTCTTTATTTTTGAGATGCTGTGGATTAATCCCCGGGACAATCTCTCTCCCTCCCTCCGTCCCTCTCTCTCTCATATATACATATATATATATATATATATATATATATATATATATATATATTTCAAATTGCTCTCTTCTGTCTCATGAACTCTTTCTCGCCCTTTAAGATGCACCCCCAATGTATTTTCCCCCTGGTGTTTGAAGACCAGTGTTCTTTAGAATTAATATTCCAAGTTAACTCCCCAGTGTAACAACTTTAAGACATGGTGCTTTCACAGGTGATGGGAACATGAGGGCTCTGCCCTCACCAGCGGATGAGATCCAGTTAGAGCCTTCCATCCCTCCTCCTGCCCTGTGAGGACATGGGAACATTCCCTCTGGAGGACAGAGCAGAATGTGCCATCTAGGAAGCAGAGAGTAGCTCTCAACAGACATTAAACCTGCTGACCCCTTGGGTTTTCTATTATTGGTAAATCCCCAGTCTCAGGTGTTTAATGGACCAGGATATTCCTCTTCAGGGGCTTCCTTTTCTTTCTTCCCTAAGGCACAGCTACCACAGCCTCCAAAGGGCCCTCCAAGGACCCCCAAAGACCTTCTTTCAGCCCTCTGCAGGTGTCTTTCCTCGGGTAGCAGTTTCAGAAAGAAGTCATAGGTCCTTTATCCCAGTCCTGGCTGTGAGTGGGCAAATTTTATGGGGCAGTATTAGGGCCGGGGCTCTGGACCTGGGGACCACCAACCTTGACCTTTTACCTTTGGGAGGAAAGAGAATAAGTAGACGCCACATATGGGAACCAGATGGTGAGGACAACTAAGTCAGGAACAGGCACTGCACTAAATTTATCTCTTAAGGTTACTGCAAAATGTATGTTCTCCCCCAGGACACATGCCAAGGTGTGACTCCCATTGTTTCTCATTCTCGTACACTGGCCTGCAGATCCTGCAGCCTCTGTCTTACTCTAGTTTTCCAAAGTTCTCCTCTTGGTGGGACCAGCGGTCTGAAGCGTTATTAAAGACACACACCTCCCAGGTCACACTGTTTAATGCTCTATTGTGCAGAAGCCATGGCTCCGCCACTTGACTGGGTAAATTGGAGCAAGACAGGCTGGGTTAGTAAAGCAGGAGATGAACCCTGATTGCTCCCTGAGGTAGCCCCTGATGGATTAATACCTTGCTGGTCCACTCAGTCCAATAGATACATAAAATGAGATGATTTCGAATCTCTTTTCTTGTTGGTTTATTTAGATTTGTGAAAGGACAGTGAATTCTTTTTTGCAGCTAGGGATGAATAAAGGGTAGAAGGCTGGAAATGAATGCAACTGTAGAAATATTCATCCGTCTTCATGTGTCCATCATGATGCTGGGCTCTGAGAGAAGGAAGAAGGGCAGCCCTGGACTCGGAGACTAGGCGGTGCCATAAAAAAAAGAAGAGCCTTGGGTTCATAGTCAGTTTTAAAGCCATTCAGTACCCAACATGCCTGAGAGGTGCAGTGATCGTCACTCAAACGCTCCTTGGCAACACCGCGAAGGAGACATCACAGGCAATTCTGTTTTGCAGGGGAAGTAACCGAGACTCCGAGAGTCAGATGTGTAGGGATAAGTCCCGCACTGTCAAGGATCAAACCTGCGGTGGGTAAGTGGGGCTGGGCGGTACTGTTCTCAACACCAGCGGTCGTACATCTGTAACAGCCTGGGTCTTATCTTTGGTCTAGCTGGCAACAGAGATTCCTAAAACCTTTGGAGTTCCTTTTATTTATTTTTTTTAAATCTTTCTTTCCTTTTCTTTTTGTCAGCTTTCTTGTTTATTTATTTGTAGGACGGGGTCTCTTGAAGCCCAAGTTGGCTTGGAGCTCACTATTGTGGGTGAGGATGACCTTGACCTCTTGACCCTCCCTCCTCTACCTTGCAAGTACTGGGACACAGGCGTGCCACCATACCCAGCTTGTGAGACCCCCTCTTCATTTCATTGTCACAAAAACCTAGGAAGTAGCATCAGTGACCCTGTTTTGCAGATGAGAAAAGCTGGGTTTGACCCAGCTTGAACAAGAGTCAGGGTCAGAATTCAACGCTTTCTACCCTACCCTCCCAGTCATCTGAAATGGCATTTTCAGGTTACAACAGACAGGAAAAGGCCTGTGGAGGTGTGACTCTGTGGCAAGGCCCCAGGAAACCTACATTCATGCAAGAAGATGTCTCTGAGGTCTAAACATGATTTTTTGTGACATCTTATTTCAGTGTTGACTTTCTGACATTGTAGGATTTGTTTGGATAGAAGCCCAAATCCTTAACATGTTGGACGTCCTGGGATAAAAAGTACACAGACCCTTCAGGATCTGCCTCTTGGGTTTCTTCATATCATTTCCTAGCTCTCCCTTTGAACCCTCAAGAATGACTTTGACTGCAAGATCATACACCATGTTCTGCTTGGACCTCAGCCATGTACCGCAAGCCAGTGAGAAAAATGGCTATGTACCCTTCAAGACTCTATATAGATACATTTCTCCTGACATTGACCAATCCGAATGTCTCCTTGCTTATATGTCTTGCAGTACACCCAGTTTTCAGTTCTGTCTATGCCTGGGAGTTATTGTTTATATAGCTTGCTATGCCCCGCCCCCTATCAGACCATCTGCTGCTGTGGCCCAGAAATTCAGATAGATTCCTCTCTGTACAGACACCCCAGTAGAGGGGCTGGTACAGGAAAGGAGCTTAATAAATAACTGTTGTATTAACTAACGAAGGGACTGACTAAATGAATGAGCAAGAGGCCACAACTCCAACCGTCTCCAGTAGAAATGTTCAGACTTGTCATTACCCCCTGTGCTATAGTGAAATCTCCGTATTTATAAAAATAATCTCAGGCTCGTGCTTTTCTGTGATAAAGCCATTTAAGAGAAGACTATTCCCTTTTCACATTCACATGTTAAGAAGTAAGATGAACCAACCCAGGACCCTTAGACTAACCCCTTCAACAGCAACCTATCAATACTTGTAAATGTTGTGATTTTCTAGGGTGACCAGGATGGATTCGTGAGAAGATAAGGGTGTGAGCATTGGTCTCGTTAGACCAGCCTCCTCTCTGCAATGGGGAACAGTCTGCTTCAGAGGAGAATCTATCCAGACATCTGTGCTGAAATAGCTAGTTATTTATTCTTTAAAAGCAGGAATTCCATCTGTTCTGCCCACCCTTGGTCTGCAGTTAAGGGCCTTGCCTGGCATAATGACAAGAGATTTACAGTTCTGCTTATGGAGAAACGTTCAAGATTCGATCAGCATCAAGGGTGGGTGTTCATTGGCTATCTTTCCCCTCCTGACACAAGCATATGAAAAGACCTAACCATGAGTTTGTCAGAACCTTGGTTCTCATCATCACTTTTTTGTTGTTGTTGTTTGATTGGCTGGTTGGTTTTTTGAAAGAGGGTTTCTCTGTATGGCTTTGGCTATCCTGGAACTAGCATTTTAGACCAGGATGGTCTCATACTCACAGAGATTCATCTACTTCTTTTTAGTCTTTTCTGATGTTTTGTCTTTTTGTTTCCCCTGAAGCTGAGAACTGAACTCAGAGCCTTGCGCATGTGAGGCAAGCTCTCTACCACTGAGCTAAATTTCCAAGCCCTGTTACAATATTTTAAAGTTTTCAAGTAAGCAGCAAGATTTCTACAAATACTTAGTCAATTCTTGCAAAAAATAATGGAAGGGAGAAGAACCCATTCCAATTTCTTTTATGATTCTGATGCCCAAGCCAGACAGATAAGAAAAGAAAATTACATATTAATATACTCCATAATATAGATACAAAAATTCTCAATAAAACGCTATTGAGTTGGCATAAAACATACAGGAGAGATTATGCATTATGGCCAAGTGGGATTTCTCTCAGGATGTCAGAACGGCTTCTTATGCAAGAATCAATCAATGTTTATATACTGCATTAACAGAATAAAGGGCAATATCCCACAATCAGATCGGCAGACACAGGGAAAACATCTGACAAGATTCAATGCTCTTTCTTGATGAAGGAGAGTCAATAGACGATGAACAATGGCAATCCTCAACTTGATGCAGGCCATCAGTAAAGGACTCACAGCTAACTTCAGACTTCGAGGTGAAAAGTGGGAAGTTTCCCTTTAAGACTAGAAACAAATCAAAGTGGCCACTCTTAACCCTTCTCCTGGTCTAGTCAACACTAGACTAGAGACTGATGAATTAATTAAGATAAATTAATCAAGAAAAACAAATGAATACATTCAGATGGCAGAAAAAGAGAAACTGTCTCTTCATAGATGGCAAGGTATTATGGGTATAGAAAATATGAAGGATCTCTCATGCACACACACACACACTCACACACGCAGAGAGAGAGAGAGAAAGAGAGAGAGAGAGAGAGAGAGACAGAGAGACAGAGAGACAGAGAGAGAGAACTAATAAACAAATTGACCAAGATGGCAACCTGTAAGATCAAGAGACAAAACTCAATGTATAGAGTACAGAAATACTCTAACAGTGATCAATCCAAAAACGCAATCAAGAAAACCACTTTATTTGTAATGCTACCCAAAAAGTAATAGAATAAAAACACAGTTAAGAAAATAAATACAAAACATGCACATTGAATATTTTTTTGAAAAAATCACAGAGAACAATATAAAATCTTAAATAATTAGCATTACACCCTATCTTCATAAATCAAATGATCTAATATTAGAATACATTTTTTAATCTTGTCTTCTTTTTAGAGGCTGAGATGTGGGGTTGAAGAGACAGTTCAGCAGTTAAGAGCACTGGCTGCTTTTCCAGAGGCCCTGAGTTCAATTCCCATCACCCATATAATGGCTCACAACCATCTCCAGTGAGGTCTGATGCCCTCTTCCGGTATGAAGTCACACATTCAGATAGAGCATGCATACATGAAAGAAAGAAATCTTAATAAAAGAAATTGAGATGCATTTCCTAAGACATATTTACATGAATAAGATATAGGAGATTAGATCTTGGAAAACAAGAAAAAGTTGAGGTATCCACACTTCTCGATTTTAGAACAGCTCTGCAGGGGCGATAATGAAGACAGTGGTCACTGGAAGGATACGGATCTATGGAATAAAACAGAGAGCTCGGGAGTATGCTCTCACGTTTATGCTCAGTTGCTTTCTGACAAAAGATCAAGACAAATGAATGGGAAAGCCTTTTTAATCAACGATTCAAAGATAATTGGACAACTTCATGCAAATGAGTAAAGTTGGGCTCAGACATCACTCAAGACACAAAGCTCTACGCACAGTGGATCACAGACCTAGATGTGAGAGCTGAAAGTCCTAGAGGAAACCAGAGGAAAAACGCTTCCCGATGTTGGAGAAGTGGTGGTTTCTTTGATGTGACACAAAAATCGCAGGCAACAAAAGAGATATGGGATCTAAATCGGACTTCATCAAAAATGTAAGAATTTGTCTTTCAGAGCACCGTCTCAAAAAAGGGACATGGCAGCTCGCAGAGGGGGAGAAAAAACTCTGAAATCACGGGCACAGGACTCAAATCAGGAATGTATGGAATCTCATAACACAACAGTAAGAAAGACAGACAAGCTAATTAGCAAATGGGCAAGGAACTATAATAGACATTTCTCCAAGGAGTTTTTTTTTAAAGTTGTCAATAATCATATGTCAAGATGCCACTGTTAGTAATTAAATCCAAATCAAAACCACAACAAGATAACACACCAAAACCTCGAGAATGTCTAGAAAAGGCAGAAAATAAAAAGCAGTGAATAGAGAGGATATAAGAAATTGGAAATTTCGTGCATGCATAGAGGAATTATAAAACGGTATAGCTGCTTTTAAAAACTGGTTGGCAGTTATTAAAAATATTAACCACCAAGGAGTTACCATAATGTAGGACCCAGCAATATTACCCCCAGGATATACCCAAAAAATGGAGGACATAAAATATCACCCTCAGGATATACTCAAAGAATGTAAGACCTAACAGCATCACCCCCAGGTTTTACCCATAGCATGTAGGACTTAGCAATAGCATCCTCATGGTATACCTAAAGAATGTAGGCCTTAAAATAGCACTCTTAGGACATACCCAAAGAAGGTATACCTAGCAAAATCACACTCTGGATATAGTCAAAGATTGTAGGACTTAGCAATAACACTCAAAGAATGTAGGACCTGGCAATAGCACCCTCAAATACACCCAAAGAATGTAGGACCTAGCAACAGAACTTTCAGAATATATTCAAAGAACATATAGTTCAGCACTATTGCCTTCAGGGTATACCCAGAGAATGGAATACCTAGCAATATCACACATAGGGTGTACCCAAAGAATGTAGGATCAGCAATATTGCCATAAGGATATCTAAAGAGTGTATCACTTAGCAATATAAGAACATAGAACAGAAGATATAAATCCACTAAAAAAATCTGCACATAAATCAGTATTCATAAATCAAGAAGTATAAGCAATTCAAGTGTTTATGAAGTGATAAATGAAGAAAAATGGTTTGTGTGTGTGTGTGTGTGTGTGTGTTAGGAGTAAAATTCTTATTCTCTGGACATTGACAAAATTATGCTAAGTGAAAGAAAACAGACAGAAATGCAACACCTTGTATGATTCCACTTATATGAAATCTTCAGAATAGACAGGGCCATAGAGAGAGAAAGTAGATTAGTGGTTGCCAGGGACGGGGGATCTGGAGGATAGTGAATGACTGTTAATGAGGGCTTCTTTTGGGGGTGATGAAATGTTCTAAAATTAGATAGTGATGATGGTTGCACGACTCTGTGAGGATTCTCAAAACCAGGGAATTGTGTGCTTTAAAAGGGTGGATTTTATGGCCTGTGAATTATATCTCAATAATGCTGTTATAAAAAACATGCAAGAAAGAGACTGTGGGGAATGTGGAAAAATGGAAACAGCTGACTTGCTAGAAATGGCGAGATGGAAGGTGCTTTTATTTCTTTTCCCATTATTGTTGTTTGTGGAACAATAATACGAGAAGAAAGGAGACAGGGAGAGGGCTTGGCATAGAAAATAGGCTCCAGGTTTGGAGTTCGGAGAACTGAGGTCTCTATCCCTCATGCTGCTAGTTGTTGAGCATGTGCTATTGGGTATGCAGCTTTGCCTATTTGGGCTCCAGTGCTCTCTTCTTAGATGCAGGGTAACACCAGCCCACCAGAGCCACGAGGAGAATTGCATGAAGTCTTCCCTGCCTGAAGCAGCATGTGGCAGGTTTCCATGGTGCTGGTTTTCTAGGGCACCAACTGCAGCCTGAGGCTCTGTTCTTAAACATGTTAGACTTGAACGTGGAAGACAGCCACAGCAATTGCTCCACGGTGCTCATTGGGAAAGGGCAGCTATATTTCATAGATAGCTTGTTGGATAGCTGTGTGCATGTATGCTTCTACACTCGTTTCAGGAGCTGCTGGTGAAGGGTCTGGGCCAAGCAATTCAGATCAAGAGAAGAGAGACAGAGCCACAGCTACAAACCCTCTCCCCAGCCTGTGTTTGCTCTGTGATCTGCTCTCATCCGTACCATCAACTCAAGCGCTTCTCAGACAGTCGTTGCAAGGAAAAGATGGCGACCCAATCTGAAGATGACAAGCTAGTCTTGAAGAGCTTGAGCATTTGGTTTCACGCAGCCACCACCAGGGATGGAACCCCTCCCCCTTTACCATCGCTGCCTCTCCTAAGCAACCCAGCCTCTCTCACCAGGAAGAAAGATTATGAGAAGGCGACTCCTCGGACAAGGAACAGGAATTTCCATGAAGTCATGGTGGAAAGAGAACTTGAATACGCCGTTCCCTTCCCCAGGGTCCAGGGACTATCACATCAGACTCACCGGCCTTAGATCACCCAGTGAAGATTTAATGCTATAATGTCCCCGTCTGCACATTATCAATGTCCAGTAAGTCCTTCCCCAGTGATGTTACTAAGTCATAAGTGGAGGGAAGGTACTCTAAACAATCTATTTCCTCTTGGTGGAGCATGAACATCAGCCACCCTGAAGGAGCGCAGCTGGGGACCATGGACATGAACATGACCAAGAGACAGGCCGAAGAACTCAGGTATGGCCAGGCCCATGGTAATGATGGTGAAGTAGTTGCAGCTTGGTGAGGGGTAAGAGTAAGGAGGGAAGCTAGAGAATAAGGAAGGTAGAAGGTTGAAGAGGAGTTGGTAGTGTTTGGTGCTGTGGCACTTTTGAGTCATCTATATTTGTCTAAGAAACCCCTCATGTTTTCATAAATGACTTCAGTAAATGCATTGGTTTACGAAGTTGGAATGATATAGAATTGTTTATCCATCTGCTGGTGATAGATTAATAATCTTTGGTGTGTATGTGTGTGTGTAAAGCAAAGCATTCATCATTCCCAGAACACCACCGTTATACAGTTGCTCCCCCAGTATTTGGGGCCTGAGTAATACAACAGACACAGTCTATACAGATGGTGACCTTGAAGACCAGGGAGGTCAAGTGACTTATCTCTGATTGCCCAGAAAATCTGCAGCAGAGACGACAGGAGTGAAGATTTGAATTCAATTCTTTGTTAGCTCACGCTGATTCTAAATTTGATTCCTTATAGAGGAGTCATTGTCTCAGGGCCAAGGGCACAATCCACAAACAGTACAGAAGACATGGAATGTCGAGAAGCTGAGGCACCAGGTTTATGATTTAAACTGTGGAGCATTGATTTAACGTCCATTTAGATCAATGCTTGGCTCAGAACTGGGCCTCAGTGGGTCCTCTCTGAAATGCCCTAATCTATCTTAGGTTCTAGTGGAGCTTGCTTCCAACTCAGAACCAAAGTCCTGCCTTTACCAAAACCAACTTCTATGAAGACAGGAACAGTAGCAGAGTAGAGACATTCCATCCAAAGACCCCAGCGACCCTGGAGGGGCATTCTCAAGCTTGTGGCAGCAGGCAGTCGGACCAAGAGCAATGTCATTTATCAAGAGTCGTTACCAGCTCTCTCTGGGCTTAGGTGTCTACACCAGTCCATCAGCTCTAACAGCAAGTGTGTGATCCCCAAGGCCCCTCGCAGCTGAAACACGGAGAGAAATGAATAAACAGCTCTACGCTGCTCACATGGAGAAGCAGAGCGTGTCTGGGAAAGAAAACAATTCTCTGAGCTGTCCGGTGTGTTTTGCCGGTCAGGGTAGGAATGGGTAACTGCCACAACTCGAATGTGACTCCCAGTGACATGGCAGACTAACAAGCAACACACCAGCCCCCAAAGAGCACGTGCAGAAATCACCCCAGGGGCTGGGGAGGTGGCTCGGCGGGTAAAGCGCCTACAACATAAAGCACAGGAGCCTGTTTGACCCACAGCACTCGTGTAAAAGTCCACGTGTGGTAGTGCACTTTCATAATCCTAGCATGGAGACAAGAGGATCCCCAGGACTCTCCGGGGAGCCAGTCTATTCCAAACTGGTGAGCTCCGGGTTCACTGAAAGATCCTGTCTGTCTCAAAAATGGGGTGGAAAATGATTGAGGCTGGCCTCAAACTCTGGCCTCAGCATACGTGCGTGCACACACACACATACACACATACAGATATAAACACAAAGACACACACAGACACACATCCACACACACTCATAGAGACATATACTACACACACAGACATATATACATACACACAAACACATACACACAGAGACACACCCCAACACACCCCACACACATATACATATATACACACATACATTCACACATATACACATATATACACAGACACACATGCACAGAAACACACAAGCCAACATACATACATGTACATAGGCACGTTGCAAATAAATAAGTAACCCTAGCAAATATATCAAAGGGACAGAGGGGAGAACATGAGAGCACATACTTAGGGAGCCATGGAGCCAAGATAAAGTCTGGTTTTATCTTTCACGGGATGTTTGATCTTCAGAGAACACCATGACCTCCCTGAGCTGCCCTAGGTCATACCCATTCACTAACATGGATATAGCCTGCCACAGTGAGGAAGGCTACCGGGGTTAATGGCATGATCAGGCTTCCTAGAGATTAACCACAGTTGCAATAAAGAGTGTGGAGTAGGAAATAAATGGGAAAAGAAACGAATCCGAGGGGCGGGGGTGCACTGAGTAAGACAAGAGGAACACAAGTCTGTCTGCGCGCAAATGGAATGTGGCCAGGGAGCATAATAAGGGAAAATACAAGGAAATCACATTTTCCAGCAGACATGTCAGGGAAATTGTCCGAGGTCTGCCAAGAGTTCGATCTTGCCAGCTCAATCATAACACTGAAGACTTATTATTACCCCATCAATAAACGTCCCTTACAGATGGAGAAGGCAAAGGAAGAAATAAGTTCCTTCTTGTGAGTGGATTCCAGCGATCGAGTTCAGCCTTAACCGGAAGTGTCGACAGAGGGCTGGCAGGCAGGAAGGGCAGTTGCCTGCTATGTACAAGGGAACCAAGGCGCTCACTCCTCCAGCTCTGGAAAGAGTTGCTGTTAGATCCCCAGATGAGTCCCTCAGCTCCAGAGAGACGCAGTCTGCAGCCCCTACTGCACCAGTGCAGTAAGGTAAACAGCACTGCATGTAGCGTGGGATACCTGAAGAGGCAGCCCGAGATTTGCAGTGGGGTCAATTGAAGCACTGCTATGAGAATATTGTAGCCCTCCCACTGCCACTCCCTCCACCTTGTTCTGGATCCTATTCTCTCTTTCAGTGGTTGGTTTGAGGAGTTTGCGCCTATAAACCTTCTGCAAGGGAGCCTGCCCAGACCCAGTCAGGGAAAGCCCACTCCCTCCATCTCGTATGCCATCCCTGGGTAAGCTCGATGTCTCTGTGCCCAGCTAGTAGCTTGACATCTGTGTTTGCTTGCTCTTCAAAAAGCACTCAGACAATGAGAAGCAACGCATATTCCATCTGCTTCCTCTTTCCTTAGGTGGCAAGGAGACTCAAAGATAAGTTCTCCATCTTTCTTCTTCTTTGCTGATATCCGAGGTAAAATTTTGCTGGATTGGCTCTTTTTCTCTCATTTCAGACACTACTCCTCCTAGCCTCTGACTCTAGGTGAGATTGCTCTTGCCCACAGTTTAGTTTTGGGGATCATCATAGATCAAAGATGTCGTCAGGGGCCTGAAGAATACATTCCCCTGACTCTTGGCATGATGCAGTCAGCATCAATTTAGGCACATAAAGCCAGGTTGTCATTAACTCTTTTGAACAAAAGACACAAACTGGTTAAAGGGTTCCCACACCACACGGCACTTTTATTGCAAAGCCTAGGCTGATCTCTGCCTTTCTTGATTCTGACACATTTAGGGGAGAGTCCTGGAAAACATGGCTATTAGTTTTGGGGACCCCTTGAACTGGGCTCTCTGTATGCTATCGTGGGACCCCAGAGTCTTGGTTATGTCCAGATCCTGCAGCGAGTACTGAAGAACATAGTGGAGACGGAAGATGGCGCAACAATCCAATGTGTAAGTCCTGGCTGCAGGCTGGACAAGGGCTTTCTCCTGCTTGAACTCCTCCCTCAATGGGTCGCTTGTTGTTGAGAAGACTCATCATGGTGCTGTTCACTTGCCTGCGTGATTGGATGGGGACTGAGAAGGAAGACCAGGGTACGGAAAGGAGGTGATAGACGCAGAACCTGGAGTACAGTACCGAGCACACAGAAGGGGCTCAGAGAGAGTGCTTCCTGCCTCTGATAGACACAGAACAAGTAGCTAGAACCAGTTTATATGGAGCCTGGCCCTAGTCCCCGAGCCAGGAATGTTCCCGACAATCCATTCATAGCCTCACATGGAGCCAGAGAAGCACACAGACTATCTATGGCTTCTCCCCACCATGCCATCTGAGTGTGAGGCCTGCCTGTCAACTGGCCATGTGGCCTTAGAGAAGTTGACCTTAGAGATGCTGCCCAGCCATCTGTGCCTCTGTTTTCCCTTCTCTAGGATGAAGAGGGAAATCCTGCTATATTTCTGAGTAAGGATTGCCGTCTATATGCTTAGACTTTGCTGGGCACATAGTAAATGTTTAAATGTTTAATGCCATTTCTATCATCACTCACGGTCTATAGGCCAGGAAATTGAGACAGGAGATTCACCCACTTCCTTAAGGTCAAATGTCTGAATAAGGAACAAAGTCTGCATAGAAACCCTGGTCTGCCTGGATGCTGAGTGTACATATTTATCTTTATAAACGATTTCTTCTGTTACTCCTTTTACTTTTTGCCTTTTTAGAACAAAATGAGTAAGGGACACTCCAGAGGGGTTCTGCCTGAGAGTCCTCACTGGTCACTGCTCTGTGGGAGGAGTCTCAGAGTCATGTGACACAGTGTGGTGCTACAGGTTCACTGAAGAGACAGGCAGTGACTGAGACAGCAAGCACACATCCAGGTTCCAGACCTGCCACTGCAATGAAACTTAGGCTTTTGATTTGACGGGAACATGGTCTACAGAGAAACCCACCAGCCCCATATACCAGTGTGAACTGGTGACCTTCAGGGACCTTGCTACCCCGGGGTAGACTGGTAAGAGAACATGGTCTACAGAGAAACCCACCAGCCCCATACACCAGTGTGAACTGGTGACCTTCAGGGACCTTGCTACCCCGGGGCAGACTGGTAGGCAGAACAAGCAGTTGTCACCAAGCACAAGTGTTTTGTTAGGTGCGGCAGTGGCTCAATGATGAGCCGTTGTCCTTCTGCACCTGTGTGGGGAGCAACTGGCAGAAGGCTCTGCACAAAGGATGCTGGCAAATAGAGGTCAAATGCAAAGGATTTACCAATGTTGTACGTGGGCATTGAACAGTCAGAACAAACAATGGGAGCAGGTGTGGGCTGCAGAACCATACTGCCTTGGGGGTCCGATGTACCAGCTGGACATCTGCCCCAGGATCATAGAAACCTAACATCCAAGTAGACAGGGGAGACTCCTCAGCTGAGGCCCAGGAGTCAAAAGAGAATTTACAGCTGATCTCCCATGAAAGCCCTGGAGAGGACTCCTTAACCTCTCAATGTTCTCAAAAACTTGGGTGAAAAACCCTCCACACTGCAGGACAGAGACAGGGCTTTTGGGCTTCAGATCAAGACCCAGGACAGTCTCTCCTTTTGGTGCACAGGGAGAGTTACCAAGAGGGCAATGCTCTGATTCTATCCAAAGGCAAGTCTGTGATGCTATAGCTCCATGGTCACCACATGGTTATTCTAGCTAGCCTTTCCATCCACCAAACAGGTTCCCCTGCCCTGCTGCTTACAGAGGAGGACACTTAGTCATTGGTGTCTTTGAGAATCTGAACAAAGCCTGGATTCATGCCACGTGAGGGACCTAGGGCAGCTTATGAATTCTACCAGAAATCTCGTCGCAGCCCAGTAGCCCCTGGGAGCCTCTCCAAGCCCCTATATCCTGACTCAGCTCAGCTTTTCTGCTGCTTGACATTACAGGCACGCATGTTCCTAATACCTTTTGGACAAAGTCACAAGGGGTCAATTATCTTGCCACCATGAGGCTGGAGGACCATTTCGCCGGCTTGCATAAGATCAAACTCCACATGATGAAACACGTCACAGGCCCAGGAGGTCTTGTGAGACAGCACAGGGAAGGGAAGGTGGTCCCTTGAGAGCAAAGCGTCACGATCTGTGCATCCCCACCCTTCGCTCAGCCTCACTCACTAAGAATTTGGCTGTAGAGAACTTGCCAGATCAAGAAAAAAATAAATTCCCCAGAGCATGTGGTTGCAAATTTCCCCACTATTTTCCATGAATTGAGAGAGCATCTGTTGATACTGTCCTTGTCCTGCCTGTATGATACAAATAAGGCTGACTCATGCTCTCTCTCCTTCTGTTCCTGATTTGGACCTTGGGGTTGTAGTCCGGTGCTCCAATGTGGGACTCTGTCTCTGTCTCCTTTCATCGCCTGATGAAGGTTAATATCCAGGAGGATAACTATATGTTTGTCTTTGGGTTCACCTTCTTATTTAGCTTCTCTAGGATCACGAATTATAGGCTCAATGTCCTTTATTTATGGCTAGAAACCAAATATGACTGGGTCTGAAAAAGCATGGGATAGAACCGGACTCGCTGAACATAGTGGACAATGAGGACTGCTGAGAAGTCAAGAACAATGGCACTGGGTTTTGATCCTACTGCACATACTGGCTTTGGGGGAGCCTAGACTGTTTGGATGTTCACCTTACTAGATCTGGAAGGAGGTGGAAGGTCCTTGGACTTCCCACAGGGCAGGGAACCCTGACTGCTCTTCAGGCTGATGAGAGAGGGGGAGTTGATTGGGGGAGGGGGAGGGATATGGGAGGCGGTGGTGGGGAAGAGACAGTAATCTTAAATAAATAAATAAATAAATAAATAAATAACAAATGAGGCTGACTCCCCCCAAAGGCCCCACTGTATGTTGACTCTATCAGGGGCTCTTCATATCATCTTTTCTACGTTGTACAGCTTCTCAGCCTTTCCCAGCCCTGCCCTGGCTGCAAGGAAACACTGCTTTAGGTGTCAGGCACAGGATTTGAGTGACAGCTTCATAGGAATTCACAGATGCAGCCACGACCCCCAGCTGTGCCTGTGAGGACAATCACTTAAGGAAACCAATGCATCTCAGTGGGCAGGACTTTCACTGACGGCCAGCTCTGCAGTGTTAGGTCAGATGCCTCCCCGGGTCTGCAGCCTGGGGAAGTGGCAAAGCCCGTTCAAGCCATGGCCTTTACGGTAAATGGTAGTAAGTAGAGCATCTCGTGAAGAGGGTGCTGCAGAAATTAAACAAAATATCGCACTCATAGGTTACACCGGGATGTTTTGATCAATAACAGATCACATGTGCAGTAACCGTCTCCTGAGATTATAACTGAGCTGGCAGACTTTCTTACTGCTTATACCATCATTATCATGATGGAGTTCAGTGTTTTGTTCGTATGATCATGGTGATGCTAATGTAAACAAGCCATGGCCAGAGGTGTGAAAGTGGAACATGAACATTGCCTACAGCACAAACTACTTGGTAGTAACAGCAAGCTGCTGTGTAAGTCTATGGATTCAGTGTGCCTTTTTACTGTGCTTTTAGAATACATTTCTATACTTAACTACAGTAACATGCCACTGAGCCCTAGGTTAGTGTAGTTCAGTACAAACAGCACGCCACGAAATGTCAGCGCCAGACTCACGTATCAATGCTAATAACATATCTGATTCATCAAGGGGTCATGTGAAATGACCAAGCCCTGTACCATTTAAAAAGAGTTTGTAATTTAGAGCAGCTACACGATGAAGAAATCACCTCACCTTGCAGTTCTTAGGGCTCATCTCATCCTTCGGAGACACCTGAGAAAGCCCTCAGGGCTATGCGCAGCTAACACACAGTCAATAGCTCACTGCTAACACTATTGATCAATCTATCCTCTAGCCCTGAGTTGCTGCAGACCCAGCTCTGTATGGCTGGGGCTTCTAGTTGCCACCTCAGGGAACCTCACCATCCAATGGAGGGAGACCACAGACAACCAAGCGTTAGGATATAACATTAATTTTAAAAGAACCAGCTCTAGTCAGTGACACCCGTTTGGTCTAGGTGTTGTATGTACATGTTTCATATAAGGCCAGGGTGTATGGCTTCTAGCCTAAATACCTGGATACAAATTCCAGCATGATTGCCAGACACTTGCGTAATCTTGGTCTCATTCATTGACTTTTTGGAAGCCGAGTTACCTCATCTTGAGAAGAGTTAGAGAATGCATACACAATACTGACACCCCTACTCCCTACTCCTGCTGCTCGGTTGACAAGTACTAGCGATAATTAGTATATATCTGTCAGGTGTACCTGAGGATTATCAGCAATCCGCCTTCATTAAGAACAAAATGAAGAAACTGAGGCTGAAAGAGAGAGATCTACCATCTAAGCAAAGGTTCTAAAGCTTCCTCCTTGAACAACAAGAGGCGTCAGGAGACGGGGTTCCAGGCACACAGCAGCCACCTTGTGAGCCCAGACACCAGCTTTGTCCATTGTCAGTCAGACAAGGGGAGAGGTCACAGCCTTGGAGGGAGAGGGGACTGCAAAGTCTGTAATGGGAAAGCTGCCTCGGAAGGATCAATGTAAGGAAGAGGAACGGAATCTGACCCCGACACATCTCTGTCCCCTGCTTAGACAGCCACACACAGGGCACACTTTCAAGACCAGCATGCAACAGCCTGTGCAAAGAGACTGAACAGATCTGCCGAATAAAAGCTAAGTTAGGAGTAAAGTGAGGAGCATACATACATACATGCACACACACACATGCATGCACACACACATGCATGCATACATGTATGCCTACTCCACAGGTCTTTCTGGGGGAGCCAGGGGCTATTCTGGAGACCAGAACCTGCCTGGCCTAGTCTCTGTCAGAGGACTATGGGATAAACAATAGGTACTTGAGGCAGAGCTTGGCATGGCAGGGCCTGATTACCTCTGCAGCAGGCTATGCAAATTAGACCGCAACAGCCCCACAGCTGAGCAGGTGAGAGAGGAACAAACCAAACAACACAGACTCAGACCTGTTTACAGGAACACATTCTTGTAGAGAGCCTGATAAGTCTGTTCCTAAGCCTGCCTTGCTTCCTGTCACCAAGCACCTGCTTCTCATGCAGGAAAGATAATCACTCTGGGAACGGGCTCTGCTCCGGAGACCTGGCAGAATGCTTGCAGTGTAGAGCCAAGTCCTCCTTTCAACAGGCCTTCCCCTTGTCCTGTTTGGGTTGAAGGGAAACCCTACCTGGCAGGGAAAGGCTCTGCCCTGTGGGTTGCCTGCAGCTGAAAGTGACCCGCAGAGAAAGGAAGATGCCCCCTGAATTCCAAGCTCAGGGCAGCTGCTGAACAAAGACCCCAAAGATTCTTGCTGGGACAACACTGAACATCAGGGGAGGAGGTCCCAAGAGCATGGCAGCTATCACCTGTCAGGTTGGGCAGTCACCTGCTTTGTTCCTGCTGAGTGAGGCAGGTGAAGGGAGAGAAGGCAGCCCTGAAGAGAGGGGGTAGAGCAAAGGGTGTGTTGCAGGGGTGCCTGCCACAGAGAGATTAGTACAAGAAGCAAGAGTTTGTAGTTGACTCGAAAGAAGAAGGTAAAAAAAATCTGGGTAATTCTAGCCAGGATGAAGAGACAGCTGGCCTCCCACTGTAATCAGAGAGGTTGATAAGGCTTGTTAAGAGCTGTTTTGGGGTGCGGAGAGATGGCTCAGTGCTGTGAGGGCTTACTGCTCTTCCATTGGACCCAAGTTTCATCACCAGCACCCATACTGGGAGAGCACAGATATCTGTAACACCAGCTCTCAGAGATCCAGTGATCTCTCTGGCAAAGGCTGATACCAATATACAGGTGGCAAACACCAATACAGGCGCATGAACAAAAAAAATCAAAATGAATATTTTTAAGCACATTTCAGAGCCCTGATGAAAACTTCAATGTGGATATATGTATACCCGCCCCCTCTCTAAAGGGGACTTAGTCCTTTCTTTCTCTCATCCTCTCTCCTTCCCTCTCTCCCTCCCTCCCTTCTCCCTTAACCCACAATGCCTGCCTTCTCAATTAAATAGGACCACCAGCGATTCCCAATCCACACTCAAATAGAAACACCAGGTTAGGCCCGAGGTTATCCTATCTGTGCACACTTTGAAATTCCAGACTTTGAAGGAGCCTAAGAGCTTCCTCCAGCCCCCAGAAGTTGTCCTCCACATAAACAAAGAGCCCGGCCTCTCATCCCTAAGGCTCTTCATGCAGAGCCTGAGGCAAGGTTCTGCAGAGGCAGGAGCTAAGAGCTTGCTTCAGAGTCCAGAACCATCCAGCTTTGAGAAGCAGCAGCCTTCAGCAGGGTCACTGCACTAGGGGAGCGCGCCCCACAGCCCTTGGCAGAGTCTCTCTGATGTGTTAAATCCCAGCCACTTGGAAGCAGGGGCTCTGGCCCTGGGCAGGTTGCCCTCTGGCTACCAGTTTGTCCAGAGCTCAGACTATCTTCGCTCTGGGAAGAGAAGACACTGATTTTTGTAAAACAAAGACTTAGACCCAGGAAAACAAAACAAAGCAAACAACAAAAGGCACAGGACTTAGCTTGAAGTCCAGTTACCCAGGCACCATCTTTTCTGCTGAGGAATAGGTTTAAAAAGGTCATTCATGACTAAACTTCATTATATACATATATGAAACCGTCAAACAACTTTTTAAGAATTCTCATTCATGAGATTAAATCCCTGGAGGAAGTCCATTGAGGTCAGAAATAACTTAGCGTTAGTCTGTGTCCCAAGCATATCCAGGGCAGCTTTCCCATTCATAGATTTACCCTCGGTGTCACGTAACACTAACCAGTGGTGATCCGTTCGGCAACAAATGAATCCATCACAAAACCACTATAACCATGAACCCCAAAGCGGGTGTTAGAGGGTTCCGTGAAATGACAATGGTGGGAGGAGGAGCGTATATCCCAGAGGCACACGCTACTCCATATTAACCCGACACTCTCTGTGCCCAGCACAGAGCTGAAACCTAAGAGTCTGATGATAACCAGCGGGTTAAAGGCTTGCTGAAAGTCACGGGATAGGTTGTCACAGGGCCTGGGTACAGACCCACTGACTGCTGATTACACAAAACACTCAGGGCTCCCAAAGGGACAGGCCATGAATGTCACACCAGCCAGGTTCTAATGAGTGCCGCCATCCTTCAGAAAGGCCTCACCCAGGCCCAAGAGATCTCCACAAACTTCTCTGCTCAAAAGTTCAACCAGGTCACGGCAACAAAACAGAACTCACAGCCTGATCAATACCCAAATACTTCAAACCAGCTCAGTTCATCTCCTTACTCTTACACAAAACAGAGAAGTCAGGAGGCTGGGGTCTGGCGACCAGATGTACGTGTTGATTCAGGCTGCATTCAGCATCAAAACTTACCTACTGCCCAAGGGTCCGAGAAATCGCTAGCCCTCTCTCAGGCTCAGATTGTCCATCTGCAAAACAAGAAGACAACCGCAATGAGCCTGGGTGTCCTCTGCACCCACAGGTGTCAAAGATTCGACCCTAACACTGCCTGTTCCTGGAACAGGATGTTTCAGATGCTCAGGGGTCACCAGGGAACTGTTCACAAAATGAAGTGTGAGCACAAGGAAACTTAAGCCGGACGATGGTTGTGTGTCAAGCACGACACGGGCAAGTACTTAGACTGCAGTGTGGGAAATGCAGCCTTCCAATCATTTTGGCACACACTTTTGGTTTTCATAGATGCCGACATACTATGCTAGGGACACCGTAAGAAAGCACACAGAGATAACTACCTCACACGCTCTCTTTTATCATGCGGGGTTATTTTTTTTATATTTATTTTTTAATTTTTTATCGATGTGTGTTTGTGTGGGTCAATTGTGTGTGCAAGGGGCCCCAGGAGGCCAGAAGCGGCCATCAGGTCCCTTGGAGTGGGAGTTACAGGTGGTTGTGAGACAACACAGGTGCTGAGCACTGAAGCCTGTGTCCTCGAGATGGGGACGAGCAGGACAATGGGATATGAAATCTCAGGGTCTCATCAGACTCCTTTTCTTGTCCCCAGTGTTAGACCAGCGCTGCTGCCTGTCTTCTATGTCGCATTCTCTACTCCCTTCCTCCAAGCACTTTGCAGGCTTGTCCTCTGGCATCTGGCAGCAGCACCGTCTACGCTGGGTCCAGAGGAGTTCAGGGTGGGCGAGTGTGGCCGCTGGACTCACCCAGCCTTCAGCTGGCTCCCCTCTGAGAAGGAAGGGAGGCAGGCCAGCCCGCCACCCGCAGACACTGCTTTGAAGTAAGAAACAAGAGGCCAAGGGAAAGGAAAGGAAACCGTCCATCTGTGCCCTTACCCTGTGACAGCTGCCGAGCTGATACTGTCTCCAGATATTATCTCGTGATCCTCGGGAACCACAATGGGAATTTTCACGACCAAGAAGACTAGTTCAGGCTGGCTGGCAATCCCTCCCAAACCTGCTCAGTCACTGGGGCTCGCCATCACGTGGTTTTCCATATCTGTGTGCCATTTATACCGTAGCGTACAAGTTTTCTAGATCAAGTCACTTGGTTTTGCTTTACATAATGTTTAGATTTTTGCTGTTATTGTTGCTTTACCTTTAGGTATTTATTTTGTGTGGGGGGGATGGGGCATGGCACACCGCACAGGTGGAAGTCAGAGGGCAACTTGTGGGTATCGGTTCTCTCCTTCCACCGCGTAGCTTCGGGAACTAAACTCAAGACAGTGAGCTTGGTGGCAGGTGACTTTCCCTACTGAGGCATCTCCCTGACCCTTAACTTCACCTGAAAAGGATTTATCAAAGAAGTTCCTGCCCTTCTTTGTTTCTTGCCCTTCTCTCCATCGTCCAATAAAAAGCAACCTTGCAACACAGGTGGAGTCTGTAGCTGCCAAAGGGTTGCTAACAAGGGAAAAGAGTCCACCATAGTAGCTGTGCTGCACACAAAAGTCTGCGGCTGCCTGTGGAACACATCTCATTAGAATCTGTAACCTTTGAAGGCTAAAATGCTCGCCCGTCTACCACTCAGGGGATGCTTGCATTTGGTCCGGGGTTATTCTGCAGCCTCAGAACTTAGAGCGATCACATTTTAAAGCTAAAATCACAAAAGCACTTTCCACTGTGGAATGTCGTAGAGGTTCCCAAGGTCACGTAGCTAGCTACGGAAGGAAGCAGGACTTGCCCTCTCTAACCCGGTGAACTGCTCTGTGAATACACCCACTCCCCCTCCTGCAACCTGTTCTCTGAGCTCCCAATCTATAACTCCTTGGCATTTGGCCGCTAATTAAGTTCTATTTCCGAATCAAGGCAGGTTCAGCCCATTCTGCAACATCATCAGCGCTTCCATAACGTGACGAGATCCTATCAAGGGCTATTTAAGTTCCCAAAAAAGGGCACTTTAGGAAGAAGCATCCAGGCTTCAAAACATGTGACTGAAAGCGATTCTTTATTTAAAGATCTAAGATAGTAGCCAAGGGAATAGAAAGGGCCTGGCACATAATACCTAGGCCTCCGCTGTCTCTGGTAAGGAGGACGAAACCCCAGTCACCAAGGGGTTGTGCCGGACTCTGGCTGACGAGGCTGGGGAGTAGGATTGTTAGAACTCTAAGTCCCCACCTCCTGCCATCGTCTTAAAATTCATTGGCGTGAAGTTTTTATGAGAAGAGAGGAAATAGGTGAAAAGGCCGGAAGAAGCTGCTTCGCCTGCTTTGGTGCGAGTCCTCATTCCCTCAACAAAGACTGGGCAGAAGCAGCAACAGAACAAAGCCCTGAATAGCCTCTCCCAGTCCAAGAACCCTTCTCTCTGGAATCCTCGCTCCCCAATTCACATTAGAATTAGTTAATTATTGTTGCAACCATAATTCACATTCCCCTTTAAAGTCATTTTTATTTACAAGAATGCACTAAATATTTTTAAAAGTTACTACCACCTGGCAGCATCAGTTAAGATCCAGGCCCCTGTAAGCCTGTATGAAGGAATACTGAGAAACAGATGTTGACATAGTATGTGTTCATGTTTACAAAGTAGGGCCACACCATGTACACTGACTTTAATGCCTTTTGAGCTTGTTTTTTGTTTTTGTTTTTGGAGACAGAGTTTTTCTGTGTAAGAGTCCTGGCTGTCCTGGAGCTTGCTTTGTAGACCAGGCTGACCTCAAACTCACTGAGATCAGCCTGCCTCTGCCTCCCAAGTGCTGGGATTAAAGGTGTGTGCCACCACCACCCAGCGACTTTAATGTCTTTTTAACTTAGTAAAAAAACATACTCTAAAATGGCTACATGGATAGGTAATTAATCCCCCACTGATGGAGGTATACACTTTCCAAATTTTTTGCTAATTAATATTTCATCCATTTTTCTCATGTGGCAGTTTGATTATGTATTTTTAAAGCTACGCTGCTGAGCAGTTTTAAGAAATGTGCAAATGCCCCCCACAAAAGAGTGTATCACTCTAATCTCTACCGGCAGCCCACGCGCGCACCAGCCTCCCTTGCTCTTGTCAATATTAAACATTAGGATCCTGGTTTACTCTTGTCAGTGTGGTAGGTGCATGGCAGCCTGGTATTTTAATCTGCATACCTTCAATGTAAGCATGTTTTTCTACATGTCCTAGCTTTGTTGGGGAGTTAACATGCTTGCTGCCCTTTACCCATTTCTGAGTATGTGCTGGACTCTCTGAGTTGGTACAGAAGGATTTGCCATTTGTCTGTTTCTTTATTATTACTGCTGCAGCGGCTGCTGTAGTAAGCTTGCTTCCAGCATGTTCAATCACACCCCCAGCTCCTAATTGCTTCTGCCCGAGTCCTGGATAGCTGTTCTGACACATCCCTCATGTCACACTGGCCCTGGCCAATTATTCGCCAGACCCTATCAATTCTACCTTCAAATATACCTGAAATCTGTCCATTTTTTCTCCCTCCACAAGAGCTGAGGGGGCTGTGGGCCTCTCTCCCTGTGTTAGCATGGAGAGCATGTTAACACCCCAACAGAGTTAATTGCTGCGACATGCAGGAAACAATGTTGATGATGAAGATATGCAGATTAAAATAGCAAGGCACCATGCACCTACCACGCCAACAGAGATAAACCAGGATCCTAAGTTCCACAGTCTCACCAAGCAACCAACGCCTCTCACAGGGATTTCTGCGGGACCCTCCTGCCCACCCTGCACATCCTCTACTATAACCCTCTCCCCACAAGCCTGAGGGTTTTTTTTTTTAATAAATGAATAGCCCCCAAAACTCCCTACTCTCTTGAAATGAAAACCTGAAGTCTGTGAGGAGTACTTGAGCCTTGAGACTGTTTTGAGAAGTTGGGGGCAGCACTGCAGGGTATCCTGACTCTCTAGCCATGTCCCAAGCCACCATACCTGCTTCCTCCAGATTTTAATGATGACAGAAAGGAAATGAGGGACAAACCGGGTTTGTATCAAAGGCCAAGAAAGGACTATTACATTTTTTTCCCCCCGCACACAAAATTCAAGCCGTGGCCTTGGCAGCAAGAGCCCTAGAAGTGGGGATGCCTGGGAGGCTAGATCCACATCACATGACACGCTCCTCCACAGCTCTGGTGGCTCTCCACCCTCCGTGCCCACATTCAATAAATGTCTCTTCAATGGATTCAATTTTAAGTCAAATTATGGAGTAATTACATCAAATTTACCCTCTTCTCTCCCATATTCAAAAATAAATTTGCATGACTGGAATTATTGACTTGATGAATTTGTCTTTGTATAGAGTGAGACATATATTTATAGATATTTCCTCCCCGGTTATTTTTCTGAGTTAAGTGGGGGGAAGCCGATAAAGGGAAGAGAGGCTCTGCTCTCCTCTGGCTGTGTTTCAGCATCTTGACTCTGCTCCCCGAATCCACCTTGTCCTCAGTACAGCATCCAGCCACTGAATTTACTGAAACTCTGTTTACTCTACATCCACGCCCCTACAGGATCCCAGAGAGGGGCATAACAAGTCTGGTGTGGTATGAGTTGCTAATTTGACAGGATTGAGAATTAACCTGGACTATGAACCTCTAAGCACCAGGCGGTTAAGACCCATCATAATTGAGAGTGAGATATTCCCTGGGCGGGGGCTTCTAGACCGGATCGAAGGAGAAAGTGAATCAAGTTTCAGCTTGTATTCATTGCTCTCTGTTTCAGACGGTGGGTGTGATGTGGCTGCCTCAACATCCCTGCCATGGCAGAGGGGACCTTGAGCAGCTGAAATGAACCCCTTTTCCCTTGTTGCTTTTGATCACAGCAGCAAAGGAAGAAGTGATGTCTGGTGCAGCGCCATTGCTTCAGGTGCATGGAGAAGCTTCTCGAGCTAACCCACCCCAGTTGCCAGGGACCTGTTGATAATATCCTTTATAACCCTGGGACCACTGGCATATGGAAGTGGAAGGTCAGTAAATCAGGATGCTCTGGACCCTGAAGGAGGAGGCACCAATAAAAACCAGTTTCTCTGCTGCCCTGGCCCGAGTCAAATTCCCATCAGGAAGCTAAGGCCAAGATAGCTATCAGTAGTCTAGGTTCTGCGTCTGTCTCTGCCTCATCCCAAAACTCTACAGCCACTGCTTCAATATTTCTTTCTTTGAGTCACCCTTTCTCCGCACAAAAGTTCACTCCTCCATCTCAAAACCCAAGGAAGTGTGGCGGGGCAATGGGTGGTGCCCCTTCATCCTATAAAACACTGCTAATCATCACAGGCTCGGCAATGAAAGCCTGGACCTGACAGCTGCCTCCGATTGCCTCCCAGGCTGGTTGACCTTAGGCAGCATTTGAGACCTCAATGAGACACCGTGTTTCCACCTGGGATGTACACATATGGATAGCCCTGAACCTTGGGGGTTGCCACAGCCTTTATACGCCTGCCACCTAGCAGAAATTCAACACATTGGCAAACGCCATTCTGACTGCAATGAGGCCCCATGTAAAAGACGTTGCTTTCCTGGTTTCGACCTCCTTAGGAGACTACAGGCAACTTATTCTAGTTGTGTGGCCCGAGCATCAAGTGGGCTGCTCACTGTCCTAAATGCTCTATAAATACCATTTCGTTTAATCTGCATTTACAATTTTGTGAGCGAGGTGCTGTCATTTCATTATTTTACAGAAGGAACGAGAACCCTGGAAGACTGGCAAAAGGCTCTAAGAGCATCCATTGAGTAGCGGAGCCAGGATTTTGTTTGTTTATTTGCTTGTTTGTTTCACACAGGTCAAGTCTATTGCCAAAGAATGTGGGGTCCTTCTCTCACAGCTTCCCAAATGAGGAGACTGCGGGGGGTATACAACCACGCCTGGGGCAGGACTTAGACCTGGAACCCACGGAACCCAGGCAGACTGGCACTAGAACCCAGTGGGTGGGGTGATTGTAACAGGGTTAGTTGGGGTGTCAGGAACTCACCAAGTTTCCAAAGCCTTCCACTGAAGAGGAAACCATGGCTGGGTCCCAGAACTGTTTTGTGTCGGTACGGTACGTGAGAGCTGGGGACAGAATGGAAGGTGGGTGGTCACAGTCGTCCCCCTAACTGCACTGGAAAGGGAACCACCTGAACTTCTAGGCCCACCTGCCAGGAGGGCTGAGCCATTTGCTGGGTTCCAGACCTGAAAGAGTTATATCCCGCAGGGACTCAGCAGAGCATGGCTGAAGAAAGCATAAACAGCCCTTCTGGAAGCTTCCATGGCTCTTGACTCATCAGGCTCCAGAGACCCTGAGGCCCAGACACCTTGTGTGAGTTCTGAGACACAGAGGCTTTCAGGAAACTCTGTTGATCTGAGCTAGGCTAGTCGCCTTGCTACCAGATGGCCGTGTGAGGAAGTTATCTCTGAGGATTACACGTTATAATTTTCCATGTCATCATTGCTGGGGCTTGGATTTTTACCCCTGGACTTCTGCTATTGATTAGGGTATCAGAACATGTTCACTTGAGCTTTCTTCTGGGCATTTTAGAATCAAAGTTCCTGTCCTTTCTCACTCCTTCTCAGTCAGATTTCATCTCATGTCTGTGGTCAGGGCGATGGAAGCAATTTAGGATGAAAAAAATTATACTGTAGACACAAGGTCTAAACCCCCGCTACCTAACAACTCCCCATGGCCTGCCAGAGCCAAGAACGAAATCCTAGTGCGTTAACTGGCTTTCCAAGGGCATGCTAGGGTCTCCAGGCATCTGTCTCATCCGCAGGCACTCCCAGCAGGACATTCTGCTTTGCACTGCTTTCCAGGGAGTTTGCTACAAAAATAATGGTTTTTATTATGTATCTAAGAACATGAGAGGTCTAATAACCATCCAAGATGTTGCAGGATGCTGGTGCTTTTCAACCAGACACACAGAGCAATGGGAGAGAGGTTTTTCTAATTTTAACAACTCAAGCAAGAGAGCCTTGCTTGGAAGAGCAACTTCTCCACCCAGCAATTTCATGCTCACCCTTCCATTTGACACACAATTGCCAGCCCCCATATCTGGGCTGCACAAGGAAAGGAACCGGCGACAGAGAAAAATTAGACAGAGCACAGGGCTCAGCTGTGTCCAAATTCTGACTTTAAAAATTAATGACTTTTGACATTTTCATGCAGATATACAATAAAATATGATCATAACCTCACCCTATTTTCCCCTTCAACTCTCCCCATAAGCTCTGAGCACAGCCCTCCCAACTTTGTGTCCTCCTCCTCCTCTTCCTCTCTCTCTCTCTCTCTCTCTCTCTCTCTCTCTTTCTCATAACACACCAAGTTCAGGTAATACTGACCTATGTACATAGATATGGACCATCCACTGGACTACAGGAGACCTACAAATGATCACATCAACCAAAAGGAATAATTCTCCCTTCCCCTGCAACTATGAGATGCTAATAGTTCTTCAGTAAGGGGCAGGTCTTGGAGGCTATGTACGCCATCAAAAGTGTCAAACCCCAGATTTGTACCAAGGGTGTTACCTGACACTGGAAATGTTACTTAGCGCCTCCACGCCTCATCTTCTCCATCTATAAAGTGGGTCTCTTTATCACAGCATCTATGTATATTATGGGAATCACACAGGAGCGCCATCTCCCTGGCCCCACTTTTATCTCTCGACTGCTCATCCTAGATGATAAAACGTGTGTTGAAAGCACAAGGTAGAAGAAGGGGTCCTGTGCTCGATAGTGGGACCCCATGAAGTCTCTGTTCTAATGGGTGAGAACGAGAAGTTGGAAAGAGCCCTTGCCACCAGAAGGTCCGGGAAGGAATGTGAACTACGAACCCATGTTGATGCAGTCAGTAGGGCAGGCAGGCCGGTGAGCATCTGAACATGTGAATTGGGAAGGGTTGCAGTCAAGGGTTTTGAAGTTGGAGGCATGGGTCGCTGTTTGTTCTTGAGTTGCTTGATGTCTGCAGTGAAGACACATTGAAGGTGGGGATGGGATGGAGGCTGAAGCGACCAGCTATAGAGCCATAGCTGATCGAGCCAAGGGTCTCCAGCCATGGGCACCAGGCCACCCTGTTCAGTCACTACTTAGCATCCTATGTTGGCCTGTTCCTTTTAGACACCTGCGGCAAAACTTCCCCAGCATGCTTCTTTCTGACTCAAGTGGTACAGTGGCCTCCAAGGCAGGCTTGGCAGGACCTGGGCTGGCATGTGTGGGGAGCCTGGGGTGGATGACTGAGATACCACCCCCACCTCTACTGACCAAATGAATTCTATAGCACTCAGCTGGAGCGTTTTCGCATGCGTGGACCGTGTGATCAGTTCTGAGAATGCCGTGCCGTTTCAAGAGACAAGGCCCAAGGGATTCAGTGGAGGAAGCACAGATATCCCACAACCCCAAAGTAAGACCTCGGATATGTTCAAGAGAGGGCCAGACAACGGTACTGATGCAGCAAAAGAGATCCCTTGGCGGCACCGGGAGAGTTTCAAGGACTAGGCAGCCCTTGCTGGGTCCCAGAGACACAGAAGTTACTAGTCATGGGCTGGGGAAAGGTATAGAGGTCTAGTGAAGGTATGTGTGGAGAAAATGGCCTTCCTGCTGGAGCTGGACCTCACGGGTGAAGAGGAGGTGATGGGAGACCTGGGAAGAGAGGTAGGTAGAGGTCGCACCAAGAGGGGTCTCACGTCTATCCCCTCCTGCTTTCTCCTCTGGAGCAGCAGGAAAATAGCCATGCAATAGAAACCAAAGCAATCACTGTTACTAAAGTACCCACCATGTACCCAGTAGGATGAATTATTACATTAACTTTGCATACATTTATTGAACTTCAACTTCCACGGTCCCAGTGAGCTAGGTCCTAATCGCCGTTTCTTCTTTGACCTGAGAAACGAAGGCTCAGAGAGCTTCCGTGGCCTGCCAGGGGCTACAGAAACAATCCTGGAAAGCTGATGCCTGAATTTCATCCAATGATGCCATTGTGACACAGTCTTGAGTGACAGGGACAGAAGGATGCACTGTTTCTGACAGTCAAGGAGGCAGACTCGACCTCTCCACTGCCACACTCGTCACCAACTCCACATTTCATCCCGTGAGGTACAGAGACCACCCGAGCCCACGGACAGCTCACAATGCAGGGGACGCCTCCATTCTATATCTGCAATACCCATCGCAGCAGCCTTCTAAAGCAGGCTTTACTCCCCTAGTCCCATAGTTGCCATGGAAGCATGGGAGCGGGAAGCGGCTTCCCAACTGCAGGGTAATTAGCATGAAGGAGAAACAATTGTCTTGATGCTAGGAACCACCTACTAACTGCAAACTCCACAGGGGGGCAGTTCACACCTCACAGGCTCCCACCAAAGAGACTTGCTTTGCTGGGCCCCACCTTGGCAAGTGGAGCAGGGGTCACCCTTATAGCCTTGCCCTCTGTTTCCATCTCCCAGCTCTGCGGTGTCTGCCTTCTCAAGCTCCCCCAGTTTCTGGCCTCCTCTCTCCACTTATGCCGGCACTGGTGACCCAGATGAAGCCACACTCGTCTCTCAGATGAACTTCTGGTAGGGTCTCATCTCTAGTCCTTCTGAGCCTTGTGCTCTTAGGACAAACGGTCCCCGCCCTGGGTACAAGCTCACTCACGGTTCTGTCCGCAGCTTTGCTTCCTCTCCCTTGTATGTTTGCATGCGTGCATGTGTTCATACGTATGTGCGTGTGTTCACATGCATGCATGTTCATGTGGAGGACAGAGGCCAACCTCACTGCCCAGCATCCTTCCCTTTCCTCCTAGATCCTGTCCTGTGTGACTCTGTACTCTAGCCCTCCCTGTGGCTTTTTCTATAAAACAAATTCCCGAACTCTCGGGATCAGTGATGCTCCTACGGGGATCTTGCAGAAGAACAGGGATGAGGAGGATGTCAGCCGTGAGTGATGAGACCAAGATATTTGAGCACTAGATGCTGTCCATCACAAAAGACCCGGATGGCCTAGAGTCTCCCGTTCTCTCCTCCCACCCAACCCACACTCCTCTGATGGTGCCAACCTTCCTTAGACTGTAGACCAGACGGATCTGATGAAACTGAATGCCATCCCAGCTGCGTGGGGCCTCGGGGAGCACCTCTGGAGCTGTGTCAGGTGTGGAAGTAGATGGGGCTGGGGAGGATGCAGGGGCTGGGCTGCTGAGTGACCATCTGGCCTGGTGGAACCTGGGGTCCTGCAGGGACTCGGCCTAGTCTTACCTCTGGGGTACCACCAACCCCTTTAACACTTCCTTTAAACATATAGACCTTCTCCCAGAAAGAAAGGAAGGAAGGAAGGAAGACAGAAAGGAAGGAAGAAAAAAGGAAGGAAGGAAGAAAGAAAGAAACCCGCATCTTTTAAGTGCATAAAATAAAAACCAATCAGATTACAAAGGAAACCAATTATACTGAAATAGTTATCAAAATGTTAAAATGAGAAATTTGTGATTGTTATATTTTTATTTCTTTTCCAAGTCATAACAAGATCTAGCGGCTTGTCTAATAACCATCATAACCTTGAGGTAGTGATGAGCGCAAATGATATTTTGAGGCATCTCCAATAACTGTAATGGGATACAAAAATATCTGATCTTCCTGCTAACAAGTCCCAGCAACTGCTAATGCCATTGTGGTTTATTGCCTATATTCGCAATGGGAGAAAATGCTAACTTTCAGTTATTTTCTTCCCGGCCACATGTTCACATTAAGAAACTCTGACTTGAGGCAGTAACTTCACTTTGCATTGGGGGAAACTGAACTCCCAAGGGGAGGGGCCAGTCCCTGAATAGGGTTACCCAACAAGTATGACTTAAATCAGACACTAGCATGAGCACCGCTGCCCTGTAACCACACCCTGCCCACTCTGCAAAGCCGTGGTCACTGAAGGCATCACACAAGACAGTCATTTCATTCCCTCAGCCTTGGTCTCCAGAGCTGTGGAAGGGGAACAGCCGCGCCCACTCCAGCAGGCGGAGGGAACAGGTAGCAATGCAGATCTTGGTGGTTGGAAGGGTTTACGCAGTGTTCATAGACGGGAAGAGGGCAAGGGAGAGACAGAGGCAGGCTTACCTACACACATGGGTATGCAAAAATACATGCACCACGTACACACAGATGTACCTGGAACACCTGACCACTCTACAAACACTGCACATGGGGCATTGGTTGTTTCTCCTTTCGATTGCGTGACTGACAGCTCCTCGCTTCACGGCCCAGCATTATGGAAGCCCGTCGTCCTACCCAGTCTATCCCAAGCCTAGCAAGAGACAAACACACATCATTTCAGTGTGTTTTCTACTGATGGTGTCGATTTTGTACCAGCACACAATTCTCGTTTTGAGTCACTGCACGCTGGGACCGTCTATCGATAATACATGCCTAGTTATGCTCCCCCGAGAGACCACACCGCATGCAGGCCCAGGAAGGTAAACTGGCTTTCCCATACAGAAAGTACAACAGAGGGGGAGGAGTGGAGACCGGCAAACCAAACTTCAAGGGGGTTTCACAACCGTGAAAGGGGGTACTGGTTAGTTTCTGTCAGCTTGGCAGAAGCTAAAGTCATCTGGGAAGAGGAACTTCCATGGAGAAAGTATCTTCATCTGACTGGCCTGGAGGCGAGTCTGTACTGCATTTTCTTGATTAGTGATTGAAGCGGGAGGGCCTGGCTCACTGTGCCACCCCTGAGTAGCTGGCCCTGTGCCGGGTATGATGATCCTAAAAAGAAAGAAAAAGCCTAAAAATGTAAAAATGAATTAAAAATAAAGAAAGCAGAAAAAGTCACTGGAAATAAGGCCATAAACAGTTTTCTCCACAGTCCCTGCTTCAGGTCCTGCCTCCAAGTTCCTGCCCTGCTTGAGTGCCTGCCTACTTTCCTTCAGGGATGGATTGATACCACGATGTTGAAGCTAAATAAGCCCTTTCTTCACCAAGCTGCATTTGGTTATAGTGTTTATCACAGCAAACGCTGACCAAGGGGAGGCCACCATTCAACACAGTGGCCATCAGAGTGGTGGGGACACCACAAGGGAAGGCAGCCCTGCCATGGATAATCAGGCTTTCTAGGAGAAGGTAGAAACACTTATTTTGGTAAGATATTGGTATTTATTTTTTAATGCTAAGCCAGAATGTGTAACCAAACCTTGCCTGTTTGCCATCTCTGAGACGTACAGAAATGTAAGTTCTACCATCTGAGGGCGGAGAAGGTAAAACATTCCAGTGTTTTCCAAGCAGGCTGGTTCTGTGGTCCTTGCCCCACCCTGGTCCCGAAGGTCAGATGGGGCCTGTGGAGAGTGGGGGCTCTCACTAGGGCAAGTAAAGCCCCCCCCAGCTGCGGCCACTGATTGTAGAACAGTTCTTTAGCCCTGGCAGCTGGGAAGCTGCCGAGTTTTATTAATAACCCTGGATGGTGCCCACGGCGCATCAAGGTAAACAGAGACATTTCCAGGGCGTGAGATACAGGCGGTTCCAACAGATGAAGAAGCAGGCTTCCAAATATAAATAGAAGATAAGATAAATAGAACCGAGAGCCCAGCCGGCTTCACACCGGCTTGCAGGCTGCGAGCCACGCACTGTGTGAGCCACACACTGTGCGGCACGGATTGTGGGGCTGGAAGGAATGTTCTCGAGGAGGATGGGGAGACCCCCAGAGAGAAGAAAAGACACGCTGGGGTCCTGTTGATCATTTGGGTGTTAATGAATTCTCCCAGCATCGTTTTCCTTCTCTGAGAACTCTCGAAGTCACATTCGCAGTGTCTAGACAGCGTTCTACTGTTTCCCACCCAACGTCCTTGCCATGAAGAGCTGCCTCTCTCAATCTTGACCCGAAAGACCCATCGGAGTCAGCCTGTGAGAGCCTGACCCCGACTCCTCCATGCAGAAGCAGATATAAAGCTGCCGGGGACCACAGTTCCTGTGCCCCCATCATCTGTAGCACATACCCAGCTCACAGTGTCCACTGTGGGTGCCTTTCTCTGCCTTTGTGGCCGAGAGAAGAGGCTCCGCCTCATCCACCAGTCCGTACTTGGTGCCCAGATTTAGTCTGCACACAGGGGTGCTCTATTAACCACTGTGCTAAGGAATACCGAGTACCCATTCCCACGTGTGAATAACCAATCTTCTAGGAAAGAATTCACCAAGCTCCTCCACCTTGATATCAGTCAAACATGCAAATGGTCCCAAACCTGAGATCTAGGGGAGACTTGGGTCTCTAACATCAAAGACGAGCTAAAGCTCTCGTGAGCAAGGTATGGGGTTTCTTTGAAAGTCTTTCTTGTGAGCAAACGGAGAAGGAAGGAAACTAAGTAGTGGCTGAAGATCTAAGAACTGCCAGGTTCCGCCTGGGTACCCCACACACTGCCTCTCCATGAGCTTTGAAGAAGACGGGAAGCACCACTTTAGAGGGATGGAAAGGGCAGAGGCTAAGGGTCACAGGTTGGGGGGCTGGAAGCTGGTGCAGGTGACTGCGGGGTTCTTTGTCCTATCTCACTGTTCACTGCTTATCCTAGGTATGGAGAGACAAGGGTGGGCTTTGAATACATCATCTCCTCACTCCCACCTGCAGCATGGCCACTGTTGGAGAGTCCACACAACGGAAACACCCTGATTGTCCTGTGCACACTGGGCATTTGCAACTGATGATGGTCCAGACCTGCATCTGGCAATGACTGGTACACTGATAACCCATGCTTCCTAAGCGGACGAGGTTGCGAGTCCAGCAACACCTCTAACTCCACTTCTGTGCATAGGCCAATAGGAGAGTGGCCACAGGATATAGGCCAACCGGCCAGCACTGTGCCCAACATGTGAAATGCTGGATGTCCTACCGCTCCCACTGCAGAGCTCCTGGGGGCTGGCTGTGAGAAATGAGTGACCGAAAGGAACGGACAGGATAAATACAGCAGATGCACTATTTAGTCCCTGGGACCTTGCTTCTGCTCTACCTTGTTAATCCTACTTTGAGGGTTGAGTTGATGCTTTACAAGCCCACAATATAGACTTTTATGAGCCCATAAAAATCTTCAGAGTGGAATCAAATTCACTCGCTACTCTCCGGTTTGAGGACTATGGCCCCTCAAGCTTATCCTGTAAGCTCTTTGGCCAAATTCCCTCCAGTGAGCCCTGCAGTTTCCATGCAAATCTGTCCACACATGCACACAAATATACACACATATACATTCATACACCTCACACACAGACACAAACAGACATCCATATACTACGCACACATACACACCTACAGACATCCAGAACTAACACACACACGCACACTCACACACACACACCATTCTGCCCAAGCCCACCTCTGCCCCTCTGTTCATGCTGACTATTACTGTTCTGGAACAATCCAAACACTTCAGAGTCTCCCGCACCCTTGCATCCATGTGGACAGCAGCCTTGTCACTCAGCCCCTGTGGCCTGTCCCTTCTCAGAGTCCCCTAGTACTCTGAGAAATTGCTGCCAGTATTTTATTCTTTCTCTCCCTGGGGCTGTTCCTGTTTCATTGGCTGCAAAGCCCCATATACTTCCACATGAAGAGCACCTCCAAGGCAGGGCGGTGCGAGCTCTCGTCCACTATCACCAGGTCAGGATTTCCTCCCTGTCCTTAAGCCTCGTAATCAGTGCTCTTTCCTCCAGAAGGTTTTCCTTAGCTCAGCAAACCGGTCTCTGTCTCTCCCAATGATGAATCCCTGCAACACTTGCGCTGAATCATCTTCAGAGGACGCACTACTTCCTGTCACGGAGAATGGTCATTTATGCGGCTGGTCTTCAACACTATGAGCGCACTAGGGAAGGGCCATACAATGTTCACTGCTACATTCCTGGTGTCAAGGTGCACACGGGGCAAGATCTCAACACACATCAGTTTTAAAGGGATGATGACTCAGTAAGGGTCCAGCCTTGCAAATGCAAGGCCCTGAGTTCATTCCCCAGCATCCATATAAAAACCTCAGATGTACTGGCAGACACTTGTAGTCCTAGGAGTGGGAAGGCAGAGATAGCAGGGTCACTGCCGCTGCTCAACTAGCTGATCTGGGCCAAGAGATTGGCCCCAGGTCCCAATGAGAGACCCTGTCTCAAACAACAAGGCGGACAGCTCCTGAGGAAAGACACCAAAGGTCGTTGTTTGGCTCCTACATTCATCTACATACATGTGCTCATATACCCACGTATACACATGCAACTGCTCACACACATAAACAATAACTCAAAACAATCATAAAGTACTATGTGTTGGATACTATTGCAACTGCTGTGTCTTTGATTATTTAACACTTTACATGGTAGTTTAATTAATGTCTTAACTATATTAGCTTATTTAATGCTCTACAAGTATTAATTTATTTTACATATCTAGTATGTACAACCTCTCTATGAAGTATGGTCTGTTATATTCCTTTTCTGTTCATTTCTTTGAGTGTGTGTGTGTGTGTGCGCGCGCGCGCATGTGTGTGTTGGTGGGGTAGAAGCATCCCAAAGCACATATGTGGAGGTCAGAGGACACCTCAGAGGAGTTAGCTCCTCCTTTTGCAATGTATATCCTGGGGTTCAAATTCAGGTCCTCAGTCTTGGCACCTTTAGCTGCGGAACCGTCTGGATACTGCTATAGTCTCATGTGTTATGATGAAAAAAATTTACAGAGGAGTCAAGGAATACATCCAATAAAGGTTGAGCAAGTGACATGGCCTGAGCTGGACTCCAGGCCTTGATGTCCCAGAAATGAGTTTCTTAAGCAGTGACCAATAAATAGCACCTCCGAATGCCACCAGGCAAGCGCTAAGCACACATTAGGGCCTGCTCTTAACAGCTCTTCAGTAGAAGGCTACCCTCCATTATGGGGAGACCCAAGACACACTGAGTGCTTGGCAGAATGCACACCAGCCCTGGCAACCCTGCCCTAAGCGTATCCTGGCTCCTTCACTTAAGGAGGCACCCAGTTCCCAAACCACAGAGCCCTCGTGGTAGGGGAGCTGCATGCTTTGTTCCCCTCAAGGCTGGCTATTCGCCTGCTTCTGGAAACCCCCTCCTTCCTTGGCCACTGTCAGAAAATATCAGGCTGTACAGCCAGCGATGTTTCCTGACCCAAAGCCAAAGCCAAAGCAGCAGGCTTGAGAGCCTATGTCTCTGACTGGATGCCTTTATTATCTTTAACCCCATGTTCCTACAGAGAGCATTAACTTTTCCTCATCTTACACAGTGGGGTTTCCAGTATTTTAGAAAGTGATTCCCAAGCCAAGTGAAAGAAATCCATTCATCTGTCTATCTTCTCAGACCTGTGCACAGAGGTTAGTGCTCCCGACAAACGCAGCTCCTCCGGATGGTTCTGAAGTTACTGACCCGGTTCTTTGTACACCAGTTCTTCACCACAAAGTAAATCTCACACATGCTAAACTCCCCTCCACAACAAAGTATATCCCATGTAATGCTGTCCAAAAGGGTAATCCTCTGCTAAATCCTATACAATCACTTCCAACGCTGGCTAATAATGGACACCAAGAAGCCAGAAAACTTGCCTGGGCTCTCAGCGCGTTTGTTGACAGACAACTGCTCCAGAGAGCCTTATCCCTGCTGCTTTCAAGGCTCAGGAAACAAGACTCCTATTTCCCTTTGACTTTGTTCCACATAATCCGTCCTCTGTCTGTTTCGTGCTCTTCTTCCAATGTTCCAGTGGGCCATTGTCTTTCACGAATAATGGTTTCAGACTTGATGAATGGCCTGCCATCTGTCATCAAGGAGCTCCAATGGCAACAACAGAGGTGCTTCTGTGCCCTCTGCAAGCAGGCAGAGGATGGCCTGGTCTGGGACCTGCCTCCTCCTGTCCTGGGATGACTACAGGAATGCTGGGGCCACTGGGGCAGGGGGTAGAGGCAGAGACATTCTGCTTTCACAAGCAGCCTCCTGGTTTGTGGGCCCTGTCTGTATAGTCTTTGCCATGTGGCCACGCCCCCCTCACATCCGTTTTGCATTTGCATCCTGAACCTACCTGCCACCATGTCACCCATCTCCCTGTCGAGCTGAAGGATCGAATAAGATAATTTTACTAACTTTATACTGCAAATACGGAATTGACAGAGTGCTTAAGGGGAGGCTGAATTCATGTCAGAAAGGCCTGGGTTAAAATATGCCTTTGCTACTTTCTAGTTCTAACCTGACAGGTAGGCCAATTAACCTCACCAAGCCTCAGTTTCTTTTCTATCCAAGTAGGAGGCCCAATGCCTGCCTCACAATGACATCTTGAAACTCAAGTGGGTAAAGTGGGAGGCAAGGGATACAACCTTCCTTATTTGGGTTCTGCATCTTGGAACTCAAACAATCAGGGCTAAAAATATTTGAAGAAAAACCATGTCCATTCCAAGTGTGTACAGGCCACTTTTAATTCTTGCTATCCCCTAAACAATCCATCTAACACCTATTTGCACAGAATTTGCATTGGGGTTTGGAAGTCATCCATAAAGGATTTTGGTTAAATATAAAGATTAACATGGATTACAAGTAAATACTACATCATTGTATTTAGGAGTCTTTAGTGTCTACGGACTTTGACATCCTCAAGGGAATCTGAAGTCAATCCTCTATGTCTGCTGATTGACAGCTCTAATCACCAACCAAATAAGCTTATTAAAGGCTACTATTGCTTTGAAAACTAATACTACAAAAATACTAATCAGGATTCTATATTCTCCATAAAGCTCTAAAAGTGATGGCAGAGAGAAACGAAGTGTTTGTGGTGTTGAGTCTTCCTTTGCTTCACAAGCCTGCTGTTGCCAGTTCCAATCAGCTCCAGCACAACCTGGATCAAGCTGAGATGCTGGCTTTGGCAGTCCCTGCGTGACCTCATCTGGTCCAGCCAACTTCTCTAAGCCTCAGCTCCCTCCAGTCAGAGTGAAGCAAGTGAGGTCTGCTCCCAAGTTTGTTGAGTTGGGGAGCAACGGAAGCAAATGCCGGAGTCTTTCATTCTGCGGGCAACGCAGGTGTTTAGGTCACCTAGCTACACCAGCAGCTTATTAGATATGGCTGGAGCCCGCCATCCTGTCCAAGGTGCTGGGAGGGTTTGAGGAATGAAAGGAAGAAGAGGCAAAGGTAACTGGAGCCTGGTCTATATTCTCTCAGAGAACGTGGGGCGGGGCATGATCTTCAGTCTTCATCGTATGACGAGGCCACTTAGAGAACTTTGAACAACACCAGGAACTGGCTTTCTACTCAGAGACTCTGATGGAACTGGTCTTAGGTGAGGTCCCTCTATGAGCATTTTTAAAAGCCGCCAGGTGATCATAACATGTCCAGGACCAAGAAGAACTGGTTTAATTGCAGACTGGGATAAACACACAGCTGTTTCTAGTAACATGTGCTCTGGAATTCAACCATATTTCATAAAAGGTGAGTCATGGGCACAGACTAATGGAAAGGCCTTGTCACCTTAGCAGCATACTAAGGCAGGAGGGCAGCTCATCAGAGCAAATCTGTGAGCAGGGCATTCTGCCCCTTTATTGCGTGACCCCAAGTGAAGACAAAGACACACTCAGTAGGCAGGAACTTGTGTGAAATCTTGTGTTCTCACAAATAGAGCTTGCCCGGAGATCAGGGGGTGGAGCTAGCCACTAGTTAACCACAGAAGCTGGGCGATTGTGGCTCATGCCTTTAATCCCAGCACTCGGGAGGTGGAGACAGGGAAGTGATAAGGTGGGGTGTAGACAGGATCTCAGGCCCCTTTTGGATGCAGGAAGGAGACAGGTAGGAAGCAACCCATGGCTGTTCCCTGTTCTCTGATCTTCCGGGTATTTACCCGGATATCTGACTCCTGATTTTTATTGATTAAGATTAATTAGATTTATGCTTCAGGAGCTTAAGTAAACCGGAGAGGTTGATAGGATGCTGTGAGGAGCTGAGCTAATTTCCACAAGCAAGGCCCTTCCTCTGCTTTGTCAATTCCTGCCCCTCTACCCTATTCCTGGGCAGGGTCTCTGCTCTGAGATGCTCATCCTTGAAGATGAAGACGCTGCCTTTGTGCAAGAGTAATTATAGTTTACATCATTAGGCAGCTTCTAGAAGGATCCTTGGCTTCCTGATCAATTGGTAGCAATCAATTGGTAACACAGATTTTGCTGAGAAGCCAGGCATTGGGGTTGGGGGAAGGAAAAGGAGGGCATGGGTTGACTCTGTCCGTGGTACTGAACAATGCCTGCCCCGGAGAACCTGGATGCTTAAGGTATTACCAGAAGATAAATCCCACCTATATCCCATGGGTGCTTGTTAAAAATGAAGAATCGGGGACCCCATCTCGGACCTGATGAGTCAGAACCTGCCACTTATCAGCACCTAGATGATCTGTGTGCCCATTAAAGTCCAAAATGCAGGGATTTCCAGTGGGAAGCTGCATCTCTTTCATGAGCCATGAAATGAACTTAATGCATCAGAAAGATCATTTTAAATGGATTTGAAAAGGATTAAAAATGTCAGGGTTCATCCATGGTATCAACAGCAAGCTTTGCTCTTACATGCAGGCCCCAAGCAGCACTTAAAACAGTACTTACTATGAGCTGTGTTTTAGACAATGCCTACATCTATGGTTTTTCTTAAGACCAGGCACTGATGATTCTCATCCAGCAACTCCCAGGACTCGGAGCAGGTTGGTGAACCAATAGTTGGATAAAAACAGGTTACAGCACAACAGAACGTGAATGAACGAGCAACCCTGGGGCTGCTGGAGAGGCGCACTGCTGCAAGTCACAAAGAAGGCTGGATTTGATGTCATTCAACAGTTCTTGCAAGAGAAGCAACAACCCAACAGTAGGCAACTTCAGTATGAACAAACAGGCATACTTGTGACGGCAGAGGGGTCTGCTCTGAGGATCACTGTGCACAGAGTGATTATCTGAAGTACTCTTGGTTTCTCTTCCTAGTTCAAGGGCATTTTGTAGCATTTTACCACGTCAGTGAGTATATTGCTCACTGGGAGCAGCGTGTTCCCTGTGCTGCAGGAGTCTCTCTCTTGTTTCTCATTGCTTCTTACCACTTGTCCCAGGAGGGAGTTAGGGGGCAATGTAGCTTATGGTCAATGGCCAGGGTTCTTCACTTTGCACTGCTCCGAAGTTTTCTCTTCCTTGCTATTCACCCTCCCCCTGCCCTCCCCAGATGGAGAGAGAGGCTTGGCTCTGGGAAACTTTGGAAAGACATAAATGGAGCCTCTTTATACTGTACAAAGACGCTTTGTTCGCTTCAAGGGGTGACAGAAACAAATGTCAAGAGGAGAAGTGACACTGTGATTTTTCTTTCTTTCAGGACTGGGCGATGGGAGTTATTAACCTCTGGCTGCATGGCTGCCATTCCATTCACACAACACTGCCCTACATTCCAGTTTGCCTAGGAAAGTGGTGGCTAACGCCAGATGATAAAAATGACGTTTAAAATAATTTTCTTTCAGGCTAGTAGAGTTTATAAAACACTGAGCTCAGTATCACCACTTTGAATAGTTCTGCATGGAGAGAGTGGAAGAGGACACGAGAGAGAGAGAGAGAGAGAGAGAGAGAGAGAGAGAGAGAGAGAGATTTTCAAAATCAAGGAAGTCACAAATTCCTTTGTGGAGCACAGGTTTGAGACAGAGTCTCTCTGTGTAGCCCAGGCTGTCCTGGAATTCACTAAGTAGACCAGGCTAGCCTTGAACTCACAGGAATCGGCCTGACTTTGCCTCCAAAGTGCTGGGATTGAAATTGTGCACCACCATATTCAGCTCTACGCCACCTCTTGCAGCTGATCCTGGGTCGTCCCCAAAATGACAGAATCAAGACCTGCATCGCCTCCAAAAATAAGCCCCTACCAGGTCCACTGGAGCACTTTCGTGTTACATTTAAACAAAGACATGACTGAAAGATGAAAGTCTACAACTTATGAAGAGAAGTGTTACTATTCAGAGTAGCTCATTTCAAGAGGCATTGTGAGTTCCCCAAGACTTTAGAATGATTGTCCTGACTTGATATGGCAAGCAGAGTGACTATTCCTGGGAACTCAACCATCCAGGGTCTTCACAACTTTATCTCATTTAATACATGCAATAAACAATGGGAAAAGTGTTAGAGTTTCTATTTTCTAAGATTGTTAACAAAAACGAAGCCCAGAGAAGTTCCTGTCCTACCTCAGAGCACACAACTCATCAAAATGATACAAGCAGAACCTAAACAGTAGCATATCTCAACATAAAATGTCAATCAAGTTGTCCAGGGGTCAACAGGTTCAACTGCTTTTCTGTCTCAAATTCTAAAAGCCCTGGAGGAGTATCACAGTGGCCCTGGAGTATCACGGTGGCCCTGGAGTATCATGGTGGCCCTGGAGTATCCCAGTGGCCCTAGAGTATCCCAGTGGCCCTGGAGTGTCAGAGATGCCCTGAAGTATCCCAGTGGCCCTACAGTATCACAGTGGCCCTAGAGTATCCCAGTGGCCCTGGAGTGTCAGAGATGGCCTGAAGTATCCCAGTGGCCCTGGAGTATCCCAGTGGCCCTACAGTATCACAGTGGCCCTGGAGTATCCCAGTGGCCCTGGAGTATCCCAGTGGCGCTGGACAGTCACAGACGCCCTGAGGTATCACAGTGGCCTTTCCTATGGTTTCTTGTTATTTTCTTTCATTTCTGCTTTCTTCTCTCTGGGTCCTGCATTGAAGCTGGCTGACATTCTCCTAGTTGCTGTCCTGTGTTTGTGGATGGTCATTCATAGAAATAGGTTTCTGGAAGCTTTTCATGTTAGCCCACATATCAACATCTGCCTCTCTTCTATCAATCACTTAGAAAAAAATCAACAACAATGACAAGAACAAAACCTAGCCTGTTCCCACAGTGGGGAAATTTCAGTCAGATGCGTCTGTGGGGCTGAATTTCCTCCATAGCACAGTTTAAGTATTCCAAAACTGGTTAACACTTAGAGGGAAATGGTCCTATCTGAGAAATGACATTTAAAAACCCTGATCTGAATACAAAGACAGTTGATTTTACACAATAACACTTTCCTCAGGGCCTCTGGTGTTCTGCACACTGTGAATTAGAGGCTACAAACCCTACCAAGCCATCATCGCAAACCATGTATTTATTTACCAGCAAAACAACAAAATCGCCGTAAATTCTAACAAGAATGTCAGCTGGAAGGGGAATCATCTCAGCTCTCCACCGGACCTGCCCCACAACGAAGCAGCCCCGCCTCTTAGGAAGCTTCATCCAAACTTGTGCTGGTCAATATTTAACTCCTGCCCCGCTGAAGGAAGAGCAAGTCAGTCAGTGAAGAAATAATGCTGATTCACAGGGTTTGCTCATTCCCGTGGTGAAAACACTCCTGCCATGGCTGACTTCAGGCAATCAGTAAAGTTATCCAAGGGAGTTGGGGAGACTGGAGCAGAAGCAGCTGTCTTGCTGTTTCTACCACCCAGAGAAAACAGATGCGTGGCTTCGGGAAGATGGTAATGCAATAAAAGAATTGGGAAACGGTGAGTGTCAAGAGCTTGCTCTTTGTTTCTAACATCATTTATTTACAAGTGAGCTTATGTCCTTAAATTTTTAATTCTAACTGTGTTTAATAACAAGCTCACAAAATCCCTTAATAATTAACCATGCACTGATGCCTTCTCGTCTGCCAGCTTGGAGGGTGCAGACCTTCATGGGGCCTTTGGTACCCTAGGGATGGTGGTGGACCAGCGGATGCAGGATGGCTGCTCATCACAAAGGTTATCACAGAAGTCTCTGAGCCCACACCACCAACACACTAGCCACGGCTGAGGCTGTAGTCTTACTGTCCTTAGAAAGTTTGGTGGCATGTCATGGCCTCCTATGTGTCTATAATAGTGACAAGTTATGCATGCTTTAATTCAGTATCTTGACCAAAACCTCAGCAGGTAGACTTGGAATGGTTATCATTCCCATTTTACAGGTTGAAAACCTGAAGCTTAGGAGCTTTAAACAACTTGCCTAGAATCAGAGAACAGTAAATGGCTTTGTGAGAATGTTTGACTTCCGATCCTCTGTCCTTAAACAAGGATACTACTCTGATATAACACGCCATCCGCTATTTCTACAATTCCACTGCCCTCCAAGACAAAACTCATCTGGAAAAACAAAATCAAGCAAACAAACCTTGTGTTCATTGCTCAGTCTCTGGGATCCAGAAATTAAACGGCCCAAAGCTTATGAAGGAAGTTTTAAAATGAATAGCACACTTCATTTTATTGTTTCAGTTTGGTAATCAACAATAAAAGCAATTAAATTATTAAGACTTAAGCTAGGCTTTTCTACATAAATAATTATCACCGGAGACACCCACCCCCAAAAGCAGTGAAATATGCACAGATTAACTTTCTTCCACTAATGCACAATGTGGAACAAGATGCCCAGCAATACACAAGTTAGCGTGAGGATTTGAGCAGCATGCTGACAACGCCCTCCTCTGGAGGAGAACACAGAGTAAGCTATCCCACCAGGTAGATAGTTAAGACAGGCATGATTATATATTCCTGCACCGCACAGACACATACGTCTTAATTGAGAACCAACCCCTCACTCCCTGTTGTGACTTCAGACAGGACGATAAGTCTTTGTAAAGCCGATGGCATTCTTTGGCCCATCCTGAAGCTTTCTTCCGAGTTCCCTAGTCTATGGTAGGCAATCATCATGGCTGGGTTCACTCTGTGAAATGGCAGATGTTTTCACCAAAATGCTAAAGGCTCCTCCACCCATGGTTAGTGGGCTTGGGGTCTAACTCCCTCCCTGTATGGTTTACCACCTACCTTCTACAGTAGAGAGTCCTATAGGGTAGGCAGATCACAACCACAGCGTATCTGGTCGGGAACCTAAGGGGTACAGCCCACTTCTGCAGTCTCTAGGAGAGCCAGGCAAGACCACAACCAAATGCAAGTGTTTGCTCTCAGTGTTTACCTGCAGAAGCTTTTGTTACCAACTTCAGCAAGCTCCCTGGGCCATGCGGATTGGCAGCTTTTTCATCATGCCTCTGTCACAGAAACAGGCAGGAAACACATGCATGATGCAAACTGTCTAAATTGCAGGCAATGGCTCTGTTGCAACAAACACAGAGAGGGCTGTCTGGCTCTTGGCTGGAAGTGAGGGACGCCTCACTTTAGAATCATTCAGAGTAACAGTCGAGGATGGAAGGAGCACCCGTGTTAACGTTTTCAGCACTAGTGACACAGTAGGCCAGGGTTTCGTCGCCGTCCTCAGAGGCAGCCATTCAAGGTGTCTAATGCAACGCCACTTTCTGATTGCTAAACAAGCCTCAGACATTTGGGGAGCTCACACTGCCCATGAACTGCACAGCTGTGATTTAAAACCCTTTCTGCTAATGCTGAGAATGCTTATTTCAGCTACACTGCAGCTCCTGTCCATTATAACAGGAAAGAAAATAATAATTACTACGGGCTTATTTGCTACCAAGAATGATGATGAAGATAATGGCAATGATGAAAGTAGCTGATATTTCTGTGAACGCCAGGTAGTGATAAAACCAGGGTTTCAAACCCTGCTAAAAACTTTCTCTATTGCGGTGAGAAGACGGGTTCAGAGAGCTTGTATGATCCACTCCACATGAATGCTGCTCTCAGCTTCTTCTTACCAGTTTTGGGGAAATGACAGATGATGTCATCCACTCTCACATGGGGAAATCGAGGTCCCTAGAAGTCAAGACTTCTTCAGAGGTGCATGGCTGAGAATTTTAAGCATTTATCTAGTGGTGATCACGTTTCAGGAGTTGAAGACCTGACCTGGGAGAAAGCTGGTTGCCTGCCATCTGTAAAACATAAGTATGTCTCTTCTCTTCTATGCCTTGCTTTACTCTGGAGAATGGGGAGGGGCTCGGCTGGACACTCCATCCCAGCTTTGCTACACAGGCCCCTGGCTGCCACTGAGAACTGTAGGGACCTCTCTCTCTGCTCAGAGACAAGAAGGGAGGGGCTCGGCCAGATGCTTTATCCCAGCTTTGCTACACAGGCCCCTGGGTGCCACTGAGAACTGTAGGGGCCTCTCTCTCTGCTCAGAGACAAGAAGGGCTGCCTCAACTCCACACTCCATCATTCCCACTGCCCTGCCTGATACGTTTCCAGGCAAATAAACAGCCCCGAATGCTTCCCAAGTCACTGCTTAATGCGCCTTCTCAGCGGGATCTCGTTTATGAATCCGCAGAAAGGGTTTATGGTGAATGCTGTTGATGGTTCGACGTCCCAGATGATTTATCAGGGGAAGTGTTGTAGAGGAACAGTAAACCATCACAGAGAAAGAAGGGGGTTCCCGCCCAGTTTCTGCTGGCGAGGACGGAGACAGCCACAGCTGAGAGGAAACAGGCAATCTGTCAGAGTTCAAACAGCCTGTCACGAAACCCCCGTGATGGCTTTCTCCACAAACACAGGATGACAATGAGATGGACAATGTGGGAGACGTTGAAGGAGCTGGCAGAAGCTCACACAGGCTTTCGTCTCAGAGCCTCAAAGGCCTGTGGGCGGCTGAGTGCAGTGTGTCTCTGGACTATCTCCATCTTAGCTAGGAGCTGACCTTGCAGGAACCTCATCAGAGCTAGTTTGGCCTGCCCTATGGCACTGTGGGGAGATCAGGCGATGAGAGTTAGGGCAATGGGCAGGCGAGCCGGCAAAGGAGGATGTACCGGGCTGTGTCCCAAATGGGAGTCCAGGGGCCTGAAATCGTGTGAGGTCGGGGTCACATGGACTTTATGAGGGGGAGCTGATGAAAGTCACAGGTCACAGGCTCTTGGCAGGCCCTGTTCAATTCATCTTTCCTTCTCTGCCTCACCTCAGACAAAGCCTTCTCATGACTCAACTCCTGCATCCTCATATAGTAACGCTAGCTGACTCTCCTTCCAGACAGCCCCATCACGCTCTGCTGGTAAAACCCTGCCTCTCTTTTTGAGTTTCCAAACACTGCCTGACTGGGAAGTCTTGTTCCCTATCATGGCTGGGTTCCTCTGTGTCTATCCCACAGGCACAAATGAAGCCTGGGTTAACCTGGGCTCAGCCTTTTGCTCTACTGCAAATGTCTTTATAGTCCTAATGTTTGAATGAGGGACTCCAGCTTAGTCCTGCTCACTGGGTCCCACTAACTATGTCTCTGGCCCTATTCGTGCCCCTCCAGGCTGTGCCTCCTGTTGCACCTCCCAGGTTCCTATGGTGCTATCCATTGCTTTAGTTATCTGGTTCTTTCGTTTTGTCTTATTACCAAAAACGGAGAGTATTTAAACAGTGAAGAGGGATGCCAAACCCTTCCCAAAACCCTATGAGCACAAACACGTAGATGAGAAAGGAAAGGACAGGGTGGTAGCCCAAAGTGAGTTCTGAATTAGCTTACTTCTCTCAACAAGCAGTCTCCAGTGTGACTTAATACCTCCTAGCGGGTTACTGGGACATGAAGCTGCTGCTCTCACAGCTCTGGGCTTACTCTAGCAAACTATATATCTATATATATATATATATATATATATATATATATATATATATATACTGCTCTAGCAAAATATATATCTTTACAAAGAGATTTATTTTGTGTGCATTGGTGTTTTGCCTGCATTTTAAGTCTGCGTGAGGGTGCAAGGTCCCATGGAACTGGAGTTATAGACAATTGTGAACTGCCACGTGGGTGCTGGGAATTGAACCCGAGTCCTCTGGAAGAGCAGTCAGGGTTCTTAACCACTGTGCCATCTCTCCAGCCCCCAAGATATGTATTATTAACATGTGTGTATGTGCATGTGTGAGTGCAACAGAGAGAGAGAGAGAGAGAGAGAGAGAGAGAGAGAGAGAGAGAGGTGGAAGTGCAGACACACCCGTGTCAGTCCAAGAACAATTCCTGGAAGACAGTCTCTACCTTCCCACCTTGCTATTAGGCTCTTAAGCATGGTCTGTTTTGCTCTGTTTGCTGCTTAGCATTCGAGGCTGGCTCAGAGCTTCTGGGAAGATCTCTCATCTCCACTTCCCATCACATGGCAGGAGGTCTGGGCTTACACATGCATGACCCATCACAGTTGCAACCTTCTGTGGGTGGCAGGGACTAGACTCGGGTCCTCAGTTTTGCACAGAAAGCGCTTTTACCCACTGAACCCTTTCCCCACCCATTCTTATAATGAAAACAAAGGGTATTTTCCATGAGAATCATCATCTCAGGGACTTGGTAAGCCAGAACGACTCCAATCTGGTTGCTCTACCTCCTCAATCTCCTCCACTCATATTGTCATGGGGTGAGTACCACAAAAGGTTACATGGCTAACAGTGCTGTTACTCTATGGCTGGTACTGGATTCTCCCATGGATGCAAGACTCGCAAAGGCTCGAGATGCACTGAGCTCTAGTGGAATGTGCTCACCTTCCCGTAACGACCCTCCATCCAAGTTCAAGGTCCTGTTTTATGCACCAAGGTGCAGTATGGAGAACCTGCTAGGATGTGGGATTACAAATTCTTGAAACTCTTCTCTAAGCCCCTTTTCTCTTGTCTCCTAGCCTATCCCAAGCTTAGCATGCACTCAGCATATGGGAGCAGCGGTCAGACATCTGCAAGAACAGTTGCGTGAATCCGGGACCAAAACTTCCAGCAGGTCCATCTGGCTTGCTCTCCATCCAGCTGAAGATGGGGCTGTTCCTCAGAAATACCAGGCTCCTTTCTAGCTGCAGGGCTTGTGAGAACTTCCTGGGTCACTGATGGGGAAGGGCCCAGCCCATTGTGAGTGATGCTATCCTGGGCTGGTGGTCCTCAGTTCTATAAGAAAGGAGGCCGAGCAAATGATGATGAGCAAGCCAGTAAGCAGCACCAATCCATTGCCTCTGCATCAGTGCCTGCCTCCAGGTTCCTGTCCTGTGTGAGATCCTGTTCTGACCTCCTTCAATGGTGAAGAGTGATTTGGAAGCATAAATAAATAAATTTCTCTCCAAGTGGCTTTTGTCATGGCTTTTCATCACAGCAATAGAAACCCTAAGTAGGACATATTTTGAAAAGAATACTCCATTGGCATAATTATAGCTTCCTCCACTCCTAGCTATGTGAGCATGGATGGAAGGCTCCCCAGAGCAGAGGTCACCGTAAGTGACTGCCGTTGTCAATGGCTGCCTTTAGGGTTACATACTGAGCATCACGGTTCATATGCCCATAGTCCCAGCTACTTAGCAGGCTGAGCAGGCTGAGGCTAAAGGATCATTCGAACGCATGAGTTCCAAGGCAGCCTGGGCAATATAACAAGACCCTATGATGGTTCACTGTCAACTTGACATCTCTGTAGTCAGCTATGAGGATATCTGTAAGGAAGTTTCTAGACTGGATTAATTTAGATGAGAAGAACCAGTCAAAACAAGAGCAGTATCATTTCATAGTCTAAGGTCTTGGGGCACAATTAAAAAGTTGTTATTTCTCTCTTCTTCCTGACTGTGGATACCATGTGACTAGTGGCCTTGTGTTCCTACTGCCTGACTTCCCTGCCATCTTGGACCATATCCTCATACTATGAACCCAAAGAAACCTTTACTTCCTAACGTTGTGTCTGCCAGGGATTTCATCAAAGCAACGAGAATAGTAACTTGTAGACTCCTTCTTGAAGGAGGGAAGCTCCAGCTGAGATCATGCTATCTGGTGTCTGTTAGGTGCTCGGTGCACAGAGACTATGGTCATCTCTTTCCAGTTCACTGGGTCAGAGGTATGGAGGAGGCTCTAGATTGCTCCTGCATCTTTGATAGCATCCCCACACCCTCCTACACACACCAACAGCATATGTCACATCACCCACCCACCTCTGCTCCTGCCAGCCTCAAGGGAGCACAAGACTCCAGCGTTTCTAAAGATTTTTACACAGGTGGGAGGGAGGGAGAGAGGGGGGAACGCGTTGTGAATAATCAGAAACCAGAATCACTTAGTGAACTCATTAGACGTGTGTTCTCATGTACATCTCTGTGTGTTTTTCTCCTTTCCCACTTTGGACTGGGTGCCTATTATTATCCGCCACCCTCAGAGAGAATAAACGTGAGCCCTACCCCAGGAACACACTGTGGGGGAAAAGATTCCCTAATATAGTGAGTGTCACCACAAGTTCTCCAAAAGTCCCACTGCTTGGAAGCAGAACAAAGCTACCTTGCGCTCCTCTGCCTGCAGACCGAAGCAGAAGCTCCTGCTGGACACGGAAGGGTTCTGTTGATCCCTTTCCTACTTTGTCTCCTCCTCTCCTGATCAGGCCACTCACAGTTAACTCATAACCTTCTCCTTATAGTGACCCTGCTCATGGTCAGGAAGGACTATCCAATGTCCTCTGGGTCTGGGTCTTTATCCCCGGAGTGTCCAGCTGGCCCTCAAGACTTTTGGCAAAGACTATTATTTTCTCCAAGCCCCTCATGACTCCCCAGACCCAACAACCCTCCTCTCCTGAAATCCCATATCTTCAGGCTCATTTTACTTTAACAACGTTTGCTGTTTGGTGTGACAAAGGCTTCCCATTCCTGTATGTTTCAAGTCCCCCTTTCCTGCCTGTTCACTGTCTGGTCCAAGTACGCTATTGTAGCAGCGGCTGTCAGACACAGTGAGACAGAGCATGCTCTCCCTCTGCATCCTACCTAAGTCCAGACCTGCATCAGCTCCTGCCGGCTTCATGTGTATCTCCTTCCCCTCCCCTTTTAGGCGAGGGACCGGGTCTTCTCATTTCTGCTCCTGTGTCCCAGGGCTGGGAATATTGTCGGTATTAGCATTGGCCGACCATAAAATAGGTAACTATTTATAAACTAGAAAACAAAAATCAAACAAAGCAAAAAGATGCTACCGTAAGATCCAGAAGGCCCCCAGCCTTGCCTTGCTCCGTTTTCTTGCCCTGTTGAACGCTCCACCATAGCAAACATTGAATACCTGATATGAACTACTCAGAACTGAATCACACAGAAGTCTTGCTTCTTAAAATAAAGCTTTCATCTTCACAAATACTCAGACACGGTCCCGTAGTCTTAGCAAAGTGGGGTTGTATAAGTCAGCCGGGACATAAAGCAAGAAGGCTTCGTCGACAGCTTTAAGTGCCAGAGAAATAGATAATTTTAATGGATACTGTATTCCTACAGATATAAGATGCTCTCTCTGATGGAGGCAGAGGCCGAGTGTTCCACTGCCAGACGAGAGTGAAGTTTAATTTGAATCAATGGGGAAGGCCTACGAGCCAATTACCCTTCCGCGGACTCCCTCTGAGTAAATGAAAGTTTAGGGCCAAGAGCAAAAGTACATTCTAAAAGCAACTTTTATGACTGAACAATTCCCCTCTCGTCGCCATCACCACAGAATGCTCTATAACACTTAAATAATATTTATTACCTCATTGAACCAAATCAATATTAATGTAAAGTTCATGGTGCCTAGAGTAACCCAGTAAGTTTAGTTTCCAAGTTCCCATTTCACAGTTAAGGAAACTGAGTCTCAGTGAATTAATTAGCGCAGCTTTCCCGAGCTCATTGAACTATCTGGTCAGAGCGAGGGCAGACTTGGAAATCAGAATAAAAAAACAAAATCAAAACTACCTAGTTTTGTGAGCTTTGTACACGTCTAGACCAACGAAAGAAAGGAACAGAATATTAGTAGCAAAAAGATACCCAGGGGAGATGGCTTAGAGCTCAACTGTCTGAATTCTGCTGCCCGGAGGCCTATGTGTGTTCTCCTAAGGAGAGACACATCACTCTTGCAAAGGACACTAAAATAGCAAGGTCTCTGAGCACTCGGGATCCAGGTTTTGTCCTGTGAACTATGGAGGAAAGTGTTTCCCAGGCACAATCAGAGAGTAAACGCGTCAGGGAGCGGCAGCCCCACAGAGGACCCAGTCTGTCTGCCAGGCCGACGTGCACCAGGTCACTCAGCATTCTGAGATTGCCTGCAAAGGTGTCTCAGCAAGATGTCTTGATGGCTTTTCCTTTTCTTTTCTGGAACTCACACACTGGCCTGTCAGACCCATCCTAACATAGAGTCAGAACTGCTGCTGTAAACAAGAGTATGGGAAGAAGACAAACAGATGTTTAACACATCCCTGCTCTGGGTACCCAATTCCATTCTCTTCCCGGCCTTCTCAAGGTGGGCCTGTGTTCCCATCAGCCAATGTGGGAACACCAGCACAGAAAGGCCCTTGAGTTACCAGCACTCAAAGAGAGTGCAGTAGGCTCCGAATGCCAGCTGAGGGCTGCCCCTCTCTAGCTCTCCACTCTTCCTACTCAGGCTAGGCAGAGGGTCTCCGCCTTTTCAGCTTCTAGAGAACAGAACTTAGGGAACCACACTCCAGGCTGCCCCTCTCCCATGGGATTCTCTCTGGAAGCCTGGTTGGTGGCAATGAGGGTGCAGCATGCAGGTCTAGTGGGCATGTGGAGAAAGTCCATATAATAGCATCATCCAGAGTATGCCCACTCTTTTGATGGTTTGAACAGACTCGTGCTGGTACACATTTGGAAAACAAGGAAGGAGACCGACAGTGATCAAACCCTATGTGCTATGCCCCATACAAACTAAGCATTTCTCTACAGTATTTTGCGTTTGATCCCTAGCGGTGTGTTGCAAGATAAACAGCATGCGCCTTGTATCACAGACAAAACCGAGGTTCCTAGAGTTCAAGACCTTTTCTAATTTGCAAGAACTAATACAGGCCAAGGCTTGACAGATTCCAAAGCTTGTGTCTTTGTCTTTCTGTCATACTGGGGATTGAATCCAATGCCTTGGGTGTGCTAGGCCACCAAGTTATATCCCAAGCCCTGGGGACTGTTTATGACATCTCAGGAAAGTTTCCCATGGGAAACTTCCCAGTTGGTCAATACCTGGCCCCATGAAATTTAACCATCTAACTAGACCCTGGCCTCTTGGACATCACTCAGGAGCAGCTAAGTTCATCAAAAGCCTGGAGAGTTTGAAGCATATGCAGACAGAGCCAGAGGAATGGATACTTCTTATCTATCTATCTATCTATCTATCTATCTATCTATCAAATTGAGGGGGGATCTCATGTAGCCCAAGCCGGTCTCAACTGGTATCAGACTCAGTATCAGCTAAGGGTGGCTTTGAGTCTCTTCGTGTCTCTTCCTCATGAATGCTAGTGCTTGGGTTGTAGGCATATTCCATATCAGCAGTGCTGAGGATAGAGCCCATGGCCTCATGAATGCTAGGCCCTAGACTGAGCTACATCCTCAGCCCTCAAAGAAGCACTCTGGTTCCCCTTCACTGCTTTTCCTCCCCTTGAGGCACAGAAAGTTCCTTTCCATGTCTCTAAGTTTAGGACTCCATCTACCACGCACATATGAGCAGGGACAGGAAAGTTTTCTCAGGCTAAAGCTGGTTGAATTAGTGATGTGAAGAAACTTGAGTGATGTGGGATGCCCCTCTGCATGTTGTGAATATGATTTAATACCATTGGTTAATAAAGAAGCTGATTTGGCCAATAGCCAGGGAGAATAGAGTCAGGTAGGATATCCAAGCAATGATAAAGGGAAAAAGAAGGTGGAGTTAGGGAGACATCAGCATCCTGGAGAAGGAAGTTGTGAGGTAACACCATGGCCATGTGGCAATACACAGATAGATTAAGAGAAACGGATTCATTTAAAATGTAAAAGCTAGTTAGTAATAAGCCTGAGCCATTGGCCAAACAGTTTGTAATTAATATTAAGCTTCAGGCTGGATATTTGGGAATTGGTGGGCCGGAGAGAAATCTCCAGATAGACTTGAGGCAGAACCCTGGTCAGCAGCGGTGGGTAAGACCCTTCCTGGAGCACATGCTCTTGCAGAAGTGAGCCTACTGATTTCCCCATCACCTGTCACTCACGACACTTGTCAACCCCCTCCCCTTTCTTTCTGCAGGTAATAAAACAGTAAAGGAGGGTGCTTTGGGCAGGAATGGCAAGCAGACAGGAGGGCCTGCCTGTCTGTAGTGGCATGTCATGAGGAGGAAACACAGGACTGAAAATCCAGGAAGCAGAAGACTGGAGGACAGTGTGTTTTCTGTAGAAGCACAGATCCCAAAGTGATGATGTCAGTGTTTCCATCATGGTAGGGAGGCCAGGTGTCAGAGGCCAGGCAAACAAAGATGATGTCAAGGTCATAATCTCCCATGGCATAGGGAGCACAGTGGGCAGGTCCCAACGAGGTGGAGTTTTCAGTCCTGGCATTCTGGGAACCATAGAGGGTTTTCTGTTTTGGGGAACCGTAGAGGGTTTTTTTTTGTTTGTTTGTTTGTTTTTGTTTTTTTGGAGGGGGCAGCAGGAACTAGTTTGTATTTTTCCAAGGATTACTCCTGCTCCTTGGGATGGAATGGACAGTAGAACATTTAGAAGCCAGGCAAATCCTGCTGAGTAAGGGGTAACAGTAGCGTAGACTAAGATGGTAGAAAGGCAAGTGCAGAGAGTCAGGCAACAGAGCGCTGTAAATGTTTAACTTGGGAGGCATCCCTGTTTGCCAGTTTCCATAGAGTAAACATTCCACTGTGGCCAATGTCAAGCTGTCAATGTGACACCAAGTGCCAAACTGGGAAGAACCGTGCATAGCACATCTCTACAAGCTGGTGGGAGCTGACCCCAGAACACCAGTAGACGAGGGACCGTCTTATCAGTGAGGGTCTGAACATGTGGGGAGTAGGGTGTGGGGCCGGGGCAACCAAAGATGACCTCAATGGTTTGGGCCAGACCGACAGGATGGAGAAAGAAGCCACTTCCCAAATCCCTCCCCGGCCTGTGTCTGCTTCTGGTTTCTGGCTTCCAGGGAGGCAGGAGGCTACAGAGAAAGAACACAGTCTTGAGGCTTGGAGCGCCCGAGAGTTGATCCAAGCCTTAGTCCCTTCTGTTGCTCCGCATTTGGTTCGACAAACAGACAGGATGTTGTAAGGGATGAATGTGAGAACAAATGCATGCTTGATTGCCTCATCTGCAGAATGGAGTGGCGTTGTGCACTCCTTCCGAAGAGAACCCTGAGAGCCACACAGGATATAACACAACAGGCTCCACAGTGAAGACCTACGGGTCCTGGCACCCCTGTACCTGCGTCCTCACATCAGCCCTTCCGGTTTTACTTAGTGCATGGCTGCTAAGCCATGGGACCAAATGCATCACCTCACCCGTTGCAGAGCCAGGAGTCAAAGAGGCTCAAGTTGTAGGACTGATTTCACAGTAGCTGATGCAGCCCCAGCCCAAGGTAGGTCAACTTCTACCAGGGACAGTGGGGCTGTATGGGTATGAAGGACACAGTAGTAACCAATGTCCTCCCAAGATCTTCAAGCCATGTCTCCTAGAAGCAGGGATGATCTGCTTACACTGTTTGCGAAGAGTGACCGTGGCATGGCTACCATGCTGGAGACAGCCTGTTTGTGGTCAGCAAAAGAGCCAGTGTGGCTCCCTGACGGAGACAGGCTGACCCGTCCCTGACTGATGAGTGACTTTTTAAAACCTCATTTGCAGGGCCAACACATTTTCCCCAGGCTGATAGAAGTGTGGGAACATGGTCCATAAAGCTCAAGCTTCAGCTCCAGTCCGACTACTCCAGAGCTCTGTGGCCAGTGGCCAGCAGCTCATCCAAACAGGTAACACCTCTCTTTCCTCATCTGGAAGACAGGAGCCCAGGAAGACTCCTTCCCTTAAAGAGCTGTGGGGAGGACTCAGGGGTTCATGGAGTGGGAAGGTCCAATCTCTTCCTTGCCACGTAACTGGTTCCAGGTCCAGCTTTGGCATTCTTGGCTAGTCATGCAGAAAGGTCACCCGTTCTGAAGTGACACTGATTTACATGACAAGAGAGTTATTTGCTTTGGTAATGACAGGTGCCCTCTTGGCTGCCAAATCACCATCCATCATCTTCTCCAGGCAGACATTCCAAGGCTCCTTCATCTGCCCTTCATGGAGCTTGGTTTCTAGACCATTGTTGTCTAAAGCGAACATGGACCAGCATCCCCATGACTCCAAAGGGAGGCCATCTTTGTACAGAGCCTGGCCGAGCATGTGACTAGGAGTGGTTCCCTTTGATGTGGCCATCTCGCCTTGGACTTAGAGAGCCTCTGCTCGCAGCGGCTCTTCTGGCCCCACCAGCAACTTTCCAACTGAATCATTGAAAATTGTTTTCACAGCTGTTGGTACTAAAACCATGCCTGCTCTTGAGTATTGGGTTTAAAAACCCAAAGAGGAAAAAATAAAAAAGATCCCACTCCTCATATCTGTTGTGCTGGTTTTAGTGACAAGCAAGGGGCACATTTTAAAATCTGTATTGTGTGTTGCATTTTCTTCCAAGAAAAGAATTTAAGGCTTTGAGAGTCCAGTGAGTCCTTTGTGCTCATCTAGCCATGAGAAGAAAGCCGGGGTGTAAGAGCACAGCCCTCCGGCCCTTGGTCTTTCTTTCCCTCCTGGGCTTTCTCATTTGTGCCTGTGAAGTTTTTTCTCCTTTGAACCGGACACTTGCTTTGGGGTACAGTGTTTGATCTGCTCTCTGTCGACACCTTCTACCCTCCTTAGCACCGAGAGGGAGTCCGTCTCAGGTTTCTGCAGTTCCTGGACACATCAAAGCCGTGTGTGCAGACAAATAGCGCAGAGTATGTCGGTGGGCTTCACACAGCAGCAGAGAGTGGACAGAATAACAGCTCCAACCACCCCAGCTGCCAGAATCAGAGACCACTACCTGAGCATTCTAAAAGCAAAGGACTGCCAGGAATATGCAAAAACTCTACTGCATCATACTCTGGGAACTTCTCCAGGTCAGTGAACTCCTGTCTCGACACCCAGCAGGGGGCTTTTGTTTGTTTGTTTTTCAAAGACAGGGCTTCTCTCTGTTGCCCTCACTGACCTAGAACTTGCTTCATAGACCAGGCTATCCTAGAACTCAGAGATCCACCTACCTCTGCCTCCCTCCCGAGTGCAGGGATTAAAGGTGCGAGTCACCACCACCCAGCTCTCATCCAACAGGGTCTTAATGACTGTTGTGTGTTGGTGCTGAGTCCCTGAGTTGTCCCAGTTAATAAGGATGCTCATACACAAACTTATAACAAAGGCTCCAATGAGTTGTGTTACACAGCATCTGGACTGCCAGCTCTCTGTACCTTATTCCCCATAAAGATTCTTATTTAACGCTTGCCCACGGTGCCCAGCATCTCAGGGCAAACTCTGTCCTCAGCCTAGGCCTTTCAGTCTGGAACCATTTCCAGGAGACAGTCTTACTGTACAGCCCAAACTCTCTACGCAGTCTTCGTAAAGCATGGCCCGGGAGTCCCAGGACATGAGAAAGCCTGGGGAGCGCTGAAGAACACTTTAGGATCCTGGAAAACGGTCAGAACGTCACAAACACCTTTGAGAAAGAGCGCTTCACTTGAAGCCCAAGGTTCTTATTTTGAGACAAAATTCCTTTGTCTGAACAACACCCATTTCGATGCCAAGGGAAAGCATTTGGATCAGTCAGCGATGTCGCCCACTTCCTTCTGCAGCTTCTATGCCTCCAGGGTATTAGCTTGCACTGTACACTCTGACATATGCATCCTTTCTCTCATTAGAAAACTTCTAGCGATGTTTCAAAGTTTGGTTCAACTTATGACTTTTCTGAACAATATTTCCGTAAATTTGAGCTCTGATTTTCTTGTCTTGATGATAGCTTTTATCACAAGATTTAATATTAAACTATCTTTCCTACCCAATGGCAAGATCTAGGCCTGATTCTTCTCTGGAAAATGCCTGTAGAAGACACTGGTCCTGACACAGTAGGCAACAGATATTGTGTGTGGGATGCAGGAGTTCATGAATAAGAAAACGAAGGAGTCCATTTTCACAACGGAGATACAGTTCAGGGTAGCCCTACCTCAGAACCCTGCCAGTGAGGCCAATTGTCTAAGGCAATAGGCACCATGCTCAAAGAGAGTCAACAGGTCACTTTGGGAAGAATCAAAATAGATGCCACCCCGCTACATCACTCGGCGGTTGCTAGGAAACAGCTAGTTTGCTATGAGGTAGGTTGATTAGCTTTGCAAGGAAGACAGAAACCAAGGAACGACTTCATCTTCTCTCCCTGCCAAGCTAGGCATTAGCACACTCTCTCTTACCCAACACCTGTGGGAAGGTAAAGGTTGAGATCAGGCTGACGACCACAGGTGCCCCCTAGAGCATTTCCAAGGTGCAGAGTTCCTCTGGAGGCACCAAGGCCAGAGCAGGGCAGAGCTCATTTAGGAGGCCAGCTCCCTTCAGTCTTTCACTGAGAGTCTGTGCGTCCCTGTGGAAGTGGAGTCTGCTGGAGACAGAGCCTGGCAAAGTCTCATTTCCACACCAAAGGAGAGAGCTCTAACTCAGGAAGAGTTGTTGGTTGTATGCTTTTAAGGTATTACTACAGAACAGTGTGGAGGCCGGAGATCCCCCATTCATTGTTTATTACTTTGGACCCATTACTTAATCCTTCTGAGCCTTATTACTTCCTTCTGTAAAACCGGAATTATAACAACGCCTTGATGACATTACAATGAAGACACAATGATGTAAGATACCTGGAGGAATATGCGCCACCGGGTGCAACATATATGTGATTCCCCACCCTTCTTTCCTCTCTCTAGAACATTCGATGGCAATGACATCACCAAAGCCATCACTCACGCTGTGGGCTGCCTGGGATCTCCTCAGTACTAGGATAGACCAGTGCACACTGAGTCCACACTGCCCAGCAGGATGAGACCAACTATAATTTCGAAGGCTGAGACCTGGCCCCACTCAGGGACACAGCGTGGAGCCACTTTGTAGGATTCACATTCAAATCACAGTCCCCCCAGGTCCCAGGGAAAGAAAGACAACAGGGGAAGGAACAAGGAAGTTACCTAGCGAAATCATTTCTGATTAAAGCCGCTGGCCCTGAGCCAGCCCAACCAACCTGTGCACTGTTTACGTTCGTCAGCGCTTGCCTGAGATTCTCACACACCTCACATCCACAGAGCACCTAGAACAGGCACTCAGGAAACAGTAGTCAGTTAGTAAATCTTGGTATGTACAGAAAAACAGGCCAACAGATACTTAAAACTAAGAGAAAAGAAGAAAACAAGAAAACGAGCAAGTCCTCGAACTGGGGGAGCTAGTCTTCGGTGAACGCGTCAACAGCACATCCTACAGAAACCTATCTCATGTGCAGCCCAGGAATATTTGTGTCTTACGAGCACATCCCACAGTAATCAGGGCTGATTGAAGCAGAACTGGTACTCGTCCCTTGAAGGAGATAAGCCATAACTGTGCAGCAACCTTGTTTGTCTGGTTAGGCTCCTCCTCGGATGATCTGGACCTTGACTGGGGGGCTAGAGGCAGGGGTTGACAGAAGAGGGAAGAGACAGAAAAGGGGTTTCCAAGAGTTGCTAGACTATTGAGAGGGCAAGGGTGAGCAAAACGGAATTTATGCTTCAAAACGTTGTGGGTCTGTAAGCTGCTAGGAGGTAGGTGGTCAGAGAGCAGAACAGAGTAGCTACACGGAGAGACGGAGACACACATAGCTCAGTGTTCTGCAGCTCCCTGTCTGGGGATTTCTGGGAGACTTTGCTGCAGTGAGGTTCTTCCTCTCTCTGTTGAAGCCTGAATAGGTAGGTCACGACGCTGTGACACCCAGGATCCTGGGCAGGACAAGATCAGAGTAGATAATATCAGCCTCATTCCACAGATGAGGAGCCTGCGGGCCAGGGAGGTCTGGAGACCTACTGGCTCTCACAGCTGGATCTGAGTCCAACAGAACTCGCTTCCCTGTCTCCTCTGGTTCACCAGACTATGAAAATTTACAAAGAACCCACTGGGTCTCAGAAGAAATCATGTGACAGAGATAGTGTGATGACCGGATTCCCAAATGTCCCTTTTGTAGACTCCGATGCTGGGGGTTGGGGCTGCGGCTGTCTTCTTATATTTCCTGCTGCATTTCTGGAGTCCAGAACAGGGCTGGTCCCAGGGCAGATGCTGGGAGATGTGTGTGGAACGAATGGCTGAATCTATTAATCAGACACAGGACTTTCTGACCATAATAAGATTAAGGGAGGTTCACACACCCTCAGCACAGACAGGGAAAAAAAAAGTCACCGCACTTGGGATTCCAGATTCTTTGGAGGCAAATTTTCACTTCCTTCTCCCTGGGGAATTCTTTGTCAACAACAGCCGCTGTGGGCTTGAGGTCAGCTCCCGGTCAGAGCCGGGATATTGGAGCGCCATCTAATCCTTGGAATGGGCTGGTCTCTGACTGCCACCCAAATGGCAGGAGTTGGAATTCTCGACATAGCATCTCCAGCCAGAGATTTTGGTGCCTGCTCAAAAGCCCAAGGGATTGCAGCCAGCCTGTCCTTCCCCTCTGAAGCACATGCACGGAAGGAAAGGCGACTTCTAGCTACTGACTTTGGCTTCTTTTCCCGGGGCTCTGGTCTTGGCCTTGGACCCACACAGAAGCAATCTCATCATTTCATTGTTTATGCCCTGGCAATGCTGAAGCACGCGTGGGCAGTCCGTTTATGGAGGCTCTCCAGTTGTTCCTATCCTGGGCAATCCTAGATGCCTGAGTTATTGTCATACCCAAGGTTCCACAGTCTTCCTTTATGCTGTCTATCCAGTGTTTTGTGGGCTTTCTTCTTTGCTTTATCCCGTGCACTCCTCCACAGGGAAGCCACCTAAACTACCACAAATAAAACATGTAGCGAAAACCAATCATCCTGAAATGTGGCATAGGGCGATGTGAATGCCGTACTTGTGCAGTGAAATCTGGCCGGTCGTTCTTAGCTTCCATGAATCTAAAATGCCTGAAACCGTCACTCAGACTAGAGTTCAAGTCCCAGGTGAACCGTGGGAAGCAACATTTGCCACTGAGCCTGCTTGCGGAGCTCTGCAGAGGAGCGCCTAATCAGGGGACTCATGTCTGTCTGTGAACATCGGAACACTCAAATGAACTGTAGACCAAGGCTGGTGTGCAAGCCAGAATGCTCTGGAGATAGGCTCTGTTCCCTTTGGGCACAGAGACTTAACGCTCTAGACACACACACACACCCCAAGTCCCAGACACAGCACAACAACAGAACAGAGACTCTCCATTCAGGAAAGATCTCAATCTAGTTTCCCCAAGACTCTATCTTCAGGATCAAGAGAACAGCAGGCACCCAGGGGAAAAGTGGACAGGCCCTGCCTACTAGTGCTATGCTCCGTGATCCAGGGATTAAAGGACTTCAGGCTCAGCGGGCAAATGACACAGGACACCCGGGGTGCACACGCCTCCCCTGAGCCTCGGGCTTCTCATCGATAAACAGGCCAGGGTGCCTGCTCTTTCTTCAGCTAGTCATCGTCCTAGAGATCAAACTGGCTAATACAGAAGAAAAAAAAATCCTTCCAAATGCAAAGTAAAATGCCTTTGAAAATCTCCCTAGTACACTGGAAGCAGCCCTGCTCCCTCTGGGAGCCAGGGCCAAGTCCAGGGACTCCTGTGTAGGACTGCGGGTCAAGCACTTGCTCTCTGCCCCTTAAGTACATCCAGCTCTCCCTGAGGCTCACTGAATAGCTAACGTGGAGCCCTCGCATTATTGAAAATAAGTGCTATTAATTCTCACTGTATAGACCAAAAGCTGAGATCCAGAAAGACTAAGTCAGCTGCTAGGTCCCATCGTGATTAAACAGCAACTCTAACTGGGGGACAGAGTCACCAGAGAAGAAAGGGAAATAAAACTACTGGACAGGGGGCAATGGAAGGCAGTCAATATCAAAAGGGGGCGAGGAGAAAGGAAGGGGAGAGAGAAGGGAGGATGGAGTGGAGGACGTGAGGAGAGGGCCTTGGGGTGGCAAACAATCTGCTCCCAGGTGGGTGGGTGTGGGATGGAGGTGGGGTGCTCCTCAGACCTGAGGGGGGGCCCAGAGAACACAGCATGAGGAACTGACAGGTCAGCAGAGACATACAGCTGAGCTACAAAAGCCTTCCGCCAGGGTGGCAAAAAAAAAAAAAAAACATTAAGCGAGACTTCCTCGGGCTTTAGAAATTGCTGAAATACAGAGGCCGCAATGGAAGATAAAGTGTCCTACAAAGGGAGCACCGAACGGAATCAATTTCCCTGGGCCGACTTTTATGTCCTATTATAAGAAATTGAAAAATTATTTCTGCGGGAATGTCGCTTTCCCGGTCCACCTCTCCCGAAGATATGGAGGAGGAAAATGGCTTCCGATAAATGGGCATCAGGGTCTGTTCTCCATCACCAGAGCTGATCCTCTGCTTTGTGACTCAGGGGCTCGAGAGAGCGGAGGCATGGGATGGGGCTTAGAGAGGGGAGCTCTTCGGTCAGAGTTTGGGGGCTGGTCTGGAGAAGGCAATAAAGACAACTGTGAGCCTCGGGGACCTATAGGTCCCCCTGGCGCCACACACACACGCACGCACACACACACACACACACACACACACACACACACACACACTGCCCGGTGGAATGTGATACTCTTGAGGCTAGCTAGACTGAGCCCAGATGGAATGTCAGCACACCCTAAACAGGATGTCACACCACACAGTGGACTCCATTCGCAGCTGCAGTACCGTACACGCTTGCTTCTGCTGCCATCACACAAACAGCCCTGAGACCCGTCCTCCCACCGCTCACAGCCACAACATTCTTACCTGGTCACACCCACCCAGACCTTCCTTCTGTGTCCCGGCATCTTTGCTCCGCTTAGAACAGCCAGTCCTGCAGATGAGCCTGGCAGAACCCTACTCATCTCTCCCAGAGTGAGAACGGGAGAAACGTCCCGCTTAAGAAGTTATACCTGACCACGATGGGCCTTTACCCTACTGATGCCCTAATCCCCGGCACCTATGACGGCTATGGCATATGCTAACAGGAAGTTTGCTGATCCGACGAAGTTATGGATCTAGGTACGGGGACGTTATCTAAGTCCACCGCCATCTCCAGGTCCTTATTGGGAAGAAATGGAGGCAGGAAACTCAGAGTTAGTTGCAAAATATGAGAACAAGAGATTGAAGGAAAACGTAGGAGGAACCACAACCCCAAAATGGCAGGTGTCTACAAAGGGAAGGAATAGGGATGAGGGTCTTGGTGGCTGGAAACAGACAGAGATGGGAATGGTCAGTTGCCTGGCCTTTCTGTAAAAACGATACGTGGCTGGCAGTTACAAGCTCAAGGGCCCCATGCCAACCATCAAGCCTAGGGACTCTCAGCCCTCACTCCACAAGAGTCACTTGAGGGGGGCTTAGATTCCAGGGCCCAGGCTGCACTCCAAGCCACTGAACTCAAACTCTGGGAGTGAGGTCAGTTGGACCTCTCTGGGAAACTGCAAATCCCTAAAAGACTGAGCAGCTGCGTTCTGGGACCGGTTTCCAGGGCCAGAATGCCAGCTTCTACGGATCACATGAATTCCACCTGGGCGGATTATCTTTGGCCCTTCCCACGTGACTGCAGCGCTTGCCCCCCCCACCCCCCCCACCCCCACCTTGCCCCCCCACCCCCCCCACCCCCGCCTTGCCTCCCCAGCCCCCCCACCCCCGCCTTGCCTCCCCAGCCCCCCCACCCCCGCCTTGCCTCCCCAGCCCCGAAGCACTGTAAGAACACGATCCTTTCCTTCCTGTCCTGGGTCTGAACTGGGCCTTTGTGGGTGTTTGTGTGGTGTCTGAGGCTTAGGTTCCATCTGCCTCATTTCCCTCACCAGCCAGAGTGTCTCAGCGGTTTGGTGGCCTTACCCTGGGACTTGTGAGTCCTCGGCCCTTACGGCTCACTTGAGCGTAATTAAATCTTGCTTTGCTATGAGCCATCCTTAGTGTGAACGTCCTGGAGACAAGGGTTGGGTCATGGATGGGGATGAGTCTTCTTGCTCCTGGCAGCGGAAGCCAGGGATCAACTGACTTATTCTGTGTCTGATTCTGGAACATGTACAAACAAGTGAGTGAGTTTCTCCTGATTCCCCGTGTGGCAGCTAGCTGAATCAGGCATCTTGTTTCACAGTGGGGCTCACACAGGCCCTGGGAACTGAAAGACAGGGCTTAAGTTTCCAGAAACGGGAAAAGTTAGAGCTGAACCCCACCCCCAGGTCTGCCGACTCCAGAGGTTGACCTTTGACATTCAGGGTCTAAGTTTCTCATCTGTAAAGTGGCAAGGCATCAAATAATTCCTTGGACACATTAAAATGGTGTTTCCCTATTAAGGGATGCAGGTAGTTTGGTACTTAGCTGTAGACACTTGGCACAGAGGCCCTAGACTTCCCTTTTAGAAAGAATGCCACATTGATGTGTATTTGCCTTGAAGAGGTTATACAGTTACATTGACAAGAGAAAAAAATATAGCCAGAGACCAGAATATTATTTCTTCCATCTCTGCTTTGATTGATTATTTCCAACGTTTTCTGACAAATGAAAGGGATCACTGACACCATTAACTTTGATTAACTTTGGTCTTGGCACCTAGCCAGTGAGAGGATGTTTTAGGCAGCTGGCTGGGGACTTTCGGGGAAGCTGAAAAGGGAAGCAAGGCTGCTCCCCAAGGCTGTTGCCTCACCTTGCCATAGCTGAGTCTGTGAGGTTAGGTGACTCAGTGGCACAGGTGATGCCTGGAGCCCCTGACACACTTCCCAGCTGTGCAGGCTGACACGCCGCTTTTAGTGACTTTACTTTTCAGTCTCTACTATTTTCTACTTTAAAACATCCTCTCTGTGAGGCATCTCAGATACCACGAGGAATTAAATGAGTCTTCAACCAGACTGAGGATCATGCCCGGCCCAGAGTTTTCACCTAACAACTATTTGTGGAGTGAGTGTTTGAACAAATGAATATGCATTCGTTTGTTCTTCCCAAGTCTCCCAGTTTACATCGAAGCGCGCGATCATTAGCCACATGGTGGTATTGGGGGCTGCTCAGAGAATGAGGCCGTAGGAAACTGGGAGAGGAAATAAATGTTTTCTGAATGGAGGTGGGGAGATGAATACAGAAGTCACAGAGGGATGGCTGACCTAGGCGTGAATAGAGAGGAAAGGCTGAAGATAGAGCCAGGGAATAAGACTCAGGCCAGAAGTAAGGTCTCCTATCCCCACTGCTGCTTTGAACTGGGTAGGTCACTGCTGCTCTGGCTGAGCTGTGTAGGTGTCTGGAACTCTTAAGCAGAGGGTATGGCTACCCACCCAAAAGACGGTGAGTACCCAGCTCTAGTGGTCCTGGTACAAGAGCCTTTCAAACAAAACCTATGCTCAGGCTTTAGAGATGGATCCACTGGTAAAGGGCTTACAATGCAAGCATCATTGCTTAAGTTTGGTCCTCAGAAACTGCACCTAGAGCTAGGTGTGGGGACACATGCTTGTCATCCCAGCTCTGGGAAGTCGGGGAGGGGTGGGTCCCTGGGACTCACTGGCCAGACAGCCAGCACAGCCTCCTCGCTGAGCTCCAAGCTGATGAGAGATTCTGTCTCAAAAACAAGGAGGATGACATGGGGAGAAGATGTCTGGAGGCCAGATCCTAGTCCACACACGTGTGTACACATGTGCAAGTGTGCCCAGTGTCACCTTCTTCTGAACCCCCCACAGCCCTTCTTCCTGGCTTTTCCAGAACGGCAATATTTTGTGTTACTGAGAAACCCAGCAGCTCAAGCAACAGGAAGAGAAGACGGGATACTGTCCCAGTTCTACCTACAATTTCTACCTAAATTACCAAGACAAATATTTCGGGGAACTGCACATGGCTGGGATAGGTAGGTAATTTATTTTATTTACCATCGAAACACACTTGAGAGCGGGAGATGGATTCATTCGCACTGCCGCTTCTCAGTCAGACGCAATTCGGCGTAGAAATCACTGCCATCTGAAGAAGCTTCCACAACTTCCAAAGGGTAATGGGTTTTTTTCAGCTCATCTTTCTTCCCGGCTCATCTATGCTAGAGGATTCCAAATGGGTTCTATTTGCTGTAATTACGGTTCTAACTACAGCTCACTTGCCATGTATCAGGTTAACGCTAACAAGATACCCAGCCGGGGCTGGGAACGCGTGTATTCATTGTGCTGACTTCTTCACCCTCCCCCTTTGGTGTTGTCTCAATTCTGTTTTCTGAACCCAAAGGGGAGGGAGCACAGCCAAGAAACAGGGATGCCTTTTTCTTTGTTTCATTCTTCTCTAATGCCATGGGCTTTTTCTCAATGGCTTCCCATTGTTCCCAGGCTCCGCCTCTCCGCGTGTACATGCCTCACCTCAAATGCTACCTGTTTCTCGCCTTCTCACTAACATCCTCGCCTCCTCTCAATGTTTTTCATAGTATTGGTGTCATTAGAAGCCACACTATCGCTATTTGGTTATTAATAAGAATTCATATTCCCCAAACCCTGACAATTCGGAAAATACATTTTTTCCCTACTGCATTTTTATAATCAGAAGTGAAATAATTATCTGATGTATTGTGAATCTCTCTTTTACAGTAGGGGAGATGGCTTCATGGGGGAAGCACTTGCTGTTCTACATGAGAACCAAGTTTGTTTCTCTTTTCTTTAAAGAACATTTTTTCATTTATTTTACATACCAACCCATTTCCAGTCCTTCCTCTCCTCTAGTCCCCTCCCCTTTCCCATCTACCTCCCCTTCCCATCCACTCCTCCGCCACCTCCATTCAGAAAGGGCCAGGCCTCCCATGGGCTTGCACAAAGCATGGCACATCAAGCTGAGGCAGGACTGAGCTGCTCCCCTTCCGTTGAGGCAGGGCCAGGTAATCCAGCATGGGGAACAGGTTACAAAAAGGCTGCTAAGCCCCATGGAAGAGGTCCTATTCTCACTGTTGGAAGTGTTACTAAGAGACCAAGCAAAACACACACATGAAGAGGGCCTATGTCGGTCCCACGCAGGCTCCCTGAATGTTGGTCCAGCGTCCATGAGCTCCCGTGAACTCAGGTCAGCTGTCTCTGTGGGTGCACCCATCACGATCCCCCTGGCTGGTGCAATCCCTCCTCCCTTTCTTGCGCAAGACTCTCATAGCTTAGCGCATGCTTGTCTGTGGATCTCTGCCTCTGCTTCCATCCGTTACTGGATAGAGCATCTCTGATGGCAATTATGGAAGTCACCAATCTGCTTAGAGGAGAGTAGAGGGCATCCTCTCCACCATAGCTAGGAGTCCTAGTTGGGGTCATCCCTGAGGGTTCCTGGGGTTTTCCCTTGCATCAGGTTTCTCCCTAACCCCGAAATGCCCAACCCTATAAAGATGGAAGACAAGTTTGAGTCTCAGGGACCAACATAAAGATGAACACTGAAACCCATCTGCCTCCATTCTCAGTGTTCTCAGAGAGAGACAGAAGGACCCCTAGAAGCTGAAGGCTGGCATATGATGTTTTCACAACCACGATTTCTATCTCAAGATCCAACATCTGAGATTTTTTTTTGACCTTCACATGTGTGCTGTGGTGCCTGCACACATAGAGACACACGCAGACACACACACACACACATGCAAGCACACACAGAGACACACAGATACACACACATGCAGACACACACGTACACACACATACACACAGACACATGTACACACACCACTACCACCATCACTACCACTAAATGTTTTCATCTTCCAATCACTAGTTATATTCATAACAAGGACATACAGATAGAGCAACACGTGTAAGTGACGAGAGACAAGTTTAACCTGTGTTTCAGCACTTAGCAGCCACGAGTTCAGTCCTGCTTATCCCTCCTCATACTTTCCTCCACACGAAAGGACAGAACTAAGACCCACGTCCCACGTTGTTGAGAAGTTCCTAGCAAACAGTAGGGACTTTGTTACCATCGTATTCCACCAGCTCGTCCAGTTAAGCGCAGACTCTGTTGTGAATTCCAAAGAGCTGAGCTAGAAGAGGCTCAGAGAGGAAATCCTTGCTATTTGGTGTGGGGGGAACCCTCACCCCATCATTCAGAAACATAATGAAATGTAGTTTCTCAGCTCCTTTCTGGTGGGGTGGTAGTGGGTGGGGGTTATATCTTGACATCCTGAGCTTCACAGAGAAGCAGACTATTCTCACTTAGCCCCTCGACTACCTGATCTCGGAGTTAAGGGTATGAGATTCACAAAGAAAACGCCCAAGTCTCCATTCCTCAAGTGGCTGCAAACCTTCTGAGAGCATTCTGCTCACCTCCTGACAACAGTCATTGCTTCAAACAGCGAACACAAGCATCATGTGTTGATTCTGGTCTGAGAGTCTCAGACATGCAGCTTTGATCTGTGCCAAATAACTTCTAAGTTCCCTTATCCACAGAAAGGTCGCCATTCCGACCTCAAGGGGGTTGAAGAATAAATGCAGACAGCTGGTGATACCATAGGCACTCAACTACAGCTGTACCAGAGGTTGTCTTTGTCATAGTAACAGTCCATGTTTGTGTGGGCGGGGTGGGGATAGGGAGATATATTTCTCATCAAACACTCAAGGCTCACTCTACAGATTCTGAACAAGTATTCCAGGAAGCCCTGATATGCCTAAACCTCCAAACAGGCTATAATACCTGCTGACTCAAAACTTTTCCATGATTCATCAAAGAAGGTAAAAGAGGTCACTCGGCAACCTGACTTGAGGACCAGGGTCGTGTCTCCACTTTGTCAAAGCGTCAGCACAGCCCCCCCACCATGAGAACCTCATTCTTACAGCACATCAGGGTCCTGTTGCTGGTGAGTAGGGTCTGCTGGGAGCCATTTCTCTGCTCCTCACCCCCTGGGCTTCTCTCAGCTTCCATCACTACCTATATTCTTGCGAGGTTTGAGAGGGGTAGAATACGTGCACAGGTTTGTTACAGAGTCTTACCATGTTGCTCAGGCTGGCCTTCAGTTCCCAACCCCCCTTTGCCCCTGCCTCCCAAGTGCTGGGATTGTGGGCTGGCACCACCATGCCAAACTATCAGGGTTAGTTACTACCCTTGCCCTCACCTGCCTTGACAGACATCAAGGGGTCCCATCTTCGCAGGATACCTGAACGAAGCTACTATCCATAGCTTTTCTTATACCCAAATATAGTTATCAGTCATTATCAGAGCCATCAGTTCATTTATGAGATTTATGTTTATTAAACACCTCTGGTCCAGTGATTGTGATGTGGATTGAGTAGTGAGCAATGCTGTATTGGTGCCTGAGTTCACGGCAGCTGTGCTCTGACTGCAAATGCTACAGCCTTTCCAGCCCTGCAGAATCCCCTTCACTGATGCAGGGTACCATGCCCTTCACTGATGCAGGGTACCATGCCCTTCACTGGTGCAGGGTACCATGCCCTTCACTGATGCAGGGTACCATCCCCTTCACTGATGCAGGGTACCATGCCCTTCACCATCCCCTTCACTGATGTAGGGTACCATGCCCTTCACTGATGCAGGGTACCATGTCCTTCACTGATGCAGGGTACCATGCCCTTCACTGGTGCAGAGTACCATCCCCTTCACTGATGTAGGGTACCATGCCCTTCACTGATGCAGGGTACCATGCCCTTCACTGATGCAGGGTACCATGCCCTTCACTGATGCAGGGTACCATGCCCTTCACTGATGCAGGGTACCATCCCCTTCACTGATGCAGGGTACCATGCCCTTCACTGATGTAGGGTACCATGCCCTTCACTGATGCAGGGTACCATGCCCTTCACTGGTGCAGTGTACCATGCCCTTCACTGATGTAGGGTACCATGTCCTTCAGTGGTGTAGGGTACCATGCCCTTCACTGATGTAGGGTACCATGCCCTTCACTGATGCAGGGTACCATGCCCTTCACTGATGTAGGGTACCATGCCCTTCAGTGGTGTAGGGTACCATGCCCTTCACTGATGTAGGGTACCAAATGAAGAGCTCACACAAGATGCCAAGCATCCAGAACAAGGGACCCACTGACGCTGGAAACCAAGCCTTGGCTCTATGACTTGTTAGGTATGAGACTGTTAGCGACTGGATGTCTATGTCCCCATGGCCCCCACATTCCCAAGCTGAACTGGCAGTCAATGTGATGGTTTGCCAGAGGATGGACTTTGGAGGCAGAGTTAGATGAGGTCTCGTGGGTAGAACTCTTATGGTGGGAATAGCAGGTTTATAACAAGAGGGGGAAGGAAAGTCCACTTCAGGAAACGCTGAGAAAGTGGCCACGCAGAGTCCAGGAAGAGGTTACCAGAAAAGGGATGAGCCACACACTGACCTCAGACTGCTCAGCTTCCAGTACTTGAGGACCACATTTCCTCTGTCCGAGTCACCTGGAGCATACACACACGGTACCGCGTTATAACAGCCCATGCCTGACTAACAAAGTAGTGTTTCTTATCTTTTAAAGGCCTCGGCCTCTTCACCTAGAAATGACTCCAACCCTACCTCGGAGCCTAAATGAGGAGGAGAGGAAATGATTTGGCTTTATGAACGGCAGAGAAATGCCATTCAGAGGACAATGAGCCTCAAGAGGCTCTGGAGGCTTCTGTATGGTAGAAATGAGGCTCACAGAGGGATCCTTACTAGGGACTGCCTAATCCAGGATGCTCGGACTCTTCCACCATCTGGGAAAGCCCCATGCTTCCTCCTTTTCACTGTCTTGGACATTCTGTCTGCCCACTGGCACGACCACCTTTCTCCTGTGGTGTCAGGTTCCCGAGGCGGTTGCTAGGAGACAGACAGCCACAGTTGGCATCTACAGCTGAAACACCACACCTGGAGTTATCTTAAATTAGGTTGTTAAGATTCGTCCCTTTGAAGAAGACCCCAATTAAAACAAAACAAAACAAAACAAAAAAACCTGTAATAGCCAAAGTCTGCTTTGAAAAACGTCAGGGAGGATTTAGCACTGAGCCACCCACCCGGCGCATATATCCTAGCCCAATATTTTTCATTTGCTTTGTTCTTTATGGTGTGTGAATGATCAAGTTTCAGTTCTCACTGCCACATGAACACACGCGCGTGCTCAGCACTCCCCAAGTGCTAGTCAGAACAAGGTCCTGGGCTGAATGGTGAAGACATGCACATGCCTCTACCTGCGTGGGGCTTCGGCTGCGGTGAAGGGACACAGCACAATCCAGAAGGAAAGTATTTTCAGATACTGTGACGATGAAGTAGCGTGGGAAAAACGGAGAGGAGAGAGGGACGGGGTGGGGGAGGGAAACTGTTAGGAGTAGCCAGGAAGCTTTCCCTTGAGTGGTTTCTGAGCAAGGATTATCAAATCATTGCATGAATGACTGAATGTTGATTTCTTTTTTCTTTTAGGTGTGGAAAATAGAGCCCAGGTGCGCATGGCGGGCACACAGAGGGGCCAGGAGTCCAGCTCTTAGTCACCTCATCCTGGTCTGGAGGCTGTCAAGTCTAGGAAGCCAGTCCCAGGGCCAAGGTGAGCTTGGTGGGCATGAAGACGGAATTCGGGGATCCTACGCTCTCACACCGCCCACCTGTCAACTCCTACAGTGTTCTGGGACCTGGGGTGGATGCTGGCTGGGGCAAGACAGCAGACAATGGTTCTGCCCGCAGGGACAAACGCACACACAGCTGTGCCTCATGACAGGAAGCACACAGCTCTCCCCCGTCCTTCCAAAGGAGGCTCCTCCCAAGCTGACTGGGACCAGTTCTCCTGAATTTCTGGGTGTTTTGCTGTCTGAGGAGCATTCGTGAGATAGCTACTGACTCTGGATCACTTCTGTCTTTGCCACACAAGTACCCCGAGTCCAGCTTTTAGTCATGTCTCCCATTCATACCCTGGGGACTCTCATCACCCCTCACCCGGACTCCTCAGCACCCAAGTTGCTACACCCTTAACAGAGTGTCCTCAACCAGCAGCCAAGTGTCCTACCGAACATTGATCAATCACCTGACCCTACTGTGCACAGTCCCTCAAAGGTCTTTCACACCTTTGGTGTAAGAGCTAAGCCATTTCCAGTGACCACATGAACCTATGCCACCTGCCCCCTTCCCTTGTAGACCTCTTCTCCTTAGCCACTGTGCTCTGTCCTCTCAGCTCCCTGTCCCTCTCTCCAGGCATCAGGACTGGGCCTACCTCAGGCTGTCACAGTCATTACCCTGGAATGGCCTTCCTGCTGGTATTTTCAAGATTTGCCCCTTACAAACCTCATCATATTTTAATTTGCGACCTCCACTCTCCCCCTGCCAACATTCCCCATTCCCCACTCTTTCATCTTCTCCTGACTTACTTTGTTCATGCCCTGGTTTCCCTTAAGAGGATGCAAGGTCCTTCACGAAGGGGATTGTTATATGGTTTGCAGTGCCAGGCTTCAAACAAACCTGCTTTTCCTTTGGCTTCCCGCTTTCTGGTTCATGGCTTTGGTGCCATGGCTTGACAAGCTTCTCTTGGAGCCAAGAAGGTGATGAGCCAGTTTTAGGTGCCATGGAAACCAAGTGAAACCAGGAATGCATTGTCGGTCTAGGACTTGGTTTTTTTTTCCCCCACTCCCTCAGACTCCAAGTAAGAAATATCAGTGTCCTGCCCTGTAAAATCAAGATGATAATATCTATTTTGCAAAATGAGATGAGATTACATATAAAGAGTACAGAAATGTGTGTGGTACAGTGGATGCAGAAGAAAATTAAAATGAAAAACTAAAGCACTCTGCTGGCCCTGGACCCCGGAGTCTTGTTCATGAATAGCTCCCCCCCACATCACCTTCTCACCCTCTCTATCAACCTCCTAGGAGGACTCTGGAAGCCCAGATGTGCAGTGACGGAGGAGCAAATGGAGGACCTCGAGGGGAAAGAGGGGGTTATGTGATCATAGGATACTTTGAGTCATTCTGGTCTTTCCTTCAGCTGTCTGCCTGACCCAATCACCAGTCACGGGCTTGAGGGGAAGCCCAAACCTCCCGGAGGCTGTTGAGATCCTGAGTTTCCAAAATATGCAGCGGCTTCCCTCCCTACCCTGACCATACCCAGTCCGTCTGCTCCTTCTCGCAAGGCAGGCATCTCACAGCACAGTGGAGTGACATCTGTGGGAACAGAGAGGAGCCTCGGAGCATGACTGCCTGCAGCTAATTGATTTGTGGGCATTGTGGACAGAGGGACGTGCAGGACCCGGGAAGAAAATCGGGAGCAGGATGTTCCGGGGGAGATGGTTGCGAGCAAATGGGGCAGCGCCGTCTGCTGCCGGCCAGCTGGCCAGCCTGCAGCAGCTTCCACAGTGGCCTCTGGAGTTTAATTGACAGGAAGGAAAGAAAGCACAGAAGAGAGCAAGGGAGTGGAATAAGATGGGGACAGGAATGCAAGTCAAATGTTGTTTTTTTTTTTTTTTGAGCATTTCCTGTGTTCAGGTGTTTTTTTTCTAACGGAGTAGGAAAAGAGGATGCAGTGTGAAGGAAATGAAGGCAGGTGATGGAAGCAGAGACAGAAAGGGGAGAGAAATGCAGGGAGATGGGCATCCACCCTGACCACGCCAATGCCGTAAGAACAAGACCAGCTCTGCAATGTGGGGAATGAATCCGCCTTCCAGTCAGGGAATAGGGTCAGGGACAGAGAGTTCAGAGCGCCTTTGCCTTACAGGACAGTGAACAGGGCTTAGCTTGTATGGTGCCTGCTGAGGTTTGGAGATGGCAGTGAGGGTGATGGATTCACATTTACCTCTGGGACAGGGTCATCTCCAGTGTCCACGACAGAATATTTCAGATAGTTGGCCATAAACTTTCTTTAGGGGTTAATTTTTCCTTCAGTATCTTCCTAGGGGAGGTCCAGCTTCTGTTGAAGGACTCTACATTCTGATGATCAAGTTCAGAAAAACTTTCTGATCTCAGAAATTTCCATTGTCAGACCCACCTTAAACATGGTTTTTTTTTTGCATTAATATATCTGTGTGTGTTTCTCTGATCTACATGTATGCATGTATCCATGTGTATAAATATAGGCACGTGCAAGATGTGGCATGCGTGTAGAGGTCAGAGGATGATCAAATGTCAGTCCTCGCCATCACTTGTTTGAGGTGTGGTCTCTTTACCGTTTCTTTCTGCCATCCACACCTGCTCTCTGGGCATCAAGCCTCCAGGGCTTCCCTTGTCCCTGCGACTCATCTACCCACAGGCACGCTGAGATTACAGATGTCTGTGCTGTCCCCATGTCCAGCTAATGCGTGGGTTCTGGAAACTCAAACAGGTCCCCACACTGGCGTGACAAGTACCTTGATCTACCGAGTCATCTCCCCAGCTCTGAATCTGTTTTCCACTAGTGAGGAACCGGATTTCACTTTGAGCCCAGCAGACTAGACTCTCAACTGCTACAACTTCCCAAGCCTCTCTTAACCCAACAAAGGTGGCATCCTGGGGCTGTGACAATCTATAACGCGTCATCGCTCATAAGTGACTCCCACATGCTGCCTGATTCCCGAGAAACACTTAGAACCAATCAAGCAAATTAGAGAAGCTGCAGAAATAGTTGTCACGTATATGCCTACTGCCAAGCGAAGCTACAGAGGGGATGCTTGTGATCAACCAGCCAGCCAGAGATGGGGAATTCAAATAAAAGAATGAGAGAGAGGGGGGAAAAAGATGGTTTATGGCAAGGTTGGCACGCTCAGGGCCGTAGGCCAAGTCCACCCAGCCAGCCAAGTTTTGTAAATAAAGTGTTACTGGCACACAGCCCCGCCCATCTGTTTGCCTGTCATAGACGGCTGCTTCCCACAACGACGCACAGTTGAATGCTTGTGCCAGAAGTTGTACAACTTGCACTACTGAGAAGATTTACTAACAGCATCTTTGAGGACATCTGACAACCTCTGATGTGCGAGCCAGACTCAGCATTTCCTTTTGTTCCCGGAGGCTACATCTTGCTCTCTCTGTGGGTTACCTTGTGACATTTTAAAAGTAAAACTATAAGCGATATCTACCAAACTAAGAATTAAGCTTGAAAAAGAAATGAAGGGGAGGGAGAGGTAGCTCAGTTAAGTGCTTGGCTTGTAAACATGAGGCACGGAGTTCAGTTCCCAGAACTCACTTGAAGGCTAGGTGTGGTTGCATGCCCTCGTCACCCTAGTCCTGGGAAGATGGAGATGGTGGATCCCTGAGACTTTGTGGCCACAGTCCGGCCTACCAACAAGCCATAGAGCTCAGTGAGAGACTGTGTCTCAAAAAACAAAGTGGACGACTCCTGAGTGACAACACACAATGCAAGACTGGTTTCTGCACCCCCCCACATGATGATTTAATGTAACACAAGAACGCTAAAGACAGAGGTGTTTTATATACCACCTGACACATAGTAAGTGCTCATCCATGACTGCTTACGTTGTCTATCACTAAGTTCACACAAGTCTTTTCCATAATGCAGAAATGGATTACCGAGTTCAACCTTCCATCAAATCTTGAAGTTGAAGGAAATGAACATCCCATGGCGGCCTTCTCTAAGTCCTAGCATTTCATTTCTTTGGTTCCCATAAGGACTTGGTGCTTCTTCATGAGGGAGGCCATTGAGATTCAGAGAGGTGACACCCAAGTCCCAAACAACAAAGAGGACATGAACACCTATATCTCTTTCATTCATACCTTAAATCCACATTGATTATTTTTTCTGCCTTAAAATATTGTGGTTGAAAGTGCTGGCGCTATTTTCTTCAGAAAGACTGAGGATCAGGGGTGACAAGGTGGCCCACTTCCAGATCCTGAGGGGTTCAGGACAAAAGAGACAGGATTGACAGAAGCATCCAAGGACAAAACTGGAACTATCATCCCGTCTCTTCTCTTGCTGATTATAGGCACTGGAAAAGCTAAAGTTTCAAGGATCCACGATATGTCTCCCGATGATGCAGGCGAAGAAATCCCTACACAAGGGAGAACTTGAATTCCAAAAGGTTCAACTCAGCCCCAAGGAAAAGCTGGCACAGACAGAACAAATTATCTGCAATATTCTGTCCTGAGCATTGGCAGCTGAGGGAGAATTTCCCGTATCTAACTTTATTTGATGGTCAGAGGAAACACGTGAAGAAGAGGCACATGTCATAACCTCCCCACTTGACAGAAAAGAAAACTAGACCAAGAAAAGGAAGTGTCTTGGCTAACGTCACTCAGCCGAGCTGCGGCTCACACTGACATCTGAGACCGGAGCGATGAATCACGGAACCTCAGTGGAACAAATTCATACAATTGAGTGTTTGTCAAGATGAGAAATGAAAATTACTCTGAAGCTTTTAGCAGCCAGAGTCTAAAACTTCAAGGCAGGAAGCGCGTCTTCTGAGAGCCAAGAGGCCCAAGGGGCCCAAGGCACACCCTCTCTAGTGGTCTTTAGACTTTCAACTTCAGAAGCCATGGTGAAACCCCTAGGTGACATAAGCCTCCCTGTGGGGGTCTCACCAGTGGTCAGCAGACATCTGGACAACATAAACAGAAAGTATTGCGGCCCACCAGTGAGTTCCTGCCATCTGTCTGGGAACAGCTCCAAGGAAGAGGACCAATAACTGTTTCTAGCCTTCACCATTTAGACTCTTCTGAGAGTGAGGGGTGTGGGTGAGTACGGATTCTAGGATCCCAGATTCAGGCAAGTGATAGCCAACCTCTCCGCCCTCAAGTTTCCTGTCTACAGAGGCAGGAGGACTGACTGACATGTAAGCATCAAATAAGGAAACTCATGGGAAACGCCTGTCCCTGTGCCTAGGACTGTATCTCCTCTGCACTAGTACAACACCTATCTGTAGGACATCTACTCTCAGAGAAAGACGTAGGGCATGCTCAGGCTCCTACCACCAGAGTTAACCCACAATCCCCCAAAGCACAAAGGGCTGATAATTGCGCTGAAGTCATCACCCCAACTGAACCCACATCGGTTCCCTCCTCCAGCATGTGGAAACAGTGCCCCAACTAACTGTCTCGTGAGGTCATGAGCCTCACTCAACCGAGGTAATAGACCGGCTAGGGCTTTGTAAACAGCAAAGGGCTGTTCACAAATGAGTCAAGGTCATGATTGTCATCATTACCACTGTCAGTCCTGAGTGATGGAAGCGTTATTACAGAGAGAGAATTCTCTGCAGAGTCAACGCGATTCATTTTAATGTCTGACAGGACAATGCGTTCTTAAACTTTAAAACAAACAAACAAACAAACTGGTTTCATGGCCCGGTGCTTGCTCTCAGAAAGGTTCCTATACTCCAGCTCCATCATGGGTATCATACTCTAATGAGAGCTACTGCTCCCTCCCCCATCTACTACAGTCAAAAAAGACTCTTTGGGGATATGAGCATGCTCTCCAAAGAGTAGAACTGGGAGGTGTTAGATCTACTGGGCAGAAATCAAAAGCTGCCTGGGAGTAAGGCAGCTTTCTCCCCCTCCGCTCCTGCTCCCTGACCCCAACAAGCCCAGGATCAGAAGGCAGGAAGTATTGTTTCCCCATTCTGCTTGGCAGGTGATTCTTCATGTGGTCACTGTGGACTCTTTAAAAATAGAATGTTGCCATCAAATAAAGCAAAAGCTTAACCTGACCTTGGACTGCTCACTGTTTTATTTGGAAATTTTTATAAAAATGGCATACTCTCAAATCCCACACATGCTTTGTTTGCCAAAGAGGCTCATGATTTAGATGGGGTTCTAGGGGTTGGGGAAGAAATCTCATACAGTAAAGTAAAGCAAGGGCCTGAGTTCAATTTTTCGTGTCACATGAAAAGCTGGAGGTGGGGACATGCACTTACAATCATGTTGCCAGAGAGGTGGCTACAGGAGGCAGTTCCAGGCCACCCAAGAGACCCTGCCTGAGAAAGAACGAATAGCACCCAAGGTTGTCCTCTGGCATCAACACACACTCCCACATACGAGCATGTGTGCCTGCACATACATGAACACAAACACACTCTTATGCACATAAATGGACCAAAGCAAATGTGCAAACCCCCATCTCCTGATCTGAGGCCACCATCAGAGTTAGTGCTGACATCAGACCAAAGACACACACGCGGGGTGTAGGCACAGTCCTCACCTGGTCCCAGCACGGGGCCATTCTCAATCTCATAGGTGTTTTCCATGCTCTCCTAGAATTCCTACTTGATTAAATCACAGCAATTTACGATTGCATAAAGACTTGCCAAAATTCTTGCCCCATGTATTTGGTACCCAGTGTGTCCATAACCTCTTCACTTAGTGACTCCTGAAGCCTGTTGAAAAGGAAAATTTTATGATCATGTTGCTATAGACACAGCACAAAGGGTTGATAATTGACTCAGAAGACTGAGTCATCACTCCAAATCACCCTGCACCAAGATCTGTCTCTCCAAAGGAACGGGGGAGAAAACAAGTGTGCCTGGTGTTTTGGGTTGTTGTCAAATTTGCATCTTAGGTTGATGACCTCTTAACTAAAATGTCCTGTTAATTTCTAGCAATAACCACAATTACCTGCCCTGGTGTGGCAGGTGTGTTTATAGATAAAAATATATACTGTAAGAACAGTCAATGTGCCAGGTGGTGGTGGCACAAGCCTTCAATCCCAGCACTCAAGAGGCAGAGGCAGGCAGATCTCTGTGAGTTGGAGGCCAGCCTGATGTACAGAGTGAGTTCCAGGACATCCAAGGATGTTACACAGGGAAACCCTAATCAAAAATAGAAATCAGTTCCTAGAATATCAAAATAGATCAAGTGTGACACTGTGTATTAGCTTAACTGAGAGATAGAAATAGAACTGAGTGATACAGAAATGTTAGCACAGGAATTACCATGCCCAGGGTTGTACTGCCCTCTGGTTTCCACACACACTAGAACACGCATGAACATATGTGGATACAAACACATTATTGTGCATTCATATGCACACACAAAGAAACTGATTAAATAAAATAGGCACGTGTGGTGTGAAAGTACATCTGGTCTGAGGTCACTTTCACAGCTGCCTCAGGCATCAGCTTAGAAGATGTACAATCCACTCTACCAGTGAACTCCTGCAACTCATAAACATCTTCAGTAATGTGAAAGGATACAAGATAAACTCAAAAAAAAAAATCAGTAGCCCTCCTTTATACAAATGGTAAAGAAGCCAAAAAAATAAATAAAAGAAACATCACCCTTCACAATATAGCCATACATAACATCAAATATCTTGGGGTAACACTAACCCAAGAAGTGAAAGACCTGTTTGACAAGAACTTTAAGTCTTTGAAGAAAGAAACTGAAGATACCAGAAAATGGAAAGATCTCCCATGCTCTTAGATAGGCAGGATCAACATAATAAAAATAGCTATCCTACCAAAAGCAATCTATAGATTCAATGCAATCCCCATAAAAATTCCAACACAATCCTTCATAGACATTGAAAGAACAATAATCAACTTCATATGGAAAAACAAAAAATCCAGGTCAGCCAAAACAATCCTGTACAATAAAGAAACTTCCAGAGGCGTCACCATTCCTGACATCAAGCTCTATTACTGAGTGACAGTAATGAAAATACCTTGGTATTGGCATAAAAACAGAGAGATTGACTAATGGAATCGAATTGAAGACCCGGATATTAACCCACACACCTACGAACACCTGATTTTTGACAAAGAAGCTAAAATTATACAATGGAAAAAATAAAGCATCTTTAACAAATGATGCTGACATAACTGGATGTCAAAAACTTAAGTCCAAATGGATTAAAGACCTCAATATAAATCCGACCACACTGAACCTGGTAGAAGAGAAAGTGGGAAGGAGACTTTAATGCATGGGCACAGGAGACTACTTCCTAAATATAACACCAGTAGCACAGACACTGAGAGCAGCAATAAATAAATGGGACCTCCTGAAACAGAGAAGCTTCTGTAAAGCAAAGGACACAATTAATAATACAAAAAGGCAGCCTGCTGAATGGGAAAAGATTTTCACCAACCCCATATCAGACAGAGGACTGATCTCCAAAATATATAAAGAACTCAAGAAATGACACCTCAAAATTCCAAATAATCCAATTAAAAAATGGGGTACAGATCAAAACAGAGAATTCTCAACAGAAGAATCTCAAATGGCCAAAAGACAAGGAAACATTCAACATCCTTAGCTATCAGGAAAATACAAATCAAAACAACTCTGAGATATCATCTTACACCTGTCAGAATGGATAAGATCAAAAACACCAACGATAGCTTATGCTGGAAAGGATGTGGAGTAAGAGGAACACTCCATTGCTGGTGGGAATGCAAACTTGTACAACCACTCTGGAAATCAGTATGTGGTTTCTCAGAAAATTAGGAATCAACCTACCTCAGGATCCAGCAATACCATACTTGGGCATATACCCAAAGGATGCTCAATCATACTACAAGGACATTTGTTCAGTTATGTTCAAAGCAGCACTATTTGTCATAGCCAGAATCTGGAAACAACCTAGATGCCCTGCAACTGAAGAATGGATAAAGGAAGTGTGGTACATTTCACAATGAAGTATTACTCAGTGGTAAAAAAAAAAAAAAAAACCAATGCCATCTTGAAATTTGCATGTAAATGGATGGAACCAGAAAAAAACATCCTGAGTGAGATAACCCAGACCCAGAAAGATGAACATGGTATGTACTCACTCATAGGTGAATACTAGCTGTAAAGCAAAGGGTAATGGACCTATAGTCCACAACCCTAGAGAAGGTGGGTAACAAGATGAACCCTAAAAGAAACGTACATAGATTCTCCTGGGAAGGGAAAACAGACAAGATCTCCTGAGAAAATTGGGAGCATGGGAATGGGGAGAAAAGGGAGGGGAGAATGGGAGGAGGAGGGGAGAATGAGGTGGGTGCGGAGAATTTGAGGGAACTTGATGGTCTAGATGGGGGAAGGACAGAGACTGAGAACAAGGAAAGAGTTATCTTGATTGAGGGAGCCATTGTGGGGCTAGCGAAAAACCAAGCACTACAGAAATTCTCATGAATCCACAAGGATGACCCCAGCTAAGACCCTAAGCAACAGTGGAGAGGATGCCTGAACTGGCCTTGCCCTGAAGTCAGATTGAGGACTATCAATTGATGACTAACTGTTGATGGAAACAGAGGCAGAGACCTGCATCGGAGCACTGGACTGAGCTCCCAAAGTCCAGTCGAAGAGTGAGAGGAGTGAGAATATGGGCAAAGAGGTCAAGACCATGATGGAGACACCCACTGCAACAGCTTCCTTGAACTAATGGGAGTACCAGCTCTGGCCAGACAGGGAAGGAATCAGCATAGGACCAATCTGGACCCTCTGAATGTGGGTGACAGTTGTATGGCTGGGGCAGACTGTGGGACCACTGGCAGTGGCAACTAGATTTATCCCTACTGCTTGTAGTTGCTTTTTGTAACCCATTACCTTGCTCAGTCTAGATAAAGTAGAAAGGAACTTGGTCCAAAAAAGAAAAAAAAAAAAGACAACTGTATCCTGGTCCCCACAGAGTAGACTAACCTGAGCCACCCTCAGATAGACTGTTCCTTTACGGCACTCCCTGCCCAGGGCCTCTGCAATCAGAGCATCCTACCAGATGAAGAAGCTCCCCAAATGCTTTAGAATGATTATTTCTTTATCTGGTTTGCAAATTCCTCTCTCCCCTCAGTATATAGTAGACCATTTCAGGAAATTAAATGATAAACATTTTTTAAATGACTTCCAGCTCAGTGCCAGCTGAATAAAGGCCAGCATTATGTCACATTGCCGCCAGGCCTACGAAGCCATGACTGGGTATCCGGTGAGTGAAGGTCTCCTTGCAGGAAGCTATGGGGTCCAGGCTGGGGACCAGGGGGAGAAGCAGGAAGCCCTGTCAACCAGCAGTCAATCTAATGGCAAACATTTAATCACCACATGGGGAAAGCAGGACACAGACTGCACTTACTCTGTGATCCTGGGAATATCCAACCACACATTCATATGATGTTCCATTCAGAGAAGATGCACTGGCTGTGCAGCTAGGCCCCAGCCAGGAGCTACAATGCTGGGCCCTACTAATAGCTGAGTAACCAGAAACCTACCTTTATCTTCCATTAGGTTGTTTTTTATGTATCTTGCAAGCTCTCTACTTTTTAAAATTAAAGTACCATTTCTTTTCTGGTATAAAACAGCTATAGTATTCTAAATAACAAAAATACCAAACTATTTAAGCCAATCAGAGAAATAAGAGCACCCCCTTGATGCCTGAGACTACTAAGTACTTCCTGTTGATGAACACCTGATCTCATATTTGATTTTTTTTCTATCCAAAGTCAGGGAAAATCTTAAATCGAAGTGTTTACAAATGAAATAACTTGACAGCTAGGATACTAACAGTTGGTGAATCTAGACGGTGGCTATTTGGAGGTTATTATACTCGTTTATAGTTTGAATAAGTTTGAGTATTTTTACACACCCATCTAAAAAATTTAAAAACCATGTTAAAATAAATAGGATGAGTTCGATGGGGAGTGTCGAGGTCTCAAGCATGAAGGAGGAATGGAAGTGTGGGTGGAGAAAAGAGGACAGGGGCCTATATAGAAGGAAGACTGGGAATCAGATTGTTCTCTTTGGATGTGGGGGTGTCTGTCTACTTACTTAGGCTGCCCTTAAATCCCGCCAAAGCCTTCTGAGTCTTGGGGTTACAGATATATGTTACCATACTCAGAATGGATCTACTTTTGAAATATTTGGGGGGAACCTGGAGAGATGACCAGGTAGTAACAGAACATGCGAAAGCAAGAGGGTTGGATTCAAATCCCCAGCAGTCTCGTAAAAGCTTGGCTTGACTGTGTGCCGGCAACCCGAGCACTGGGGGACAGAGGTGGCAAATCTCACTCCCAAAGCATTCTGAGACATTCTATGAATTCCACGTCCTGCATCTTCTTCTCATCTCTTAGGCAGAGGGTGGCCACGACTCCACACTGTGGCTAACTCCTGCGTTCCTCACCCTTGCTCGGCATGTCCTCATCCTCGCTCACATATCTCTGTACACAGCCAGCTGACCAAACTCTCTTCAGTCACCCCAGTCTGAGGGACCATTTATTTCTGGCGGAGGCCCTGATAAGCACAAATGGACTACTGTAAACGAAGAACCAGTCGCTCTTCTGGAGATTTCTCACAGTGTGGGTGCACTAGAAAGATAAAGATTTCAGTGGGGCGAGGGCATGGGATGTGATGCCCAACAGAAGCGGCAGCTCAAATCAATGACAGGACAGAGCAGACTACTCAGAAGCAGTAGATGGACAAAAATAAGACTAGACAGTAAGACTCCTAACGCATGGTTACTTAGCACCCACAGAAGATAATCAGTGATGGGGAGAGACGGGAGCCGCAGCAAAGGTATGGGACCCTCAGAGAATCCAGAGTAGATGCAGAACCCAGTTAGGAAACAACATTCCTACTTAACAGACAAAGTGAGGCCAGACATCACAGACTGACCGGAATTCACCTAGTAAACAACGAACAGGTATGTTCTATAGAACTGGCCACACCCATCTCTGGGCTTGAAGAGGAGCTGTTTTTCACCATTTGGCCCGGCATCCCAGGCTAGCACCCTACCCTTGAACACAAGTGCCGGCAGCTGCTGCGTGTCAGCCGAGAGGGAAATAATACCTGTTCATCAGGGAGCTAATTCTGCAAAGCTCACCGTCTAATAGGCGCTCTACACACGTAAATAGGATGCTCTAATCAGCAGGAAAGCAGGAGCTGCAATCTATTCCTCCTGGACCTAAAATATAATGGAGCTAAATTGAAGGTTTTACGATACTCAGAGCACTCCACTTGGAAAACTGCTGCCGTTCCAGGCAAGGTGTTTATTTCTAGAATGAGCTACCACACTCTCTGACATCTAGCCCCGGGGAACAGTGGGCACTAAATAAAGCAATGTCCAGAGCAGGCCTTCAATGCTTGTAGAGCCCAGAGAAGATGGGACAAGGCGGAGACGAGGAGAACAGACTTAGAAGCCAGGCAAACCTGGCCAGTACCAAGTCTTATGGCCTTGCCTTGCCTTGCCTCGGGCTTTCAACCTCTCCAAGGGTGCTCTTTCACCAGCAGAAGACAGGAACGACAGCCTCCATCAGCGGTCTGGAAGGTTAAGTAGTATTAACATAGGTAGTCAATGGGCTTTAATTAAAACTAAGTTCATTTCTTGGTGTGGCTTTTTTTTTTTTTTGCCCCAAAGAATATTCCCAGGGGAGAGTTCTCAAATGCCAGCTGTACAGTTGGAACACACAGACTGCCTTCTTCTGGCTACTCTGATAAGGATGAGGGAGCAGATCACTGAGGGTTGGCCACTGACATCACACCAGGGTTGGCAGCTCTGGTATGTTCTATTGCCTTCTATGGATTTTCGGTTTCCCTCCACGTTCCCTCTTCTCCCTTATCTTCCCTCTAACCCTCTCATAAAATATATTACTGTAAGTCTGAGGAGATGGGCTGAGGCTGTGCCAACACTTGCTGCACAAGCGGGAGTGTCGCGACCACCTCAACCAGCAAGGATGACGCGACACTGGAGCTCTTCTTGCAGACAGTTTATTCAGGACCTTTTTTACAATTGTATCTCTCTCTCTTCTCTCCCCGGGCAAGCCTCTCCCAGCCCTTAAGTAGGCCTGCGCTACCAACCCTGGATAGCCACGTGGCACCGTCCATAGGTCCACGCATATGCAAGCAGCTGACGATCATTGCGTGATAATAGCATGAGTCAGGCCTTAGCCATATTAGGAGTTGATTATCACAGAGAGCACTCGCTTTCGGGATCGCGGAGGGCGGAAACCAGCACCATCAGGTGCGGCTCCACGCAGCTCTCTACACATCGCCATCAGGTGCGGCTCCACGCAGGTCTCTACTCTGGAGGGCAGGAGTTTGAACCCCAAGCATCACGTAGAAAGTTGTGCATGGCTATATATGCGCGCGCAACTGGTGCAGAGGTGAGGGTCAGAGCCAGGATGATCGGGGGAGCTTGCTGGCTGCTAGCCAAGATCCAGCTTCAATGAGAGGCCTATTTCAATGAGCAAAGCGAGATGGGTAACACAGGCTATCTGCTACCGTCCTCTGAACAATACGCATGCGCACTGCATACACAGATGGCGGTCCACAAAACAGCCACTTCTCATGTTGTTCTGGGTTTTCCCTCGTCTGTGTGTTTGGTAGAGTCTTTGTAGCTCAGGTTCACCTAGGACTCACGGCCTCCTGCCCCAGTCTCCCGAGGGCTGAGACTACAGACACATACCACCACGCCTGGCTTCATTACCGTTTTTTTAATTGGTGTGCAACAACGGCTCATCTTTATGGAACGCGGTGTGAAATTTCAATACATGCATTCATCTTGTAATATCCATATCTGGGCATTTAGCATAGACGTCACGCCACACACACATGTCATTTCCTTTGGCAAGGGCATTAAAAACCCTTGTTAAGTGCTCTGAAGTGTTCAATAGCAATATTGCTAGCCACTGTCACCCTACGGTGTAATAGGACAAAAGACCCTAGTCCTCCTAGCTATAACTTTGTATGCATTTTTATTTAGTCAAATGAATCGATAACAGGTTAAGAACATAGATTTTCATAGGAAAATTTGAATTTCCAGCTTTCCTTGAAGCAATGAAAAGTGTGATGTCCAAACCCTTACATGCTCCTTTAATGAGCAGGAGAGGATGCTTGACAGTGGCCCCTGGGGACTCACCCGGGCCACTGTCCCTACCTGCCCCATTCGCTCTACCATCCCCATTCCCAAAGATTCCCAAAATGGTTCTAGACTCATCCTGACGTGGGCCGTCCTCCCCCAACTGGAAGGTAGAATGATATAAATTTGAAAATGCGAAGTGAGAAAACTGGGGACGGGTGTGGAGACAATGGCTTTTGGAATCTGGCTGACCTCAGTTCGAATTGTGGTCCTGCCCCTTCTGGCTCTGTGGTACAGTTTTTCTTTGGGAATTCAGCTGCCTTTGGATCTCTTCCTCTCTCTCTGAAATGTGTGCCCATGTGTCTCTGACAAGCACTGAGAAAGCGCACACCCTCTCCAGCTGGAGTAAGGTTCCAATGCTTTCACAGTGTGTGCGAAGGATTTCAGTGTGTGGCTACAGCAGCAGACCTAAGCAGGACAGACATTTCATAATGATTGCAGGAAAATGGAGTCAGGAGACCAAGGTTATGAAGAAACCTCTGAAACCCCTTATGTCGCTTTTCTAAATGGGACAAGTAACAATAGATCTTCTACGTTAGTTTAAACAGAGGCTGGTTCATCCATGATAGTTTTAAATAGTAGTGGCCTACATCTGCTGTCTTTAGATACTCATCTTTGAAACACTCAGAGATCATTCTCCTCCATTGTCTCAGGGGCATACCTGTGAGTTTGTATGCTTTGTGGCAAGTGTTACATAGCCTAAAGGAATGATTCTCACCAGTCATCTTAATGCCCATGGCCATGGCTGTTTCCAGTTAGATTCGCCACCTTCTACCTTCCATTTCCATTGTGTTCCCAGAGATGAACGGTTATTTTGCCGATTGAGACAGAAAATTCTAGGAGTGGCCAGCCCTTATTTTATCTCAGTGGCATCACCAAGGCGGTATTTTTCTAATGTCATCCATGAAACAGGAGCGTGAGCAAGCCGCTCTGACCACAGGAGCCACTTGCTAAGCCCACGCATGCTTCCATAACTCCGTGGATCAGAGCCTGAGACTGCTGGGCACAGGGACACAACAGGAGATGGGACAGAACTGCTCCCCCATGGCCCTGAACTGCCTGTGTTTTCTCAACCCCATTGGACCCTTGTCACCCTTCTTAGATCTGAGCATTCCACGGGCCCCATAGTCCTTCCCGGATGGCAAACCTGGGACAAGTGTTTGGGGCTCCTCTCAGCATATCTCCCCGTCTCTCATGACCTTATCACTTTATTTTTGCAGCCTGATGCCCCCCTCCCACACAGCCCAATTACCTCTGTAAGGAGCAATTTCAAAATTTACATAAACTTAACTCAAATCCTCACAGGTGTGGAAAGCTACAGTAAAATCAAAGTCAGGCTAACTTGTAGTAGGCAACGAATAGCTACATGCTATTAATAACCATGGCTCCTATTAAATACCCATCACACCATGCCACTTCATCCACCAGCAACCCCTTAAAGTATTAGAACCCCATTGTTGCAGATGAGAAAGCAGAGGCTTGGATTACACTGAAGCCCAAAATCACACATTGATCTATCAGTCCATGCCAGAGTGGGAGTTTAACCCTATCTTGGTCTCACGTAAAATCGAGCAGCCACCCAGTATGCCACCCCGACCAGCATGTGCTTTCTCTTAAAACCCATCTGCTTGTCATCTTGTCATTCTCTTTTCTCAAGGGGACTGGATAGAGATCCTCCAAGCTACTCACCAGAATCATCTTCAACGACAACAGAGACACTTCTTGAAACATTCGCTGTTTTTAAGAGGAAAACAAGAACCATTGTCAACATCCTCCCAACAAGGGTATCTGCCTGATAATTACAATTCTCTGACTGCAGGATAAAGACGGGATTGCCATTCTGACTTTGGAGAAAATAGATGGAAATTGTATGGGCTCAGCAAGAATGGATTGCTTTCCAACTCCTGACACAAAAAAACGGCAGCTCCGCGGGGCTTTGGGCTGGGATGCTTCACCAACCAGGGAAGGAATACTCTGATGGGGTACCTTTCTCCCCAATGAATTGAGACAGGGTGTTTCCCGCATCTTATAAACGTAGCTCACGAGGCTTGTCGCAGCCTCCAGAGGAAATAGTCACCCTCGGTGCCCTCAGAAACCTCCATAACTCAAACTCTTCTAAGTTCTAAAACCATGAGACTTCAATGTAAAGAAGATCCAAATGTTTAAATGTTATGCCAGAGACAGAAATCAAATACTCAAGAGGGGCTGAGCCCTGCAGCCTTTGGAGAAGGATTCTCTCTGCCAGGAACTCAGGATGCAATGATGAACCTCTGAGTCATGGGCACTGTGCTTTGGAGTTTATACTCTGATAGGGAACAGGCAGTAGCAATGGATAACTGAGCAGATCAGTGATCTCCCACAACACTGACAAGAACGCATAGAAAGCTTCTGGAGCGTGGGAACAAGGAAGCTGCCCCCACGTTGCAGGGTGTTTTGAGTGAAGGCAGGGCTGGTGGGGGAGTACGATGTGTGGAGCTCAGGATGGATAGATAGATAGATAGATAGATAGATAGACCGACAGACAAACCTGGGGAGGAGCTTTTACCATGAGCCTCATGGTAAAATATAGACGATAAATATAGAAATGGGTTAATTCAAGTTGTAAGAGCTAACTAATAATAAGCCTGAGCTAAAAGGCCAACCAATTTGTAATTAATATTAAGCCTCAGGGTGTTATTTGGGAATAGCACAGATAGAGAGAAACTTGGGGAGGGGACAAGAAGACTGGGGGTGGGGTGGCAGCAGAGCTTACTGGTGAGGCTTGACTGTGTGTTAAGGACTTGGAAGCAGCTGAAGCAGAAGAGACCATTGTGAAATGTCACTGTGGTTGTAGAACAGAAGGCTGTGATAGATGATGAAATTGCACACAGATCTAGAGCCCAACTTCCATACCCCACTTAGCAGTCTTGCATGCAGAGGCCTTATGTTGGAAGACCCAGATGGGCTGCTGTGAGATCAGAGAAATTGGCAAACACTGCGCAGACCGGGGACCCTCTTCTTGTCCTCTCTGAAAGCTGACTTTTACAATTTCTGCCTGAGAGCCAGCAGCTAGAAGGGTCAAGAAAATGGGAAGGACAGCAAGGAACCAGAATCCAGGCAGGACAAAGAAACAGGGACCAGGATGATACCAGGGAGGTAAACAAAAAGCAGTACGTGTGTGCTTATAGGGTGTTTGTGACGGCTACAAAGGGAGCTGATGACTTGCGTGTGCCGAGGCTATTTCCTGGAGCCTTTCCCATGCCCAGGCTGAAGATGCAGAAGGATATTCTACACTCCTTCAAGGAGAGAAAAGCCACGTAAAAGGACTCTAGCTTATGGTAGGAGAGGGCAAGTTTGAGGACACACTAAATACCGTAGCATACATTCAAGCAAGATTAGCGGTAGCGGCAGCAGCTATGCCGGTGAGTGTTGAGTGAAAAGTGCCTTGTTACCACCCAAGGGATGGGTGTGATCCATCATATTTTAGAGATGACAAACTTGACTTTGGGCAGATTGAGTAACCTGTTCTAAATCCTCACTAGTATTAGAGGGTATGAGGGAGAAAGCTATCACTTCCCAGGGTTCAGTGGCCTTGAGCTCAGCCTTGAGTGCTGGGACGTAGGAGATGGGTGTGAGGGTGGATTGTGGGGTGGGCACTGGAGGCAGAGAGGCCAGCATGAGCACTAGAAAGGATGTGGGAGGCCCACGGCTCTCAGAGCATTTCCAGTGAGTTCCGAGCCATAGCTTATGGTCTCTGTCACAACTCGACGTTACCACTTGGGCTCGCAAAGAGCCATAGACAACATGGAAACAAACGTGTGTGGCTGTCTTCCAACAGACACTTATTTGTGGACACTAAAAATTTGAATTTCATACAGCTTTTACATGCTACAAAAATATTCTTTTGATTTTATTTCCCTAAACATTTAAGACATAGGAACTATCCTTCACACATGGGTCATATAAAAACAGATGTTGGGCCTGGATTTGGTCACTGGACTGAAGTTTGTATGGTTTAGCCTAAGAAGGGCTGTCCAAGAGAGGGTTTATGAGAGCCATACCCTAAGTCATTTAAAATTTCTGATACTCTCATTTGTAAACCACATGGTAAGACTAGGAAGACAAGGTGGAGCTGTGTGTGATGTGGGATGCCCTTCTGTATGCTGTGGATGTGTTTTATTACCATTGGTTAATAAAGAAGCTGATTTGGCCAATAGCCAGACAGAATAGAGCCAGACAGGAAATCAAAGAAAAGATAAAGGGAAAAAGAGTCGGGTAGATGCTAGCAGCTGCTGGGGTGCTGAGGTAACAAGCCTCGTGGTAAAATATAGAATAATAGAAAAGGTTAATTAATCTGTAAGAGCTAGTTAATAATAAGCCAAAGGCCAACCAACTTGTAATTAATATTAAGTCTCAGAGTGCTATCTGGGAACTGGTGGGCAGGAGAGAAACCTCCAATTACAAGTGTGAGTACCTATAAAAGTTTCACTATGCAGGAATGGGTGTGTCCTCTTCCCTTCACACCTCAAAGTGAGTATGCAAGATACTCTAGTCAAAGGCTGCCTGAGTGTCTCCCTACGAGCCAGCCAGGAGGAGGGCATTCACCCAGCATGGTGCATGAATGTGGTGCCTGATGATTTTCATCACCACCCATCTCTACCCTGCCTCCCCACTCTCTTTCTTTGGAAATGTCTAAGGAAATAGGTCTTTAGAACTTCTTCGTACTTCATATTCTTCATATCAAGAGCTAACACATGGCAAGCCTTGTCTGGTACACGCTTGTTGTTGACTAGGTAGCAAGGAAGAACCGCCATCATTTGATACAGGTGTTTGTCTACATACATTTATGGATCTAGCTATTCTCTCTCTCTCTCTCTCTCTCTCTCTCTCTCTCACACACACACACACACACACACACAGAGAGAGAGAGAGAGAGAGAGAGAGAGAGAGAGAGACAGAGACAGAGACAGAGAGAGAATTATTTATTTGCTTATGTTTTTCTTGGCTATGCGGATAAGAGGCTTGGAAAAACCTGGTGTTAATCTAATATATCACTAACCTGCTTAAAACATCTACAATGGAGCAATTTACCATCATTTTGATGCAGATATTTGGAAGAATATAAAAAGGAGAACATGGAAACAAATACGACATTCTAGGGGCCTGCTATGATGGGGTGGGGTTTCTTCCCTAAAGACTGCAAAAGGAGACCATTTGAATAAGGCCTGGCCTTCCCTGCGGAGGGCATATGGTTTCTCAGCATCAAGAGCCTAGCCTCCATGGGGTCCGATTAGCAGCGATGATAATTGATGTCCATCTGGCTGTAACTAGATCTGAGTCAGGCCAGGAAAGGCGGTAGTAGTTTAACTCAAGGTGTTTAAGCCAAGCCCTACCATTTCTGGCTATTGGGGCCCCTTGGGGAGGAAGTAAGAAGGCAGAAGTCCAGAGCCCACCCCAAGACTCAGGGTCCTCTGGGGCAGGCCGGGGCAGCCTCACCTCTAGCGCCCCAGCGAGAGTGGCCAAGGGCAGCCCTGCAGCCTTTGTTGAGCCACTGTTTGCTCAATAGATCAGGGCGTCCAGGAATAGTTTTCTAAATTTAATGAGACGAGCCAGCAAAGGAAATCATCTGGCTCAAAGGCAGCCCCGAGCCTCAATTAGCAGGTATGATTTTGGGTAATCGGCTTGACCTCTCTGAGCACCAATATCCACAAGCCAGGATGGGAGTCAGCGAGAGGTAAATACACAAGAAGATGAAGTAGCCGGTACAGCGCCCATGCTTGGCCAGCATTCAGGCGTCTCTGGGCCGGCCAGGCACAGGGCACAGTACAGAGATGAGCAGCTTACAGCCACGTTCACCCTGGCAGACAGTGCAGGCTATGGTCAGGCTGCGTGTCTGCGAACCCCAATTGTTCCATTCACTAGCTAAGTACAGGAACACAGGCATTCTTTGGACTTACTCCTCATCTGCCAAACACTCCCGCTAACCACACCTGTACTGCAGGGTACTGTGCGGAGCCAGCCAGTGAGCACAGTTCCTACAAAGGGCCGAGAGCGGCAACTGCCACGTTGTGTTGGGCAAGCTAATTAGACTAATTTCCAACCTAAAAAAATAGGGGAAGCAACACCTGTCTTGTGGAATTGTGTGGAGTTCAGGAATTCAAGAGTAACAGGAACCTGCAACTCGGTAAAACAGCAAATAAATATTAGTGTGCTCTCTCTCTCTCTCTCTCTCTCTCTCTCTCTCTCTCTCTCTCTGTGTGTGTGTGTGTGTGTGTGTCTGTCTGTCTGTCTCTCTCTCTCTCTCTCTGTCTGTCTCTCTCTGCCTTCCCAATTTCAGTAAGAAGACAGGTCTGAGAAGGGCTACTCATTTCTGAATGCACGTGAGTCCGCCCTCACTTGTTTCTCTTTCCTTGTAAAATCTTTTCCCCCTCCCTCTTTGATCCTAATTTTCTCCAGTCTCTAGACAACAAAAGAACAGGCTAAGTTCTAGCTGTGAATGAAATCTTTCTTTCTTTTCTTTAAGGCAGAGCCAAGACTTAGTAGCACGGCCACCACCAAATTACCAACCAGAATCAGAGGGTCCTGGAAAGCCGCTTAAGAACCTGGGCAAGGGTTTACAGCACGTGACTGGCTGAAGCCTTTTCAATCGCAGCTTGTCACCCCAGAGTTAAGTAACGGGTGAAATCAGCATGTGTAATTCTCATCAAGCAAGGTTCACAGAGGCGCATTACGCTTCAGCATGATTAACACCCTCTTTCACTCAGGGCTCCCCCCGCCTTCTCATTTTCCTTTTCCGAGGACCAGTGATAGGGTTCAAAGAAGCAGAGAGGGACAGAGGTGAGCGCTTCAATAAAGCATGTGCTCAGCTTTAAGTGAAACTCGCAGACAATTGATGGGCAGGAAAAAGATATTTTCCTCACGCCCTCCTGCTAGATGTAGCAATTTACTATCAGGCTCCCTGGGCTAAGAGGGGGAGAGAACTGATGTGTAGAAACAGAAAGAGCTTCTGAAATACAAATTTACGGTCCACCCATCCTTCCCATCATCCATTCCTCCAATTATCCATCCTTCCACCCACCCATCAATCTATCCACCTATCCTCCCACCTATCCATCTGTTCGTCTGCCTGTCTGTCCACCCACCCATCCATCCATCCTTCTACCCATTCATCCATCCATCCATCATCCTTCCACCTACCCATCCATCCATGTGTCCATCCACGTGTCCATCAATCCATCCATCCATCTATCCATCCATCCATCCATCACTCATCCTTCCACCTATCCATCCATCCATCCATCCATTCATCCATCTGTCCATCCATGTGTCCATCCTTCCATCCTTCCACACACCCACCCATCATCTATGCATCCAATAATCTCTCCCCTTTTGACCAGGTTAACATAGATTCATCTGCAAACCTCTGCCAATTTCCTTCTAGAACCTTTGAAGAATGGATTAAAAATCTGCTAAGATCTCAGTTGTGAGTAAATTTCACTGAGAGCACTAAGCATAGTAGAAAAATACTATACTTATTTGAGTGATTACTAGTTAATGGCCACTAGGGCTCAGCTGTAACCATGAACTGCCTACCTCCAAGACCAGAGTCTTTCCGCTGGAAAATGTTCAAGCTGATCCTGGATCTCCAACTCATAGGCTATTCTAGACTTCACCACCTGCTCTTTCTTTCTCTGTTTCCCCTTTCTTAAAGGAACCACATGTCATGGGTCGTAGCATCTGAGTTCCTACCCTATTTGGCTTTTCTAGGACTTGTTGTCAGCTAGGACTCACATGTGTAAGGATTGATCCCCAAAGAGGGGAGGCAGCAAAGAGCAGAGATCACAGTGGACCCTAGAACCACTCCTGCTTGCTGCCCTTGCTTTCACTGGGGCCTCTGAATGGCCTGCGGCAAACACACTGCTGGTACCCAGTGCTCAGTCTCGACTCCTTCCTTCTGGCCACTGACTTTGAATTTCACAGGTGCCTCTGGGCCCGACAGCACAGACTAATGGACAGACAACTGTGACACTGGACAGACTGCAGTGATGAGGGAGGCTGACTGACTTTAGTGCAGAGCCCTGGGGGACCCGCTACTCATTAACCACTGCTTCTGTGATGTGAGGGATGAGCACCCCTGAAGTTCAGAAAAATTAAAAAGTGGAGAATTTAATTAAAGCCCTCCCCATCTAATTGCCTTCCTGTTGTATACGGGGTCCTGTGAAACCATCATCCAGGTCAGTTTGGGATGCACAGGTTCGGGCCTTTTGCTGGAGGACATCGTGTCTCACATTCCTTTGCCTCCAGGAGTTACCAGGACAAAGCAAAGAAGAAAATTTCATGCTTTGGTGGGCACAACATGTACATCTCCAGAAACATAAATTCTAAGATTAAAAAGGGATGGTTGTGATAACTCTGGAATTAAAGGTTTTGCAATTTATGTACATACATATTTTTAGAGATAATACTTGTCTACCACTAACAAAAATTAATATTTAGAATTCACTAGATGCTCCTTCGAGAAGGTAAGAAAATCTAAGAGCCTCCATTGACAAACAGACAAAGAATATAGAGAAGTCAATGACCGGAGACACTAAAGGCTACCAGGCAAACCGACTGTACTAAAAAAAGACAGCAAAGATAAATAAAACCCAGCAAGATATGGGTACAGGCATCAGACTGATGAAAATTCAAAACACTGCCTATTGTTTTTAAGGCTCTGACAGGTATAGAATATGGGACGCACCTGGGACCTTAGGAAACGCGATGGGTTGAGAGGTCATTTGACATGGTGTCATGTCATCCTGTCACCTGATTGCTGTGTGTGATTTACTAAGCTACACAACTTCTCTAAGCCTCAGTTCTAGTGTGTGTGCGTGTGTGAGTATCTGAGTGTGTGTGTGTGTAGTACATGAGCATGTCTATGTGTGAGCGCATGAGTGTGCATGTATGTGTGTGTGTAATACATGAATATGTCTGTGTACATGTGTGTATATGAGTGTGCGTGCATGTGTGTATGTGTGTGTCGTACATGAGTATGTCTGTGTACATGTGAGTGAGTACATGAGTGTGCGTGCATGTGTGTGAGTGTGTGAACACCCGTTGAGTTGAGGTGAAACGCCACATCTCTTTGCATGCATAGACACGTAAGTGGAATATACACACAGAAATCCACCTCATCCACCAGCCAAGCTGTGTCCACATTAGGTACTCCATCGAGGGGAGCTTTGCAAAACCACCTCCAATGTGTCCGTTATCTTCATCACGTGCAGTTCACTCCCGACCCGAGCAAAACGCCTTCTCTGGTCGGATGTGAGGCTAGACATGGCTGTGCACACCTGTGGTCCCTGCTCAGGCAGCTGAGGAGGGATGATTGCTGAAATCAGGAGCTCCAGACCAGTCAGGGCAAAAAAGGGAGGGAAAAGGTAAAGAAAGATCTAGATCTCCAAAGCTAAGAGTGACAGGCTTTCATAGGCAGCGTGGGGACAGTGGAATGCCTGAAGCCACCCTTTTCAGGAAGGCATAAAACTCCCTAAGCTGCAAGCCACCTCTCATGTATTCTAATCTGATGTCACCCAAGTCACGGAGTCAGACACAGCCTCCATATGCGGACACAGAAGCAGGCTCCAGATGAGGGTGTTTTGCCCAAGGCCACGAGCAAGTGAGCCTTAGAAGCAGGACTCATAGCCCTGTCACTAGGCTTATGCCACCAAACCACACTGCCCTATTTGCTGAGCAAGGAGACCAGGAGTGCTTGGAGGTCTCTTGGCGGAAAGAATAAGAATGTTGATAACAGTCATGCTGCCTAGAAGCCTGGTAATTTCCAGGTGCTTTTATGATGTAACTCCATTGAATATTAAAAAAAAAATTATAACAAAAAAACAACTTGGACTGGAAGCTGAAAGGGAGGCAGGATTTCTCTTTGGTGGTAGCTGGGAGTGTCATGGGCTAGCTCCATGAGCTCAGGCAAGCAGAAAACACCACCTTACCATTGGAGGACACAGTTTCACTGCCAAGAGACCTCCTTTGAATCTTTGGCTGAGTTACAGCCCTGCGAGCTCTCGTGCTTGCCACGTTCCAAAAGGAGAAAATCCACAGAGAGTGTGCCCTTCCCACAACAGCCCTGAGATCTGGTTTCCCCTCCCTAGCATCTTCCCAAGAGTGTGCTTTGACAGAAGCCTGGGTACTATGGCCCCCAAATCCCATAAACCCTTGAGGAAAGGCACCAGAGAAATAGAGCTGCTGTGGTGACTGCGAGGCACGAGACCTCCTGGGGACTGTCACTAACCCCTGTGATTTTCAGGATAAAAAAAAGGGGGGGAGACTTTGTTCCTTAGCTTAGGACTCCACTATCACCCTGATGCGGGGGCAAACGGTCCCTAACTGGCATTCAGAATGTGAGCGAGTCAGCATTGGAAACAGCTGCTGCCAGCCGAGGAAAAGCCTAAGACACCAAGCCAGATCCGACCAAGGAAATGGCAAGTAATCCTGAGAGCCTGCTCGGGGCTCCTGCTCTGCCTCCCCCCTTGCTGGGCAGCTGAGCATCACACACTCCCATCAGGGTCACTGAAAGTTTGGTGCACACAGATGGACGCTTGTACTGTTCTTTCAGCTAGTGAGATATATTTTGAGTGGTGATTTTATTTTTATTTTTTTTCCAATCTCAGTCTCTAAAGGTCAATCCAATACATACTAGATGGACATCCCAGGGTTTGCAATATAACCCGGACCCATGTGATGGGATGTGGAGAGCCGAACCATTTTCTTTTGCAGTAAAATGTAATAAGAAAATCTGCAAGAAGGGGAGGTTAAAATTATATGTTGAGGGTAGCGGATGGTCTCGCTGTGGCAAGCCTTCGCAGTCCTGATTTCTGTGCCAGAAGGAGAGCTCTGCCAGGCAAGAGTTCCTACTGTACCCGGCCTGAGTTTCTAGGTCTCACACTGGAGGGGGTATGGGGGGGGGGGATGAGGTCCATCCCACAGCTGTGAGCTACCCTAATGGAAATCTCAGAACTGGTCCTTGCTCACAGCCAATAACATAAGCAAAATGGACAGTAATAGACTCAGCAGAGCAGGCATGGATCCTGACCTGCAAAGACAGACCAGACTTAAGAACTGAGGAAGGGGGTTCTGGAAAGATGGCTCTGAGTTTTCAAGGACTGACCGACCACTCCAACAGAAGTCTTGGTTTTGATTCCCAGAACCCACATGGTGCCTCACAACTGTTTGCCACTCTGGTTCCAGGGGCTCCAATGCCCTCTCTGGGCCTCTCAAGTCACCACCATGCACATGGTAAGCAGACATACATGAAAGCAAAACACCAGGACACAGTCTTTTTTCTTTTTTAACGAAGAGGGCCTGGAGAGATGGCTCAGAAGTTAGGAATGCACACAGTTTTGGAGAGGACCTGAGTTCTGCTTCCAGTACTCATGGCAAGAGGCTCACAACCACGTGTCACACAAGTTCCAGGTGATCATACAGCCTCTTCTGGCCTCCATGAGCATGGGCAATCATCGGGGGATATCCACACACGGACACAGACACATGCACACACAGAGACACATACACAGACACACACACACACACACAAATAAACGCACACACACACAGAGAAACATACACACACGCATGCACACACAATATTTAAAAACAAAAATAAAAAAGAGTTGAAGAAGCCATTTGACTTTTATCTAAAACTCGGTTTCCTCTGTAAAATTGTGACAAAATGTTTGCTGGTATGGAAAGACATGGGGACATTTGAAGTGACAGGACATGGCAGGGTGTGCAGTAGTTGCTCAATCCATCTGGGTTCCACATTGCGCCTTGACAGACTCACAACACTGTGTGAGGGAGATGGATGGCAAAGCTCAGTATTACAAATAGGGGCTGTCCATGGGTTGGTGGGGACTCACCGTGGAGACGATAAAACGCATCAGTGCAATCGCCTCAGAGGTACAAGAGGTGGCTGGATGTTTCAGACAAGAAGCTTTGCTGGGTTTGTTCTTTCCAGCACAGGTTTTTCTTTTTGCATCATTAAAAACACACACAAAACAGAGGCATTAAATCCATAGAGATTGGTCTGTTGAGTTCAAGGCCGTAAATCTGAGGCTAGCACACTTTCTGAGAAGAAGCAGGTATTTAACAAATGCCTGGTATGCCCATCTGGGGATGAAGGATGAATGGGGCATAGATGAAAACATGGGTTGCCTGGGGGTAAGGGGAGTGACCAGAGAGCAGGAGACACCGAGAAGGGGAACAGATCATATACTATTGCTAAATTTTACACCTTCTCCAGTAGTACAAATCATCACTTCAAAATACGTGTTTTTGTTTATCTCAAAGGCCAAATATGGCAGAGGAGCTGATTCTTCAAATAGCTGTTTTATTAAAAAGCCTGGCATGGCACACAACGCAGCTAAAAACCATCTTTTAAAGCCATTAAGTTAAAGGCAAAGACACTTGACCCCAAGCTCATGGATTTCTTCCTAGCGGTCACTTCTAATTCCACCCTTTCCCCAGCACAGGAAAACAAGAATTCCTGGATTCAGAAGAGAGTACAGGACTACCCAAGGCTAAAGGAGGAAGGAAGGGGAGAAAAAGAGGCACACAGGAAAGCGAGGGGAAGGGCTGCTGGAGTCTGAATGTGTCAGCCAAGCTGGTGTGTTAAAACATCCCGATGCAGCAGTGTTGGGGGTTTGGGCTTGCTGGGGGGTGTGGAGTTCATCAGAAAGAGAAACATCAAGGGAGGCCATTACTGCACAGGCCATGGTTATAAAGGAGTTTGTCTCGCTCTTGCTCTTCCTCGCCCCTCCTCTTCTGCCTTCAGCCATGACCCTATGGAAGACCTCTATCATGCACCTGTGCCTTCTTCTTGGCGTTCCTAGTCTTTAGAGCAGTGTTTCTCAACCTTCCTAACACTGTGACCCTTTAATACAGTTCTCATGTTGGGGTGACTCCTAACCCTAAAGTTCCTTTTGCCGCCATTTCACAATGGTCATGTGGCTGCCAAGCCGTGGTTCCGTTCCTAAGACCACGGGAAATATGCATTTTCTAATGGTCAGGACCCACAGGCTAAGACTGATGCTTCAGAGCAAAGAGCCCACAGTTCTGTTTAAGTAAGCTATCCAGCCAAGTACAGTCACGGAAAACAGACTAGGGCAGTGGAACAGAAGCCAGCACTTCCTCCCAAACTCTACAAACAACAATTTCTTTCTGTGATTCGAGTGTCAGAGCCAAAGGTCACATGACAATTTTCCAACATGAAGTTCAGGGAAGTAATGGACCTGAAGGATTGAGATTCTTCCGAGAGGAAGCTCTAATAAGTGACTGCACTGGCCCCACTAACCCACGTGCTTTTTTTCTCTCTTGAATTGTGTCTTTAAGGTAAGTATTCAAAAATGACATCGATGGACTGCAGCTTTGTGGTAAATGATAAGAGGATGCTGATTTTGGCACAGACTCTCTCATCTTATTCTCTTGGTGGCTGAATGGGAAGAACGATGCCTGGTCAACATCTAAAATGGCTCTAGATATGGAGTCATACATACTACAGAACTGTTTTAGCCGACTTCGAGAGTATGCTGTACCATGTAATGGCAGCTGAAAGCCTGGGGTAATTAACACACACACACACACACACACACACACACACACTCTTCATGGGAATCCTGCCCTGGCAGCGGCAATGCGCACGCCTTGAGCTCATTTTCCTTACAAAGACTCCAATGCCACTTTGTCTTTTATACCCCTGGGCATTAGTCCTTGTGGGAATGCCATGAGAAAGCTGAAAAGGAATGAGGGAGGGGGCTTTCAAATATTCCCTTTGTCTAGCCCATAATAAGGATTACTCGAGATCCTTTGTCTAGCACTTACAAGATACCATGGCAGTAAATGGATAAGTTAATTGGTTAAACCGGTCTAGTGGAGGCTGCCCATTCGTCCCTCCGGGCCTGGGATGTGTGTAGAGCAGATTAGGGCTGAGGTTGAGAAAGGACCAGATGGCTTGAAGTACCCCCAGTGATAGTTTAATTTTTTTTTTAATTAATAATGTCACATATTTTCACCAGAGAAAACTTTGGAAAAAGAGCTAGAAAAGTAGAACAAAAAGTTGTTACAAAACATCGCTAGCTACAACTAATATTTTGATAGATTTTAAAGTGACTTCGCATGAACTTTATAGAGTTGAGGATAGAGCAAATGGAACATTTTCTTCTGATTGTCTCTTCTAGCATTTTTAAGTTTCTAATAAAAATTCTTTCAAAAGATAGTTACTGGCTAAAGAATATTATCTAGAATAAATATATCATGGGCATTAACTCATTCACCCATTAAACAGTTGACATCTGAAAATTCCTTTGGTATTTGTTATTACCTGCTCATATGTTATGCACCTGGGTCAATGAAATAATCTTCTCAATCTCACTAAGAAGTATTTGAAGTAGATGATATGTACACATAGTTAATCAAAGTGTGTATATGCAATAAGAGAAGGCACCCTTCAGCTGAGCCCTGAGGCCAGAGGCAAGAGTGAGGTCAGAAGGGGAGCTGCAGAGGCCGATGCCAGAGGGAAATGCAAGCGCAAACACACCTGGGCAGGAGCTGAATGCTCCCTGCAGACTGCACAGCACTGCTTTCATGGCTGGACTATGTAGGGAGCAGGGAGCAGGGCCAGCCCAGGTCATTCTAGCTCAGACACATGGAAAAGCTATTTGCGCTGTGATAAATGCAAGGTGGATTTAACATTTTCAAGGCGAGGTGTGTTAACACTGAGAACACTGTGGGCCTGGCTTCTTCACACCTGACAAGCCTCTAATCAGCAGTCAGTTTGCATTCGGATTTCACGGCTGGCCAGTCTGCCTGTCTGGTCAGCGTGGGCCACATGTACAGGACAGCAGGGCATCCATCCAACAGAAGAGGATCCCTGTCACCTTGCAGATATTAGCAGAATCTGTCCTTTCTTCTTTGGTAGATTTTGTCCATAAGGAAAGTTACCTGGGAAAGATACCAGGAGGACTTCAAAGGACAAAATGCACTCTTTAGGGTGAGATGTTCTCACCTGAAATTTGTCTCAGTCTTCAGGTGACCACTGGGTGCCTGCCACAGGCAGGTGGATGATATTTTTAGTTTTAGTCCAAGGGAAAGTCTTTCTCTGTAGTCTAGGTTGTCCCTGAACTCCTGATTCTCTTGCCACAGCCTCTCAAGGGCTAGGATTGCAGGAGCGTGCTACCATGCCTGGCCAGGCTGGGTTGTGATTTCAATTAACGCCCCTCTTCCCCATCTCAAGTAGACCCAGCTGGCTCTTCCTTATCCTGCAGCCTCAACCTCAATCTAAGGCGTGCCTTCTCCTGAAAGAGTTCCCAGGAAAGGGTGACACTTTTCTCATCCTACACTTGCCATGGTGTGTGTATTAATTGCTTGACCTATCTGGCTTATTGTCTGGGTTGTGAGATTCAGAGGCCTGGCAGAGAATATCTGCCCAATAACTTCTTAATTAGTGAATGAATATGAACTGTGAGCCGAAGATCTCGACTTTAAAGCATGTTAGAAGTCAGCCAGGGTGCATGCCCTCCCCAAAGACAGGAACGTCATCTGTCTGTCCTGCAATTATGAGGGCAAGCTTTGTTCCCTTGGGGTACACTGCACTCAGCATCTGCTGTGGGACAATGATTTTACCCTGTAAAGATTTGTTTCTTGTACTTGTTTAATAAAACGCTGAGAGGCCAGTAGCCAGGCAGAAAGTATAGGCGAGGCGACCAGGCAGGAAGTAGAGGCTGGGAAGCAACAAGAATTCTGGGAAGAGGGAAGTTTCAGTCTGCAGTCGTGACCCAGATACAGATGACTCAAGATGTGACTGCCTCGCCGAAAAAGGTACCAAGCCACATGGCTAACACAGACAAGAATTATGGGCTTATATAAGTTATAAGAGTTAATAAGAAGCCTCAGATACTAGGCCAATCACTTTATAATTAATGTAGACCTCTGTGTGATTTCTTTGGGACTTAACGATTATGGGAACCAGGCAGGACAGAAGCTCAGTCAGCAGTCAGCAAGCCTCACCTCCTGTCTACTGTATCCAGTCTTAGGGTGAGATCTGTGGGTACGTTCTTTGTAGCCTGAGGGTTAGTGTGGCTAGGGAGGGTGGAGAGCAGTAGAAGGATCCTGGGGGTTGCGGGAGAGCTCTGTCTGGGATGCACTGAGGTCCAGCCATGTTCTTGGACCCCTCAGCTCTTTGTAGCTACTAGACAGCGACGGAGGGAAACTATGGAGAAACAGGGCTTATGGGCCAGGGCACCCAAAAGAACTGTTACCTGTTTGAGTGAGATGGCAGCATGCTAGAAATCCAGTCCACACTGACTGAGCAGAGTAGAGCCAATCTGCTCAAACATGGGCAGTTGCTTGTTTATACTTTCCACTTAAGTTAAGACAGAGGAAAAAAAAGAACAGAAGAGGAAGAATGGATGCCAATATGGAGCTGTGCTGAATTTCCAATTCCTGGAGGCAGGATCCGGAGCTATTTCAGAGAGCCTCTAATAACCATGGGAGAATCCCAGACCCAGGAGACACATTTGCTGGGTCAGACCTTGAAAACAGCTGATTCAGGGTCTTGGCATTCACTGGGGAGTCTCAGCCCTGTGGGATGCTAATAGACACAAACAGAACAAAGATACAAGCTTGGCCAGCTTCTGGAAGCTTCCTAACAGCAAGACTGGGTAGAACTCAGGAAGGTACCTTGTGGCCCCCCAGGGAAGAGAAGGCAATCCCCCAAGGCTAGCCATTGTCACAGGGAACCTCCTCCCAGTTCATGAGTCCCAGGGGACAGATTGAGGACACTGGCGGGTCCTCAATCTTGTTCTTCAAGGAAAGTCAATGGACTCACTACTCAGAAATGAAGGTTAAAGTGTCCCCAGTGTGCAGATCAGAGAAAAAAGCAGGAGCCTTGGAGGATGGGCTAACAGAGGCTACATGGTGAGACTTGGGGATGGACCACAGCCACGAGAGGAATCGTTCTGAGTCGTGTTCTCTCAACTGCAAGTTGACCACGAGGATACAGAGAGACAACCTCTAGGAAGGCACGGGTGCAGGGTTAGCACACAGCAGATCTTCCTGGACCTTGGGTATATGGTCTGTACAGGTCACACGTCCCTGCTCTACCAATAGCACCTGTCCTTGGTGACAGCCATCCCAGGTACCCTGATTCCCTGCTTTGATCAGCTCTCAAGTAGTCAGACAAGGGGCAGCCAAGAACAATCTAGAACTTCAAAATAAGCATCCCCACCCCCACCCCGGCATGCCAAAGATGCAGGCAGTCACATCCCTCAAGCTAAATGGCCTGAAAAAACTTGAGGAAGAAAGAGCCAGTGTGAACAGCCTTCTAAATGCTTCAGGTTTCTGGACCGTTCCCAGCTCCCTGTCTCCTTAACTATGGCTTCTGTGGTGGCTCAAACGCAGGACGTGCCCTGGAATTTCAACAGCCCCCCGGTATTTGCTCGGCACTCCATCATTCATTCAGCACATCTTGGCGAATCTCCTCTCTAGACAGACGTTTGCAGCCAAGCATTGAGGTGCAAAGAAGCTGCCAGTCGGCTGGAGAGGGGAGGGCCAGGGAGTCAGGACCGAGTTACAGACAGCCCTGTGACCAAAATGATGAGGCACTGGCCCATTCTAAGAGGCTTCCAAATCAGCTTGTGTTTAGTGAGCAACTGGTGTGCGCCAGATTCTGGGCTGGGGATGCTTCCATAACTTATCCCCACTCAGACACAATTATGATCTTTTCCAAAGGTGGAATGATGAATTGGGCAGATATAGAGAGTTCTCAAAGCTAAAGAGATTACGAGGGGAGGCCAAGATTAAGCTTAAGTCTGTACCATGGGGGCCAGTTCCAACGAGCGGACTGTGCCTATGACAGAGGGGCCACCAAAAGCCAGAACACACAGGCTGTGCAATGTCATTCTTATTCTGGGACTCTAGGTGCACATGCTTCTGTGTCTGTGTTGGGTGCGTATGTGTGTATACAGCATGTGGAGGCCAGAGGTTGACATCAGGGGTCTTTCGTTATTGCTCTCCTTCTGTCTGTCCCTCCTTCCTTCTCTCCTTTTTTCCTCTTCCCTCCTTCCCTCCACCCCCCTTCCTCCCTCTCTTCCTTCTTCCCTCCCTCCCTCCCTCTTTTCCTCCCTCTCCTTTCCTTCTTCCTGAGATAAGAGAATTTCACAGAACTTGAACTCTACTCCTTCAGCACCCTGTCATGCCTGGCTTCTGCATGGTTTCTAGGGATCTCTACTTAGGTCTGCATGCTTGTTCAGCAAGCATGTTAACCAAGTCATCACCACAGTCCTAAGAATTGTATGCCTCTGCCTTCTAGTTTCTTCTTCTGATGAGGGGATAAAACCTCTGGCTGTGTACATGGCATGATCAGACCAGAATTTAGCCGTACAAACTGGATTCCCATGGAAGGTTTTCCCAGCACAACCCCCCCTCCCCCCGAAGACCTGACAGAAGGCCTCCATGCCTCTCTGGGCAGCAGTCCTGAAAGACAGGTTACAAGAGATTCTAAGGCAGAGAGGTTCCTATGATGAGGAAGCCCACAGGCTAAACTCTCAGTGGAGGCTGACCGAGCAACAAGGACGAACCACCACAGACTCTCCCTCCAGGACAGGCTACTCTGGCTCCCTGCCTGAGAAGCAAAACCACTCCTTTCTGTGCCAGGGATCCTGGGAGAGATATTTATGAGACAGCAAAACCACTGCCATCACATCTTTAAAAATTCTCTTACGTGTAATTATGGGCCCAGGGATTCAGTTCCTGGACGTGGTATTAATTACTTCCTCGCAGCTCTGCAGTATCCGGGGATGGGAAGTGAGGACATGCAGCCTGTGGGTCTCTTGGATTTCATCTTTTGCTACTGTGGATACTTCACGCACAAAGCTACCACAGCGGTCACCTTGACCTTGACCTACTCCACCCTGTGCTGGGTTCCTCTCAGAGAGCTTGGTTGGCTCAGTTCAGGTATTGCTTTGGTTCCTTAGCTGGCAACACTTAGCTGGCCTTGGCCAGTAGAAGGCGAGGGGGAGGAACCCTGCAGTCTCTCTCCTAACATGGTGTATTTGTGGGAGCACGGGTGTTCATTTTCTACCCTAGCCTAAAACAAAATGCCATGCTGACTACATCCTTGGTAAATAAAACACTAGAATAATACATTGCTTCCCCATAATCCATTCACTTACCCCAAAGTCCCATAGAACATCCTATTGCCAAACCCTCAGAAAGGAGCACCCTCATGAGGTGTATGCCTGCCGTGGAGTCTACAGAATAGTGAGTCTCTAGTGTGTACTATGTGACCAAGAAAACCAGAATAGACACAAAGTTTCCTCATCCTACTGACTCATCTGGCAGGACATGGCCAGCCACACACTTTAGCTGGGGAATCAGGACTTTTGGCATCCATACCATGGGGCCCTGGCTACACTGTCTAAGACCTGGCTGAGTGGAATCTAAATAGGATCCCATGGAGCTTTCTGTTTAGGAGCATCCTTGCACAGGGTTAAGCTTCAGATTCTTGCTCAGTGTCCTTTCTTCGGAGGAGTTAGTAGGCAGATTCTGTCTGTTTGTTTCCTGGCTGCCCAGACCCAAAATAATCACACAGAAACTCTGTTAATTACAACACTGCTTGTCCAATCACTGAAGCATATTGCTAGCTAGTTCTTAGATCTTAAATTAACCCATTTCCATTCTTTTATATTTTACCGCGAGGCTAGTGGTTTACTAGTACCGGCGTGCAGGCGTCTTTTTCCTCTGGCGGCTACATGGTATCTGCCTACTATCTCCTCTTCTGTCTGCTTGGAATTCCCACCTTCCCAATTCTGCGCTGCAATAGGCCCAAAGCAGCTTCTTTATTAACCAATGGTATTCACAGCATACAGAGGGGAATCCCTATATTTCGGTCAGCCTCTCCCTGCTACTGGCCCTAAGCGGAGTGTTTCCATCTCAGTCTGTCACTCATAGGCTACTGTATCAATAAACACCCGAGCTCCTTAGCTCCTCACCTGCATGAGGCCTTGGCCAATACAAGGACAAAGCTCTGTATGGGAATTCACTGCCCAGGCCATAGCCTCCTGTCACTGAGCAGCGCTGTGGGCTGTTGGGAAAAGAGCTGCAGTCCACTTCCGGTACTGCAGGGTATGGAGAGAAAGTCCCACCATTGAAAGAACTTGACCTTGTCTATTGTTTTTCACCTTGGCCAATCATCAGAGTTGGCTGAAGAGCTTTCTGCAGTCTTAAAGTCCAGGTTAACCCCAGACCGAACACACAGGAATCCAGAACCGTGGCTCAAGTTCATGGTGTAGATGCCCAGTCAAGACTAAGCTCCCCCTCAGCATTTCGGGTGATTTACCCAGATGATTAACCATGGCCACCAAGAGCATGGAGTTTCGATGTAGCAGAGAGGGGATTTCCGTCACAGACAAGCCAAAGAAGCTGGGCTGCTAACTGCTCTATTTATGTTCGTACTTCATTTACAAAAATGTAATCCCCTATTAAGGAAAGAGCATATATGGATTAACTCCTGTAATCAAAAAATGTAATTAATAACCCAGTTACAACAAGATTTTGAAGAGCTAATAATCCCTAAGTACAAATTATGCATGCTCATTAAAATCAAACTGTTATAAACCCCATTTATCCAACAAATAATTCCTTGTATGACAGCTTGCCTTATTTTACAGCTATAGAAAATGAAAATGTGTTCTCCCATCCTCTGGGATTAAACTCTTAGAACTTTTCAGAGCTTTCAGCCCATGGCCAGCACTTTCCCCACACCTCCCTCTTAGGGACAAGGACTTGACTTCCTGTCCTTTTCGTCCTCCGGATCACCCTACACTTCCACCTACCAGCCTTTATTTGCCACTGGTTACTTCAACTGTGTCCCTATCAGACAGCACAGAACAATCCTGCTCAAGTGACAGCATGTGGGGTCTTCCATCTGTAAAGTGTTCTCAAGCCCATTACTCAAATTCTTTCTATTACAGAACGATGAGAAGAGTGTGCACTCTGGCATTCGATCCCTCTACCCAAAGCTCAACGCTAGGAGACCCACACAGGTGCAGTTACCCTTCATGTGACCAAGAGGACTCCTCTTAGCAGTGGAGGAAGGGGAATTTTTTTCCAGTGGGTATTTCTAGCTCAGCTGGTTATCCATATGCAAAAATAGAGAGTGCACTTTGACCTTCCATCTCAAATTCTAAAGAAAAATCAATTCCAGATGGACTGTAGATCCCAATATCAATGGTAGAAAAATAAATTTTACATGACAAGGTAGTATAACATCTTCATGACCTCAAAATAGGCAAAACTTCTTAAGCAAGATGTAAGATATGTTAATCATAAAGGGAACCTTAAGAATTCAATTTGACCAGAATGGAAACGTGTACTTATCAAATGATATCACGGAGGGAGTGAAAAGCTAAACTTAATTGTCAGCTGGATGGGTCCTAAAATCCCTAGGCCTCGGGCCTCCGCCTGTGGGCAGTTATCATGGTTACGTTAATTGGGGTAGGAAGAGCCATGCATTGTGGGAGGCACCATCCCCTGGAGTGAGATCCAGGAAGATGATTTGCCCAAGCATTTGCTGCCCCTGTTTCTCCACTGTGAACACAAAATGCCCAACTGCCTCACTATTACGCTGCCTCGATGTCTCCGCCATGAGCTGTGAGCTAAAATCAACACTGTCTCCTCTCTCTTGCCTCTGGCAGGGCATTTTACCACAACAAGAGGAAAGGGAACTCAAGCGAGCCACCGTCTTGAAGACTGAGAGCCATGTCTGGTAAGGGATTTAGAGTGCAATGCACTGGGCATTCCCATAAATAAAGAAGAGACAAAAAGCAGGCTGTGTGATTCACTGTTTAAAAAGCAGGTCGTGAACAAGCACTTGTCAAAAGAGGATCTCCAAGAGGCCAACGGGCTTGTAAGAGGTGTTCCGTGTCACTAGATACGAGGGAAACCTAACCACAATGAGACATAATCGTGTGACCCCCAGAGTAGCCAGAGTGAAGGTGGCAGTTGCTGGGGAACGTGTGTCCTTGGAGCATGCAAGGCAATCAGACCACACGAGTGGACAGCTGGGTTGGGGTTTGTACCCAGGAAAACCTACTAAATAGTATGTGCATATATGTGTGTGTGTGTGTGTGTGTGTGTGTGTGCGTGCGTGCGTGGCAGGGGGTGCTTGCATGTGTAGATATATGGAAACAGCCAAGAAACGATCACCCTTCTTGAGGCATCATCTCGAAGCCCGTAAATGGAGACCAACATCGTGTAAAGCCAGAGCCAATACTGCACGGTGATGGAAATGAACAACCACAGACCAGGGTGTGGATAATCCAGACACCTGAACACTGAGTAAAGGAGCAGACAAATTAAGCCTGTGCTCTACAAATCCACTACATCATTTGGCCAAACGACAGTATTCTAAGTCTGGATAGAAATTAGCCTAGCTGAAAGGGAAGAGAAGGACCGAGCCTGGGACGGGGAAAGGGGAGCTCTCAGAAGGTGGTGGTGTTTGCTTTGTGATAAGCATTCTGGTTCACTTCAGAATGTGCTGACAATCCTTCATGTACAGAAAACATGCATTAAAAGTTCACACACACATACACACACACACACACACCTCCACCACCAACACGAACAAACCAGCCAAACTTAGCCAGTTTACTTTTGAACTAGATTAGGCGAAACATTTAATCTTTTGCTTCTCCTGACTTGCTGAGATGTTGCGGGAGATCCTCCCGCTCCTCCAGCCTATAGCCGCTGAGATACCAGCCCATTGGGGTGTGGTCTCTCTCCATTTAAAAAAGCGGCCACTTCCCTCTCCTCTCTCTCTTCACTTCCTGCTTCACCAACGACTAGATTCCCTTCCTGCTTGCGCAGAGGGCTGTTCTCTGGGACGGCGATCTGTAAGTTTTTTCCCCTTTAAATAAATACCACTCTATTAATCATAATTCCAAACTGGTGTGGCATTGTTTGTGACTTATGCCTTCACTGAGATGTCCAGGTTAAAGTGGAAAGGAAAACAAAACAACAACAAAACCAGAAAGCCCCCAAGACACAAATCCACAGATTCCCAGCCCTACACGTTCCATATCTCCCATTCCTTCCTTCCTTCTTCCTTTCCCTTCTCCCTCCTCCCCTGCCTGTCGGGGAAGACCTTCATCTTTTTATGATCTGGGATCTTAGAGACTTAGTCTTTTTTTTTCTTCTCTTACACACATTTTAAAAGGCACAAACCCAAACGAGAACAAGTACAAGAGCAGCCGAGCAGATGTCTTGAGGGTGAAGGAGGGCGTGAGGCTTTCACAGACGTCTGGGGGAGTTGAGAAGCATCCAGCTGCAGCCGCAGCACTGGGGGTGTGAGTTGAACCTGTGGGTGAACCTTGGGTTGGGCTCTCAGTTCAGAAGCCGCGGTATTGGGGACTGCACTGAGACTGCAGGAAGAATGCGGTGGGACGCTGCATACAACATGCTTTCTTCTCTTCTAACCACACACGGGCTGTTTTTCAACAGCGAAATTCTTCACAGACCAAAAAGAAACCAAAGGAAAACTCACTTTGCTTTCTTAAAACAAGTGCCAAAGTACTGATGGGAGAAAGCCGGAGTTACAGAAAGCGTGAAATTCCGAAAAAATAAATTTGCGATTTCCAGAAACTTGAAATCCACAACTGCCAATGACTCCTCCACCCTGAAACACTAGATGGGCTTCCTGGATGGCAGTGGGCTCCTGGCATGCAGGGGAGCAGCCCCTCCCCCAACTGCTCGGCTTGCACTTTGATCCTTTATCTGCCAAGCAAACATTCTCCATCACTGGTGGGAGGTGTACAAGAATGAAGGGCTACATGTGGGCATTCCCACCTGAAGGATGGGCAAAACCCAGAAGTAAGAAAGGACCACCTGATGTCCCCGGAACGGAACCAAGAAAGAGCAGAGAGGTTTGTTACTGTGAGATCAGAGTAGGTGTCCCATAGACATGGCCCTGTGACCTGCAGTTCTCAATCCTGGCTACACCTCAGAATCACAAAGATGTTTTCCCACAATGCTGGATACCATGTTCTGACTCCCAGACTGCACTTAAGTGGGCTCCGGGGCAGGCACCATCATCAGGGTGCCTGAGAATCACCCTGGGTGTTCTCGAAAACCAGAGCCTTGGGCCCAAGCCTGTGTCGGTGTGGCCTGTGGACTAAGAACGGTTTTCACTGGAGACACAGTTGCCAAGAATTCTGCAGTGGGGAACATGAACTCCACTTAAGCAAGTCCGGATTTTCTTCTCCTTTCTTCCCACCAGCTGATGTAGAGCGATGCAGTCTTAAGAGTTCAGTGAACGCCGTGTATGTAAGCTGTCAGCCACAGACCCACGCTATAGTAAGGAGCCAGGCAGGGCAGTGTGAGCGATGGCTGTTGTTTCCCAGTTCCGTTTATTTCCCCTACATATTTCCCCACTAGTCCAGTTACTCAGAACAAACTGGATCAGCCCAAATCGGGGTCAAGGAGCAGAGCTGGGAGCCTGTCAAGGGATGTATCCATCCAAGGCTGATCAGCGCCTTCTCCACGCCTGTTCTGTCCGATCCTTAGGGATAGCACATGGAGTCAGTCCCCCTCCCTGCCCCATGGCTGAGGTCTTCACAACTTGATGAACCACTGAAAATTGATTTATACAGCGGTACACCGTACGTCATCTTCTCATGTGGGTTTATACAGTAAAGTAGCTGGTATCCATCATCGAGAGCCACAGGCCCTTATCAATCCTGACACTCAAAAAAATCCAGAAACCAAAAGGTTGCTTGGATTCTGTTTTTTTTTTTTTTAATAACTCGGTTGATGGCAAAAATCTGACCTGCAGTGATGTAAGGCTATTTATTGTCTTTATTTTTCCCACTTACTGTGACAGTCAGACATTTTCCTGCAGAAAAATTAATAGGCTTGATTATAGAACACTGCCCCAGACTCCACCGGGGGTATTATAGAATATACAGTATATGCAACCCATTTCCCTGCAAACATCCAAAGACACAGATCCCTAAATATATCTGACCCCAAGGCTCCGAATGATGGATTGTGGACATGCATTTATTATTTCCATGGGACAGCTGTAATCACTCCTATTGTTCCCTTCAACCAAAAGATACAGAAAATGGGTGTTTGCCCATAACTGAATGACTTTTTATTTCTCGCTGAAAAAAAAATTCAATATATTGTCGAGAGCCAAGCAATAAAATCAGCTTTCCTCTCTTTTTTACACAATTGATATTTCAAACATTTACTTCTAGCCAGTCCAGATTCCTACAGACTGTTCTCAAACAGAAGAACCCAGTTTTGAAAGCAAGGCCAGTGAGTATCTGCCGGGCCTCAGCACCAGGGATACCCCCAGGCTGGGTGCAGAGGTGAAGCAGGGGTGCTAAGGGTGAGATCTTTATCAACTACCCCCAAAGCCAAAGTCATCATTCTTTCTTTGTGGTGGTGGCTCACGGGGCGTCCTGCAGGGTCCCAGAGAGTGGCTGCTGACATTAGGCAGGACAGAAAATGTTGTGAACTTGGATGCCGAGCGTGCACGGAAAATTAAAGGTTTCTTTGGGTAATTAGTAATGGTGGTCATTTCTGACAACGGATGGGTAATGAAGTGGCAGGGGACATCGGTAGCCTGGATGGCTGGCTGCCTGCTAGTGTTGGCTCCCTCAGAGGAGAACGCATACATATTATGTTTCTGAGTGTCCTCTGGGTCACAATGTTTGGTGTCCTTGACTCCTAAAGGTGTCTGTCTGAGCTTCGTCCCCCACCCTCTTTTCCTTTCCCTGTGTTGGAGCTGAGGCAGATGTGTTGGGGAACAGGTGTTCTGATCTCTGCTGTCTGCTTGCTATGCAAATGGAGACAAACCTCAGAGCACCCCCCCCCCCAAGTGTCCTCAGCTCACTCAGTGAGTGAGACCTCAGAATGGAGATGCTCACTAGCAAACTGACCAGCCACACCTCCGTACCGGAAGTGCCATAATGACAGACAAGAAGAAGCACCTCACCCCCACCACCCCTGAATGTTTGTACCTTTGGCTATACTTCTGTTTGGCCTTGGCTTCTAATCCCCAAACCAATCAATTCTGACTTCTCGGTAGCCATATACCTTTCAAGCCCCTGAAGTACAGCCTGGTAAGAACTGACTACATTTTGTAAGACTAAGGGAGCAAAGCAAGCCGGGACAGCCATCCTGTTCAAGGCAGACGCAGAAGGCACAGGGGTGAGACACGCGGAAGGACGGCGCCCTGAACAAGGTCTTGCACCTAGGCGATGCATCACTAGGCAGGACCAGGCATACATGTGTCCTGAGGGGGTACAGTGGAGAGATGAGAGATGACCCACTAAATCTGTCACCCGCTCCACTCTGACAGACTCCCACAAGTTAGAAAAGGCCATGGGCAACACATCCCTCAGGTCTCGGGATCTTACTATGACTTCAAGTGGCTACACCATCAGGTGCAAAAGCAAATTCTAGGCTTTTCCAGAACTTCTCTCATCTCTCCGGACTTTTACCATCCACAGCTCCTTCTATTCCACCAAGTAGACAAGTCAACATGACATTGGGAACGGAGTTAAAGTCAGGTTCGGCTTTTTCATCAGTCAATGTCACTAAGTATCAGAGGCCTGTTCTGGGGCTTACTACTCAGGACACAAAGGTTTGCCATGTGTGTTTCTCCACAGCCTCCATCAGAAGAGCTAGTGGGATATTCTAGACCTCTGCTTGCTCGTCTTAAAAACTGCGGGCTGACAACACTGGCTGCACTTTACAGTTAGCCTGAGGAACACGGACGTGCCATGACGTGTCTCACACGAGACAGGTGTGCAACAGATATCAGATCTCCCTGCACTCAGTTTTTTCTTGAATCTTTGCTCAGAACTGCCCTCCCCACCCCCACCCCACCTCGCTAAGTCTTTGCCTTTCATCTCGACTTTTCCACGGCCGACACATGTGTAAGATTCATGGACTGCTGATCTTTCTGAAGTGTCTGCCGACTAGTTTCCTGACATTCTGCAGCTGCAGCAATCTTGAGACTGCCCCTACTTACTGTGTGGTTGGACTGAATCTGTGTCTTACCTTGACCTAGCTCCTGGCCTCTCATGATCTTTTTTTCATTATTGTGCTTTATATGTCTTGTTCTTGTTCTAGAAGTAACTGAGTGATTTATTCTGCAAGCCCCCTTTAAAAGGGAGAGAGCAGATGTCATTCAGAGTCCCTCAAAGACTGGGGCTCAGGAACCAGTCTCTAACAGTTGAGGCAGAGGAAATCTCCTCTTCCGAAGCCCTCTGGTTCCCAGATCGAAATGGCTTCACCAATTGCTCCTTCCCAGCTCCCAGTGTGGCCAGTTCTTCAGATTCCTGCCAAGGACCTTCCACTTCAGGTAGAAGAAATAGGTGCCACATGACAGCCCTCACTGGAGGGTGATCAGAGGGATGGCATGACAGCCCGTGGTGGGCAAACCCAAGGGTCTACCTCCTTCCTCTGTGTGTCTCTCAGAACAGGACCTCACGGTGCCAGCCTCTAGCCTACAGGGAGGGTTGTTGGGGCTCTACAGCCCTTTCTGCTTTCTACCCCTTAGTGCCAGTGTACAGCTTAAGGAAAGACCACAAGACCAAGATGAGAATGGCTTCAGTAACTAAATAGCCAAGGCCAGGACAGACAGACAGAGAGACACAGAGAAAGCTGCTCTTCCTGAGGCAGTGCTTAGGGGAACCCGAGCCATCTCCATTGATGAAAAGAACTTGACTTTCCTACCCATTTCTCTCCCTTCTTCCCCATGTTCTTCCTGGGGTCTCTTGCTTTTGCCTTTTTCCGGTGTTTGGGGATGGAGTCCAGGGCTTTGTACATGCTGGGTAAGTACTCCATCACTCGGCTCTATCCCCTGGTCTTTTTTTCAATGGCTTTTTCCTGGATGCTGCTTCTGGGGACTTAAGGGCCTATCCAAAGACATGGAAACCTTAGAAAGAGCTTTCCAGTTCATATGACAGACTCTAGTCCAGAGTAAGTTACAGACTTGAAGCATTGGGAAAGGGACATTCCAAGGGCTGCGCTGGAGGGAAGCTGGAGCGAAGAGGATAATGGCCGTGCCCACAGATGGGGACATCAAACTCAAGGCAGACTACTACACACCAGACATAAACGTGTATGCTCACTGATTCTGACGTGAGTTTATCTTATATCCAAAATGCATTCTATTGCAAGCAAATTATTTTTCTTATATTTGTATTTTACAAATGACAAAACAAAAGCCTAGGGGACTTGGTAACATAAACATGGTCAGAGAGCTAGGGAGCAGAGCATGAGGGTCCTCATCGATCCAAGTGACCGCATGTCACAGGGCTCCTGGGGAAACCTACAGAAGTGCCCGCTCAGCATAGGCTGCCCAATACAGTTTCCTGAGTTAACCTGTTATCTTCCATTTTTTGATATCCAAAGTAAATTCCTTCCTGGACCAATACTCACTGTCACTCACTGTACTGATATTTCATCTGTATTTTAATAAATAAAGCTTATCTGCAGTTCAGAGATTAAAAAACAGACACACTGGTCAGCTTTACAGACCAGGAAGTGGTGACACACACCTTTAATCCCTGTAGCCACACTAGTTGCCATAGAAACCATGCAGCATTGGTGCGCCTTTAATCCCAGCCCCAGAGAGAAATATACGATGGGAGGAGACAGCTCTGAGACACAGCTCTCGGAGAGGAGAGGAGAGGGAGGCAGGATCGCCACGTCAGACTGAGGTAGAGGTAAGAACCAGTGACTGGCTGTTTGCTTCTCTGACCTTCACGTTGGCTTTATTTATTAAAATACAAATGGAATATCACTACAATTCATGGACAATGAAGAAGGATATCCTGGTGACTCTAAAGAATGGTAAGGGTCATCAGAGAACACAAGTTGTTGCTTCTATAGAGGCTAGGGACTTGGCTCTGTTGAAGCCATTTATGTCTGAACTGCTCCTGAGGACCCCAGGAAGAGCGAGCTGTTAAATGGCTGAAAACCTTTACAACTTTTTCCTTCTCCTTCTGGAGCTTGCATATAACCATCAAACCAATGTTCGCTGCTGTCAAATGGAGCTAGCATGGTGGACAGTTAGAAAAAGATGGTGAAGCCTTTATTTGCATTTACATCAACTTGTGCAAAAAAAAAAAAAATCAGTAGTCCAGTGGAGGCAGAAGGTAGACTATCTGGAGTACAACCCACGATGCCAGATACCCTGTGTGAATTTTTTTTTCTCTCTCACACATACTTTTGAAGCACCCTACCACTAGATCCCTCAACAGAACCCACCACTACCAATGTGCACAGTGTAGCATTCTGGTGAGATTTGCCTCTGCATTGTTAGGAGCAACAATGAGCGGTGTATCTCGGGACCCTGGAAGACAGTAAGACTCCAGATCACCACTGCTACTGCAAAGCAGGCGATGCCTGGAAGGGTCTTTCCTCCTGGGGCTTTTGCTTTCTTACCCATTCCTATTCACGGGAGAATTAGCAATGGCTGCTGAAAAGGCAAGATGGACTAGAGAAAAGTGAACATTCTTTTTTTTTTTTGGTTTTTTCTTGTAAGTCACAGACGGTCACATCAAAGGGAGGTTTGTTTCCATCCCTCTTTGGGCTGTGTATTAAGAGCACGGGCCCAGTAGGGCCCAAACTTAGGGAGAACAGAATCGGGGTTGTTGCAGAATTGATTCCACTGCACTTAACAAAGGTATGCATGCGGAAAGTGCGGCTCTGTAACAACAGACAGAAAAGAACCGAAGAGAAGTCAGCACATGAGATACGAGACTGAGTGAGGACCAGGAAAGAATTCTGGGGCCCACACAGAGAATGGCAGAGTACACTCCAGGATAACTAAGCAAGGACATTCCTGTCCACCGGCGGACTCTAGGACTCAGTCTAAAAAAAAGGAAGAACACTCAAACTAGTCAACATCCAGAATTGTCCCATCAACAAAAAGATGAAGAAAATGTTTTATAAATAGATAACAGAGTTTTATTCAACCATAAATGAAAGTGAAATAATGTCACTGCAAGAGAATCGGATGGATCTGGATGTTGTGATGCTGCTAAGTGAAGCGAGACATACTATCACAAAAGAGACAAATATCACACTTTATTCCATATGCGGAACGGAATCTCTCTCTCTCTCTCTCTCTCTCTCTCTCTCTCTCTCTCTCTCTCTCTGTGTGTGTGTGAGAGAGAGAGAGAGGGGGGGGGGATGAGAACTATTCAGGGTAGAGAAGGAACCAGCCAGTGGGAATGAAAAGAGAACAAGAGAGGGTGACTGGAGGGTAAAGATGAAGGAAGTACAAGGATATTCAAATCTACAAATATCACAATGAAATCCATTATTTTGTACAATCCTTTTTAAAATGACTAAAACGTCTTCTCTGAAGGAGAAGCAGGACTCAGCCAAGTGGAAGGCTTTCCTCTCGGAGCCGACAGCACAGCCATCCCACAGAAGCCTGAGAAGGGTGATGTACAGAGAGACACAGGCAAGTTTAGTATGGGGGCTTCACAAGGACAGTCACCAACCTCTGAGAAGAGATAGGGTGTGTGTGGCTGTAGCTACCCTGCATGGTTTCCTAGAGGCAGAAGCACAGAGACAGCCTCGTGTGTCCCCAACCAAAAAACCACTCTGCCACTCTTCCTGGGATTTGCTGGAAATTTCCTGAAGGCCAACCAGTCCCAAACAACGGAACGAGAGTTCTGACTGTTCCAGCAAATGGGAATCGAGGGGTTCCATATTCTTCCCCGAGGAGTGAGCATCAACTGAAATGAGAAGTCGGTCTGCATATTTACATCTTATTTTCCTCTCCCTTGAAAACGTTCCCCAACAAGAGCTGATCTGCTGGGAAGGCAAAGAAAAAACTTGCAATCCCTGCTACCAGAGCCAAGGATGGGAGACTGCTGAGTGGGGGAGCGGCTGCTTTCTGCTGTCAGGCTAACAAAGCCTTTGGTATTCTACAGTGTGAGAGGGAACCCAGAGTCGGGAGACAACTTAGAGTAGTCCCGTTCAGCATGCTAGGATGAGATTCCCTGATAAAAACAGCCGGAACTATCAGCAGCTTGACTAACAGATGCTTGCTAATTTGATAAACCTAAGGCACACACATCGCAGCATCGCACACCAAAGGGGAAGGACACGGAAATGTGGGTTGGAAGAGACAGACAGAGTCAAACTGGGCGGTTCCTACTTGCCCTGATTGAATTACTATGACCTTAGGGCAAGCCGTCCAAACTCTGTAAGTTCCTTTGTCTATCAAGAGTAGGTGATAAAACCTTCCTTGTTTTGGTTGTGAGGATTAATTGGAATTGTGTGTGGAAAGGGCCCAGTAAAGTTCCCGACTGCAACCTGCCTTCAATAAGTGGTAATTATTATTATCTCATTAGCCCAAACTCCACCCAAGGCAGTCACCCTTCTAGAAACAGAAGGCAAACTAAGAGCTAGCAGGTCACTTCCTGAATACATATTTGTTGGCTGGTTCTGTAATTAGTTGGCTACCTACCCAGGAGGCATACTTGTCTATACACACACACACTCCAGGAAGATTTCTCAAGACTTCTAGAGGAAGGAGCTGCCTTATCAACCAGACCACACAGACCACACCTCTCTGCACTGATTGACAGTTAATGGTTAAATCCCCAGCACAGAGCCAGACCTTGCATGGTTCTTCTCCAATAGTTGCTATGTTTTCTTAGCTACTTTTTTTTTTTAAACAACACAGATTCTTTTTGAAGAACTTCCCAGAACACTGCACAACCATGAAACAAATAGCTTCTAACTTCAGAGCACTGTGAACCTGGTGATCTCTGTACACTTGGGGCAGAGCTCATCTAAGCCGGCACCTCACCACACAGGGCTGGAAATTGCTACTGTCTCCAAGGTCCCTTTTCTCCATTTCCTCCCGTGACTTGGGCTTTGGTTTCACCATTGTATTCTGGTGCAGTCAAGATCAACCACATTGCAGCATACTTTGGCAATGAACTGAAATTGATAGTCTACCGTTTAAATTCTAGCTTCCAGCCTCAGTTTCCCCATGAACAAAATGGAGATGATAACCATACCCACCTTGTAGGACCAAAGTGGAGAGGGGACAATGCATGCCGATGCTTAGCACAGGGCCTGGCACAGAGTAAACACAGAGTGGAAGTTGTTTAGAGTCATTTTTCTCCTATCGCATCTGTCCCCCTGCCGTTTAGGACACTGTTTGGCACTTTTCCGTTTAGAGAATGCTCCACAATTTACCCTCAGGTCTAGACTCTGCAGTCCTGAATGTTATGCCCGAGGTATCACGCAGGGGGCACTTTACCCAAGGTAGATTTAAAGGAACCCTTAATATGCCAGACCTCACCTCAGAGGAGCTTTGATAGGCATTGGTGAAGTCTTTAATTGTGAAAACTTAGAACAATTTAAAATACTGATTTAAAAGTCATTGACTAGTAAATTAAAAATCATAGTGAGGGGACATCCAGAAGAAGTAAAAGCAAGTGATTCCTAGATGATATATATATATATATATATATATATATATATATATATATATATATATATATATTGAGAGAGAGAGAGAGAGAGAGAGAGAGAGAGAGAGAGAGAGATTGAGATTGATTTAATTCCTGGCTCCTGTGTTAAGGATCTTCCCCAGCCACTCCTTCCCTGAGAAACTAAGCATGCATGGAGGTGTTACTTGTGTAGGCCTTGTGCTAAGCACTGGAAAAAGGTCACAGGTAAGTCAAGAGTGCTTCTGCCCTCTCAGAGCTCACATTCTAGGGGCACAGATGTACACAAAGACCACAAGTCCTCCAACCAAGAAAGGACAAGCCAGAGCTTCAGACCCCATGTGGGACATCAAGAAGCAAAAGGTATTTTCCAAACAGGGTAACACCAATATGGAGCGCTTTTCAGCCATTTTTATTAGACAGTTTTGCTGGTTATAAAACTAACACACAACCATCAAAGAACACTGGGAAAGCTCGTTATCAGAAAACTAAAACAGTAACCATTTTCTTACCCCTAGAGGGAATGACAGATACATTCCAGAGCGTTCCTCTATTAATCTTCCAACCCGCAAATTTCACCAGTCTATGTACAACGAGAAAGACCTTCTTGTTCCATTAACATTAAACATAAGCATTTTACACCGAGGTCAGTCCAAAAAAAAAAAATAAAACAAAAACAAAAACAAAAAAGAACCCTGAATCTTTGCTTTGGTAACCAAGCCCAGGAGCTGAAGAACCAGTGCTGGCCTCAAGAAGGAACTGATGTTGACTTGGATGTTGCTGAGCAAGTTGCATCCGAGGTGCCCACAGGGCATCATCCCAACTAGGGACAGGGACTGGAGACCTTGCAGAGCTGGATTCAGTACTCAGGAGACAGTTCAGGCCTACAGAGTTCTCAGCACACAGGCAGTGGTTGACGCCATGGGAGTGGAGGCTGTCCCACAGGGAGGGTGTGCAGGGTGAGCGGAGAGATGACCAGGGTAAGGCCCCTGCCCTCTAGAAGCTCACAGTCTAGTTGTGTTCAAGTACAAGTCATTGACCCCCAGCTAGATTGTAAGCTCCTTGAGGGCAGTCACCACTTCCAACACAGCTGTCCCTCGTCAACCAAGGGGGCTAGGTTTCTGTAAAGCCCTGGGACAGGAGCGGTCAGGCTTGAGGAACAGACCTTCTTAGGGAAAAAACAGGGTTAGGGGAGCCAAGTCACCAATGAATTTCTGAAGTCATATTTTTACATTGATAGAAGATTGACAATGACAGCATACTAAAAACATTAAAAAATCTGTGAAAAAATCATCAACACATCAACATATATTAACAGCATACACTTCACGAGTAATTTTCATTGACTGTCCATTTAATAGATCTCTCTTCATAACTCTAACAATATGTATCTGAAATCATTTTTTTGTACTCTGGAGAGAAATATAACCGCTAAGAATCATTTCTGTCAGTGTGGTTTCCCACATAACTGGTCAGGGCATTCTGTTTTATTGTTCTCATCTTTAATTTTTTTTTCTTGAGGTACTAGGGATTGAACCGAGGCCCTCATAAGAATTAGGTAAATGCTCTACCACTTGAGTGGCACTCCTATCCCAGTACTAGACATCACTGGCTTTTACGACGCTAGTCTATTGACTCTAGTCTATCTCTTTGTCCCACATACAAATACAAACGCTTGCCCATGTCCTGACAGACAGGATCCCTGCTGAGGTCCGACCATCCCCCTGCCAATAACATCTTTCTCTCTCTTCACAGATACTTTCCTCCTCGGTTCTGCAGCCCATCTACTTTAGGAAAAGTATCTTCACACCCCAAGGGAAGAGGCAGACTCCTCCCAAATTTGGATCCTCTGTAGCTTCTCCGAGAATGTATGAGGGTGGAGCTATCACGGTTACAGCTGAATGGCATTCGTTTTGAAGGCTTAACGAATTCTTCGCTTGCTAGCTTGGGGTGAATGCTTAAAGAACTGCCGTTGAACTTAGCAATTTCCCAGTCCAAAGTAAAGGCTGTGGATTATTTTCCCTCTCTCCGCTCTCACTGCTCCAAATGAATATTAAACCTTCACCTAGCACAGACATGGAAATACTTGTAGGCACATTTAATTTTCCCGTCTGGCAGGTCATGACGACAAAAAACAGCTAATAGATGCAATCTATCTGCATGCAGGAAGGCAGTGTTGAGTTCCACATGGCGTGCTGTCAATAGAGTCAAGGGATATGGCCCTTTAGTGAGGAAATTCTCCATCTTTTCCAGCTCTTGGACCACCTGAATAAACCCAAAGACCTGCTAACCATTGGTTCCCATAGAATATTTACGACCCAAACTTGTCACCAGGACTAAGTGGGAGGACAAACATTGCTGGATAAGACATCAGAATGACAATGCCTTTTCAATGAAGGAATCGGGTGCAGGTATGCAACCCTTTACAGTCTACAGGATATTTCCACACACATTTTATAGCACTATTTCTTCACAGCACCCCCTTGGAGGTATTCAGGGGAAGCATTGATTGATATCTCCATTTTGCAAATGCAGAAACTGAGGCTTACCCTAAGGAAGAAGTGGTCAGAGGAGGACGTTTCCCCCACCAATGCTCTGTTTCCTGTCGACTCACAAGAGGAAAAGGAAAAATGAATTGGGATGCCATTCCATCTCCATGGAATTGCCAGCATCCCAGAGGCAGTCCCTGGACTTCCAGTCTCCCTCATCCACAGCACTCTCTCCCCTGGTCCACTGGACGCCCTCTAGTGGCCATCCAGGCTACCCACAGTCATACAGAAGTATTGTGGGTAGCAGAAGTGACACTGGACACCACTCAAATATACACCCCCCCCACCCCCCCACCCCCGCACATCTCATTGTCTCCCAACCCAGCTTTTGTGCCTCCTGTCTAGCAAATGAGGTGAATTGTATACAAATAAGGTGGATTGTATAAAAAAAGAAATTCTCTTAGCTCCAAGGCTTGAAGTGGAAGAGTCTCCCTGAAGTCTACCAAACTTTTGATAAGTAGCAGGCTTAAAATTTGAATGCAGCTTGGTCAGTGCCAGCTTTTTGAGTTGCTTCCCTACCTGCCTCTCTGCTTCTAAGGAGCAGACCAGGGTCACAAGTTCCAGAAGTCTCCCATTTGGCACGCTACCAAACACTCATCACAGGTACCTTTTGGAGAAGTACAAACAGGCCCGGCAAGACAACTGACCTTGACCAGGGTCATACGCCCACAGTGACAGAACCAGGATCTGAACTCGTGTATGCTTGATCAGCAAGAGAACTTGATTTTATTTTCTGGACAGAAACAACCCCAAGGCCGTGAAACCTCTCGCTATCTTACCAACCAGGTCTGCTCTGTTTTAGTTCTTCCCTCCCTCTGCTCTGTCCCACCACGATTCAGGGAAAGGGGTCACCCTAACAGGGGTCCTCATGGGCACCAAAGCAGATCACGTGACATTGTAGTTAAGCTTCTCCCAGCAAAACCTCCTTCCTGAGAGAAAAAGTCTTTTCTTAAATGAATTCACCAAGAAGTTCCACAAACTTCCCACACCAAGGGCGTGGGGATGGGTCTACTCTTACTTCACAAGATCTTTGACCTGGATGCTGTGCTCCAAGCAGAGGAGTAAATTAACTTTCATCTCGATTTTTAACAGAGGTTCCAGAAATGACACTCGGTACCACAGACACAACGGGCACACATGGTCTCACCAACTTTCCCAATGAGTTCAAGATAAATAAGGCCTCGGGAGGCATTTGTAGATGAAACTGGTCCTCTTGCTGCCCAGCCTGAGCATCCAGGCACTCAGCAGAGTGCACGCTCAGCACCAGCATGGGTCAGGCATGTGTGAGCGCCCATTTCCACCGCGGATCCCATGCACCTGCACTTATACAACAGCTGGGGTAGGGAGTGGTTTCAAAATTACATCTTTACAGCTCCAGCCTTTCTCTTCTGGGTACCGGAGGTTGAACCTGGGACATCATATATGCTAGGCAAGCACTCTGCAACTGTACTGTGTGCTCAGTTCTCCATATCTATCCACCTCTTGGGGACAGGAGTTAGCTACGTTGACCAAGTAAGCCTTGAACTTGATCCTCCTCCCTCAGACCTCTGAGTAGCTGGCATTTCAAGCCTGTGCCACCAGGTCTGGATATATATCGCTACGCCTCCCAAATTTATAGTAGGGAAAGCAGCAAAAATAAAAATGAAAATGTCCACCCGTTACTAAATAATGGAGCCACTTGTTGAGAGCTGGATGACAGGCAAGCACCCCAATAGGTATCTCTCATGAATCCCTTGATTTCATGTTCACAACAACCCAGGAGACAGGTATCCTTTCATATTTTTCAGGGAGGAAATTGAGGATCAAGGTTAAGCACTTGTCTGATCACACATTAGTAACAACAGAAGCAAAAGTGAAATTTGGTCCATCTAGCGGATGCCTGTGCTTTGGGAGGGGGAGGAAAGCCCAATAGATAGATGCCTTTAACTGTCAAATAAAAATCGTAGAAAATATCACAGACATTTTTAACAGATATGATTACTTCAGCAGAAACAGCCACTGTTAACATTCACAGGTATGATTCTCTCATCTGCTTGAGTTTGAGGACTGCCTGGTCTACACAGTAAGTTCCAAGGTAGGGCTATATGGTAAGACCCTGTAGCAATAGAAGAGAAGGAGGGACAGAAGAGATAGATCGAGATTTGATTCCTAGCATCCACATGTTCACTAACAATCACATATAACTCCACTCCCAAGGGATCTAGTCCCTTCTGCAGCGTCCAAAGGCACTGCGGGCACAGACATAACTATACGATTAATAATTACACACAGGAAAATTAATCAGTCCTTTAAATTACACATGTGATTTGTAGGTTGCTTTCTTCTTTTGCAATACGCCTTGAACATGTCCTCACATCTTACAGTTTCCCCCACACCCCTTATTGACCAGCTGTATATATAATATTCCGCATCTGAGCTGCCATAGCTAACGCTTCTCATGGGGCAGGTGAATCATTTCCAGCCCCTGGGTATGGACATAGCGCAGAGGTCATCTCTGCCCACCTTCTTCCTCTCCGTCTGCATTGTTTCCTACGAAGCTTTGGACTTGAGACATGCTCCGAATTTTATGTCCTTATCTAGAACCTTGACTAGGCAAGAGCATCTCCTAGGGGAGTTTCTAGAACACTCACACAGCCCACTACAGAGCAAGCAGAATCTCCAGTGGGAATGGGATGGAGTGGGGTACATGCTTTGGTGACTCTAACCACAGATGCCAGTACTGATGATCAGCACTGTCCCTTCTTCTGGCTTGACTATACAGATGAGCTATCTCAGTGGAAGAGAGGGCCTGTAGTAAGAACAGCCAGCAGAGCCTGCGGCCTGCAGACAATCGTGTAGCTCTCATAGGCGCTCCTTCTAGTGTCTTGACCTCAGACACACCCACAGGCTTCCTGCACTGTTACTAACCTAGTATTGCTTCGATTCCATTGGCTGCCCCTTGAATCAATCTATTTAAGAAGGAAAACGCATCGCATGATGGTCATCTAAGAGACATCATCTTGTGGAAAGAAAAGTTTAAGCACAAATGCCAGGAAAACCCAGTGGATACTGTGGCTTCCTTTTGTTTTTGTTTTTGTTTTTGTTTTTGTTTTTGTTTTTCGAAACAGGCTTCCTAAAGGCTTCCTAAGCCAGACTCAGGTCTTTGTTAAACAGGGAGCCGAGAGAGCGTCACTGAGGTATTAAATATCTACCAGTGCCAAGAACCAGCTCTGTCCTAGACTAAAATACAAAGAGGGAAGAGGAACCGAAACCGACGTTATCACCATGTGAGTCACTGGCATTTAACACCGTGCTTAGGTACCCCACACAGCCATCTGGTACCAGTCCCCGGTGGAAAACACTCACGGCCCGACCTTCTCCATTTACATGGGAATAAAAGATCCCTAGAGGCTATGGGATAAAAACTTTGCTAGATCTAAGTCTAGCAGCAAAACTGAGCCAAGAGCTCAAACCTCCTGTGAGCCTGTCTCATTTGATGGCTCTTGGATTTGTTTTTCAACTTTGGGCAGTGGCATATGCCGGAAGAGAAACAGTTTATTTTGGTATTTGTTTATGAGATCTCAAAGTCTATTATGACAGCAGAACTTGGCCTGTGAGCCGGTCTATGGCCATTTTCTTGATTGTTGGTTGATGGGAGAGTGCCACTGTGGGGGTGCCCTCACTGGGCAGGTAGCAAGCCAATAAGGAGCCTTCCTTCACACGCTCTACTTTAAACTGCTGCCTCCGGTCCTGCCTTGACTTCTGACACCAATGGCCTGCAACCTGGAAGCCAACTAAACCCTTCCTTTCTCCAGTTGCTTTTGGCCAAGGCATCTGCCACATCAACAGAAATCAAGCTAGGATGGAAGGGTATGGACAATTTTCAAGGTGTTGATTAGGTTGGGGGTACGGCTCAGTGGGAGAACAAACACCTGCTTAGCATACGTGACATTCTGGGTCCCTCCTCGAGCACTTCAGAAAAAAGTAAATCAAATCATTTGCTAGTTTAGCTATCCTTAGCAAGAACTAGCATAGCCACATTAATCATTTCATGGTTAGCAACTAGCTGATATTTATTGGGTACTTACAATATACTTGGCACTGTGCTAAACCCCTTTGTAGACACTAACCCACTTAATCCTCACATGAACTCTATAAAGGATCATTACTATCTGCAGTACACAGAACTGGGAACCAAGGTTGGCACTGAGGTGCAGCAGTTTTTTTTTTTTTTTCCAAATCACACAGGTAAAAAAGGCTTGATGCCTCCTACCAACCCAGACAGCTGGCTACAAGGTAAAAACTGATCAAACTCTGAAAGGCATATTCACGAGAATGGAAAAGAAAAGTTCATTGAGGTCTCCTTTTATTTTTATTTTACTTGAATTATAGCCCTATGAGGAGGGGCAACATAAAAGCTACAACAGCTTAACGAATAGTTTATCCATCGATCAGCATAACGGGTGTGGCTGTGTTCCCCAAACACCACTGTGTGTTGGAATCAGCTAGGAGGCTTGTTAGGACAGAGACTGGGGAGACCAGGCCCTGGTTCTCACTCAGCAGGTCTAGGGTGGGGCCCACAGACTAGCATTTCCACGGGTTCCCAGGTGGGAATGCGGCTTGCTTGAGAGCACACGTTGAGAGACACCAGGTTACGGGTTCGTGTGCTGGAGTGGTGGTTAGGCCTCATCACGATCTTGTCTGGTTTTTGTGTGACTTTCAGCGAGTCACAGAGTCTGATCTCAGCTTTAAAGGAGAAAATGCCATCAGATAAAGCCCACTGAAGTGTGCATTGCATGAGGTTATGTATATAACCTGCCAAATGCCTACTGTAGAGTAGGTATTCAAAAAGTGGCTTCTAGTAATACTGATTAGTGATCCACAGAGAAAATTCATGTTTTTTGCCACCGACTGCCTCAACAGAAAGAGAAAGAAGTACATTGACCCTTTGGTTCGATTAGGGACAACTCATCTCTCTCTCTCTCTCTCTCTCTCTCTCTCTCTCTCTCTCTCTCACACACACACACACACACACACACACACACACACATCCATGAGTTTTACATATTGCAGGCTATCCTCAAAGCTGGATACTTAATCTGCGGTAACAAACTTCTAATCTTCCTGTCTCTATTACCAAGCGCTGGATTTCCAGGCATGCACCGCCATGCCCATCTGAAGCAGTGTTGGGGACTTTACTTGGGGCTTTGTGCGGCTAAGCAGGCACTCTACCGACTGAGTGACACCCTAACCTGTGTCTACTTTTTTTATGCAGAAAAAAAAATGTTAGAAAATGGTGGCAGGTGAAAAAGAAAGGCAATAGTGAGGGGAAGCCCAATGGAGCCAAAGCCAGTGGATTAGACTGGGGTGTTTTTCCCAGCACTTAGCCTTGCTGGAGGAGCATGGCCTGCTGGGAAAGGACTTACAGGCCAAACTGAGGTGCTTGATAGAATCTGGTTTGTTTGAAGCTCACTACAGAACAATCATTATAAAATAGCAGTTTAATTGCATGGGGTTTTAAAAGTACTTTGTTCTTAAATGGAATAAATGGGAAGTATTAAGCAATCCCTTTGGCCTTTCTTTGCCTAATTTGCAAACTGTTATCTGTGAGGGATAAAGGTGTGTGTGTGTGTGTGTGTGTGTGTGTGTGTGTGTTGGCACGGGCCTCACAAGTGTGTGTGTGCATGTATATGATCGCGGTATTTTTAAAACAAGCCACACAAACAAATCTTTTATGAGCCTCTCTTCCTGAAAACGCAGAACGTCTGAATGCCAAGGCTGAAACTTGATGCTGGGACTTAAATAGTTGTGTGGTACCGCAGTGGGGGTACGTGGGTCTATCGCAGAGTTTCCTGAGAGTACTTAGAATATAGAACATTTAAAGGTTCGGGTATCTGGGTCTATCGCAGAGTTTCCTGAGAGTACTTAGAACATTTAAAGGTTCGGGTGTGACTCAAGGGAGCATTTCTAAGGCTATCTGAGGTGTGTAGCTGAAGGAAAGCGGTCATCACTTGAAGTGAAGTCTTGCCTTCTCCGAGCCTCCTTCAACTAAGTAGCAATAGAATAGCCTGCGTGGTGGGTGTGCAGCCAGTACTGTGGGCTGAGATACAGAGTTTCTGGTACATGGAATGCATTTAACAAGAGTGAGTTGCTCTCACTCCCCATTTCTTTCTCTTGCCACCTTCAAAGCCCTTAGATTTCCATAGTTAAGTTCCAGGCTCTACGAGAGGCATCTCTCAGTATCTCTCCCATGTCACCCAAGCCCCAAGGCCCTGATGAGTCATCCCTGTGTTCCTCTTCACATGCAGAGACACACACATAGACACAGATACATGCAGACACACAGAGAGAGATACATACAGACACAGACACACACGCACACAGACACACAGACAGAAAAACACATACAGACTCACACATACATACAGACACAGACACACACACACAGACTTACAGACTCACATACATGATGTGGGAGTGTCATATATCAATCTGTTGATTTCATTGGTTAAGCAATAAAGAAACTGCTTGGCCCTGATAGGTTAAAACATAGGTGGGAGGAGTAAACAGAACAGCATGCTGGGAGGAAGAGGAAGTGAGCTCAGAGAGACGTCAAGCTCCCCTCTCCTGGGCAGAGGCGACAGCTCTGCTCTCTGAGGCAGACGCGTGAAGCTCAGACCCAGGATGGACGTAGGCTAGAATCTTTCCCGGTAAGACTGATGCTACATAGATTATTAGAAATGGGTTAAGAGGTTGAATCTAATGGGCCAGGCAGTGTTTAAAAGAATACAATTTGTGTGTTGTTATTTCGGGGCATAAGCTAGCCAGGCGACCGGGGTGCTGGGGACGCAGCCCCGCCACTCCTATTACTACACATACATACAAACAGACATGGGCACACAGGCACATACAGATACAGACAGACAGACAGACAGACACACACACACACACACACACACACACACACTGCTGCCCTAAAGCCCAAGACTCCTATTCCATACAGAGTACTTCTAGACTCACTGTGGTCCTTACAACCAGGCCACTTAGCCATTTCACACGTACTGGAAGTGAAACCCAGTGGAGCGGCTTAAGGTCTCAGTGCTCAGGTCACAGGTTTACAGAGTCCTGGGTTGTTCACAGACCTTCTGCCTTCACTGGGCTCCCAGTGAAGTCCAGAGCCCACAGTGGTGCCAACACTGTAACACCCAAACAGCTTGCTGAAGGTTACAGCAGAACCCCACTGTGTTGAATGGCTTCACTCTTGCTTGGTTTGATGATAATTCATGCTCTGCCCAGGCACTTCCAGGTAGGTACTGCTAGCCTGCCTATCTTACAGCTGAGACTCTCCTGAGCATAAACTGGGCTCTGGCTCGCTGGTGCCTTCTGACTCTGCCTCCTGTTTCCCCTCCCTTCTGATCTGGCAGTGTTCCTGTCTCCTTTGGGACTCCCACGGCAACCTTTCTCTCTCCTAGTTTCCCCATCCACCAAAGGGTGGAAGGTAAGAGCAGCTCCTAGGTTGCATTTCCCCCCTCCCCATCTCATCAGCAGGTCACGATAGAGCTCAGAGAAAAGATGCTCAGCTGAGTTAGCGCTCACCTCCGGAAGGCTGCTCTGCCGACGGCCCTGTTTCAGCTCTGTTAACGTGTAAAGACAAGCACTAGGCAGCAGTTCAAACCACCAAACAACATGGTTAAACACCACCAACTGCTCCCTGTCAAGAGAGAGGTCCGCAGCAGGAGGAGCTGAGATCTCAGTTCCCACTTGGCAGAGGAGCCCGGCAGGGCCTGATGTGGCTCGGCCACCACCACGCAGACCTCCTTCCTGTTGGGTTGAGACCCTCAGCTCTCAGGGGTCAAGTCATGAAAAAAAAAAAAAGATGGTAGCCTGCGGATAGGCACCATGACAGCCCAGGAGCCCCGAAGACCCTGAGAAAGGACAGAGACTTCTCAGTCCTTTTAATGTTTTTCAGCTCATTTGAGCCCCAGGACATTCTAGCAGTCTGCCAGAAGGAAAGGTTAACCAACAGGGTGAGAAATAACAGCCTGGAGATGTTTAGCTCCCTCAGAACGGTCAAGCTAAGGGACGAGACCTCTGTTGCCCAGGAACCCAGGACAGCCTTAGCAATGATGCTAGGAAGAGGCTCCGAGTCCAGTGGTTATCAGTGACTCCCCTGACCGTGGAGCATCCTGTCCCTTCTTCAGCACAAAGTGAGGTGACTTGAGTCCAGTGACCTGAGACAGTCATCCCACATGTCCAAACCTAAGTCTCCTCACATGTGATGTAAGAAAACAGGAGACCTTATCCACTGGGCTTTCAAGAAGATAAAGTGAATTCTTTACAAAGTGATTTTAAAATGCCCCACGGCACCATAAACACTCATGAGCATTAACTGAGTAGATACTATCTATACCTTCCAACTGCTTCCTAGACCAAACCTCTTAGGAAACACATTCATTATCATATCTTCCTGCATTCAGGTTTTTTTTTTTTTTTTTTTGCTTCTCCCCTGTATCCCTAGACTTTTCTGCCTGATCACAGTGTGGAGAACTCTGGGTCACCGGGGCACAGTCCAAGGGCATCTTCACTGCAGCTTGGTTGCCACTGCTGCCCCATAGAGGCTGCACACAGACAACACATGGTCCGTCAGGGAAGAGAGAAGCAGAGTGGGTCATCACAGAACAAAGGCCAGGCCAGAGAACGACAGGCTCTAGGTACTGCTTACCCAGCATCTTAGCGATGTTATAGCTACCGTGGATCACCTAATCAGATGATGGGGGTGGGGTATGTAGGTCTCGTCATTCTCAAAGTGCTACCATTTAAAAAATAGAATAAAATGAGAAACAGCAAAAAGAGGTCACAATAAACACACACACACACACACACACACACACACACACACACACACACACACAGTTTGAGCCTTTTAGAACACATGGAGGCTGCCCTAGCTCTGGGCTCTCAACCCTCCTGGCAATGGGTCCTGCTCTTGAGATGATGCTAGGCTCACACACCAGGCTCCTGTCAGCTCCTCAGGCAGCTCTTACCTTCCTGAGAAACTAGCCACTGATTCCAGGCCTCTGGTTTGCTGCTCCTCAGGAGCTGCAGCCTTTAGGTAAGGAGCTGGATGGTTCTGCCTCTACCTGCTCTATGAGCCTCTCTATCCTGGCACAGGGACTCCGGTCCTTCCTGTTGACTGGTATATGTTCATCAGCGGAAAGGCGTGTGTGTTCCCATGAGATCTTACTGGCCAGCCCCTAGCAGCTGCCTCAGCTGGAGAGGGCCGGCTCACTCCAATTTGGAGATGATTTTAGCTCATGAAAACTGCTTATTAGGAATGTTGGTTCAACATACCAACAGAATGTAATGCATAAATCATGTTTGGATCCTAGTTTAGGGAGGAAATAAAGAAACCGTGAAGACATGTTTGCACCATCAGGGCACTGTGATGTGAACTGGAAATCAGAAGGCTATTTACGGTGTTATTAGTTTTCTTTTCTTTCTTTCTTTTTTTTTTTTTGAGGTATAAGCACCATATTGTGAGGACATAAAAAATGTTTTAGCTCTCTGTGCACACAGAGAGCCATATTCACAGAATGAAGAAGAGGATACACATATTCACATGTGCACACAGAGACCTGTATTCAGAGAGTGAAGAAGAGGATACACATATTCACATGTGCACACAGAGACCCGTATTCACAGAGTGAAGAAGAGGATACACATATTCACATGTGCACACAGAGACCCGTATTCACAGAGTAAAGAAGAGGATACACATGTTCACATGTGTCATGAAAGAAGATAGGTTAGATTAAGGCTGCTCCAGTCCTGAGCCATTCTAAGTTTCTGTGATTATTCTTCTCCTTGGAGAAGCCCTCCTAATCTAAAGAAAAAAGAAAAAAAAGAAAAAATGCTGCCGCAACTGGTATTTGTGAAAATCACGCACATTTAACCAAACAAAGAGAGCAAATAGCCCCCGGAGCACTTCAGATGTTCCCGTGACTATGCACGGAAGAACATACATTGCAGCTTCCACCTAGATGAGTCACAGGAAGTCGTCCATTGGCGGGTGATGAGGGATAAACGAGTCATCTACAGAGCTTATCAACAACAATACTAGCATCTACAGACCTTAGTAATAAGCAATACTAACATTATAGACAGCCACTGGCAGTGGGCATCCGATACAGGCTGAATTCTATGCTAAGAGCTTTGGGTGTAAGTCAAAGACCACAGCCATGGGGTGCTGTGTGAACCCGTCACCCCTGTTTTACAGCTCAGAGAGCTTCGAAACCATGTCCAGGATGCCAGAGAGCAGTCAGTCACTGTGGTTGGATCTGTGCTGCTCTGTCATCTGGCAAACAAACTTCAGTTTGCATACATTATGTTTCCTTCATCTTCAACGCCAGATTTTGGAAAATATCATGAAGCTATATTTGAAAGACAACAAACCATTCCATACCTAAATCGCACAGCTTGGGTTCTGATGCAGATGTACCACTGTGAGACATCAGAACCTCAGGGGAGGACATAGGCATCACTCTCTGCCTCCCTTCCTAATCGCTCCGGGCTCTCCCCAACCACTGAACTACTCAGTTGGGACTGGACTGTTCTGCACATGCAGGGCTCTGACCAGGTGGAGCTGCATGGTATATATTCTTTTTCATCTGACTTTCCTACCTGCTGTAGCTATTCTGAGACGAAGTCATTCTATTGGCATTATTAAATAAAGAGAACCCAAAGAAAAACATATAGGCATCCTCCTGAATATTAACCTTCATCAGGCGATGAAAGGAGACAGAGACCCACATCGGAGCACCGGACAGAAATCTCATGGTCCAAATCAGGAGCAGAAGGAGAGAGAGCACGAGCAAGGAACTCGGGACCGTGAGGGGTGCACCCACACACTGAGACAATGGGGATGTTCTATTGGGAACTCACCAAGGCCAGCTGGTCTGGGTCTGAAAAAGCCTGGGATTAAACCGGACTTGCTGAACATAGCAGACAATGAGGACTACTGAGAACTCAAGATCAATGGCAATGGGTTTTTGATCCCACTGCACGTACTGGCTTTGTGGGAGCCTAGGCTGTTTGGATGCTCACCTTACTAGACCTGGATGGAGGTGGGTGGTCCTTGGACTTCCCACAGGGCAGGGAACCCTGATTATTTGAGCTGACGAGGGAGGGGGACTTAATTAGGGGAGGGGGAGGGAAATGGGAGGTGGTGGCAAGAAAGAGACAGAAATCTTTAATAAATAAATAAATAAATTTTAAATAAATAAATAAATAAAAGAATTCATTCCCTATTGATTACTGATACATTCCACTGTGGATATACTATGATGTGTTTATCTACTCCTGTTGATAGCCATTTCTGGGGCTTACCATTCTCACCGGCTACAAGTATAGCCACTAATCATCCTTGCGGGGTCTTTGTGTCAAGAAATGTTTGTTTCTTATCTCAGCTAAGCACTTAAGAGTGAAGAAAGAGGCTTGTCATAAAGTGGGTATCACTTTGTTTTGCTTTGAGACAGGTTTTCATTTTGTAGCCCAAGTATACCGAGAACTGACTAGGCAACTCACGCTGGCCTTAAACTCATGGTGATCCTGCCTCGGCCTTCCACCTCCTGAGATTACAGGCATGCACCCTAACTTGACTTATGCTTTCAATGGAAATGCACCCTTCATAAGACATTTAGGTTGTCTCACAACCTCATCGATAATTGATATAATAAGCCTTTTCAATTTCAGACACTCAAGTGAGTTTGAAGTAGCATCTCACTGTATCTTTAATTTTTATTTCCGTAGTGATGAATGATGAGTGTCCTTCGGATTTCTTATTTAAAACATTAAAAAAAAAAAAACCCTACAGGCTCCGTTAATAAAGTGTTTGCCATTCAAACATAAGGACCTGAGTTCAAACCCCCAGCACCCATGAGGAAAGCTAGATGTGGAGGCACACATTTAATCTCAGCACTGGGGGTCAAGACAAGAGGACCTCTGAAGTTCACTGGCCAGCCAGTTTACACAGTTGGTGGGTCTCAAGTTTAAAGAGAAGTCCTGTCTCAAGGCAGTGAAGTGGACAGAGACATTTAAGAAGACACCAACATCAACCTTTGGCCTTTGCACACACGCGAACGGGTATGTACAATCATGCTGTACACACCCACACAAACTGTTTCTGTATGTCCTCAAGCTCTGATCAAAATAGCACTATTATCGTCACTTATTAAACTCCTACCCAACATTGTAATGCACACAACACTAAGAATTTTACAGCCTTTGTGTCTCCTGACCCTCACAACAACCTAAACAGACGGCAGGAAGATCCAGGTTTACAGAGATGAGAGAAGACACTCGTGAGCCAGAGGCCCCGCTTCCGGTCCTCCAGCCTGAGCTGACCTCTCCCATTGCACTGTGCAGAGTCTGCATATCCCATCTCGGCGCAGCCAGGGCACCGCCTTCCAACCAGACAGTGCAGGTGGACACTGCAGATAAACGCAGCATCGACCCTTTCTCGCCGCTCACCCACTCCTTCCCTGCTTGCTAGGAACGCGGGGCAGGTTAGCCAAGATACACTGTGGCTCAGGTCTCGATCAATACATCGATACTGGATAACGTTAAAGGGAGAGCAGATATCTGGAAAGCAGTTAACTAAGAGCCTCGAATGTAAGGCCTGGTGTAAGACATCAATGCTTGTTTAGCACGTTTGTGCAAGGCTGAAGAAATCACTCAAAGAAAAAAAGCCTTCTATTCTTTTTTATTGTTGAAGGCAGGTATCTCAAGCTTTTGGTTCTTACATAAGATGTAAGCACTGGAAACACATTTAGAGTTTTCTTAGCCCAGAGACCGAGTTCTAGCATCTAGTGCAGGCTGCATGCCCAATGGGAACCCTGGGCAGCTTTGAGCCTGCCTATTACCCTGTCTGCAGCCAGTTTCTTCTCTGGGCTGCAGGTGGCTCCCTCTTCTCCCTCTTCCAGGCAGGAGGTGTTATTTGAACTTAAAGGACTGCAGGAACCTGCAACCATGACAGAGATAGCAAACATGATGCCTAACAAGGAAGCTATGCCCGAATAAAAGAGCTGCACCGAAGTTTCGCCTTTGTATTTTTGACTCTACATCCTGACTTTAAACAGGGGCTGATGCTCCATGTCTATAGGTTGTAGCACTTGGAAGATGCATGTCTCTTGTGATTTTAGGTGAGGTTCTTGCATTTTTTGTTCTAATTATGAGACATCATCTATTCATAGTTCCTTTGCCGCATCAGAATTTAGTCCAAATTCTCTAATGGTTTCCCTCGGTCCTAGAGCCACCTCATCCTCCCTCATTTCCCCAGCCCCACAAGCTTCCTCAGAGCCCCTGCAGCATCTGCCTTCAGCCTTGGGAATCCTTCCACTACCCTCCCTTGAAGATCTCGTCAACTGTCAAGGTTCTGAAGTCTTCCCTGGTGAGCACCATCCGGGCAGATCAGGTCACCCCTTAACCGCTAGATGCTCACTTCTAGGTCAACTCTCCTCCCACTATGTGTGAATGGTTTGTGAGTGAGCAATGGGCTTGTGTGTTAACCTCTACTAAACCAGCATCGCCTGACAGGAGAAAAACATCTAAATATAATAAATAAGCATGTATAATGAATGACATCAAAATAATTAAAATTTAGCTGGGTGGTGGTGGTGCACATCTTTACTTTAAACCCAGGGCTCGGGAGGCAGAGGCAGGTGGATCTCTTGAGTCTGAGACCAGCCTGGTCTACAGAGTGAGTCCCAGGACAGCCAGGCCACACAGAGAAACCCTGTCTCAATAAAAAACCCAATAATTAATAATAATATAAGAAAAAGAATTTAAAAGTTATATACTACACTGAACTGTAAAATTCTATTCTACCCACATTTCAAGAGCCCTGTAGCAGACAGATATGGTAACACACACCCGTAATGCCAACTACTCAGGATGCTGACACAAGAAAATCACAAGGCGAAGACCAACTCAACCACCTAGCAAGATCCTGTCCCAAACAAAACAAAGCAAAACAAAGTGGAATGAAGCAAAACAGCGGAAGAGCCTGATCACTGCTTATAGTTACAGCTACAGGCACAGGTCCAGGGCAGGGCCAGCTAGAATACTCCCATACAAACTTCATCCCAAAGGCGCTACATTGCTTTACAGCGTAACTAGCTTCTTAAATAGGCAAAATATACTGGGACTGCAGTTGGAGAAGCATAGACAAAGACATACTGACATTCCAGACAGCAAGATGCCATAGCTATAGGGCCACAGTCAACACAGTGACTTTAAACCAGACTCTGGAGGCTAGTTCTGTGTTTCAGGAGCTTTAACCTATTCTCCCCTGTACAGACTCATCCATGCTATACCATCCTCCGCTCGAATCCTATGGAAATCAATTGACCTCCTATTTCTCTACTTTTTAGGGCATGCTGTTCCCTGCCCGCAGAGTAACATCAATCACCCTTCAACACAGTTCAGGCTTTAGCTGTGTATTTATGTCTCTGTGTGTGTGTGTGCTGTACATGTATGTTTGTACATGTATGGATATACATACATGTGGAGGCCCAAGGTTGACTGTGGAGGCCCTCTGTGATCACTATCTTCTTGATTAAGGGGATGTCTCTGAACTGAACCCAGTGCTCCCCAATTTGGCTAGCTTAGCTAGCTAGAATGTTCTAGAGAAATACCTTGTCTCCATTTGGGGATCCCCCGCCTCTGTCTGCCACAAGCTGGGCCTACGGGTGAGCTGCTACATCCATCCAGAATGCACGTGGGTCCTGGGGTTCCAAATCCCAGTCCCCATGCTTGCTTTGCAAGGCTGAGCCATAGCCACTCCAAGCTTCTTTCCCACGAGACCACCCCTGACTGCCTCTAGGCGGAGGCAGCTCATACGTGTGTGTGTGTGTGTGTGTGTGTATGTGTGTGTGTGTGTGTGTGTGTGTGTGTAGGGACACTCACACCCTCTGCAGCCACTCCTTCATGCGGTTGTCTTCCAGCAAGCTACACTCTTCTCAGAGGCAGGTGCTGTCTCTTCCCCCGGCTCTGTCCACTACGCCTGGAAAAGCAGGCGTCCCCCACAAACATTACTTGAAAGGCTGAGTGGAGGAGTCGGGCGACTGCCACATTCCCAAAGAGGAATTCCACCTTGTGTTGAGTCACAGCTCTATCACCTGAATAAATAAACGGTCTCCCTAGGTACCCCACGAAGGAAGTAACTTCACTGGATTGTTTATGCCCTGGGTCAGATCTATCATAGGCTTAGCCCAGCAATGTTTAAAGCACAGTATGAAATGAAGCTCATTAGGACAGCAGCTGAGCCACATCCCTGCCTCCAGTATGGACTCACAGCTAATGTAGTCAAAGAGGTTTAAACACACACACACACACACACACTCGCCTGCTTTTTCAAAATACATAGGAAGGAATTCAAAACAACTTCTGCGAGCCATGGTAATGTGGAATTAAAAACGGAGGTACCTCCCTCCGCGCTGAGTCAGGGCCTTTGTCTGCTCTATGACTCACTCGGAGGCTTTCCAGCCACCTGAGCAGCTGCAGAAGAAGCCAGGACTCACGCCCACAGGTAGGAGTTCTGCTCCTCCTGTTCACATGGGCACCCACAGCAACCACAGCTGTGGACAGGGCGCTCTTCCCTAGCTCTCTAGGAGACAACAGGGATGGCCCCATTGCTCCTTCCTTTGAGACACGGACAGGAAGTGAATGCTGGAAGAAAATGAGATCTGCATGAGATATGTCTTCCGGTCCTGGCACTGTAACACTGGCCTTGGAACCAGCTAAGGTGCCACCCCATGTCACTAGCCACGGCCTCTTTTCTTTAGTGAAAAAGACCCATCTCCTGGGGTGATTGTAAGGAGGTCAGAGCTGGCCATATGGTCAGAGTTTGGACATGTTAGACATCAACGGCCTATCCAAATCTCGATCTCGTGTCCCCTGAAGAGGCTGGAAGGTTGAGGACACTTCCTTTTTGTCCCCAGCAATGTGGCTGCGACAAATCATGCCTCAGAGTGAGACTTTCCACGTGGCATTTTTCTACACTTACATATGTACCTATGAGAAGAAGGGAGGAGGGAATGGGGAGGGAGGGAGGGCGGGAGATTTTAAAGCTCTCTTCATAGAAAGCAATTTCAATATTTCTCTTCTAATCCACTGTGCTCTTTGCCTCGTATGTATTTTCAAAGCTTATCTTTGCCTTTTAGCTCTTTCATCAGCATAAATCCTCGCCAAAACAGAGTAAAGGGTTTTTTTCCTCTCCTGATACCAAAGGGGGGGGGGAGAAAGAGTTGAATGCTTTTCTTTATATTTAAATTTTTTTGATGTTTCCTATAAGATAAGCTGGGAAGGGGCAGAACAAACCCTGCTCCATTCATCTGAGAAGCTAAGGTATCAGAAAGGAAGGAATACTTGTGGCCTCCCAGGGCGGCAATCAGAGGAACTCTGCAGGTCACCCGAAGCTCTTGGTCTGGGCACATTATTACAACTGCTCGAACCCCAGGCTGTCAAGAATCCGCTGGGCTCATTGTGAAACAGTTCTCAAAGCGCCCTACTCCTCTTCAGGAGACATTCTGCAACTCTTAGACTGAGAATACCCCCCACTAACACACCACACACACACACACACACACACACACCACACACACAATCACACACACACACACACACACACACACACACACTTGGAATTGAACCCAGACCCTCAAGCATGCAAGGCAAGCACTCCACCACTGAGATACAGCCTCACCCAATTTGGGGACTTCCTCCCTGCTCTTTACCTCACTGCAGATACACCCAAGCGTAGGAAAGGCCCCAAGGCTTGGGGCAATGCAGATGCCTGTCTAGCCAGCCTTAGTTGGCACTTTCCAAACTCATTCCAAACTATTACTCCCTTCCACATACCACACATGCACGTACAACATGGGAAAAACATGCTTGACAGCAAGTCCAGGGAACCAAGGTGGGGTTGGGGTGGGCGGTGGGCGGGACAAGGCTGTGCATGTGTGTTCCAGTCAGATAAACCCAGGCTCAATGATAGTTCCACCATCAACGTACCCTTAGAGATGCCACTTAGCCTGTAGGAGAAGATGCAGGCAGTTCCTGCAGTTTTGTGTGTGTCACATGAAATGAGCGGTATGAGCGGTGACACACACACACACACACACACACACACACACACACCCCGAGGCATCTGCCACACAGGATTCACTCTGGAAATGTGACTCCCTCTTCTCTCCTCTGCAGAGTCATCAGCAGAGATGTTGGAAAACATACCAGTCGGTTTCCTTTTTTTTTTTTTATTGTAAAACTCAGTACCAAAACTTTTCATATAAGAAGTCATCTTAGAAGGAAGGGGTTGCGTTATTACCCTATTAGCCTGCATGTTTTCATGAGTAGTCACGGGCAGGGGCACAGCTGTCTTTAATATGTGTGTGTGTGTGTGTGTGTGTGTGTGCGCGCGCGCGCACGTGTATGCATGTTCATGAAAGAACCTATTTCATATAGCTATCTAAAATTTAATAACATGGAATCTGCCTGTGTCCAATATTCCTTTAATTCACAGAATGTGATACCACTTGATAGAGTCATAAAGTGCGGTCCTATCAAAATACAGCTGTTATTACCATTACTGACAGCTATTTTATTCTGGAGAATGTTATTGAAACCGTAACGACGGACACTTGCTAAGTAAGTTGTCCCTAGCTAATTTCCAGAGGCCCCTCTCCCCCAGAGACTCCATAACGCAATTCTAACTGAGGTTCCGCACACGGTAGGATGGGGACTTTAAAACACTTAAAAGAGGGTCATCTTGGGGTCGCTGGTAATTAAATAAGAGCCGGAGGATGAGAATAAGGAAAACGTCTACTCTCTGACTCTGAAAGAGAGAAACAGATAACACTGGAGCAGCAGCAGTGAGCCCATGCCCACCCGCAGCAGGATTCTTTCCAGCCCAGATGTCTATTTCAAATGCCCACTGAAAGTCCATGATGAACTTTAATTATGAGAAGCGGCAGATAAGAGTCCATCTCCTCGCTTCTCATTGTTAGGGGTGGTTTGAAGCTGCCAATCATCACCCCCTCAAAGAGGCCCAAGATACAGAGGCAGAGAGGTGAGGGAGGGGCTCTCCCCGCTCTGCACATGCCCACAGAGCTGATGGACTCACGTTAAAATGCCCTGGGGAACTGCAAAGAGCTCTGAACCAGCTTCCCACTACAGCTACCAGCAATCTCCGCGTGACGCAAGGCACGGGAACCACAAGGCCACGCCTCTTCCCACTCCTAGGCCTTCTGAGGCTCATCTTCTCACCTCTGTTCACCTTCGTACTCTCAGGGGGCGATGTGACCTGGCACCCTGGAAGCCAACAGGTGACATGAGCCTATGTGTACATATATGTACGTATGATAGAGTGTGGCAGGTTGTACAGGGCCTTCCGATAGAAACCGCACCAGCTCTGGAGTCAGAAAGACCCGTGTGCCTGAAGACTCCACCCACCCCCTTCTGCTGGGCTTGGCCACACAAGCTACTCACCTTCTCTGCCTGCAAAGTGGAGACAAGCTACCTGCCACCTCCCTTGACCGGGGAGGTAACGGGTCCCTACCACGACACCCGATGCTGCTGTTATTCTCCTGAGAAAAAGCAGAGGGCCTACAGTCAGTGTCTGTCTGCCTCCTTGGTTTCCCATCAAACAAGTCCCTCCGCCCTGGAAGAGAAACTCGCTGCAGAGGCCAGCTGAGCAAGAAAAATGTTAAATAATTCAGGAGCACTAACATCAAGTCTGATGCCGGTATAAAAATAGTTACAAAACACCGTACTCTTCGTGTTTTTATTACAACCACCTCAGCTCCCCGGTAGAAAGAGGAGTGAGGGTCGGGCCTGGCTGGAGCTGGGCCTGGGGTGCGGGTGGAGCTTGGGAGCTTCCTAGGCTCCCTCTGACCTTTCTAATGACTCATTTTTTTGCGCCATAGCAGGGCAGGCATTTGCTTGCCACAGCTATATTTTAAAACTGCCTTCTGATAGGCTGGCTTATTTTTAAATCCGAAGTATGCTCAGCTGGGCTGCTGGAAGCACGGGAAAAGCGTTCTCTACATCTGGTCTTCTGGTCCGCCCTCCGAAGACTCCAGGCCCGGTCCCAAAGTGTAAATTTAAAAGAGAAGACAGACAAGACCACGGGTCTATATCTTTCAGGATAGCGCTGTCTCTCGAACCACTAAACTCTAGGAATAGAAAGGACAGTTCCAACAGAGATACTAAGAATGAAGGACCCTGCCTGCCAGGTCCTCCCCCTATATCGCCCCCTAGAGCCTTCCAGCAACCTCTACAGCAGATGCACGCCTCCATGTTTTTATAGGTAAGGAAAGGAACTTTGAGGAAATAAAGAGACTTCCCCCTATAAGTTCCAACAGGTAGGCAGGGCTTGCTGAGGCAGTCTGACTCCCAGCTCCTGGCTTCTCCCCCACACCGTCCTCCAGAACCGAGTGTCTGGCTTGAAAGGGTGTCCATGAAATATTCAGCCACATTCTCAGCTTCTGGCTGCCTCACCCAGCCCTGATCTGAAAGCTTTCTCGGGGCGGGGCGTTTTCTCTTGCAGAGGAGCTGCGCGGGATGAAATGTCCGCTCTCTACTTAACAAGATGGGGGAAGAGCGGCTGTTCTTGGACCGCTCGGGGACACAGGGCAAGTCCGTGCGCATCTGTGGAGGAAGGCCCTGGGAGAATTCAACGGGAGGCCAGAATCAAACTCACCTCGTCTGGAAGCTAAGAGGCCACGGGGTCTCTTTCACGGGAAAGAAGAAAGGGCGGTGAGCAAGCGAGAGTAGGCCTGTGTGGGTAGACGGAGGAGGGAGAATAGCCCTGACCACAGCAGTTCACGTCCTTACGGAAAACATGCTCTCATCTTTCCAGTCCGACCACAAGCTCTTCTTTCTTCTGGGAGCTTCTCCTGCCTCTGCCAGGCACCGTGGGAATGAGAGCTCTTTCCCCAAATGCATCTGCCCTGAGCCAGGCTCTCCGCTAGAATCTCATCTGGCATCCTCCCACTTAGCCCATAAGCTGGTCTTGTCACCTCATGGTGACGAGAAAAACCCTAAATCCAAAAGTGTAGGTAACTGGCCAAAGGTCACACACGTCAGTACAGCGGTTCTCAACCAGAGACAATCTCGTATCCCCCTCCTGGGTGACATTTAACAACGTCTCAGAAAATGTAGCCTGTCAGAAGTGGTGGAGAAGGCACCAGAAACCAGCGATTGGGAGGTAACAACTGTCTATCCTACAATGCAGAAGACAGGTTAGCGCAATCACCCAGACAATGGGGCCAAGGTTAAGAAAACCTCAGGCAGAGATGGCTGAGCCATTATGTAAGCAGAGGTCAGCCTGACCCCACCACGGTGTTTTACAATACTCCCTTGGATCCTAAGAGCCCCAAGTTCCGAGCAGACATGCCTACTCCTCTGTCTTCCCACAGTAGTCCATGCTGGAGTGCACTGAGAGCAATCACTTGTTGCTTAACCTATTCTAGGGTGGTGCCCAGGACCCTGCTGAGGAACCCCACCAGAAGAATCCAGCCACTCTCGCTCTGGATCTTGGAAGAGGACACTGAGTGCTTTTTGTTCTAGCCCCTGCAAGGAGTTTACCCTCAGGACTTTCAACCTCCTTGCTCTCCTTCAGAGACTGGAGGCTCACCCCCCCTCGGTAGGCCAGTACTTAGTGAATAAACTCCTAGCGGCAGAGCTGAAGACAGCTTTCCAGCCAGCATAACCCCCCTCAGCATCTAAATCCCTAGGGGAATAACTGTTGAAGGACCTATTGATGGACCCATAAGAAACTGGCCCTAACGTCCTGGATACATACTGCTGAGATCTGGAGTACTGACGTCCAAGCCAGGCAGGCTTATATTCAAACGTGGCTCTACTGTTTACACCGAAGACAATGGAGCCTAATAAATACGGCTGGCAGAGTCCTTACATGGGCACACAGAGCCGTGCTCCAGCACAGAGTCTGCTGCAGGGTTCCTGACCGTCGCCCCCTGTCTTTGGTATGGGACACCTGCTGGCCTGCCTCTGGAGTCCATTTCTGAACAGGAGAACTAAATTTGGTGGTGACTATAGGGATGGCAAACTGAGAAGGGTGACAACAGATCAAGAAATGACAACCGTGAGAATTGCCATGGCAATGCTTTCAACTTGAAAAGTTCTAAGAATGTTCTGGAAATTACAGGCAGCCCTAAATGTATGTGGTGTGTGTGTGTGTGTGTGTGTGTGTGTGTGTGTGTGTGTGTCTATTTTGATGCTACGGGGCTGTCACCCAAACTCAAGTCTGGAATGAATTTTCCCATGCTACATATATATTTGGCAACTGAAGAGAGAGCTTTAAAGGGACCTTCCAAGAGCTCAGAATATTTCCAAAAACAAGGTTCAATTCAGCAAGGATGGTAGGTGTCTGCTAGAGATGGGACGAATCTTGTTTCTGCCGCTGGGAAAGTTCCCCACCTCCTCGATTTCCCATGAGCTAAGTAGAAACCTCTACAGGAGGAACATTTGCTTCAGGGCCAGGTGGATTTGTTTATGGAGCGGGTTCTCTGACTCACTGCGGCTCAGGGCTAGATGCCTGACCTCTCTGAACCACCTTTGGAAAGAAGGCAGAAGAAGACCTCTCAGTGGGGGCAGTGTTGCTGCTATAGAGTCTCCACTGCCCCGACAGGACCTGTATTAAACAGACGGCAAGTGAAGTGTTTCAGTGGGAAAAGACACTGGCTGCTAAGTCCCACGACCTGAGCTTGATCATTGGGACCTACATGGGATAAAGAGACCTGACTCACAGAGTGTCCTCTGACCTCCAGATGGAGGAGCACATGCACACGCCCGCTCGTAGACATGCACACATAAACAATAAATCAACATGTCATTTTAAAAAGACCTCACTGGGTTTGTCGCAAGGACCAAATGAGACAACGCAGACTAGAAGCCTTGTACAATTCGGCCAAACATGAAATGGGGTGACCTTGCCAGACTCACTTGCCAAGGCACTGGGGTTTCCTCTGTGAGCAAAAGGCAACGATCTCTACCTCCACGGAGATTAAGAGAAATCACAGGAGATGAAGATGAAGAAACCTTGGCCAGAACAGATATAAAAACAGATCTATGACCCAGCGCTTCAGTAGCCGCTGGCCAAATTGATCCACGACTCCGACCTTCCAGCTTTCCCAACTTTTGCCCCCGCTTGAAATTAGAGGAAGGCGAATCCACTTTCTAAACCAGTTTTGTAGGATGCTGGCTTCTAGTTGGCTTCCTTCCCTTGGCAACAGACTCCAATCAGAGAGTCAGAGAAGCCTGAAACCTCCCCTGCTCTCTCGCTGTAAGGCTGACTACTCCCCTGCCTGCCTTCGAGGCACGGACAAAGGCAAGGGATGGAGGCAGACTCCCTTGTTCTAACAAGCTCTGAATAAACAGTCTCTGCTGTGCCTCTTTGGGTAGTCTTTATCCATTTCCAGCCAATAAGTGCAATAAATAAGGAAATTACATAGCGCGCTCTGCCCTTGACCCACCTCCTCCTTTCAGATTATTCTCAACAGAGCAGCCAGGGGGATCTTGTTAGAAACACTCGAGCGTAACATTGAACACGAGGGGAAGGAGAAAGCATCCAGCAGGGTTAGGGACCAGTGGGACAGTAGAGCAGGGGTCAGGGCAAGGTTCTGACTGTAACTAGATTGTCAGGGTGAGGTTTGATACGATGGAACAGAGATCAGCAGGTAGGCCATTACCTATGGGAATATCAAAGGGAAAAGCATCCCAGGCAAGGGAACAGCCTTGAAGCAAAAGTGGACCCAGTGTTCTTCAAAGTGTGGGAGAGTGATTGGGGCAGGAAGCAGGTGGGTAAGCCTGGTGAGGGTGCTTTGTAGACTTTGAAAGTACGTTGGCCATTGCCCTGAGGCGAGTAAGAATCCCTTACTGAGGTCTGAGCAGAGGAGGGACAAGGCCAGAGTTATATTTTGATATAGGATTTAAATATAGATGTAATGAGAGAATCATTCTAGCTGCTAGGATGATAAGACACTGCAAGGGGACAAGGACAGACTGGGAACCCAGGGCAGGAAGGTGCCACAACCCAGACGGGAGAAGATGAACATAGACCAAGATGACAGCCGTAAGGATAATGAAAATATGTCAGTTTCTGGGTCTGTGTTTGAAGGTGCACCTTCACAAGACTCCAGATGCATCTGCATTCAGACATGGGAACAAAAAAAAACAGGAACTGAAGGTGACTCCAATGTATGGGACCTAGGAAGCATAGGATGTAGTTGCCACTGGTCAGGATAGGCCAAAGACGATAGGCAGAACAATCTTTGAAGCCAGAATGAGTTTGGGACACATCAAGTTCTAGAGAGCTATGAGATTATTCGAGAGAATTATCGAAGAGGTGGTTAGACTCAGAAGGCGAGAGTTTGGAGAGCACTCTGCAAGTCCCTTCCTTCTCCTCTCTGCATCCTCACCTATTCAGGCATTCTGGAAAGAATATGTGGCCTGTGTTCAGCTGTGTCACCTGCTGGCCCTGGCATGACACAGGTTAGGACACACATCCAGAAGAGCGCGGTGGAGTCGTCTGCTCTTAGGTCTCCAGAGGTACCACCCGGTATCCATGGCAAGTTGATGGTCTCCTTACTCCCAGATTAACATAGAAATGATGAAAACATACTTCATCAAACTGGGACGATCTCCCAGACTAGGGGAACCCGTGTTTGCTTCCTGCTTCTGGGGACCCAGGAGCAGCACACACCGAATGATCTGAAATGCCGGATCGTTTCTGACCTAGAAATTTCAAGTAAAGAGAACGGGTGAAAGGAACTAAACGAAATCCCACAGCTCTGTGAACCTCAGCGTTATTTACAGCGGTAGAAAACTGGCAACCGCAGTAGGAAATTAGAGAAACAACGGCACATCCTTATGATGGAAAATTACATATCTAAATAACATGCTGAGAGAAAAACGTAATGCCATGGGAAATGACCTTAACATTAAAGTCAGAAAATAACGTGTATTAATTCGCTCTAGTGGCAGGAGTGAACAGGAGTAGAGGAAGATTAGGATATCAGGCAAGGGACCAGAGAGATAGTAACTCACAAACATTAGTAACCTCAGTTCCAGGGCATCTGAAGCCCACTTCCAGGCCCCATGTGTCTGGTGCATACAGACACAGGCAAACAAAACACTCAAGCACACAAAATAACAAGAAATATATCTAAAAGAGTGTTTTTCAAAGACTTGCACAGAAAAGCGATACATTTGAGAAGACAGAACTCTTGTTTGTATGGCCAAAGGGATGTGTTTTGCTCTCCCTTACTATCTGGGTTACCTTAGGCTTCCTAAATATGCTGGTGTGGAGTGCAGTGTTCCCATCATAAGGGACAAATAAACAAATGATTTTTTTTTTCATTTTGGTAATGCAGAAAACCGAACCCATTGCCTCATGTGTGCTAGGCAAATGCTTGGTCACTCAACTGTATGTCTTATCCCCGAACATAAAAAAAAAAAAAAACCACACCATCTTTAACGCAATACTTTAATAATAAAGTTGCTACCTCCTCCACCATATGTCATAATATTTAATAGATGGAGGGATGGTAAGGAAGCCTGGAGAGCAGCGAGACCCAACTACATGTGCAACTGCATGACGAAGACGGCCACTGTTTACTACGCTGACTGGCGTGCTGCAGCTGCTGCCACAGAGACCATAGCAATCCTGACAGCCAGAGGCACACAATGGACAGACTTCATTTGTTCTGTGACAGTCCACAGCTGGTACTTGTGGACTTGAGGAGACGAAGAGGACAAAGTAGAAGCAGCGTGGAAGACCAAGATTTTAGAGCCCTGCCCAGCAAAGGGGCAGTGGCAGGGTGTCCACCAGCAGCACGTGTATCTACCGGGAGCTTGTCAGACTCTCGGGTCCACTCTCCAATCTGCCGAGGAAGACTCTGTGAGTGTGGCGAGGGGTTGTATGTGTGCTGTGCGTCAGTGTGTTCAGCGGCATGGGTGCACAGTTCTCTCCATGTGCATTTAGGGACCAGAGATTGACGTCGGGTATCTCTTACCCGTCTCTTGATGCCTTATTTTTAAGATAAGGCTAGCACTGGACCTGAGGCTCAACATTCCTACCAGCCTGGCTGGTCAGGGCATCGTTCTCCCTTGCTCCCCCCCCACCTGGTGTTACAGAAGAGGCCAACATGCCCAGCTCTTACATGGGCACTAGGGCTCCAAACTCTGGTTCTCTGTGTGACAAGCACGTTACCCACTGAGTCATCTCTGCAACCCTGAGAACCTATACCTTAACAAGTCTCAAGCTAGTTCCTACATGCTGTACGGTATTTCTTGTTTGCTATTTTTTTTTGTCTGTTTCTTGGAGCAGGCCTTTCTATGATGCCTATGCTAGCCTTGAATGTGTGATCTGCCTGCCTTAGAATCCCAGGTTGTTGGGACTAAAGAAATGGACTATTCCATCTAAATTTAAAAGGCCTCTCTCTATACAGCCAGGCAGTGGTGGTGCGGGCCTTTAATCCCAGCACTCAGGAGGAAGAGGCAAGCAGATCTCTGTGAGTCTGAGGCCAGCCTGGTCTACAAAGCTAGTTCCAGGACAGCCAAAGCTGTTACACAGAGAAACCCTGTCTCAATACAATACAACTCACTTTTCCAGATTTGAGATGCTATCAAGAAGAATGCATCCAAAGGAGTAAAGAATTTCTTCATTTTTACTATTTATATTAACAGTATTCATACTTATTTGCATGTGTGCATGCTCATGGCTTGGAGGAGGACACATATGCCACGGCACATGTGGAGAGATCAGGGGACAACTCTGTAGAATGTGTTGTCTCCTTCTACCTTTCCACGTACTCCAAGAATCATATTCAGGTTATCAGGCTTTCGGAGCAAGCATCTTTCCTGGCCAAGGACCGCTGAAAAAACTGTAGCCATGGACGAGATGTCAAATCCCCTAAATCCTCCAAACTGCAGAGCCTCCAGACTCTCCCACAATGCCAAGTCTCTGGCACAATTCTGGGAGGTGGCTACCATGAGATATGCATTTGGCATGCCACCATAAGAGATGAGGCCATCCTCTCTTCTCCCCAGGGAATCAGAAGAGCCCTCACAGGCTGGGGGATGTCATGCAGGAGTGGTTGCTGGGCAGAGCCCAGGAGATGAGAACACATAAAAGAGCAGAGGTAGCCCAAAGACCTAGCCTGACACCTCCAGGCAAGGCAAGGCCTTCCTCTGGTTGGAGGGAACAGAACAGGCCTGGGGAGAAGGCTGACTTTCCCACTGAGATGCCCCAGTTTGCCAGAGGCAGGGTGGAGGGCAGAGCCAACAGCCTTGATTACCATATTCTAGTCTCCTGGCTTTAGCGAATTAGGTCACTCACCTCATACATAAATTACTCAGTATGGGCTTTCTGCTTCTGAAAAGGAAAAGAAACTGACATTTAAGGAAGCTTCACTCTATGAGTCATTTCTCAGCCCTGGCTGTGCTCTGTGATCAGGACAATAGCTCTGCTGGCCCCCCTCCCCCACCGCGCGCGCGCACGCGCGCGCACACACACACACACACACACACACACACACAAAGGTAAAGCACTCATGGGGAAAGGGGCTGGTCTTTGACGTCCGCGTGACTCTACTGCAGAGACGGGGTTAGAAATCCCTGTCAGGCACTGAAATGAAACTATAACTAGCATTGAACAGTCGTTCGGAGAAGCAGGATGCTGTGGGACAATGGTCTTGTAGCGTGTCACTTGTAGTATTATTTTAATAAAACGCTGATTGGCCAGTAGCCAGGCAGGAAGGATAGAGGCGGGGCAAGGAGAACAGGAGAATTCTTGGATGAGGAAAGACTCAGTCTACAGTGGTAACCCAGATGCAGAGGAAGCAAGATGAGAATGCCTGGGTGATAAAAGGTACCAAGCCAAATGGCTGACACAGACAAGAATTATGGGTTAATATAAGTTGTAAGAGTTAATAAGAAGCCTGAGCTAATAGGCCAACTAGTTTATAATTTATGTAAGCCTCTGTGTGTTTCTTTGGGACTAAACAGCTGCAGGACAGGGCAGGACAGAAATCTCAGGCAACAGCAGGAAGAGAATCCTTATGGTTTTGTAGATGATCAAGCTGGTGCAGGGAGCAAAGAGACAGCTGATACTGAACCAGGACCTGCTCACCAGAGATGTCTGACTTTCTGCTTCTGCAGGTACCTTCATTATCAATGGCGAAGGATGCCAACGTCCTCCTGGAGCCAGGCTTATACAACCTTGCAACCAGTATCTTCAAATCCTCCTATGTCTCTGATCCTCCCCAGCCCGCTGAATTGCACAGGCAGGCTTCAGAAGAAGGTCAGAGAACCAGAGCTGAGCAGATGGGGGAGTAAGAAATATGCCAATGCCAGGGGCCAAAACTGGTACAAAAGATACTCACCAAAAGATACTACACAAGTACCACACAAACCCTTAGGAGACAGACTTCAATTTTCCATTTTATTACTGAAAAGAAGGTGGATGCTCAGAGAATTTCTATGCACCTTGTTTGAATGTATACAGCTACCAGGTGACAAGGCAGAACCCAGCCTTCACTGTGCTGGCATTTCCAGAAGCACTCTACAAAACCACAGCACAAGGGAGAGCCACCAGCAATTAAAGAAAAAAGGAAACCAGAGTTTCGCTGTACCTCAGTCAATTACTTTTCTTTCCTTTTTGTTTCTGTTTGCTTATTGTGGTTCTGGGGATCGAACCCAGAGCCCTGCAGTGCCAAGCAAACCCTCTGCTACTGGGCTAAAAGTCAATAAATCACTTTTAAGGTTCTGGGAATAGTCATATTGCCTCAGCAGTTGCAAGGACTCCTAAGCTTGTCATAAATGATCTTTCCCAATAACCATGCTCACGACCCTGCCAACTTCTCAATATTATTCCCATTTGATGGACAGAAAAACTGAGGCATGTAGACGTTAAGTAGCTTGTCAAGGTCCCACAGAGAGATGGCATGAAGACCGGGAGTGGTAACTTAGTACCACTCTGAGATGCCGGGGGAGAAAGCTTGGGAGCTTGTTTAAGGTTGCAGGGAGTGTACTGACCTACAGTCCTAGACAGTTCCTGGAATGTAGTTTCACACTGAGCCTCACAGTCAATGTCACTTAGCAGCTGGGGACAACTTTTGAGTTAGGGACCCTTTGGATTTTAATCAGTCAACCCTGCAAACAAGGCTTTCCAGCTTTATTTATTCATTGGGAGAGAGGAGCGGCAAGGATAGGGACTGGTTAAGGGCTTACACAGCATTTCAGTGCTGTGCACTGCAGGGAAGCCCGTGAAGACAACGGATCAGGAGGAAGTCTGCTTCCAAGTCTGCACCAGAGACAGATGGGGACCACAGTCAGCCACATCTGTACCAGGTTCGGCTCAGCCATTCAGAATCAGATCCTAGACTCACAAGAGGCTTCTACCTTCCTCTGGAGACTGGAGATCCCAAAAATCTCCTAGGAGCATCATAAATTCCAGACAGGCCCTAATGTCATCTGCATCTTTACTTGCTTGGGCTGGGTCTTTACTAGGGTGAACACCGAATCCTCACTGCCATGAGACATGAGGTTGATTTACTACACTCTTTGTTAATAGATGAGGACTGTGGAGCACAGAAGGTTGACCCAAGGTTTCCATGCCAGGAAGGTGATGGCCAGGGTCTGAGTGCCAGTTCTTCCTCTGAACAGTCTCCGAAGCTGTTGTTCTTCTCATGATCCCACCCTGCTCATCTGAGTCACCTGAGTCCCCCCTCCCCCCTTCCCTTCCTCCCTCCCTCTCTCGTCCTTCCTGTCTTCCTTCCTTCCTTTCTTTCTTTCTTTCTTTCTTTCTCCTCTGAATCTGGAGCTTGCCAAGTTGGCTAGACTAACTGGCCAGTGAACTTCAGGGATCTCTCCTCCCCAGCACTGGGAGAGCAAGCAAATGTTACACTAGCTTTATACATGACACCTGAGGCCCCAGGGTGTAATCCGGCCTTATGAAGGTGGAGACAATAGGATCCCTGGAGCTTGCTCCCCAGCCATTCTAGCTGAATTAGTATCCTCAAAGTTCCATGAAAGATCCTGTCCCCCCCAAATAAGGCAGAGAATAGCTGGAGAAGTTAGCCACGGCCAGCCCCTGGTCTCCATAAGCATGCATACAAACAAGAAAAGAACAAGCACACACACTACACCCAACGTATAAATAGGGATTCAATAAATAAAATGCTTTTATTACTAGTTAAATATGGTTGAAAACCTCACCGGGTATGGTGGCGCACAGCTGTAATTAGCACTTGGGATGCCCAGGCAAGGAGGCTGCAAGACTAACACTACCCTGAACTTCTCTGTAAGTTCTAGGCCAACCTAAATAGATAAACAGATAAGCAAGTAAGTAATTAGATAAGTAAATAGATAAAAAATACAAAGGAGGCAAGGAAGATTAATTAAAAAGAAATCAGAAACAACGTTTAAACGTTGTATAGTATCCCACCGTCCAGCTACATGTCCAGCCCATTCTTTACACTTTGCTCATCTAATAAACAACACTCCAGGGAATGTGGTTGCTCTGAAAACTCCTCTGCCTGTCTCTGAATGACTCCTTTGGCTGGGTCCCTAGAATTGGGATAGTGGACTAAAGGGAGAAGAGAGTGTTTCTGAGACTAGGGCCCAATTGCTTTCCTAAAAAGGGTACATCCATTCGCATCTCCACCAATGGGAGTTCTTGCCTCCCAATTCCTCTCCAGGTGCCAAGCATGGTCTTAAAAAAATACTCTTGCCTAAGAAGGAAAGGGATGAACAATGGCATGGGCCTTCAAAAAGGTGCAGGGTGCTAATCTTACAAGGGACGTGTGGCACCCATAGGCTTTGAGCTCATCCTTTGGTGTCTACAGTTGGCTCCCTATGGCGACCCTGAAGCACCGGGCCACAGATCAAGCTACTCGGTGTTCTTCATGTGACAGCCAGTTTGGAAACGTTTTACATTTGAGTTCCATGGTTGGCCAGGACTTCTGCGTTATTCTTTAATTAACCCCATCATCTAACCTAGTGCTACCTCTGAGAGCTTCCCACAACTACGGAAGGATTCTTTAACTGCGGTCATCGATCAGAGCAGCCACTATCCACAGGTGGCTCTCGAACTCCCGACAAAGCTTCCACAGCTGCGGAATGGGAGTCTTAGCTCTGTTGCATCTTAGTTAAATTTCACTTCATTGGTGAGGAGTGACTGCTGGACTGGCTTTTGCAGCCCTATGCTGTCTATAGCACTGTTAACATATACTACTGAGTGAAGAACCCATGTAGACTCCTAACTCCACCTGCTGCTACCATACTTCCATCAGGGCAAGAGCTGGCCTCTTCCCCCCTCAGCTTCGTGTGTCCATTTATTCTCTCAAATGGAGGGCTAATGCTACTTATCAGTCATGCGGGGTGATGTAGGGATCAGCTAATTAATGTTTGCAAAGAGCTGCATTACTAACTGGTTTTCAGAATAATTGCACCTTAATAAAACGTTTAAACAGCCAGTTCTCACCCAGAGGCCAAAGAAAGGCTGGGTTGATTTAGTAAAATGCTGGTTTCTCTGACTCATCCTGAACTGGGTCCTTTCACTGTGGACCTTATCAAAACAAACCCCTCTCACTGGGAAGGTCCTACCAATATGCAAATACTGAGATGGGTCTTCACGGTGGAGCTGCTATTATTACAAGTTGGATGGGTAAATTAATAATACAAACGAGACGGGGAGGGTAGACACCTAACCAGCTTGAACGAATTCCTTTTAAGCTCTTAAGCACTTTAATTGCTTACGTGATAATGATGAGTATTTGTACATGTCTTGATCTACTCCCAAAGTTGGCCCAGAGAAAAGAAGAAGGAAGAGAAGGAGGAGGAGGAGGAGGAGGAGGAGGAGGAGGAGGAGGAGGAGGAGGAGCAGGAGGAGAAGGAGAAGGAGAAAAGAAGAAGAAGAAGAAGAAGAAGAAGAAGAAGAAGAAGAAGAAGAAGAAGAAGAAGAAATAATAAAGGAGAAATTTTCTTAAAAGAATCACTTGGTTAAGTGCTGAATTTTGATGATGTGATATTCCAGAAAGTTTGAAGGTTGCCGTTCTATGGAACAGAGGGGCTGAGAGCTAGAGAGACCTACTATCCAGTGTCAGATCCAGCATGGGACCTTGGGGCTTCCTCATCTGGGCAGACTCCACTGACTCTTGGAAAGTTGTCCCCTTGATTCCTAACCCTTCTCTTTCCTCCTTCACAACTTCAGACAAGAGGGGTCACCACACCTTTCCAGCTATGTCTGTGCAAATGAGATTGCCAGGGTCCAAGAGCCACAAGGAAAGACAGATGCTCTCCTTAGAATACGGATCCCCAAATCAAACACAGCTGGAACCGCTTGGTGTCTGGGGTCACTATTGTCGTGTTCTAAAAGAACATCAGAGAAGAAGGCTCTTGGGAATGTTCTCCTCGGTATGTACTTTGGACACGAAACCTGGCACGCCTTCAGACCGAGTTGAAACCCATTTTTTTAAGGCTTGCTTTCTATGATGCTAATGGTTAAGTGATCGCACTTGACAACCTCTGCTGCTCCACCTTCCGCAGCACAGAGCCAGCGGGGGACAAACAAGGCAAAGACTGCTTGCTCTATGGACTCCTTCACTTGTCTGCTTCTCCCTGTTCCCCCAACAAAAGAAAAGCCTGGATTTGATATTCAGACAAAACAAACGACCAAAACATCCTCTCACTTTCCCTGATGAAACCAGAGAGGCATGGGCGGCAAAGGCAGCAGCTTCTAAACTTTGTTTGAAGTCAGAGGCAGGGAGCAACAGAGCCCCTTGGCATATAGTGATAAGCCATCCTCCAACAACCCTGGGGTGACCTTTTCACTGGATCTAAGAAGAACTTCTGCTTTCTCTTGCTGAGGATGGGGGACACCTTGGAAAGGAGAGGCTTCCCTTCTGAGCGCCACAGACTTCTATGTCAGATGACAAGTCATTTAACCACAGGGAGCAAGTCTTTTCTGGGTCACAGAAAAGTCACACGGGAAGGAGCAAGACTGACAAATGCACCCTCTGATTGAAGCGGGTCGTATACCAAGGGGACAAGACACCCAACTAATTTTGCTCTTGTAACAGCAAGTAGGTAGAGTGGGTGATTGATTCGCCATGGCCCTGGGAGAGTGGAGGGAACCAGGGGCGGATTTGCTGCACAATGCCCCTTAGCAGATGGGTCAACCGTGCTTTGGGAACTGTCTCCCTCTCCACTGCCTCCTCCTGGGACCGCCTAGGACATCCAAAGGTCTCTGAGCCAAGGGAAGAGAAGACTGAAAAGAGTGGCACCACCTCCTCTGCAAGTGCTGGGAGGCAAGCTCACTTCTCCAGGCAACTGCTCGTCATTTATCATGGAGCCAACCCCACCTACAAGAGTGAGGAACATATTTACATATTTCAGCTCCACTGCTGGCTGCAGCACCAAAGTGATGATTCCAAGACAGCCAGAGAAGAAGAAAAAAAAATGTTCTTGGAAAAAGAAAAGGATTTGACTATCAACTCGGCCTAACATCTCAAAGTTATGCAAATCCCCTGTGTGAGGTTTGCTCTTCACCTCTATCTTCCGCCACCACCTCGGTTCCCAAGCTTAGAGGGGACTGGAAAGTAAACATCAGGATTCTGGTAGACAACACAGTTTACCCTACCGCTTCTCATGTGTGGCAGAGCCCTGGTACAGCCCATGCCTTTGACTCTGCAGCCCCACTTTCTAGGAATTTGTCTTAAGGGAATGTTAAAATTCTGTGGAATGTACTAAGCTGCTTATTGTGGTTCTGTTACCATAAAACACTAAAGGTAAACAAGAAATCAAAACGTAAGGACTGGCTGTCATATTAAAACATCAGGGCTCTATACTAACACAGGAAACTGCTGCCTGTGTGTGTGTGTGTGTGTGCGCGCGCGCGTGCGCACGCGTGTGGTGGGCTACAACAGGATAGGTCTATATATTTTATCACTAAGTAAGAATAAGCATTCAAAATATTATAAACATGGTATCACTTTTTCTGTACTCCTAAAGTCTCAAGCTACAACCCCAACAGCAAGTAAACTTACTTTGATTTTGTTTTTTGTCTATACTGTCTGAATTGCATCAGTGACATTATAACCTAGATAATCTGAGCAGAAACAAAAGAGTAACGATAAAAGTAATAAATACATAGCCTACACGGTGCACACCATATATGTATGCATGCATGTGTATGCACATATGCGTATACATGTATACACATTTATATTTGCACGTTTCACTGCTTTCCTGTGGAAAGTTAGAAGGTTTGGGAAGCCATGTTACTTAGCTGCCTGGGATCTGGGGCATGTTGCTTTCAAAGTGGCCCCTACAGCTGTCTGCCTGAGCCGAGGAAAGACAGAATGATCCGGCTCTCAGTCACACTGAACTTGTGTGACAGACCATGTAAGAAGCCAGGTAAGAATTGGCCCCTTGGATCTACAGCTGACTTTGATTTACTCTCCCAGGCTTTCAGAATCAAATCTGCAAGGGGGTGATTTAAATCCCATTGTTCCTCGGTCTCACTATTTAGATTTATGGGTGTGGGAGAACGTCCTGGGACTGGAGACTCTTTAAGCTTGGGCCTGGGCAGAGCAGCTGTCTATCAGTATAGGACAGGCAGCCAAGGTGAGCATCTGCACGGCTGTGCTTATCCAATCTCATATTTCTTCAACCCCTGCCACAGTTAAAGGGTGTAAATGGGCGCCTTACATCGAATCCCTCATTGGTGTTGTCCAACAGTCTCCGCTTAAGTTCCTCATCACCTCTTTTCCTGGAGTTGTAACTTCTGATCCGAAAATATCAGGTTATATAATATGCCAATCTGCACAAGGATGGAATTCTGTCAGGAAAAAAAAATGGACCCAACGAAGCACAAATTCTAACAAAACTGGAAATGACTTTTCTAAGAAAAGAGAAGATATTTTTGTTTCAAGCCCTTGAAGCTGGTTTTAAATAGACTTTGGATGCGATGTTTGCTGGCTCTTGGGGCACTGTTGATTCCCCTGAGTAACCTCACCCAACGAATGTTTGCTGGAGGTTTAGGGGGCGCCAGTGCTGACTTACAGCACCCTAAAGTAGGTGGCATTATCACAATATGCAGGGGAGAGAAGCAAACCTCCCAAAATAACCTGCCTCAGGCCATGAGGCCACAATCCCTAAACGGTGGAATCCCCAGCAACATGCTCCCACAAAATAACAAAAGGCTGAAGGGATTATACCAGAAAGAATTCAATTCTGTTGGAAGAGAGTCCTCTAACCCGAACCCCACCCTTCTGCTGGAACATCTGCTCTCTGCTTAGCATTCCATTTGCTCTACTCTCAGGGTTCCTCTGTAAACTGAGCACTGGTTGTGACCCCCACCCCCACCCCCACCCCACCCCGGGGCAAGGACTGACTCTTTCCTCCACAGGGTGGTTTCATGGCTTAATGCCCAAAGCCTGCTTCCACCCAGAGATGACTTGATTAAAAGCCGGACTGGCAAACCAAGAGCGGGAGAAATCTCTAGAGAAAGGAATCTCTCTGTCCCTGACACCTTCTCCATCCAAGTACATGGTAATTTCACAGGCTAGCCTGCTTCCTGTCCCCAGCCCCTTCAGTAGCAGTACCAGGAGGGAAAGCCGCTAAACCATAGGAGCATCTACGGAGACAGTCATGCATTCTTAACATCCAAGGGGGCCTACTGCTGACAGGCCAGCACAGGCTGGCCCAATCCCACTCAGAGAAAGGGCATCCTGGTCACCCTCACCAAAGAAAACGGATTCTTTCACAATACCCAGAAACAGGGAAATTCCACTTTCAAGCTATGGTCTGGCCTAGTCACCAACCTCTGCACTCCTCTCCAACACACACACACACACACACACACACACACACACACACACACACACACGCAGAAAACTTGTTCTCGCTACCACCACCTGTGAAAACAGTCCTTGTAACTTTAACGTAGAAGCCAGCAAAGTATAGCTTCACGGTGCAAGAAGCGCACCCAGGGTCTTAAAAAAAGTGATCAGGCATTGGAAGGAAGGGAGGCTTGCTGGGGACCCAGGCTGGGTCTTGCTCCTGGTGGGAACTTGGCTGCCACAGCTCGGGTTTCAGTGCCTAGGCCCCGCCCACTCTGCGGACCGGCCAACGCCGCTGACCACTGATCAGGCCATCAAAAAGCCTTAAAGCCCAGGGCGTCCAGCCCAGGTTGGCAGAAAGCTGAAGGGGGCCGCAGCCAACCCTGGAAAACCCTTCCCGGAGACTTCTAGAGGCGGATGAAGAGGCGAATCACGTGGGGCCAACAGCAGGGCTGGGGAGCTAAGTGTTGGTCCCCAGACCTGGAAACAGGTTGTCGCTGAACCCATCCCCACCCCCAAGCCACCAGGCCGCGAACCGACTCCCGCCGTGCCCTGGGAACGACCCCAGCCGCCTCCGGGCCGCGGTCCTCCTTCCCCAGCCCCAGCGACTGTGCCAGAGCCGCTGAAGCAGCCTGGGCGAAGGCGCCTTCAGCAAGGTCAGGACGCGGCCGGCCGGCACCTGGGGATTTTTCCCAGCCCGGCGTCGGCTTTGCAATCGCATTGTTAAGGATCGTGGCAGAGGCAGGAAATCCGAACAGCCCCACAGGTCTGCGCGAGGGAGGATTTATTTCACAGCGCCGAACACACTCAGACAGACCCGGGATTTCAGGGGGGAGGGGGGGATGCAGAGTTTCAGGACGCAGGAATGTGGCGAAAACAAAACCCTCCCCACCCATGCGTGCTATCTTCTGACTTGGGGGAGGGAGTTCAGGGCCACCAAGTCCCAGAATTCAGCGTTCCGCAGGGTTCTGCCAGGGCTGGGATAGCTTTTCCCTCTACAGGCGAAAACACAAGCTTTAAAAACACGCCACTACTGTGGTTCTCTATCAAAGCCCATCAGCGTGCGACAGGCTGCCGCAGCGAATGGAGGAACGGGATGGGGAGTGGAGGCGGGGGGGGGGGGTGAGCGCAGTCGAAACAAACTGTTTTCGGTCTAGGAGGGAGGCGAGGGGGCAGAAGCCATACCACGTACCCATTCCCCTCGCGTCCGCATTAGGTACTTAAACCGTTGCTCCTCTCCGCCCCGGAGGCAAATACTCTACTTCTTAACCCACTACCTCCACCCCAACCTGGGCCTGGGTGCCGGGGCACCTGGGTATTTCTGAAAGGGACTTGGGTGGGAGCGCAGGTTTCAAAGCAAGTGAAGGACGCTGTATTTAAAGACAGGGAGGGGCGCCGGGAGGGACCAAGAAGAGAGTCTTTCAGTCTCCTAGAACACAGATTTTCCTAAAACTACGTTCCCTGGAAGGCCTTCCAACTCCCCCCTCCCCGAGTCAGAAGGCTCCAAGGACTCAAAGAAACCCGAGTTCTGACCGCTCCTCTTCACAGATTAATCTTGGATCTCCACCCACTCCGTCCCGGCCTCAGTAACCGGTTCCTTGAGGGCAGCGCTTTAGCACCCAAAAGCCCATTTCAGAAGTGGGCGCCGCTGAACAAGATGTCCAGCTCGCCATTAAGTGTATCTCCCTCCCAGGTACTTACAATCCCCAAGCAGGAAAACTTTCAGCAAGAGCCGGGTGCTCGCAATACAGTTCTGGGTAACCACCGAGGCAGCTTATATAATCGCCCGCGATACTGTTCGGCAGATCTCCGTGCACGGCCTCACGGCTCAGCACATGGGCACCCTCTGGCCCCGGCGCTGAGGATCGCGAGCATGCCCCACCGGCGCCTTCCACAAAGCAGCAGGGCGATCTCCAGGGCTAATCAAACGCCAGTAGTGCGTTCAGATTCCCGCAAACCCGGGCTTGCTCGTCCCGGTAGTTGCCTACGTTGGTGCGTTGGTGGCTCACTGTCTTAACTGCATGTGTACAAACCTTCTCTCCAGGGTTGCGGGGGGGAGGGAGGGGAGCGGATGGCGACCGGGTAGGGAACTGGTGGAGGTCTGAGGAGGGGTTCTAGGTCTAACCTGACCAAAACTCTCATCCACACAGAACCCGAGTTCAGAAACGGTCTTAACGTATCCCACTGAAAGGGGTGCCAATTTTCCAAAGTTAGAGACCACGCAATTGAATTTCCAGTACTCTTCAACCTGGCCTAGGCGGGGACAGGGCAGAGAAGAGGAGGGTAGTGACCAGAGAAACCCACCTTTGAACCCAAGAAGCACTGACCATTCAAGCCATCCCTCCTCCCTTCCTTCAAAGTAGTTAGCGGCTTATTCTTGGGTTACATGTGGACACACACACACACACACACACACACACATTCCGCGCCATCACCTTCTGCCTGCTCCTCCAATGTAAAGACTGCGTTTTTAAATCACTAGGAAAATGACTAAGAAGCTCAGAGATCACATTTCAATACACAGCACATTTCCCGAAGCTGGGGGGCGGGGGGTTGCAAGTAGTCACACACTCACACCCGTGAACCCCCAGAGAGTCCACCCTGGCGCCTGCAACCTCAACTCGCTCCGAGACAAACCAAAGGAGAAACAACGCGGACAACAAGGATAGGCAGGAGCCAGTGGGGCTGCAGAGGGCATGCGGCTTGGGGGTCGCGCCCCGGGTTCCCGGCTCCAACCGCAGCGCGCACGGGGGCCGCTGCAGCTGGATCTCGCCCCGCAGGGCAGGCTGCAGCACGGGAACCCGGCGCCGCCTCGTGGGCTCCTCCAGCGCCCGCCGGGAATCTGGGGCGGGCGAGTCTGCAGAGGGGCTGCGGGTGGCTGGGCCGTGGCAGGGAAAGGGAGCCGGGTGCAGCTGACGAACCTGGACCGATCCCCTCCGCGGTCCAGAGTCTAGGGCTGGCTTCCACCTCTCCACTCTCCCCCACTACTCGCTCCCAGACTCTAGTTCGCGGTGGACTCCCGGCGCTGCGGTGGCTGAGGCTCTGGGCTCCAAGCTCCCTGCCTTGCCGGCAAACCTAGACGCCCGGCTCGCCTCCTCTTCCTCCCTCCCTCCCCGGTGCGGAACAAGGGTGCAGGTTAGCATCACCCGGAGCCCTAAGCGAACTGCATGAGCTGCCCGGACCAGCGAGTGCAGAGAGGGGCGACTGAGCTGGCGAGCCGCCGCGGCGATCCCCAAGGTGCTTTTTTGGTAGAGCTGATCACGCCGCCTTACCGTGACTGCAGGCTGCCACCGCCGGGGAAGCGGGGACGAGGATGGCGGGGAGGCAAGGCACTGCGCTGCTGGTTCCACCGCTTCACGAGCCGGATAGAGGTGCCCAAGAAGGTGCAGGTCCGGGTTCTGCGCTCAGCTCCGACGAGACCAACAATAGCTCCCGCGGGGAGTGGAGCCCCAGCGAGCCTCCAGCCGCGCGCACACGCCGGGCTCCGGCTCCCGGCCGCTCCCGGCCGGCGTCTCTGCCAGCACTGCTGCCCCACATGAAACAGCTGCAATCCCGAGGATTCTGGGGGTTGGGGCGGGGGTGAGCGCGCGGGTGTATGTGAGTGTGTGTGTTTAATAGCTTCCCTCCTCTTCTTCCCCTCCCTGCCTGCTCGCCTGCTTGCCTCCGTCCCCCACCCTCGCTCTCCTACACACAGGGCGAGCTAGCAAGCGAGACACACTCACACACGCGCGCGCGCACGGACACACACACACAAGCACGCAGGTTACATGAATGGGAGGCGGGAGCCAATCCTAAAAGCCCCGGCGAGCCACGCTTGGAGCAGGGCTGCACCATGGCGCCGGGGGGCGCCACACAGGTGATGAGCCCCTCCTCCCGTGGCCGCTTGCCCTCCTCTCCTCTCACAGGTCTCTGTTGTGTGCACGTCTTCCCTTATCTCCTTCCTCCCCTTCTCTGGGCTGCTTTCTCCATCTTCTCATCTCATTTTCTCTCTGGAATTCTCCATGCTCAGTATTTTTCTCGGATTCCTTTTTCACCCTTTCTTCCGGCTTCCTCACAGCCTTTCGGAAACTTTCTCCTTCCCTGTCGCTACTTTTCTGTACTTCCTTCCCTCTTGTTTTTTGTTCTCATTTCTCCCCCAGGAGTTGTTTATTAGTATGTTGTGTTGCTTGACTCCTCTCTCTCCGGAGTCACACCTCTCTGTTGGTCTTGGCCCTCTTCCTTGCCTAACCCTCTGAAATGCTTTTCCACACCTCCGACTCTTTTCCCGGGTTGTTTTTGCTAGTCGCAGCTGCTGCTTGGCCAAGGTAATTAACGGTTCCATCCTTGGGCATGCAAGATGTCTTAAAGACAGGCCTTCCTCGGACAACTTCTCCAGAACCATGGTAACAGCTCTGAGTCCTGTGGTAGCAATCATGGGGATTGGGGGGGCGGGGGGCCAGCAGTGAATATAGCCCAAGAAAATTTCCTTCCCTTATGAATCTGGATCATAATTGCCAGCGCTTTACCAAGGCAAGGACATTTGTTTGTGATGAAGAGACAGCTTGAACTCACAGGGGCTTTCTGCAGAGAGACTAAAGGTTTTCCCTCCCGCAGTCTGCTTCAGGCTGGCTATTGTAGGACTTGATTTCAGAGTATTTCCCTGGCCAGTCTCAGTATTCCCACCTGTAAAATAGGTTATAGCCATCTCACTAGGAAGAACAATGGACTGGAGGCCCTGGAGTACTTAGGAAGTTCTCGGCATTGATTTCCTTCACTTCTCCCACCTTCTGCTACCTCTCTCTAAGGAGCTTTGGGAAGGCTAGGTGAGACAGTGCTGATTTCATGCTGATGTGGAAGGAAGCTCGGGCCTTTAAAAACAAGCACACAAACCTGCTACTATGTGTTCCAGAGACCCTGTGCTGATTACAAAGCCATCCTGGTTTAAAAAATGGGGGGTGCTGGGTATCCCCACTTTAGTGCGCAGGAAGGCAAACATGGAGATGGGCAGATTGCTTTATAGTCGGGCTAATCTTAAAATCCTCGTGATGGGCGAACACTGACCAATGACAAAGGCCGGAGACTAACTGAAATGTCAAGTCTTGGAAGTCATTTGTCACCTGTGTGCCCTCACTGTAGGCATCAAATGCTGACTGCCATCATGAGGGGCACTCACGTTATGTCCTTCAGCGAGCACCGTTGACCATCTGATCTGTGCCAGGTATGGAACAGGCCCTGGCCGCTCAGGGATGAAGCCAGCCATCCCTGCTTTCTGGACGTCAGTGTCCTAGACATGTCTCATAAATGCTTAATGAGAAATAGAAGGACACATGCTCTGAGCAAGTGCCATTTCTTCAGTGGCACGTAGAGACCTTATGAAAACACGAGGCTCATGATGGGGATCATAAGGGATGTTTGAAAGCGAGAACACTGGAAATTACCTTCAGGCTACGTAACTTCTTCAAGCGATGGGAAGACAGACCCTGAGGTTGAAAGCAGTGGGTACTCGATGAGAAACAAGATAATCACCTAGTCTCAGAGTATCTCCCAAGATTCAGATCCTTTCAAAGCCACAATAATAACTTTAGACCAGAAAACTCTGTCAGGATCCGTCCTCATCAAAACACCAAAGTTAACATTATAGGGACAGTGTCAGGCATCATGGGTCCCTGGCATGTTGTATGATAAAGGACATAATGCCATTTCTGTGATATGTCTACAGGAAGTAAAGAACCAGAATTAATCACTGAGGCTTATAAAATAGCTCCAAACTGAGGGCTCCATGTTATTCAAAAACAGCAAAGTCACGAACAGGACTCCAGAGTAGCCTCAGATAAAGAAACAGCTCAGTTGATATGACAGTAACCTGTTGCGGGAGGTCCTCCCACTCCTCCAGCCTATAGCTGGACCATTGGGGCGTGGTCTCTCAGCAGCTATAGGCTGGAGGAGTGGGAGGACCTCCCGCAACACCAACCAAGACATGTGATTCTGGATAACGCATTAGTGGGGGAACTGGCAAAAGGTAAATAAAATTTATGTAATAATATGCCCATGTTAATTTCTGGTTTTGGTGGATATATAGGAGACTATCCCCCATGTAAATGAATAGGCAGCTGAAATATTTAGCGGGTCAAGAACAAAGAAGTAGCAAAGCCAGTCCTTATCTTTAAAAAGAGACACTTACGGAGGTGTGTCTGCCTGAAAGGGGCAGTGTGAGCCCAGGGTGTCCATCCTGGTTCAGGGGGCAGGAAAGGCTTCCTGCAAGTTTAGCTTCTCAAGACAGGCTAGAGTGGGAAGGGAGAGGGGCTGCTCTCTTAGCCAGGACATGCACAGATGCACGAGGAACTTGAACCATACGTGGATGTGGTGGCCATGACTGGACCAAGTGTAGAGCAGTAAGCATGCTTCGGTGATGGAGGGGTATGATGGAAGCCCAAGAGCCAAAGCTTACTTGCTGGGGATGGGAGAAAGCTACTGAAGGTTCTTCGCTTGGGAGGGATGTGCTCTTGAGTTTATCTGACACAAGATGATTCGGCAGTAGGAGGGAAAAATAAGGAAGGCGGATAGCTCGGGGAGACAAAAGATAGGACCAAGCGAGTCATTTAGGTAAACTAAGGCAGCTGTAATGAAGAAGACAGGAGAGATCGGAAAGCTTGGAGATGTGAGCACGTTTGGGTGACTGACTAGATGCTGTGGGTCTAAAAGTCCAAAGACACAACCTGTTTTCGAGTTTTGTTATCCTGGAGGAGGAGGGAACGACTCTCGTTGCAGTGTGGAGCAAGTTCGTAAGGAAGCAGAGGTTCTAGAGGGGAAATGAAGGCTGCTATCATCATGTGATAATCCAACTCTGTGGTTGGCTACACATGTTCCCATGCGGCTGTGTTGGGCCACAGAAAACACATGCTATCCCAGGGATAGCACCAAAGGCTGAGACACTGCTTACGAAAGACCTCCATCAATTATAATGCTGGAAACAGAGACCAAAACAACCTGAAAGGTCAAGGATGAAAAGTAAAAAGGGAATTAAGCTTTGTGATAATATTATACAATTACTCTTAAAGTATATTTTGTCTAGTTTTTCACACCATTAAAATATCACTGTTATTATGTAAAAAAATTATAACAGAATTCAGAATTGATAATTATACTTTGAAATTTTCTAGCAAGACTATCTGGGTAGCAAAAGGAAAGAAAAACAAAAATCTGTCAGCTATTAGGTATGATTGCCTCAGGTTGGTGGGATTATGACTTACAGGTATTTCCTTTTTTGTGTGTTTTTGTATGTTCTCTAACTTGCATAACGAATGTTCCTTATTTTCATAATAAAAATTAAAGACTGTCATTGAAAACACAGACAAGGCTGGGCACCCTCCCTATCCACTCTATCCCTTTTCAAAGTGCCTCTCCCCACTCCCCTGAAAAGCTAAGTGCCTTCCAAGCCAGGGTGAAATACCAAGGCATTTAACAAACCAGGGGAGCTTATCTGCTGGCCTGGAGAGGGGAGGGGGTTCTTTTATGGAGGCAGATGCAGTATTAGAGCCGTTGGAACTGTGTGTATTAAAGATATTTGCATTGCCCTTATTGATTCTGTAATATGTTACAAGGAAAAGAAAACAGAGAAAATGTGAGTCTTTAAAGGGCAAGTTTTAATTAGGAAACATATTTATTTGGGGGGGGGGGGGCGGAACACTTCTGTTCGGAGACCAGCCATTACTACAGAAAGGTTTCTGGATGTGGGTGTTCCAGATTCCGGGCAAGGGATCACAGAGGGGCGACGGCCAATGCTAGCCACCTGCCCTCTGATACTTTGTCAAATACCAAGCTGGTCACATAGGATTTAGACACCCACTGATAAGCCCCAGCAGACTTCCACAATTAGAGTAAGGAAAGGGCCAGACCATGGTCCCAGGCTTGGAAAAGCTTGCTGTAAGCTGAAAGCTCTGTAGAACAGCTCCCCATCACCCCTTCGCCCTTATTTCCTGGTTAGTGTGAGGGCCCATTAATCCCAGTACCAGAGCAGAACCCTTTCACCTCTCCCACTGTGGATCCGCTGAAGCCCTCACCGGCCCCAAGGGGGAGCCTGTGACAAAGAAGGCAGAACCACCCAGCCAGGAACAAAGATTAAGCAGTGCTGAGGGGTGCTTAAAAGGTGGGCAGATGGGTAGGGATGGAGTTGAGGAGGCAGGAGAAGTTCCTGGAAGTTCTCGGGTGTGGCCTGGAGCTTCCTGGATGGGATGAGGCATCTGTAGGATGTCAGAGGACAGGGGGCGAGTCACTGAACCGGGTGTGCTGCTGGCTCAGCAGCTTGAGAATGGAAAGTTAATGTCAGAAGGCACAGGCTCCTGGCCTTTATAAGCCACATTTGTAAAAGGCAAGAGGTGAAGCGGTGACTCCTCTGTGGCAGACAGACTCACGAACGCCTACGCAGTCTGCCCATGGGTTGTCTAACCTGTAAACTGTCCTTCTGCCTGATGGGAAAGAGATCTGGGAATAAACCACGACTTAGGACTTACGTTGTCTGCTTGCAAGTAAGGGGGGCACTTTTGCTCAGAAATGTCTCAAATACTCTCTTTGAGGGGAATGGTTGGCTCTTGTCCTCCGCCCTGCTCCTTACTTCTAAACTGTCAGCCGCTTATTTGGCATTTACATATCCTTAGCAAAAATTTCTTCACTGAATTAAGAAATGGATGTTAACACCAAGAGCCTAGCATGGCCTGAACACTGTGCTAGGACCCTCCTTTCAGTTGCAGCACCATGCCAAGTGATCTGTATCTCCACATCAAAGATGAGGAAACAGGCAGAAAGGTGAAGCAAGGGCTAGTGAGAAGGCTCAGCTGGAAAAGGGGCTTTATCTGCATTCTGTCCCTGGCCCCACATAGAAGGAGCAAACTGCCAGGCAGTGGTCAGTGGTGGCGCTCGCCTTTAATCCCAGCACTCGGAAGACAGAGGCAGGTCTTTGTGAGTTCAAGGCCAGCCTGGTTTACAAGAGCTAGTTCCAGGACAGGCTCCAAAGCTACAGAGAAACCCTGTTTCGAAAAACCAAAAAGGAGGAGGAGAAGGAGAGGAAGAGTGAGAGGGAGAGGAGGAGAAGGAGGAAGAGGAGGAGGAGGAGGAGGGGAGGAGGAGGAAGAAGAAGAAGAAGAAGAAGAAGAAGAAGAAGACAAACAGATTTTCATAATGTGCTTTTTGTGCTATTTGTGCTTGGATTCTGTCAACTTGCCACAACTATAGTCACCTGAGAGGAGGCAACCTCAATTGAGAAAATGCCTCCACAAGATTTGGCTGTAGGCTAGCTGTAGAGCATTTTCTTCGTTAGTGGTTGATGAGCGAGAGCCCAGACTATTGTAGGTGGTGCCCTCCTCGGGCGTGTGGCTCTGGATTCTATAGCAAAGTAGGCTGAATGAACTATGGGAAACAAACCAATAAGAGGCACTTTTCTGCGGCCTTCCAATCAGCTCTTTCCTCCAGGTTCCTGCCTTGAGTTCCTGCCCTGACTTCTTCAGGGAATCACAGTGATATGGAAGTGTAAGCCAAATAAACCCCTTTCTTCCTAAGCCGCTTTGGCCACAGTGTTTCATCACAGCGATAGTAACCCTAAGACATCTTGATATCGACACTCAGGTCCTGGCATGTGATGTCCGTGTATGTGCATGTACACACAGGCAGCAAGTAAACATAATTTAAAAATAAAACAGAAAAATTAGGTAAATTGCTGAAAGTCACTATTTGAACTCTAGTCTAATTTGAACTCTAGTCTAAACAATGTCATAGCTAGTGTCCAGCTTGTATAGACTATACCACAGTGTATTGGTCAGGTGGATAGAATTATTGATATTAGTAGTGAGGGGAGCTAGCAGTACAACTTACGGTTTTTTTAAGCCCGTTGAGAATAGGTCAACACGTTACTTTTCATAACAATGTCCTGTTTATCTCCTGCATTGCATATCCCACAAGTTGGAGTTGCAATTGCTTTGCTTATGCGTATGTTTTATTTTCAAAGTCCGAGATTTAAGTTCCACAAGTGGGTTGACCACACTGCATCTCCATCACTGCTGGGTCTCCTAGCACCCAGCACAATGCCAGGCACTGAGGAGACGTTAAATACAATGCTTGTGGAGTGAATACATGACCACGAGCTCCTGCTGTTCTAGAGCAGCAGAGCCCCTGTGAGCCTCCAACCGTGTGCCCAGCCAAAGGCTGGGGATCTTTCATTTAATTCAGCTCCATTTCCATGCCAACGCTACACCATCCACCATCCGCCCTTGAGGGCGTGCAGTTTGGGCGGCGGGGCTGAGCTTCGGATCAGCACGTAATGATTCCCATGTCAGACTGTGCCCCTTCGCTGACATTTGCTCCCAGATAGCAGGGAAAACAGTGGTCAGAAAATAGCAGCATCTGTCGTGGTCAAAGGTGACTAGCTGGCAAAATTTGGTGGCAGAAGCATCCTCTCTAAGTTAGCCACCTCGACCCCTGCCTCCACCAAGCACTGGTGCTCCCTCCTTCCCGCTGACCCTGCATGCATGATATTTTCTTTCTGAGAGCACTTCCAGAGATCTCCTCAAAAGGAATGCTAATGCTTCTCCATTTCTTCAGCCTGCTTGATCCCAGGGTATGGCTCAGCCAAGGCCTCTGTCCTGTCCTGTCCTGTCCTGTCCTGTCCCCTTCCCTCCCACCTCATCCTACCAATAGCCTATCAGGCTTCCTTGCCACCTGCACAGGCATGTTATTCACACTTGAGGGAGGTCAGGGGCAGGTGCTGGCCCTCTGCAAACTGAAGGCAGCTCCATCCCCTACTTCTAGAAGTCCATGGCCTATGAGAACTATGTACTGGTCCACGGTGTGTGGCAGAGATAAGGGAACAAAAAGCAAGCAAGAAAGCTTCAAGAATGGCTTTCGCTCAAGTCTCAGAGCCTTTACAGTGTGAGTCACTATACTGTACAAGCTAAGCACTTGACAAATCTTCACACATTAGTTCCAAGTCACATTATCATCCAGTATTTTCAGGCCTAACAGCCTATGTCTGCAGTAAGAGGGCCTGACACTATTCTAGTCCAAATACTTTTCTTATTTACAGAATATCTGGAAGTGTGTGTGTATGAATATATATCTATATAGATATATATTTTATTTTTCATAGTTACATGCCTTTTTAGCATACACATATGTGATACTTTGTGAAGCTGGCAATAGAGATCACAGTAATTGTAATAATATTCTCTTAGGTAAAGAACAAGAGGTAAATCACACAGCCGTTGTCCCAAAACTTCAACTATGTAAGATATATTATCACTCCCATGTCTGTTAATCGTTAGGCAAAGCAACCCAGAAGAAGGTAAGATTTTAGGTCATAACAGAAAAGGCAAACATTCAGACCACCTGTTGGCATACCTGAAGGGAACTGCTTCCTTTACATTTGGAAACATTTATCTATGTATGTGTTTGTGTGCACAGGTGCCATGCTGCACCTGTGGAGGTCAAGGGGCAACTTGGGGGATTCTGCTAGCTCTCTCCTTCCACTTTATTGGCTCTGAAGACCTCAATTCATCAACAAGTGCCTTCACTGTCCCGAAAAATATCCAGACTTTATGTGAAACTAAAAGCATACAAATTCCAGGAGAAATTATAGGTGACAATGTATCTAATGAGGGGGGGGGCGAATAGAGAAGACCCTCTCAAATGTCATATTAAATGGAAGAAATCATAAAGGACTGTGTAAAATTAAAATTTTGTGTGTACTGATAGTCTAACTCAAAAATGTTGGTGAGATATTTGAAGCATACATGAAAATGCGAGTTAGTATTCCTTAATATATCGTGGAGTTTTACAGACATAAAAGAAAAAGTATCTTGGCACTGGACAGGGCCTGGACTCGGCAGTTAGAAGCATGAGCTGCTCCAATAGAGTGCTGAGGTTCACTTCCAAGAACCCATACAGAATCTTTACAACTGTCTATAATCCCAGCTCCAGGGGACCCCGCACCCTCTTCTGGCCTCCTCATCAGGTGCACAGGTACCCACACACAAACATTCAGGAAGGCACTTATTTATTTATTTATATTTATTTATTGAGACAGGGTTTCTTTATGTAGCCTGTAGGCTGTTCTGGAACTCAGCCTATAGACCACACTGACCTTGAACTCAGAGATCTGCCTTTCTTTGCCTCCCAAGTGCTGGGACTAAAGGTGTGCACCACCACTGGCCAGCAATACACACATAATTTAATTAAATAAACAATAAAAAGAAAAGGGAAAAGAGACCTCAATAGAAAGTAGGGCAAAGGGCATAAAGACTAATTTATGTAAAAAAGTGTTTTTTTGTACAATATACACACATACATATTATACATATATTAAGGATGTAACTCACTGATGATGCTGAAATGTGAGGTACAATGATATGGTGTTTCTGTTTTCTTTTGGGTTTGCTCATCAGATGAGAAACATAAGGAAAAGCACCAAGAAGACTGTCACTGTCCCTGATTATATAAGAGTATGGGTACAGCATCCCCGGACTATTCAAGCCATCTGTCCCGAAGGGGCTCAGCTGTGAGTCACTTTCCACCTAGACTCTATGTTTGTCCGTGTGCATTTCTTGTTGTTAAAGAAAATTATTGCAGGACTCAGAGAACGGTAGAAAGCCATTTCATGAGTGTTAGGAGCAGTCCAGGCCATTGGGAATACCTTAAATATTAACCTGTTAATTTATGATCGAATGCCTTCAGGCGCACAGACGTATGATAGACCGCTATGGAGCCACTGCAGGTCATGGTGTATAACAATGAAGGATTTGTGAAGGGTTTGCAGTAAGTATTCTTGTGACTTTTCTTTCATGCATTCTAGAGAATTCCAAGCAGAAGCAAAGTTGATCAACTGACTTCAGCCGTCACCTAGCTGCAGTAATCCTTAGCGGGCGTCCAGTCATGCTTGACCGACTTTCGCTTACTTCTTCTCATGCTATTTGAACTGAAAGTTCTGAAAACAAACTCTTTCATTTGCCCACAAATGTCTCAGCAGCCATCGCTTTTTTATTGGCTGTTTAAACAATATTAAGTTTTATATTAAAACAACAGCAATTTACCACTATTATCAAAGTACCCAGTTGCTGTTAAAATGATCCTGTTTCCCAAGTCTCTTACAATATCCAAGTAAGTCTCACATGTAATTGATCAGTGGTGGGTCTCCTAAGTTCCTTCTGATCTACAGGCTTCCTGCCATCTAGGTCTCTTCTCTTGTAAATTAGTTGTTGCTGATTTACCCTAACGTTTTCTACAATCTAGTTACTTGGCGTACTCTTCTGGGATGCTTGAACACATTCTTCTTCTTTTTCTTTCTTTCCCATAAGCTTGCAGTTCATTCTAGAAGCTTTGTCCCCTTCAGAGTTAATTTTTTGGCAGGACTGCTTTATAGATGGTCGAGGGTGCTTCCATCTGTCTTGGTGATGTCAGCAGCCTTTGGTGTTCATTGACCAGATTCATCATTGCCCCAGAGGTGGTAGGGAGGTGATAGTCCATCATGCCTTCTTCACTCTCCAGCAGAATACTTCTCTAAAGACAAATGACCCCTCATGAGCTCCTTGGTTATCTTAAAAAGGTAGGGTCCATTTTTGACATTCTTCCTTTCTCTTGCCAGATCTCCAAAACATGAGCTGGCCCTTAGCATCGCCCAGAAGCAAGCAAGGCTGTCTGAGTGTGTGTGTGTGTGCATGTGTACATGCATGTATGTGTGTGTGTTTAAGAACCATTCATGAGGGGTTAGAGAGATGGCTCAAGGTTAAGAGCATATAAAGCTCTATATTTGGTTTGTAGCATCCACACTGGGCAACTTTCAACTGTCTTTGACTCCAGTTTAGGGGATTCCAAGTTGGCTTCTTGGGTACTTGCACTCACGTGCACACACCCTAGACCCCCACATACATGATTAAAAATAGTGCAAGTCAATAAGAAAAGGATATTAGTGAACTTATGAATTTAAACTTATCTAGTGTATTGCCACTTACTTCAAGTATTAATTAAATTTATTTTCAAATTATCTGGTCTTTGGCCAGCATGAACATTTTCACATCGATTCCCAAGCCTTCTGGAGTCTCTTTTCTTTTGATAACAAATGATGTTCCAGAGATGAACATCATGGTACCAGCATGCAACTCCAACACTCTTGAGGCTGAGGCAGGAGAATTTTGAGCTTAAGGTATACTGGACAATATGGTTTGAGGACAGCTTGGGTTAGATGGGAGCAAGACCCTGTCTCAAAGAAAAAAAAAAAAACAAAAACCAACAACAACAAAACAAACCCAAATAAACAAAAAATAGTCAACCAAACACCAATGAAATGAATGTTCCAGCTTGAGATTATTTATATCTATCAAAATATAGAACTAAAATTACTGAGAACACCTGTTCCATCTTGGGATTTATTTATTTGTTGCTTAATTTTAAGTAGCGAGTTTTAGAATTCAGTCTTATCACTATGGATTCTTCATTTACTATGACATTAATTTAGCTTTTTTTGCCCATTTGGAATGACCAGAAATTTGCAATCTTTAAAAGGAAATTCATTATGCGTTTCTATCAACCCTGTTGCACCTGCAGAACTGCAGAGCTGGCTCCGTGGTTAAAAGCGCAGAGTACTCCTGCAGAGGACCTCCCTCAGTTCCCTTCCCAGAACCCATGCTGGGACCTCACAGGTGTATGGCATTGCAGCTCCGAGGAACCAGATCCCTCCGGTTCTCATAGACACTTCGCTCTGCTTCCCTACACACACACAATTCAATATAAAATCTTAAAAAACAAGACACGCTCACGTTTTACTTAACCTCATCTAGTTCCTGTGTCTCTTTTCTTCCATTATAGACAATACCATAGAAATTATTTAATAATTCTCAAAAATAACAATAACATTTACATTTGATGTAAATAATTATAGATATATAGCAGACATACGCATATCTATATATATGCATATATTTTATTTTTTGGTTTTTAGAGGCAGGGTTTCTCTGTAGCTTTGGAGTCTGTCCTGGAACTAGCTCTTGTAGACCAGGCTGGCCTCGAACTCACAGAGATCCACCTGCCTCTGCCTCCCGAGTGCTGGGATTAAAGGTGTGCGCCACCACTGCCCAGCGTTACTCTATATTTTATATAATTATAAAAACCAACCAGTGAGCAGTAAGTGTTAGCAGTAATAATTCTTTTTTGTCATTGTTGTTGTTTGGTTGGTTGACTTGGTTTTGATTTTATTTTCGAGACAGGGTTTCTCTATGTAACAGTCCTAGCTGTCCTGGAACTTTCTTTGTAGACCAGGCTGGCCTCGAACTCAGAGACCTGCCTGCATCTGCCTACCAAGTGATGGGATTAAAGGCATGAACCACCACTGCCTGGCAGCAGCAATGACTTTTTATGATGAAATGAAGCATAAATTAATTTTATTTTCTTTTTCTTTATTTTTTTATTATTTACAAAATGTCCCCAATGAGCCTATTTTTCTTTTTTGGCAGGAGAAAAAACATCACTAAGAACCCCCCAAAATAAACCAGATGGTATAAATCGCAATATTATAAACTACCCATCTTATACGTGGGCAGAATAATGATAAGCTATGACATCTGTTACGTGCTGTCCTATTTACAAAGTATTTATTATCTTCCATGATCACTTCAACGTATTTGTGAGATAGTCAGGATAGAAATATTGTTTTATGTCAGAAAACCTGTCTTAGGTGTGACGGTGCATGTCTCTAATGCTAGCCCTTGAAGACAGAGACAGGTGGCTCTCCGTGAGTTCACGGTAAACAAGAAAGGAAATGGACTCAGGGTAAAAATTAGGGCTGCCCACTTGTTGACTAGTGTCCTCCCCCATGCATAAAGCGAGCTCTGAACAGTTTGGCGGTGGTCATAATCGTGCGGTTAGATAGTAGGGGAATACCTATGCTGTCCGTCTTGTTGGCTAAGATGATGTCCCAGAACTTCCTTCAGTCTGGGACCTGAGGGTTCACATAAATGCCAACGTATTTTTTTTTTTTTTTTTGGTTTTTCGAGACAGGGTTTCTCTGTGGCTTTGGAGCCTGTCCTGGAACTAGCTCTGTAGACCAGGTTGGCCTCAAACTCACAGAGATCCGCCTGCCTCTGCCTCCCGAGTGCTGGGATTAAAGGCGTGCGCCACCATCGCCCGGCCCAATATTTTTTAAAGTACATAACTAAACCTATTTGTATGAATGACCATTAGGATCCCAGATATGCCTGGATATTGAAGAGAAATTTCACAAGATAAATGGTGCTTGAATTCAGTCTTATGTGTACACAGCATGAGAAACTCGGGTGTTCTGTTATTCCTCCAGAAACTTGCAAGGAACTTGGGGGAGGAACTCTGCCCTGTCTCTCTCTAGCTCCCCTTCTCTGCCTTAGTGAGCCCACTAGCACTTTGTCCTGAATGGCCCAACAACCAATGACTTGATGTTGCTCTTTAGGGGGACCTGCAGGTGGATGGACATGTCTGTGAAACCGCAAGGGCTTTACTCAGATTTGTCCCACAGTGGGGTGGGAAGAAGGTTGGTGTTGGGGCATGGGAAAGACACTACATAGCATCACTTCATAGCAGTGATGGGATCTAAACCAGTAAAGACCAGAAAAGACCAAACACAGGCCAAAGGGGACATTTTAAACTTCATGTCTTGACATAACATCTCCCAGCTCAGCCTGTTCGGGCACTGGGACAGAATCCAAATCAGGAGGGCAACTGGGAGGGCGGTAGTTCCTTTGTCTCAATAGCCTGCGGGCAGCAAGCAAGGTAGACCCTTTGTTTACAAGCTACCCAAGCAGCACGGAGATCCGATCTGGGCACCAGGAGAGCCATCATTGGGGTGAGTGAGTTTCTGACCCACGGCAGCAGCCCTGGACAGGGAACTCAGACGCTCCTCATCCCTCCTACACTTCCTGGCCATCCTGCAGGGGCTATACTGCCCGATACCTCCTCTCTCTTCCTATCCCACCCAGCTTGCATCCAGAACCCTCCCCCCGTCTGCCTCCCTCCCCTCTTTGGCCACATAACATCTCCCAGCTCAGCCTGTTCGGGCACTGGGACAGAATCCGAATCTGGAGGGCAACCAGGAGGGCAGTAGTTCCTTTGTCTCAATAGCCTGCCTGCAGCAAGCAAGGTAGGCCCTTTGTTTACGAGCTACCCAAGCAGCACAGAGATCTGATCTAGGCACCAGGAGAGCCATCACTGGGGAGTGACATCACTGGGAATGTACATCAGTGGGCAAGGAGACCTGATCCTGTAAAAGAAGATCCATAGGGGAGCATTCGGGGGAAGAGATGGGCAGGCGCCAATGCAAGAATTCACCCAACAATCTGAAAAACAACATGAAACCACCAGAACCCAGCGACCTCACAACAGGAGGACATGAACACCTTAATCAAGAAGAAGTAGAAAAAATTGACTTTATGAAAGTGATAGAGGCCCTTAAACAGCATGTAAAAAACGCCCTTATAGAAATGGATGAGAAGTATAACAGAAAGTTTGAAGAATTGAGTAAATCAGTGAATGATACCCTAGGAAACCAAGGGAAAACAATCAAGCAGATAATGGAAACAGTTCAAGACTTGAAAACCGAAATGGAGGGAAGGAATAAAACACAAACAGAGGGCTGGCTGGACATGGAAAATCTAGGTAAACGAATAGAGACTACAGAAACAAGCATAACCAGCAGAATACAAGAGATAGAAGAAATAATCTCAGATTCTGAAGATAACATAGAGAAAATAAATGCACTGATCAAAGAAAACAGCAAATCCAACAAACTCTCACCACAAAACATTCAGGAAATCTGGGTCACAATAAAAAGACCAAACCTAAGAATAATAGGAGTAGAAGAAGGAGAAGAAGTGCAGCTCAAAGGTCCAGAAAATATATTTAATAAGATTATAGAAGAAAACTTTCCCAACCTAAAGAAAAATATACCTATGAAGGTTCAAGAAGCATACAGAACACCGAATAGACTGGATCAAAAAAAAACCATCCCCTCGCCATATAATAATCTAAACTTCATGTCTTATTTTTTTTTCTTTTAACAAAGCTATTCATGAGCACAGTTTTCAAAAGTCAAACACTCTGCCTGGATCTGGTGCAAATAGAAGTCCCTCGTCTACAGGTCACCATCTAACCCTGCTCGACAAAGGCAACAACTCCCGTTTCAGTCATCTCTTACAATGTTCATTTATTTCCACATTTCTAAATAACCCGCCTCCTTTGAAATATCTTGATTGTTTTCACTTTTTGAGAGGACTTCACACTGTTGAAGAATATGTAGGAAATCCATTGGTAGTTTTCAAAAGCACAGTTGAGGGATATGTCTTTCCTTACCCTCTCCGTGAACTTATATAATGAAACAGTTAAATGTTAGTGTCTTCATTACAATGGATTTGTCAAATTGCTCCCAGGTAAGCTGTATCACATACATATATCTCTCCAGTGTTAAGTATGGTCTTCTCCCCACTTATGTCCCCTTTTGCTTTTTCATGGTTGCTCAACATTTGGGGATTGATATTACTTGATCCCCTAAGCTGTAAACCTGCCCATATACCCCATCAATAAAATAACCTATCTTTTTTTCTTTTTTTTTTTCTTTTTGTTTCTTTCTTGCCTAATAGAACTTCATTTCCCATTGTCCCACTGTCCCAGTGCGGGCTGGCTGTGTTCTGGGCCCTCTTGGGATCTCCTTTTACCTCATTCCTGGGAGTTCTGTTCTGGTATGTTCGGCTCTGAGGACTCCACATCCTCGTCTTTTCTCTCCCCTTCATGAAAGACTGTATGGAAGCAAGGATCTGACTGCACTTAGAACTCTAGACAGAAATAATTTCTCTATCGCCCTCATGATGTTGATGGCCTCATGTCTCCTTTCTTCTATGAGCTGTTAAAGGGGTTCAGTGGTAATTGTCTTTTTGTCCTGTTCTGTATTGTGACAATGTGATTCCCCTTCTCCGGAAGCTTTTAAGAGCACTTCAGTTTCCCATATTGAAAAAATAATATTGCATGTATTTATTTTTCTCTCTCTCCCCCCTCCTGTGTGTGTGTGTGTGTGGTGTGTGTGTGTGTGTGTGTGTGTGTGTGCACAGTGACTGAGTGGTGGCCAGGCATAAGCTGCTGGAGTTGGCTCTCTCCACCAACTCCATCTACCACCAAGGTCCCAAGGGTTAACTCAGGTGGTCAAGCTTAGAGCCATCTCTCCTGCCCCCTTTTCCTAGCTCTTTATTTCAGAGGTCACAGGATGCTCGCTGTGGGCCTTATTTCATCCACTGTACTGGGCTATTGTTGGTTTTTTCGACTCTAGAAAAATCTGAGATTTGCTTTATTTCACTGATAATTTTCTTCTTCATTTCCAAAATTTGCCATATTCAAATACTAGGGCTTGCAGACTGCCTCTCATTTTTCAATCTTCTCCTCCTTATTTTCCATATTCTTGTCTTTCTGTTCTACTTTTGGGAGATTTTTTTGTCAGTTTTGCCTACTAACCCTTCTGTTGACATTTTCACTCCCGCTGTTGCGTTTTTAATTGTCAGGAGCCTCTTTTAGCTGGCTGAATGCTTCTCTTTAAATAGCCTCCTTGCTTCATGTGTGCACATCTCAAAGGATGCTAGCAATTTATTTTATGAGCTGTTCTATCGACGCTGTTCTCATCACTCTCTATGCTCTTTGAGGTTTGTTTATGCATTCTTTGGCAATTTCATACACGTATATAGTGGATGATTGCCATATTCAATCCTAATTCCCCCTTACCCACACCCAATCACTCCGGAAACCTGTCTTTTCCAACATGTCCCCTCTTATTTTTGTGGTTTTTTTTCTTTAAATAATCCACTGAGTATCACTAGAGTTGCTTGCAAATGCATGGAATAAAGGCTTTTTCTTTTTGCACTAAATTCAGGGTTATTAAGAAACCCTGTCTTAATACAGATTGAGAGGGAGAGTACAAACTTTGAGACTTTTTAAAATGTTGCTTTGCTTTTTGAGTTTGCCTGTCTGCATTAATGACGATGCTCATATTTAGATGGTCTAGATGTGTACACACATAATCAACCCCAAAAGAGTTGGATAGTCCAAGATTATCCAGAGTAATGCCCATTGCTGGTAGGTTCTGTTATAGCATGCTCTGGCCAGGTTGAGGGGGCAGGCACCCAGGAGAGTGCAATAGAGGGGTGGAGCTGAAGACTGTCAATCACCCTTTCCCTTCTAAGCTCCTCCCAGACCACTGTTGATAGGAGGGCCTCCAGCTTTCCATTTCCCAGGATCCCTGGGACTCTGCAGCCATAGTCAGATACCCACAGACTTTCCATACAGAGAGCTGAAGATGCACAATCTCAGATCAGTTCTTGTTCATCAACTGCAGTTCTCAAGTGCTATTGTCTTCTTGGCTCTTCCTTTCCCTTGGTGGCTATGTGTCTTTTTAGCATTTCTTTCTCAAGTTGGTAGTTATTACAGAAGAAACAAGAATTGAACATGCATTCCATTCCCATGAGCGGCAGGAGACTAAGGCAGAAACTTCACTCAGCTGCTGCCGCCCCTCGCCCCCTGGGACCTGGAGCCCCTTCCTGAGTAACACTATGGCTCTATCTACTATTCCCTGGCTGTGGATGAGCTGGAGGTCCTTAGTGCCCTCATTATTGTAGTGCAGATAACCATGTCTGTCTTCTAGTTGCGAGAACAACCAGGATAATGTCTGGTCTGTAATCCTAGTTTCTCCTTTTGTGAAGTGTACCTACAAATGCCGGTTACGTATACTTGTGACATTATCATTTCTGGCTGTATTGGTGACCAGGCTTATTGGGATATTGTTAGAGATAATGCAGCCTACATGGGAATGAGAGGATCCTCCTTTCTAAACATTGTAATGAAACATCCTAGCCTATAAAAGACAACAGGGTAGACGATGGTGGTGATGGTAGTTAATATTTATCAGGAGCTTGTTATGCGTCGAGAGGCTTCCTATGCCATCTCAATTGAGAGCGTGACATCTCTGTACATGTATACCCTTGCTATGTTGTTCCACAAAGGAGCAAACTGAGGCACAGAGATGTTAAATCTTTAGGTCAATATCACACAACAAAGATATGGCAGGTCACACGATTAGAATGTCTAGTTTACCCCCAGAGTGATGGGGTAAGACCAGACCAGACCAGAGCTTCTCAAACTTTAACATGTCACAAATCACAGAGCCTCTTGTTATAGAGCAGATACAGTTATGTTTTGTTATAGCGCAGGCTCAGCAGGCCTGGTATGGGGCTGCAGTCCGCATATCCAACTAGCTCCCAGGTGACACCTGTGATGCTACCACAAGGACTACATTTCATGTGGTAATCTTGATGGATGTCACATTGCATGGAACCTTGCTTCCTAAGGGCACCAATGAGACCATAAGAACCATGATGTGCCCAACATCTCTTCCTATGTGCCTATCCAGGACCATGGACATGCCCGTTTTCACCACACCCTTGCTCAGGACACCTTGGAATGGCTCTACCACTGTCTTCCCACTGCTCTGAGGGCAAGATTCTCACTGCTTGCCATTGTCTTCCGAGGGAGCCAAGGGTAACCTGGCATTTATTGTTCACGCCGATTCTAGTCTCTTCTCTGAACACAACACTGGCTTTCTGAGCTGGTCCTCAGGTGTGGGGCCAGAAAGATGGCTCAGGGGCTAAAAGGCCTTGTTGTCTAAAATGATGACCTCAGTGCTATTTCTAGGACATACATGACAGAAAGCACCAGATACCACGAGTTGTCTTCTGATTTTCACATGCGTGCAGTTGCAAACATGCACATGCCCACACACATACACACTACATGTAAGAATTTTAACAATAAAAACCATTGCAATATGTGGAAATATTTCTCTGAGGCCCTCAGCAGGCTTGGGCCATGTCACCTAAACGGAAATGTGTAGAAGACCCTGTCACTCTGGGTTGCCTAGACCCCAGCCAGCCCTTTCTGTACCCTGGATCTCAGAAGTCTCCTTGCAAGAGCAACTCTGCCAGCTTCTGCCTAGAGTCTATGACCTAGAAATATAACATTTGCTCTCTGACTTCTTTCTCTTTCTTTGGCCACTGGATCAACTCTCCTGGAGTTCACTACCCTGAAAGCAAGCCAACTGGAGTCAACTTCCAGGCAGGCAAAGTCGGTGGTGTCTGTGAATTCAGCAGATACAAGGCTACTATATGTGAGTCTCAGCCTAGGCTCTCTGTGCCTGGCTTTTTCTGTGGGTTCTCAAGGACCACACTCAGGTCTTGTGTGGAAAGCGTTTTATTGACTGAACCATCTCCCCAGCCTCCATTTATTATTTTTTACATATCTGGAGGGAAGGAAATCAGTATGCCCAAGAGTCTTCTACACTCCATGTTCCCTGCCTCACTATGCACAAGGAAGCTGCAGTCACCTTTTGTAAGGGGTGTGTGCCCTGTGCGTTGGCCCAGCCCTCCAGGGTCCCCATGAGCTGGCTATTTCACTCCAGTCCTGGAAGAATGAGTGCTTGTGATCTCTGGCTGGCAGGCACATGGATGAGCCACACACTGTCAGGTAAGTACTTATCCTTTCTAAGACCCAGGGTCCAGATTGCTCAGTGGGGATAAGAAACGCTCACATTATTGCACAGGCTGCATTACTGTGCCAGGGGGCTCGGCAGCCTTCTGGGGAAGAAGGGGAGAATGTTAGGTTTTGCAGAAACCTATGGTTTCTTCATTTTCTTTCTTCTTCTTCCTCCTCTGCTTCTCAGATAGGGTTACATGTTTTCCAGGCTGGCCTTGAGCTCCATAAGTAGCCAAGGATAGCCTCAAACTTCTGATCCTCCTCCTTTTTATGCCCCTATTTAGGGATTGAACTCAGGACTTCAAGTGTGCTAGGTAATCATTCTGCCCACTGAAGTACCTCCCAAAGTTACATGTTCTTATGTTTATTATCCTTAACTTCAAAATTAATTTGTTTTGAAAAAATAGAAAATGTAAACAGTCTTCAGCTCCGAGGCTATATGAAGACAGACAGCAGGTAGATTGCCCCTGACCAAAGTTTACGAAGCCAGAGCACTTATGAAGTCTATGATAACACCTGGCACCTGGCAAATATCAATACATGTTTCTTCTGCTCAGCACAACACCAGGCCTCTCCCTCTCAGACACGGGTGGATACCACAGTGCCCATCAGAACTCTCGCTGTTGTCCTGACTGTCCCCAACAATACGGGTGCGGAGGTGGGGGAGCAGCGTTGCCTGTTGAGGCACGTCCTTCTGAGGGAAAAACCTGTGTGGTGTGTCGTGAGCTCCAAGGCAGCGTGACAAACGTGGTGTGACCATGTCACCACCGTGAAACCAGAGCCGTTGTTTAAGCCAATTGCTAAATCGTATCTCCATTCCCATTCCTCTGCCCATACCGTTGCCAAACAATCAAATCTGGACGGGGCATTGGAGGCTCTGAAGTCTGCTGAGCGACTCTTCATGCTCACAGCTCTCCCCCTCCTTTGTTTTTGTTATTTAACTCCCCTCTTCCCCGCCCCCACCAGCTCAAGCTGCGTTATTTATTATTTAACTTGAATGCTGGGGATGTAGCTCCAGATGAAAAGCATTTGACAACATAAAATTGCATTGTGTTATGTGACTCTCATGCATGCAGCTTGGCATAATTAAGGCAAGAGAGGCCCGATATTGTTTTCCTATTCAAAGACTACGATGACGATATCTAAAGAAATGCCAGTCATTTTCTGTGTTGTCCACAGAACCCAAGGAGAATACGCATTTACATACAAGAGCCAAAGACCATGTCAAACGATTGTCCAAAAGACACATGTACTTTTTTCTCTTGTTATTTACCAAGAAAGGAAACAAAGTTATATTGAGGCGCATAAGCCAAGTTTCTAGAATATTTCGCCTTAAATTTTCTTGACTCAGGCATGCAGTAGGTAAATTATGTTTATGGGGATTCACCAATCTTAAGTTCTTTTGAAGAATGCTACTTAGATGCAATGGCGGCTCACTCTCATTGTGCACTTGACAGAATCTAGAGGCATCTGGCAAAGGGACCTGTGGGTATGCCTGTGGTGGGTCATCTTGATTATGATAATTGATCAGAATAGACTCATTTTCACTGTGGGCAGGAATTAGGCGGGAAAAACCCTGGGTCGAACAGAATGGGGAAAACTAGCTGGGCACTCACTCCTCCTTCTCTTCCCTGAATGCAGTGCGGCGAACCACTTCAAGCTGCAGCTGTCCTGACTTCTCTGAGATCATGGACTGTATCTTGAACTGGGAGCCACAATAAGCCCTTCCCCTCTTCTAAGTTGCTTTTGCCACGGCACTGTATCACACCAACAGGGAAAAGCACCTGAGCCAGAGATCTATGAAAGGGTTGGGTCCGATGCTGAGTGCCAGAATGAAGGGGTGGAAAAATGAAGGTTTCATAATGAAGAAGGTAGATGCATGAGACATACCGATTCAGCATCGCCACTAACTGGCACAGTTACAGCTGGAGTCTGTGCAGCAGGACGTCGGCGATATTTTAAATGCTTTTTTACTACAATGAATCCTTTTAACCTTCTCAGGCAATCCTAGGAGTTATATACTATTACAGATCTCCACAGATGGGGAAACTGAGGCCAGGCACAGAACAAACTCTTAATTACAGAAAAGTATTTATTACCTTGGGGGAATCAAGTTCTCTCTGCTGGCAAGACAGAAGGACCTTTCACACGGAGAAGGTGTATCTACCTCCCCCACACCAAGATGAATTGGTAACAGACCCAGAACACTTTCTTTAAAGAAAATGTTTTGTTTTATTTATAGGGTGTGTGTATGTGCACATGCTTTGGGCTCATGTGTGCACACTTCAGAGTCCACATGGAGGTCAGAGGACAGCTCGCAGGAGTCTATTCTCTCCTTCTATTAACTGTGTCCCAAGGATCAAATTTGGGTTATTAGGCTTGGTGGCAGACACCCTTAACTCAGCCATCTTGCCAGAAGAATGTCCGAAGCCCCACTCCTACCCTCGCCTATTTCGAGCAACACAGTGTTACAAATAGTTGTTTATTCAACATTAGTCTTTCCTGTGGTTCTGGAGACGTCAGGGTGTCTGTCTTGTGGACTGCCGTATGCCTAATGGCCAGCGTGTGCTTCAAGAGTAAATTTTGACATGAATGTAGAAATCTGGTCAAGGCAGAGGCGTGGATAGAGATTAAGGTGCTACTGGACAAAGGTTAAGGCTCAGCTCCACTCTCCACCCCATTAGCATTTTTAAAAAAAACCTCTCATTTCGCACTGCTCTCTCGCCGACAGGCCCACGGTATTCCTAAAAGGCTTTAAAAGCACGGTATTGTCAAAACTCCCATTACTGCATGTTTCAGTAACACTCTGCACATAGATCCGCAGCAATTACCTCGCGCACAGAACCCTACGCTGAATTCTGCACTTTACCCAAGATCGCCATTAATTAGCTGAAATGCTGTGGCTGCTGCATGCCGTGTGCCTCAAAGAGCAAAGCCGTGTGTGGCAAGAAGAGAACTTTCTTCTTCTCTTCTGCAGAAGAAAGTCATGCCAGCGGCCGTGCAGAAGCCCTTGGGCCGCCAGGCTGCTCTGGCAAAGCAGGCGGACCTGTGCAGAGAGGAGAATGTTTTGGCTTTGATAGACAGGTGAACAGAGATATCTCAAGCTGGGGGTAAAATGGAGAAACAAGATTACCCGTTTGCCAAGGTCTTTAAGATAGAGCCGGGAATGATTTGCAGATATTTTTTGTTATTATTTGGGCCCAGATCTGCTTTTGCTTGGAAAACAGTCCATCCCCAGCCTTTTTCTATTTTTGCTTGGAGATAGAGTCTGTCTTGTTTGCTAAGTTGCCTAAGCTGAACTTAAACTTACATTGTAGCCCAGGCTGGAGTTAAATCCCCCTGCCTCAGCTTCCTGAGCAGCTGGCATTATGGATACCTACCCCCATGCCTGGTTTAAGATGTCTTTGCACATATCCAATTGGAAATATCATCAACCTCGAAGATTTTTCTAGCTCATAGAGACATTGAGAGGAAAGGGGCAGGGTGTGGTAGCTTTTATCCCCACCAACAAAATCTTTATTAGGGAATTATGTTAAATATGATTCAGATGTTTGATATAAATATACTATTTCCTCTTGGAATTATTTCTCAGCGTGGAGACACTGATGGCTTCTTAACTACAGTCATGTGGGGAGTGAGGGATTACAACCCCTGCCCATCAAGAGCAGGCAGGGGAGCCCTGGCAGCAACACACGGTGTCCTTTGGGTGTCCAGTGAACCCCATGTTCACAAGAAAAGGTGGAGAGCTCCAGGGTGTCCTTGGATAGCGGCTGAACTTCAGGATGTTAAGTGGATGTACACAGAACACAAAATGGCAAATGTTGTGTCAACCTGACCTGAGTTCTGGTTTTGGCTGTACACCCTAGCAGCTGTGCGTCTCTGGGAAAACTGCAAGGCTTGCTGAGAAAGGCATTCCCTGCCCCCAGTGACTTCATTTTCAAACCAGAGTGCAGCATGTTCCTTTAGAGATACAACCAAAATGAATGAACGAACGAACGAACGAACGAATGAATGAATGAACGAACAAATAAACGGCTTGCCTGACTGCATCGGACAGAGGCTTCCATTTGGGAAGAGCCCATCACCCTCTGCCAAAGGCCTGACGCAATGGGAAATGTGAGATGCTTCCTTTTTTTTCCTTCATTCCACAAACATTTAGGGTGTGTTTACAGTGTGCCAACCACTATGCCAAATCCAGGACACCCCGGAGATCAAATGTCTGCATGGTTCTTTTGGGATGGCTTGTGGTTTGCTGGATTCTTCCGTCTACATCATCTAAGTGAGAAGAAACCAGCATTGGTGGAGACCCCACACTACAGACAGATATAGCTGAAGCTAAGAACCAGCAAATTTGGGGCATGCATGGTGCCAAAAGTTAGCTTCAGACAGCATTCGAGGGACACTGTTCCTGTGAGGCCTTCCCAACGCGGCACCAATATCACCCACCTCGGTTTAGTGTTAGGGAGCAAAAGACTTTTGCTTTCTCAGGTGCTTGTGCATTTTGCAAAACAGACACATTAATTATTATCCTTTCATTTCACTGATGCTATTGAAAACCTGGCCAGATTTGGCGGCCCACTCAAGAACACCCGTCTACACAGGCCAGAGCAGATGCCGAGTTACAGGACCCTTGCATGGGCAGGTAATACCGCCCATAATTCCTGCCTCAGTACTTTCCGATTGGGGAACTTTGAGCTCTGTGGTCTTAAACTATTTCCATAACCGATGCCGGTTATAATTACATTCCAGTTAATAGGCCATTCTGCAGCAAAACTTGAGCACACAATGAGCAAAGGCTTGCCGGCTTGGCGCGTTATTTATGGACAACCCCGAGGACTGCTCCCTCTACATCCGCTGCAGAACTATGCGCTCATATATGCAAGCTGGCTACTCAGCTTCATTTTTCTCTGTGTTCCCTCAGCAAGAATGGGGAAAGAAACTTCCAGCATATGGAAGCATTTCTACACTCTAAGATTTTTCAGGGTGAGGGTGGGGTGGGAGGGTGGGAGCATAATTTGCAGCTGTGTGTCAGAAGAAATATGTATTTCAGAGTGAGGCTGATTAGGCCAGGTTCCACGTGGCAAAAGTCATCTTCAGAAAAGCATTTTTTTTAAAAAAAAATTCAATTTTGCCCCCAATTCAGCATTTGTGAAATAAGTACTTCTCAGTCTGTTCAACATTTGCCAAGACACAAATCACAAACAGCTCTGGGCCTTGATTATCACTGTGGTCTGCTCTAACGTGTGCTCCACTGGGCCTGCACAGGCATGGACCAGAAGATGAAGGCTTCCCTTAAGTATCTGTGGCCACACTGACTTTTATTTTTATTGCATTGGTTCCTGTGGACATGTGCATGTTGTGGGGGACCTCACATGTGTACATGCATAAATATAGAGCCCAGTTTCTCACTCTGCTTCTCTTCACCTTCATTCTCTGAGACAAGGTCGCTTCACTAAGCCTGGAGTTACGTGGCTGAGGGGCTCCTCTTCTCCCCTCTACCTTCCCAGTTCTGTGTTTGGAGGTGTGCAGGCCACACCCCATTTATATGGTGCTAGAGACTAAACCTCGAGCTTGGCGCATGCTAAACCAACTCCCCTAAAAACTGAGCTATCTCCCTAGCCCATCACACTGAAGATTTTTTTTAAAGTAAATTAAGAGACTGAGTGTGTAACCATGATCTGTGTGGATGCCCCATTTAACTTAGTATGCACAACATAACAATGTCATGAACAAACCTATACACAATACATTTTCCTAGTCTCTAGAGAACAGAGGCTCCCCAACTGCCAAGGGCACAGCAGACAATGCAATACAGACTTCCAGGGCTTTAAGAAGTCTCTGTTTGTCTCCTTACATAGCCCGCTTCCCCTTGAGCGGCGTCCATCTCTTCAGGCACTACTTGTCCTCCTCAGTTAAAGATGGGTCAGGTGTACCCGTCCTCACTTGCCAATTAGTAACGTATAGACCCGAAGAAATCAGGGGCGTCTGCATGATGTGGAAGGGCTCATGGGTAATTCTGGGCCAGCAGGCCCAATGCACACTGAAGATTTCACCCCCACTTTGCTGTTTCAAGGGTGCTTGCGGAGAAAGCAAAGGTGAGAGCTCTCCTTCCACTTAAAGATTTACCAAGGGCCCTCAGACCCTCGGCTTTCTTCCTGCTGTTCCAGGCTATGTACCACTAGGAGCTGTTATTATTCGTTTTACATGGGAGAAAACTGAAAAAAGAGGGAAGGGTGAAGAGAAGGAAGAAGAGGGGGTAGGAAGAAGAAGAGAAGGAGAAAAAGGAAGGAGAGCAGGAAGAGAAAGAGTTGACTTTTCTTAGGTCACAGAGAGAGAGAAGGAAGCAGCAGGCATCCCAGGGCTCTTCCTGGGATTAGGGGATTAAGAAGGTGAGCATTTGCTCTCCCTGCCTCCATTTCTGGTACCCTGGGAATTCTGCACCATCACAGCTCTGTCCAGCCAGACAAGAACCCAAAGGGTCTTTTGTTTTTGATTTTTAAATTCCACTGCCTTTCCCACCTGCCATGTAAGTCAATTTTGTAAATGCCTCAGGATCCTAACACCAGAGCTTAGAGCAGAGGTTCTCAACCTGTGGGTCGCAACCCCTCTAGGATGGCACACCAGATCTCCTACATACCAGATACTTACATTACAATTCATAACCATGGAAAGATCACAGTCATGAGATGGCGATAAAATAATTTTGGGGTCACCGCAACATGAGGAACTGTGTTAAAGGGTCCCAGCATCATGAAGGTTGAGATCCACCGACTTAAAGCATTTATAAGAATCCAGGAGGATTTAATGATTCCTTACGTCTGACATGGCCGTTGGAAAGTTCACATTTTTATATCCTTTTCCGAATGAGGTTGACCTGGAAATCAGAGTTGGTGACTTTGGCAACTCTTGCCTCCCTCCCGCCCCATCCCACAGCCCTTCTCTTCTGCCAGAGGGACTGGCACAGTGCCTGGCGCTTAGTAGGCAGGAAAGAGTCACAGCTTTGCTTCCCCATCATTTTATTCTTACTGAATTTCTCCTTCATGCACAACATGGCCAAGACTATTGAGTGTTGGTTTAGAGAATTATCAATCATGCACATCGTCCCTAACAAAGTCGTTCTTTATAGCAAAAGCTGAACAGATATTACCCACCATGCCACCGCTACTCAGGTAATATGCAGGTCAGTGAACTGCAGGGCCAACAACACTCCATAGTAAGGGCACTGGCAGCTGTATGAGGAGACATACCCGACTCCCCAGGACATTTGCGTTTCTTATAATTTCACTTTTTAAAATAAGGCAAGTCAGTGAATAGACAGTAAGACATGCCTACATTATTATGCCACGGTTATTTATTTATTTATTTTTGGTGTGTGCATACGTGGTGTGACTGGGGTGTGTGGCAGGCGGGTGCATGCAGCCATGCATGCGTATGTGAAAGCCGGGAGAAGACTGGGTGTCTCCCTCTAGCTCTTTCCACCTTATGTCTGAGAGAGGGCGTGTCTCTTGAACCCAAAGCATGCTGCTTTAGCTAGATGGGCTGATCAATGAGATCCTGGAATCTGCCCATCTCTGCTGATCAATGTTGGGGTAACAGATTAGTCACACTCAATTAGCCTAGCTTTGAAAAAAAAAAATCTAAGGACTGGGGATTTGAACTCAGCTGCTCTGCCTTCCATAACAAGTGAGCTACTTCTTTAGCCCTGATTTTTCCTATACTACAAGAGCATTAATTTGAAGAAAACAAATCTTTTTTTTAGGATAAAATGAAAATTGATTATAATGGGGAAAAATTAAGCTCCTGTAGTTTTGGGGTACATGGTAAGCGAGCAGGAGGAAATGGGAAACACAATCTATTGTTGTTTGAACCTAAAGATACTTCAAAGTCATTTTCTGGGTCTTCCTGCAGCTCTACAAGATCTATGCATGGTGGCTTCTATTATACCTATTTTACAGGGAAGGGAACTGAGGCTCAAGGTGACAGATCCAGAAACTGGTAATGGAGCCCGCCTCCAATCTGTGACCTATTTGGGGGTTCCTTGCAGCACCCCTCCCTGCCATGTATAGAATTTCCAGTGTTCAGCTCTCCAAACTGAAAACCACCACCTTATAATGAAAAGGGAAAAGAGACTTCATCAGACGTGACCCAAAACAAAACTCTAATTCAAAATCATTTACCTTCTTCTCTGCCACCTGAGACCTCCAGACAGCAGCCAGGGCTCACTGGAGAAAGACTTACTGACATCATCTGGCTGACTGACTTGTCAGGACCGGCATTTACAGAGGCCATGCTGTCAAAGGACTAACCAGTCACCAACACTTAAAACCACACTAGCACAAGCACCCATGCCCATACTCAAAACTCCCAGTCCTGGGGTTTGAGCAAACACTGGCTGCCTCCTTCCCCCTCTGGCTGTGGCTTCAGACTGCCAAGCACCCTGGGAAGCCAGAGCTCTGTGTGTCCTTATGATGCAAGAAGCAGAAAGAGCCTCTGGCTGAAATTCTTGTGTCTCATCTTTGGCCACCAAGCATTCTCTGGATACAGGCGTATTTCTAAGGACCACAAAGGGAAGAAATCGTGGCATAAGAGATCAGTCAGCGGGCTACAGAAAACAAACTTCTGCACACCCGAAAATTCATTAAAAAATGAAAGGCAAGTAGCATGAAGAAAATATTTCTAATAGAAGCTACAAAGGCCTAATATCATTAGTAGGAATGAATCTTTCATGAATTGAAAAAAGAAGAAATCAGCATAAAAATGGACAAGGGCCACGAACAGAAAATTAAGAGTATAGACAATCTGCAACGAACATGAAAAAGAGTTTCATCTCAGAAATCATCAAAGCAATGCAAATTAAATTAATATGAACAGACTAATGCTTGCAAACTCTTCGTCAAAGGTAAAAAAGATAAATTCCAGTGTCTGTAAGCTTGTGGGATGTGTTTCTCCATGTCTCAGCTTGATGCATACAGACTTGTCCCATGACTGCTCTGCCTTGTGCTGCTTTGACTCTAAAATGTTTTAAAGTGTTGATGTTCTCTGACCCATTAATTCTAAATCATAATGAAGTATGAGTTATGTTTATCCTGGCCTTGTTTACATTAACGAAACCTGGGTTCATAGGAAGCTAAATTCCCAGAAAGAGAATTATTTAAATAAATTACAACATGTGTATTGCTACACAGTCACAAAAAAATATAACGAATGTTTGGAATGGCATTAGGAAGTGCCCGGCATATTTAATGGATAAATATGCACACACAAGCACAGAGGTATAATATAATCCCAATTGCTTAAAAGACTCTCCCGTAACCAATGCATATACCAAAGAGAAGGAAACTCTAGAGTGTGCAACAGTGATTCCGAAGAAAAGGAATGTGATATTACAGCAATATGAAATGTGGCCGCCTGTGTTGGGAAACTCTCCAAGGAAGTAAACCATTCACGGGAGCAAACTGTGTCGGATCTAGGTCTTAACCGGGAACTGAAGCTAGACACGCGCATTGGAGCATCCCTGACTGTTGCGAACACACCGTGGACACAATCGGGGCTGAGAGCTCATTTGTTCTCTGGTGCTGCCGGGGACTGAACCTGGAGCCTCATGTAGTCTGTCCACACTAGACGAGCTGGGCATCACCAAGCTGCACCCAGACAGCTTATACAATGTAGCGTGACACTGTGATACTTGCCTAGAAGTAGGCTACCGTGTGCAAGAGACATCTGCTATCAGAACGATGACGTGCACAGGGTATTTACGTGACTCACTGGGGGAGAAACACGCTTTTCTGGAAAAGCACTATCTCCCAATATAGTAATTCTAAAAATATTAAAACTTTTGCTTAATGTAATATGTATATATATATATACATATATATCAAGAAAGTATGAGAAAACAGAAGAGTATTTTAATTCTATAATACAAAGATAGCTAGTGTTCACATTTTGTTATATTTTTACCTGTAAGAATGGTGTAATTTTAATTGGATTGTTTTTCTTTTGGATTTTTTATATGTCTGATATGTATAAAGAAATAATTTCTGTCTCTAATTCTCTTTCTTTCTTCATCTCTTTCCATTGGAGGCAAGCCAATCACAATTCAAAGGAAATACAATTTAAAGCGTGTATGTGTGTGTCCGTGTACACACACACACAGGAGATAGATGATAGATAGATAGACAGACAGATAGATAGAATTAGAATTATTCTTGTCATGCAGAGAAATGGGCCGTTTTTAGAGAATCATAAAGCCACAAGCAAATAAATTGCATTTAAAGCAGAAAATAATTAGCACGAAGGTATTCCATCCTAAACTTTGATCTGTATAGTCTACAAGATTTAGAAACTTTTAAAACTCTGTCTCTGAAACTGAGACTCAATCATACATTAACAAATCCCCCTGTTCAGGTTCAAGGGCCAGGCATGGAATGCGGGCATATTTTAATACTCCTTTCCACCCACTGAAATGAGACTAAAGCTGAGTATGTTTGGTTGTCTGTTTATTTACTTATTTATTTTTAGATTGATTCTCACTAATGATATAGTCCTGATTATATAGATCAGGCTGGCCTTGAACTCACAGAGATCCCCCTACCTCTGCTGCTTCTCCAGTGCTGGTATTAAATGGGTATGCCATCCCGTACCCCTGGATCATGTCTCTATTTTTAAGGGACATGTGTTTTTCCTTTCATGCCAGAAAATACTGTGTAAGAGTTCTTTGGGTCTATGACTGCAATTGGCCACAGTCACGGCCAGTAACATCTTGTCAACCAAATACATTTCTCTCTCAAATTTCAATGCTCTACAGCCAGGAAATTCTATTGCTAAGACAAGCTGTAACACTTGGGCTGTGCTCGCAACACAGCTGAAAGCCCGAGAATCTCCAAATACTTGAGGAAAATACAGATGATTTTTCTAGCCATCTCTGTTTCGTTGCTTGCGAAAATAATGAGCTATGCACACAGTAAATGAAAGAGACACACAGGGAAAAGCTTTCTCGGGAAAGCAGTGCCCACATACCCAGGAGGTCAGGCTAAAAACAGATGGGGGCTTTGTAGCTTCTTTGATCTTTCTGTTTTCAAATCATAAATTTCATATCATAGTCACTAACGTACTGACAGATACCATTATTGGTACCTCAGGTGTGCGCTGCACATATCATGTTAATTCCCCGACAGTTCTTGGTCGGTACCCTACCTCCCAGATGACGAAACTGATGCATGATGGTAGAGACCACCTGAACCCCGTGTTGTGTTTTGCTTTGCCGCGGGTATCTTTTGAACAGAGTCCTTGGACTCTACTAAGGTACTAAGGTACGAGTGACTTTAAATTTGCTCTTTAGTTTGTGGCAGTTCCCTCGAAAATGAAGAGCAGGACAGTTTGTTAAACATATTGCCTTCTTTGCCCTCTTGTATAGCATCAGTAGCGAGTGAATATCTGCTGTGTGAGGTGCTGATATCAACATATAGGACATGCACTACTGCATTGAGTTACCTGCACAGCTCTATCAAGCAACAACCAAAGAAATGCAAGCAAGCAAGCATCTAGTTCTCCAAGGAAGAAACTGAAACTAAAGCACGGGAAAGATGCGTGGCCTGTGTAACATACAGCTTGTAAGAGACAATAGAAAAATTCGGCAGGGTGGACAGATGACTTTGGATAAAGGCGCTTGCTGCAAAGGCTGAGAGCCAGAAGTTTGATCTCCTGGACCTACATGGTGGTCCTAGCACAGGATTCCCCACCCCCACCCCACTAGATGCATAAGCCTAAGATCAAAGAACATTCCTTGTCCATCCATTCAGCCATCCATCTTCACCAATCTGTGTGACCCCTGTATCCTAACATCACAGAATGCACGGCAGAGGACACCGGAAGAAGCGTCTATGGGTGCCAGAGAGACAGCTTGAATGCAGCGGCTATGACAATCTGAGTTGGATTTCCCGTATCTTACAGAAAGGTGGCAGGAGGGAAGCAGAGCCACATTGTCTTCTGACTTCCACGTGTGTACAGGGGCTCGCAAGTGTCCATACGTGCAGATGGGGGTCGATAATCAAACTGATTAAAAAAAAAAGAAGCTTCTTTGGCTGGGCATGGTGGAATACAACTGTCATCCTGGCCCTCAAAGGCTCAAGAAGCTGAGTCAGGAGGATCACAACGAATTCAAGGCTGGTCTGGAGAGCAGAGTGAGGCTGAGCCACCTTTAGCTCTGCAGAGAAACTGGCTTGTAAACAATAAACTCAGAGGCTTCTCATTGCAAATCAAAGCCTAGCGAAACCACTCTTAGGCATATACACAAAGAATGCTCCACCGTACCACAAGGACACTTGCTCAGCTGTGGTCACTGCAGCTTTATTCGTAATAGCCAGAACCTGGAAACAACCTAGATATCCCTGAACTGAAGAACAGATAAAGAAAATGGGTGCATTTACACAATGGAGTATTACAAAGATTTCATGAAATTTCCAGAAAAATGGATGGAAAAAAAATCATCCTGAGTGAGGTAAGCCAGACCCAGAAAGACAAACATGGTATGTACTCACTTAAAAGTCGGTATTAGCTGGAAAGGATAGCCACGCTGCAGTTCACAGACCCAGAGAGGCTAGGTAATAAAATGGCTTAAGAGGGGGACATTTGGACATCCCTGGGAAGTGGGGGAAAGTACTGAGAGAGGCTACCAGAAAATGGGGGCATTTTGGGGTTAGGTAGAAACCTAGTACAAGGGAAATTCCCAGGAATCTACGATGATGACCCCTGCTAAGATGCCTAGCAATAGGGGATAGGTAGCCTGAACTGGCCATTTCCTGTGACCAGGCAAGACTTCCAGGGGAGGAACTGGGACAGCAACCCAGCCACATAACCTCTGACCTACAGTCTGTAAAGGTAGCACAGAGATTGTGGGAGTGGCTAACTAATGACTGGTCCAGCCTGAGACCCACACCATGAGAGTGAGCCTGACCCTGTCACTGCCTGGGGTACCAGGACCCAGAGACCTAGGATAGACCCAAACACAACTGCAAAGAAGAGAAAAAAGTCAATGCAATGATGTCTAACGATATTCTTATATATACGCATAGATTGGTGCCTGGCCAGTTGTCATCACAGAGGTTTCATCCAGTCACTGGAAGAAACAGAGACAGAGACCCACAGTCTAGCGTTAAGCAGAGCTCCGGGGACCCTGTGGAAGAGAGGGAGGAAGGACTGTGGAGCCAGAGGGGTCAAAGACACCTCAAGAAAACCCAGAGAATCTACTAACCTGGGCTCACAGGGCTTCAAAGAGACTGGATTCACAATCAGGGAGCCTGCATGGACTGACCTAGGCTCTCTGCACACACTGACAGTTGTATAGCTTTGTCTTTCTGGCGGGACAGTTATCAGTGGGAGCAGGGGGTTTTCTCCGACTCTTTCGCTGGCTTTTGGGACTCTGTTCCTCACACCGGGTCACCTTGTTCAACTTTAATACGAGGCGAGGTTCTTAGCCTCGCTGCAACTTGATAGGGCATGCTTTGTTGAGAACCATGGAAGGCCTGCCCTTTTCTAAATAGAAACGGAGAAGGAGTGGATGGGTGAGGCAGAGGGGAGGTGGGGGAGGAGCTGGGGGAGATGAGGAAGGGGGAACTTTGTATTATATATAACATATAAATATATAATGTATATATATATATATATTTGTACATTATATATAGTATACGGGCAAAGGAATAGCAAGCCCAGAGAGTTTGTACATGGGTTACCCGGGGAAGAGACAAAGGTGTTGGCTCTCAATTAAATATCTTCAAAATATTTACAGTGTTGTCTGGTACAAGAGAAGTAGTCACAGGTGGGACTCTTGTTGTTAGCTTCTTAGGTTTCAAACTCCACCTTCCAAGAGCTCTGTCCCGATTGTTGGGCACCATGCCAGGCCTTCACGTCAAAGACCCTCAGTCATAAAGCAATGCCGAGCACTCCCCCAGACGGCAGCAAACTGTTCCTATATCTCCAGTTTCTTCTGTGTGTCAAGCCTAGGGCTGGATAACACCAGCATCACACAGCCGACACCTACCCATGGGAAGTGGCTCCTGAAACCCGGGAACGATGTGAGATGCCATTTTCATTCACGCTTTAGACAACTCTGCTCTCCCCTCCTGCCTCCTGCTTTTCTGAATTTCTAGTCCCCCCAGGGGTTACCCCATTTGTGACAGAAACTTATGCTATGGGGGAGGGCGCCCCTGAATTAAGCAGAGAAAAGGAACTAGGAATAGGCCAAAGCTTCAAGTCACCTAGTGTGGAGCTAAGTGCAGCTGCTGAGGTGGACTGTTAACCACCACATTTAAACCCAGCCCAGCCTTCATCACTCTGTCATTTCATGTCACCGGGCACACACCAGGGAGAAGGGGGGCAGTAGTAAACAGAGGCTTGACCTTTCTGTCCAGTCCCCTAACTGCGTTCTGGGCCCTCGCCATCCCCCTTGGAGTTGGCTAGAATTGGCTGGAGAACAGTCCTTGACTCAAACGGCTGCAAAATATACTTAACACCACATTGATTTTCCATATAATTTTATAAGCACAAACATTCTCTTTCATTTCCTGACAAACAACCAGATTCCCCAAAGCGTCCAATAAAAATCAGTAATTTGCACATCACTGTCTCTCTCAGAGGCGGCTTTTTGGAGTTAGTCGGCAAGGCCAAGGTCCCTCCACTTCCAAGCCCTCCCCAAACAAAGTGGAAAGTGAGGTGGTTGGCGGCCTGCTTTCTAGACTTCCGGATGCCCGACACATGTGCCTCCCCGGCCAGCAGAGAGGCAAGGCACCACCCTACACATGAGGCCCTGTCCCACAACTCTGCCACCACAGCGGCTGTTGTGGTCAGCTCCCCCACTGCTACCCCAGAGCCACGAGGGAGAGTAACTCCTTCCTGCCTCTCTCACACTAGAATGATTAACTCAATGACTGACAAATGCCTGAGGCTAACCAGGCTCCCAGGGTTCGGTGGCAGGTATTACTCGAAAGTTGCATCATCGAACAAGCAATGACTGGATTGAAGCATAGAAGCAGGCGGATTTCCATCCCAGGAATCTACATGCCATGCCCTCTCGCCCCGGGGCCAGGAACACACAGGGTCCTCCTCCTCCTCCTCTGCGCGGTCCTTACTTCAAGCCTAGCCTTTCCCCGCCGTCCCCCCAGCCAGCCGCTCCCCATCCAAGTGGCTGCTACAGGGGGCGGGGACAGCGGAGAAATGGAAAAGTAGAGATTCTTACCCACAAGTCGGGTCTCCTTAGGTCCTGGAGAAGCGCAGTTCTCAGGAGACAGGGCACCAGGGTTGCCAAGGGAACCTGAAATACTAGTTTGCCACAGTCTTGCAGGAATGACGTCCCAGGGGTGAGTAGAGAGGTTTCAGTCTTTCAAAACTGCTGAAGCTCAGAGTCTGAAGAGGAGAAAAGGAAGGAGAGGGAAAGAATGTCTCTCAGCAACCCGCAAGCAGAGGACTCCAGATGCGGGGCTCTTCCTGTCCCCACACAGGGCTGGTTATCAGGGAGCCTGTGTTCTTGCTTCATGTTCCAGGGCTGGTGTTTTCACTTCTCTTTCCCTGAGACCTGGCACTGGGGAGCATGGAATGGCTCAACCTGTTGTAATCGAACATGTGGGTTGCTGCTTGTTGCAAAGATATTGCAGCAGCCTCTTCATTACAAGCGACTGTTCTTGGATTCAAAGAATTAATTTCCTTGCCTGTGGGTGCGTGCTTGTGCTCCCGGATGTGGATGGAGCCGGGTGCTTGTGAAGAATGGGGACTAGGGATACGGAGAGCAGGGGTCCTGAGCCTGTGTTCTTTGGAGCTGCGTCCCTGGTTTCCACTGTCTTGATGCATGCCTGGGTCTTAAGAGCCATAGGGGACTCCTGCCAGGTGCGTCCTCTATGTGTAGGTGGTACTCAAGCCCCGACTCGAAGCTATGTCTGTAAGGCTGACCCCTGGAATCTCTGTGGTCCCAGTGTCTCAGGCTTTCTTGTCGTAGGACATACTCTGAGTGGGACTGTCCTAGAAAACAGGGAAGGCATTCATGGCCCAATTTGTTGGCTTCTTCCCTCCCTCCTTCATTCATTCCCAAATTTGTGAATTCGTCAGTCTATTTGTGTGTTCACCATTCATTCAGATATATTTTATTCATTCATCAATTGACACACCCATTTGTATTATCACTTATCATGATCACCAATTGATCGTTTCATGTAATCTATACACTCAGTAAACATGCATGTATTCATTTTTGCATGTATGAAGCATTTACTTTTGTTCCAATATCCATCCATTCAGCCATCCAGTAAATCATTTTAAATTCGCTGATACATAGATTGGTTTTATAAGAATGTACATTTTCATATTTTTATGTACATATTCATGTAATTCTTTATCTGTTGAAGATATATCCTAAATCTTACTATATGCTGGGGGAAAAAAGAGACAACATCAATTGGTAGTCCTGAAAACATATATACAAGTAATGTTATATGAATGCAACAGGCTAGATTTAGGAATATATATCTGTACACAATATGTACATGTATATATTGTATGTATGCAAAAGCAATTGATGAGATATATTATATATTTATATATACATGTATATATTATATGTACAAAAGCAATTGATGAAATAGAGGCCATGACTTTGAAGGAGACATGAATGGGTATATGAGAGGGTTTGGAGGTAAGAAATGGAAGGGGCAGATATTATAATTAAAATACAATTTCAAAAGTCAACAACACCAAAAGAATGAACTCCTGGTCAGAAAGTGGATAAAGGAAGGCACAGCGGCAAGGAGCTAGACTCTAACACAAGGAGGAAGGCGATGGATTCCAGGGGGCAAAGGGGACGTGAAAGAAGTTTTTAGAGAGATGTCAGGGACCTCCCACCTCCCCTAGGGTAAGAGGGCTGAACTTGGATTTGGTCTGACAGAGCATCAGCCTTGAACAACCAAGTTCTCCACCCAGTGTAGCTTTGCAGGAGTTAGTTAACCTTTCTGAATCTTTGTCTCATCTGTCTGCAGAATGGGCATGAACTGGGCTGAGGATATGGCTCAATGGGTAGAGTGTTTACCTAGCATGCACGAAGCCCTGACCCACAAGAACGGGTAGTGGTTGTGCAAACCTATAGTATCTGTAGACCGCTGGAGCTGGAGGTAGGAGGATAAAGAGTTCAGGATCGTCCTTGGCTATGAGGCGTGAGACCAGCCTGGGAACAGGGGACCATGTCTCACTCACATAAGATGAGAGGAACACTGCCTACTCTCTTTTCCCAGAGACTGGGGCAGCTAAGCAAGGTCACTGATGTGAAGGGCCTGGAAGATTAAAAGTAGTACTCTGTAAATGTTTATCATTTCCCTTCTTCCTCTTCAAACTTTTTTCCTAAACCTTTGTCAGCAAGACTCCCTTTCCATTCTCTGTGAAGAGGGTAAGGAGAGAGGCTAAAGGTGCTGCTCGTAGGGAGTGTCTCCAGGGAATAGAAGAGGCAGAAGTTGATCTCCCAAAGGCTTCTAACCCTTGGGGGGCCCTGGAGAAACGCCCAGGGAAACTGTCAAATAGCCCTTCAGATGTACAACCTGCCAAGGGAATCAGCCAAGAAATCCATCACCATTTGTGCAAACCCGCTGCACTGGGCAAAAGGGGAGGGTGGATTTTATTAACAATTGAGCAAGACCATGGCTTGGCAGCCACTTTGGGAGGGGCTTCCAGCTGGGTGGGGAGGGATCTGCCTGGCAGGTGTATGGTTTGCTTGGAGAAGAGAGGGAGTATCACCTTTGGAGCAGTCTGTGCTCCCATGCAGGGCATCGGGAGGTGCTGAGTGCACGTTACATCCCCCTCCTCTCCACGGGCCTCACGAGCCAGACATTATTACAAACCAGGAAACCAAGGAGGGCAGAAGTTTGTTCAATGTCGTGTAATTAGTAACTGGGAGATGCAGGATTTAAATGTAGGCTTGTGTGAGTTCGGCACCTCTGCTTTGGTCTGCCAGGACACCCTTGTTCATGAAGGTTGTCTATTGTCTGTGGTCATTTTTTAATAGTCTATTAATTGGGGTTTGTGTGAAGGGTTGTTGTTCTGACTTCTTTATGGTCTTTTCAAACTGGAACTTGAAATGTGAATAGAAGTAGGGCAAATCTTCAAAACAATATATAAAAATCTGGGGGCTGGGGAGCAGCATTTGGTAAAGTACTTGCTGTGCATATTAGAGGAATTGAGTTCAGATTCCCAGCTGCCACATAAAAGCTGGGCATAGTAGCACACATCTGTAATCTATTTCTGGGAGCAGGTGGGACTCTGGAGATTCTTGACTCTTGCCAGCTAGCCAGTCTAGCTGAACGGTGAGCTCCAGGTCCAGCAAGAAAGCCTGTTTCAAATATGTTGGCCGGAGAGGAACAGAGACAGGTAGTCAACACTGACGTCTGGTCTCCCCATGCAATGCACACATGGACATATGTACATATGCATGCATGTACACATGTACACATGCACAGGTACACACATGCACAGATGCACACACGTACAGATGCATGGTGCACACATCACATGTGTACACACAGAATTTAACCGGGGGTTATTTATAATAAGCATTATAGTCATTATAGTATATATAGCTTTTTCTTTATTTTAAAATATTTTTGGCTTTGAGACCAATCTGGTCTACAAGAGCTAGTTCCAGGACAGGCTCCAAAGCTACATAGGAGCCCTGTCTCAAAAAAGCCAAAAAAAAAAATTATTTTTGGAAGTGAGGACATAAAGACATGTCATCAAACCCAAATGGCTTTCCTTGTGCTCCATGGCAGGGGCCATGGTGCCATTGCTGTCCTCACAGGCCAGTTTCTCAGTCTGGGCTCAGCACTTGTATTCCATATACGTGACCACAGGCCTGGTGTTGACTCAAAGGAAGCCTAGCTAGAATGGGCGAGGCTGGTGGCAGGAACTAAGCTGCATCCTTACCTCCTTGAAGTCCTAGGCCCTGTACCTCCCGACAGCCCTGTATTTGGAGATTGAACCCTAGGGTAGGTAGTTAAATTAAAATGAGAGCCTCTGAGTGGAAGCTAATCCAATCCGGTGTCCTTACATCACAGAGATGAAGAAGACACGGGCTGTGAAGAATCAGCAAGAGGGTAGGCAGCCATTAGCAGGCCGGCCAGCGTGCCTTAGAGGAGAGCAACCCTACTCATGCCTTAACTTTGCATTCCAGGCTTTTAAACAGTGAGAAAAAAATGTCTGTTGTTTAAGACACCCAGGTTCTGTTGCTGGCTTATTAAGTCAGGCGTAGCCGTGGGGGTCAGCGTAAGGATGCAAGGGGACTTGGTAGGGACAAGAAACCTAGCATCCAGCAGGGAGACTAGCATTTTAGCCACCATCCTGAGCCAGCTGAGTCAGACCTACAAACACGCACGAGATAAAGGAGAATTGAGAAGGGGGGCACGCCCTGTGTCCAGAAGAGATATCCCGAAAGACTCAGTGGTGCTAGGAGAAAGATGTCTGGGGTGTGACCGTCCATTCCCCACCAGGAGGACGGCCTGGGGTTTGAGTTTCCTACCATAGTAAACCCCAGCAAAAGTGGCTGGCTACAGGCTGGTTTCATTTCCTGACCCCTCTGCTAAGGCTGCAGAGGTACTGCTGTTTCTGAGGCGCAGCCTGACGGTGGCAGGAAGAATGGGGGCAAAGATGACAACAACTGACCCTAGGTGGCAAGGGAAACAAAGGGGGCAAAGCTGGCGTCTTTATCATTGTCCCGTTGAATTTGCAAGTGGCATAGGAACTGACAACTCCAACTGTAGCTGTGTGGACATCTCATCTCTAGCAGGAGCTTTTGGTTAACTTGTGTTCCCTCCTTATGACTCTTGACACATTAAAACGTGTGTTTGTAAAGAAAAGAAATTCTGAGAATTAGTCTTGTGGGTTAAACAATAAATTTATAAACACATTGTTTTCACTTTACTAAAGTGAGATGGACCCCTCCTTACACAACCAAGTAAAGAGAAATCAGCTGTCATTTAACTAAATGCTCAAACATGGAGCAAACAACAGCAGGTCCAATATAGGGCCCCTTCCACCCTACAAGCAACCGAATGATCACTAGTGACCACGTGACGAACAGCAATGAAGCTGTGGCCAGAAGGCCAAGGGTAATCACCCTCTGGACTGTTGGTAGAAGACACCAGTATAAGAGCAAAGCTACACACACAGAGAGCGTGTGTGAACACACCTGTCACATGTGAAGCTCTTCACAGACCGTGCTGACTTTTGCCAATTCAAGCGCGAAAGTATACAATTCTACATGAGGGGTAAAAGGGAGCCGTCCATTTAACAGAAGTTACTGGGCAGCCAGTGACACAGAGGGCACCCTGCTTGATGCTGGAGACACGAGAGGGCACACACTCTGAGCTCGAGGTATGCTCAGTGTGAGACAGCAGGGAGAACACACCTGGAAATCAAAGGGAAACAACGACGTTTGAAGCTACAACAGGAGAGAACAAACCAGAAACAAGGAAGCCCAGAGGAGGAGACTTTCTGAGATAAAAGCTCCTTTGTTTTTTACCAAAAAAACAAAACCTCATTTGAACCTGGTATTTGATAGAAGTAACGTCTAACTCTTATTGTTGCCAGAGAGAGCTTTTCAAAATGAGACTTGAGGACCCTCTCTCTCATTGTGCCTCAGTGGCCCCTTCCCGGGGAAGGCTCAGGTGCAGGAGGGCAGCGCTGTTCCTTTAACTGTTTACTTGTAGAACGCGCAAATTTTTGGCAGAACTATGATGTGACTGGGACTTCAAAGCAGCTCTCCATCCCCTCCTTTCCCATGAGTTCAGATGTTCTGTGGAGTGAGGTTTATGGCAGTCTCTCTCATGGAGCATGGCAGGGAGAAGAGCCTGGGCTTGGAGTCCATTGATGAGGGTTCAAGTTCTGACTTCACGTTTTCCTAACCTTGTGACCTTGAACAAGCTTTTGAACTCCCCCCAATTTCAGTTTGCTAATCTACAAACTGAGAATGATAAAGATAACAATGATATTCACTAGAAAAGATTGAGGTGAGGATAAATTCATCAGAAATTATCAGCAGACTCTTCCTTCTTATTAAATATTTAGCAAATATGGATATCATATTTATAATTCTCATAATAACCAAGAGAAAATGTCTAGACTTTTCTCATTGCTCAAGGCATCGGAGGCAGGGTTACAGCCTCTCTTTCATCTCTTAGTATGTTCACTCAACTGGTCCAGGAAGGAGTGAGTCAGGATTATCGCCACTTTTTCAGCAGGAAAGATTAGAGATGGGTCGCACTGAGGAACCCACACTGAGGAGCTCAGAACCAGCATCTCAAGTATGGACAGCTCAGGGCATAAAGGGAAACAGAGGACATTCCAGAAGGAAGCCCACTCTATGCCTGACTAAAAGGGAGGTTGCCCCTTTAATTTAACTGTAGCCTGTCTAATAAAAGATAATTCTTCAATTTTTGGGTGTGTGTGTGCCTTAACTACAATGCCTTAAAAAAACTACAGTGTCTTTTTGCAGGGGAAGAATAATGATTTCAGGGTGTTGAAAGGTTGGCTGTGTGAAGCAAACAAACTTCCACGCCACGTTTGATAAGCATGTACTCAAATACTTGGCGTTTGTATTTCAGAAAGCAGGTTTGTGAGAACGAGGCTCTACACACTGCTGGAGAGAGGGCAAGGATGTATTTACCCTGGTTTGAGACAGCATCATCAATGAATGTGGTCTCACCTGATGATTTGGAGGCATTGCTCTAGTAGAGACAGTCTGTGGCATGCTGGAGAGGAAACCAGAAGGGGTTTGAGAGGCCCAAGTCCAAGTCCTTTGTCTACTCTCCCAGAGGTCGCCTGTCACGTGTATTTCCCTTCCGTATGTCAGGTGTGTCCCATCTCTAAAATAACGAGATCCCTGATGTCTGTCTTTTTTCACTGCAAGGACCACGTTTTCCACAGTTTGCCCCCCTTTATTCCCTGCCAGACTTTGCCTACTTAACAACCCAGATTGGGAATCTTATTAATAAGCCTGTGAAATGGGTACCGGAAGCAGACACATTATCTGGGAGGCAAATTAGCCTTAGGAGGGCAATTCTATCCCAGCAGCAGAGACTATCCCAATAATAATTCAGACTATGCTAACTACAATCATTTATTAGAAGTTTACTGTGCACCAGGCACTCTCTGCACGCATTGTCTAGCAACCTTGTTATTGAGTAGTAGGGGATTGCTACGTTTTTTTCCATTTCACAGATGAGGAGACTGAGGCTAAGTTTGTCTAAAGCTACACAGTTGGTAAGGTACGACTTCACAGCTCATGCTCATCCCTGGTAAACTCAATGGGCTCTCATTTCTGACGCAATGATGCCCAGTGTGGCTGAGGGTGTAACTGAGTGGTAAAGTCCTTGGCTGGCGTAAAAGTCCACGGGTTCAGTGCCAAGAGAAGAGAAGCTGAGGAATGTTCCCTGTCTAGATCTCAAATTGTGAAGTTAGGGAAGGCACGGGGCATTGAATCATCTCCAAAATTCCACTAAAGCTGTGGCTCAAACTCAAAATAGAAAAGGCATCTGGAACACACCTTGCCAACAAGGTGGACAGAAGGACCACCCCACTTAAAATACATCGAGTCCACACTTCTTCCTTTTCTATGTTCTCTACTGTCCCCCCACCCCCCACCACCACTTCCTTTTCTCTACTGGATGATTTTAGCTGCGATGACTTAAATTAGTTTCCTCTTTCTTCTGTAACAAATTAGGAGCCATGTAAAGATGCCGTGGAACAGACATTTATCATCTTATGGTTTCAGGGTGTCTACATCCAAAATAGGCCTCTCTTGGCTAACATCTAGTTTTCGGCGAGGACTGCATGGCTTAGGAGATGCTCCGGTGAATCGGTTTCTTAGAGCTTCCCCAGATGGCAGAGGTGTCGTAGAGTTCTTAGCTGCCTCCACCCTCGAGGTCTTGGTGTTAGGGCCTGCATGTCTTTGGGTTCCCTTTCCTGCTTAGTATAAGGCTTAAGTTAAATTCACACATGGTGAAATACCGTGATGTTAAACCTACTGTAATATCAAGGCTCTTAGGCACACGTAGGCTTCCTTGGGTTGCAGCATTAGCATGTTCCGTCGGAGTCCCCAGACCCAGCCGGTGTTTACTGTCTGTGCCCGACAAATGCTGACCCAATGAACAAAGATCATTTTTTTTATTTGTCTTGTCCGGATTTCTATGTTTCAATGAATTTCAGAACCACAGAGAGTCTCCGATATGTCATTTAACTTTCACCATCTCCCTTGCTTCACTTTGGAGCTGTGCAGAAGAAAGGCACCGGGCTAAGTACAGAAACAACCACTAGGACAGCCATGGCTAAGTTGTTGGCTTGCAGAACAACATCGGTCCATCCCAGGTCACTCCAGGATGGCCCTGACATTCCTGGCATTCAGATTAGGACTCTATCCATGCAGGGGCCCCCATCTCCCTTGCTTCACTTTGGAGCTGTGCTCCAATGTCCTCTTGGGATCACACTGCTCGAAATTTTTTCAATCATCAAGAAAGAACCCTTGGCTTTGGGTTCTGACTCCGTTTCCTTGTCCAATTTTCTCATCTGTGCAATAGAGATAATAATGGCACAGATTTCATAGCGCCGATGTGGGGATCACATTATAAAGTGAGATGTGAAAAATGGCAGCTATGCCAGTACATAACTGGACCTTTCTGTTGAACAGAAACGGACTGCAAGGTGCCTCTAGACCCTCTGCAGGCTTGCCCTGTGCTTTCTTGCTCGCAGCAATGGTGGCACCATCCTTGAGGCACAGGCTAACCGAGGTTGACTCCTACGTTTTTCTGACGCCATTCACAGGGTATCTTGGTGAACTTGGGAGCCATGACAGCAACAATTCCTAACAGTGAGTGTCCACTGCATGGACATACACCGAACTAAATGCACCATCCCAACCCCTGCCTGCAGTCCACAGATTGAGAAGTAATTTGCATCTCTTTTCAAGAAGAGAAAAGCGGAAGGTCAAAGAAGTTAAGGAATTCATTCAAAACTCTGGGAAAGAAGTGGTTAAATCTGACATCTACTCACATCATAGCTGACAAACCAAGTCACTGATTTCAAACTACTCCTGATGGGAGCCAGACCGGGATCTAATCGATGCCCAGGTGCACAGGTACGGCAGCTGTGAACTGGAACTCGCTTATACCAATGAATCAGGGTGGCCATTTACGAGCTTTAGTTTATATAGTCATGGGGGTGGTGAAGACAGAAAATCATACTTTTTGGTTTAATATAATATAAAATATCCCAACATTGAAAAAATGACCCATGGTTTAACTCCTAAGAGAGACGTCTGCTCCTTCAGGGCACATTTGAGTTACAGTGCTAAGGCTGATAGTCTATCCTGCCTCTCCTGCTCAGATTATTGGTACTGCTGCTCAATACCCAGAAAGCTTTGCTTCCATTCTCAGTGTCTGTGCAGCTAGTGATGCTGAGTGTGTGGTCATCATCAGCGGGACTAATGAAAAGTCTCATGCTAGAGGCCAAGGATATCTGTGGGTGAGGAGGAAGGGCTTCTATGGTGACACACAGAGGAGGAGCCAGGGAGCCCTGGGCAGTGGGAGCCTAGTGCAGCCATGACATCCGCTCTCATCCCATGGAGCTTCTCCCCAAGCGCACCAGGAGAGCTGCCCTTGCCCTAAAACCCCCAAGCCAACTGCCTTTCACAACTTCCCAGCCGAGGATCAGTTGCAGGCAAAGGTCTCGTTTTCAGTACTTTCCTTCTGAGCCATTTAACCTCATGTGCCCTGGCAGAAGGAAGCAGACGGCTGACCATGTTCTTTATGAGAAGCATCCCTGTGTCACAAAAGGAACCGAGGTCTCTGTCTGTGCACAGTGAGGACCCTACATGGGAGAGCTCACACACAGTGACATCTGTCGCCCTCCCAGGATCTTTGTTTTTTTCTCAGTGGGGGCTGAGTCTTAGAGAGATTGTGAAGTCTGCCACTCACACACACTACATGCCACTCACACACACTACACACACACACACACACACACACACACACACACACACACACACACTCACACAGGCTGTCTGGATTTCTGAGCTGGTCTTCTGAGGTGGGTATGGACACAGTGTTGCTTTTGCTCTTGCCTTGACAGGAACGGCAAGCCTTCATCCCTCAAACTGAGGCCAGTGATACAGTAGCCATGTCCCGACCACCCTGCCAGAATAGGGAGCAGGATCAGCACTAAACCAGAGACCCATAGCCCACATCATTCATAGCCCACACTGTCCACAGTTCATGAGCTTCTCTGGTAGCTTGGAGAAGCCAGAGGGTTATTATCAACTAAGTATAGAGCCACACCTCACACTAGCTCACCCCTCCCACACACACACCCACAAGTCTTGGAGTCATTTTGTGGTTACATTCCTAGGTTAAACAGTTCAGTTTTTGCATCAGCTGATTTTATGGTTTCACTTTCCCTTTTATCTCTTTTCCTTCACCCTCCTCCCCATTTCCTTTGTGCTGCTCCCTCTTTCTCTCCTTTCCCTCCCCTTCCTCTCTTTCACTTTCTTTGTTTGATCACTTTACTCCATATGGTCTCTTGTGACCCAGGCTAGCCTGTAATTCAGTATGATGATGTTGTCTTTGAACACTTAGGTCCTCCTGCCTCTACCTCTCAAGTGTTGGCACCACTAGAGGACTGTGCCACCATTCTCAGAGTTCTTAAAAAGTGTTGATTTATTTGTGGGCATATGTGCTCTGGAACATGTGAACTGATCAGAGGACAACTTGCAGGGATCAGTCATTTTCTTCCCTTCTGTGGGTTTTGGGAATTGAACTCGGGTCTTCCCAGTTGGTGGCTAGCGCCTTTACATGTTGAGCCGTTTCACTGACCCTCATGGGGTTTTACAATAATTTTTGCCTGGCACCATGCTTGAGAGCCAGAAGGTGCCACAAAAAATTGAATTCTGCAGAATCCCTGCCTTAGAGCAGGGTGAGTTTGTCTGTGGCAACAGAAGGACCTAGCACAGGTCACTGGCTGGTCACCCAGCAAGTAGGCTTGAAGGAAATTCTGGCTCAAAGTGCAGATTGGGCCACAGGAAATTTGAGTACCACAGTCCAGTAGATCCATGAAGAGCCATGCTTTCCATTTCTTCACTGATCTCCCAAGATAGAAATCTTTTCTGACATCTGCCCCTGGATCTTATAATATATAATCTTTTTTCTTTTTTATTGCTTTTATTGAGCTATGCATTTTTCTCCACTTCCCTCTCTTCCTCCCTCCCCTTTTACCCTCTTCCATGGTCCCCACACTCCCAATTTCTCCTTAAAGACTACACACATCATTCCTAGGAAAGAGACAATGTATCTAATAGAAGTGTAGTGGTTTAAAGGGACAGCAATTCTCAGAGATGTGCATTTTCCAAAGACACACAGTGACATCTTTAATCTTTCATGTTTGACTGGGAACTGGCTACCTCTCCATCAGGTTCTGGGTTCTGACTCTTTTTTCCTTCAAGCTGGGTGAGTTTGGAGAATGTCTATGGGGGAATGAGAGAGTCTATACTACAGGAAGGGGCCTCCAGATCCTTGCTCCAAACAACAACTGGATCCGCAGCACAGATGTGTGTCTGGAACCCTAACGCTAATCAAAACCCTAATCTTAACCCTAGCCCTAGCCCTAACCTTAGCCCTAATCCTAACCCTAGCCCTAACCCTAAAGATGTTCCCAGTTGCTCCCAGCCTCTGCTTTTCCAGAGGTAGACCCAGTCATGGAAGAGAGAACTAGTCATTTTTGCTGCTCTTCCCAAATTCCTGACCTACAAATTGTTTTAAGCTAGAAAAATCAGAGCAATATATTATGTAACAGGATTTTAATAAAACCACGAATACAGTAAATAGTAGACAGAAGGAGCAGCAAGATTCGTGATTAGAGAAGTTCCTATTATATATATATCCCCTACAGTGCCCTGCTAGGGCCAGCAGCTCCCGGAGACTCCGCCCCTGAGGTTTATTCCCCGCCCATCACCCTTCCTGCCAATGGGGATTCAGCCCCTGTGCGGCTCTCCAGCTCCTTTGGTGTCAGTGGGACAGAAGACAGTCAGAGGATGCAAGCTTAAGTGGCTCCTGTGTCACCGCAGCAGTGGCGGGTCAGCCTTCTGCCCGCTGGGAGGTGGGTATGGGGGTGGGGCCAGGAGATGCCTTGGTAGGAGTGGCTGTCCCGCCTGGGTGAGGGCAGCTTCTTAATCTCTGATCTCCGCTGCCTTTACATACTGGCCCGACAGAGGTCAGGAGACTGGACACATTCTTTGTTGCGGTTAAACCAAGCCCTCAAGGGCTTAGAATTGGTTTAAGCCTGATTAACTCCCGAGGAGACAGAAACATTTACATTTGGGGACAGAAGAATAAGATGTTTAATCGCCTCTTAGAAACAAATGCTTTCCTTGTTACTCAAAGCCAGGCCCCCTGTTCTCACCCTCTTTCCCTTCTGTTTTGCTTTCAAGCTACTCGCTTTTTCTCCTCTCTTCTTCCTTTTCACGCTTCTAGATTGTTCAGCATTCTTGCCCTTTCTTTAAAATTTAAAAACTTTTAAATCTGAGTGAGCAGATTTAACCTCTGAGTCATCTCTCCAGACCCCTTCTTACCCAAATTTCTCACTGTCTGTGTCTCCATGTCTCTGTTGTCCCTCTTTGAATATCTTCCCGCTTTGGCATCTTTCACTTTCCTGCTTCTTTGCTCCTGAAGGGTGAATCACATAAGGGCCTTTGAAGCAGACAGTGGTGTGGTCCTCAAACGCTTTCTAAAAAAGGGGTCCGAATTCTGGAATCCCTGACGCTGGCTTGGCTCATGTTCTGAGCAGTGGTGGGGGAGGTACCCAGCCATGTGTCTCAAATCTAAGGAGCCCTTGTCGGCGGGAGGCCTGGTGGAAGCCATGCTGGGTTTGAAATTCCATCACAGGTGGCTCCCAAACTTTTGGTGATAATCTCAGCGCAATGAACGAGGGTGGTCAAGCCTCTCTCTGGATCTTGGCGAAGAACCTTGTACTCAGGGGTAAAGATCTCATCTCCTACCAGCCGTTAGGCAGTCACTTCATCTCTGAGCATGTTCTTCACCCATAAAATGGATAGCGGCCATCATCGTGCCTTTCTCAGGGGGCTTTTATGAGACGCATACAAGCTAATGAATGAGAAAGCATTTTGCAAAGTATAGCGTGCTGTACAAATTTAAACCCTTTTTATTATTGTTGCTATCATGATCATAATTTTTATGTTGTGCTAATGCTATTCTTATAACTCATCAGTATTAAAAAGAAGCTCTGAGCGGGAATCCAATCTTGCTTCTCCCTCATGTGTGGATTTAGGGCGTCCTTGGGAATAAATCGCTATTTCAAGGGGCTTTATCAAGTCTCCTGTTTCCTCTCTAGTCTGCTCGGCTTTGTTTGCAGAAGGGCGGGGAAAGCTGAGTTTATCCCCCAAGCCTGGTCTAGCAGCTTCCCGTGGTGGTGGCATATTGCCTCCCGCTCCAGGCAGTTTCTTCTCATCTCTCCATCTGCCTGCTGTCCAGTGAGCACAGCCTCAATCTCCGTCCACAGCACAGAGTACCTTCTCCCTAACTCACCCAGAACACAGATGACCTGTTCTCAGGTCCTGCCCCCTCCCCTCCGTTCCAGCTTCCGCTACCCTCGGTTTCAGCCTCTTGGGCTCCCCCGTGTGGCAGGTCATGGCCACGCCTGCCTCATGACCCTGGAGGAAGGCCTCCATCACTGAAAGCCACCTGCCCTTCTCCATCTTTCCCAGCTGAGACCACTCACTCTCCTGACTTTCACTGCAGCTAGGAGGAGCAAGGGTAGTTATTCATGCTTGGCTATCAAGCCAGGCATCATCCTTGTTCTAAGCTGAGTCTGCATTCTCTCCAATCTGCAAACCTGGATCAGAGCACCTCCCAGCGAAAGGAGCTTACACAGCAAGGGCGGGGTGTAGGAAAGAACTCTCTGTTCCACCCTCCTTCAAGGCTTCACTGCCAGCACTGTGATAACCCACCCACACTTACCCTGGCCACGTCCTGATGCTCCCGGCTTCCCACTTTTGTTTCACCCACTCCTGCATCTCCCTCTCTGACCCTCGGGAGAGCCGCAGGCCTCTCAAACCCACCATGCACTACTGTCTGTGATGACGCCAAGGGGGATCTATCAGTGCATTTTACAGATGAGGAAATCCTGGACCACGGTCCAGGAAGCGAAACCCCTTGCCTAAGGTCAAGCAAAGCGGGAGGTCACGCAATCACCAGGGCTGCTTCCTTCAGACTCTTGCCTACTCATTCTTGGCTCTGTCCTCATGGACCTCCGGGTGAGATGGAGCAGAAAATCCCATAAACAGATCCTTGCCACAGACCATGGTCATCATGGCATAGGAATACATTCAGAGCTCCAAAATCACAGAAGGACTAGATATTATTTTGCCTGAAGAGCTGATTGACAGTGGTGGTAGTGGCATGTGTGTGTGTGTGTGTGTGTGTGTGTGTGTGTGTTTGTGTAGAGGGGCTGCTGTGAAGCAACACCGTAGAGATCTTTCCAGAAGTCAGAAACTCTAAAGGGTAAATACAAATGTTTTGCACCATGGCTGCCACAACCCTGCCTATGACCGACATTGCTAATCAGCCTTGACCAATGACTCCACCAGGCTCTGCCGTGCCAACCATCCCCTGGTCGCTCCTCTGAAGGGGTGGGACTCACTGGATTGTCCTTATGTGACAGCTCTGTGACACCAAAAGTAACTATCACCTCGTGTCACCACTCAGGTCACCCCTGCCAGTGAGGTGGTCACGACTATTGTCCTTTCAGAGAAGAAGAACCTGCAGTCAGGAATATCCCTTCCTGGGCAAGGTGACACAGCCAGGGAGCTAAGAGGGTTCAGCATGGTGCTCCAGCGTGCCTCCCCTCAGAGCCTATGGCTTCTTTTCTTTTCCTCTCCTCGATCACTGTAAAATGTTTCAGCACTGAAAGAGGCTGGAGATGCCTGCGTATGTGCTGTCTGGACTCTCCAGTGAGGATGAGTCGCCAAGCCTGCCTTATTTTTGCCGAATGCCATGGTGCCCTGCCTCACACATAAATAAAAGGGATTTAATAAAGCAGTTGAGCAATGTTCAACATTTCTCAATGAAGCAGGCTCTTAGTGGAGTTTTAAAAAGAATTTTCTTTATAAATTGAAATCGTGTCTTCAGGTATTTCGGCTCTCGCAGCCAAGGAGAGTCTGCGGCTCACAGACTTGCTTGTCTGAGGAGTAATTTAATGCCACTGCCATAGATCTCGATTTCTCTTTTTACCTTTAATCAATTTTAACAAGCCAGATGGCCATTGCAAATGGCTTCTCTAGCGTCTCCCTTTTCTGCCTCTACTGTGCTAGGGGATTTATTGGAATGAGGTTCCTGGAACGATCTCATCACTTCCCATTCTGGGCTCTTCCTGCCATCGCCATTCAGGGCAGTCTCCAGCATCCACAACTACTCCATCTCCGGCTCCTCAAATGGAAGAAGCTCCTGTGCCCTGCCCTGCCCGTCAGCCCCCGGGAGAACAGAACACACACATGCCTTGCATTAGTTATTGCTGTTGTGATTTCCAATTAGACAGCATTGCTCATCTATAATCTATGCATCAGGAGTAAGGATGGCTGTGGAGGTCAGAGTTTCCCGGCACTTTTCTTCTTTATGATCTTTAATACCTACAGTATTGTAACTAAGGGTTTTTTTTCCTGTATTCACTTTTATAGATATGACCACAAAAAAAAATCAGAAAACTGAAGCACTTTGTGTCCAAGTTGCACAGTTAATTTTAAGGCTGAGGGTCCATTCTGATCACCAATCCTCTTTATTAGAATGTATTCGTATACTGTTTAGGAAGTGAAAATAGGTTGCAGTTTCACTAAAACTCCCAGCCATCAATCCCTGTATTCCATAAACATTTATTGATCACTTACCATGGGCTAGGATTTATGCTGGTTTCCGGGGAGACAGCAGTGAAGGAGATAAAAAAAAATCCTTGTCTCATGAGGCTTAGCATGGAAAGGGGATGGATGGGAAAGAAGGCTGCGCAGGCTGAATAATGGCTCCTGTCAAAGACCTCCTCATCCTTATCCCTGGAATCTCTGAAAGCTACCTGACACTTCACAGATGTGCTTATGTCGTGCCTTTGAAATGGAGAATTAACCTGGATTAACCAGGTGGGCCCAATGCGATGAAAAGAGTCTTTAGAAAGGGGTGCAGAAGGCTCTCCAGCACAAAGAAGGTAGATCTATGGAAACTGGGGTCAAACAGCTGTGATTGACAGCTCTAAAATGGGAGAGGTCAGAGGTCAGAGAAGGAAAGCACCCCCCCCCCATACTAGATGGTGGGAGGGCAGAGGAAGTGAGCCTCCCTGCCCCTGAGCCTTGGCCTGGTGGCAGCGCTGCCCACCCACATCAGATTTCCCACCTGGGAAAGTCTCTGGGAGTGACTTCCGGCTGCCTGAAAGCAGTTGGGGGTAATTTTTACAGATTATGATCCAAGCTAAGAATAAAGTAGAAGTCCCACTGAAAAAACAATCCCGGAAGGCTCTGTGAGAGAAAGGATAAGAGAACCAGGGCCAAGAAGGACATTCCAGGCAGAGGGAAGGGCAGGTCCCAAGGCCCAGAGTGTGGGGAATAAAAAGAGCCACTGTGGCCAGCCTTCAGCAAGAGGAGAGTGGGGGAGAGGGGTGTGAAGTGGGGGAGAGGGGTGTGGAGTGGGGGAGAGGGGTGCTGTCAAGTGAGGTTGGACAGTTACTCTGGACTCAGAGATTATAGTGTCGTTTAGACCACAGGGAGGGGGTCTGGTATTTAACTAAAATCAAAGAGAAGCTGCTGGAGAATGTTAAAGTATGTGCATATGTGTGTGTGTGTGTGTGTGTGTGTGTGTGTGTGTGTGTGTGAATTGTCATTTGCTTTGGTCAAGCATCCATGAAAAAGACCCTTCCTTGGGACAAACAGCAAACTTAGAGGCAAGCAAGACCAACATGTCCTCCACAGGCACACACCTGTATCCTGGCACACACATTCCTAGAAGAAGCTCAGCCTTCAGTGGGAAGCAAGGGCTCCTCTTTCTGCTGACCTAGCTCTCTAACTCCTCAGGGCATGGCCCCTGAGTACTCAGTGAGCAGACAGTGCTGTAGCCTCCTGCAGAATTTATGGCGGTGAGAGTCGACCCCTACATGGAGGCACTCAGCATTTCTGTATGACCTAACTTGAAATGCTCCTGCTCAGGGGTGGAGCTTTCCATCTGAGACACTCTGTGACCCTCTGGTTCATTATTTAAATGCAGCTTTAGATGGTAAGCTTTATGAAGTAAAGGACCACCTGTACTTTATCTCTGTAGCTCCGGACTAGCATAGAGCCAGGGTTCAGTAGGGTCATGGTGAAAGCCGGGTTACGTGGGAGAGAGGAACACCACCAGGACCAGTAAGTTAGACCTGGTATTTGGTAGGAATTGGAAATGGGAAGAGTACTAACAAACAGAAAAAATTAAAATTATTAAAATACCTCTCCATGGTTCTATTCTAATTACTGTTCTGAAGACAAGGCTTTGTTCTCAGGCAGCTGATACCAGGAGCAACATAAACACCAGACAAGTCTTTCCACCCTAAAAAGCCTTAGCTAGATGCCCAAAAGCTGCCAAACAGAGTGTGTGGGGACACACAAAAGGCACACACACATCCAAATACCATCCAGTCACTTAGTTCCCTGCACATGCTATTGTGATTAGAATGTGAAGTGTCCTCCACAGGCTCCTGTGTTTGAGCATTGATCCCCAGCAGGTGGCAATGTTTTGGAAGGTTGTGGGATGTTGAGGAGGTGGAGCCATGCTGGAGGAAGTAGGTCACAGAGGGCTGGCCCTGAGGTTCCACAGCCCAGCCTCACTTCCTGTTTTCTCTCTGTTTTCTGACTGGGGTTCAGTGTGATCAACCTGTCTCTGCTTCCTGTTGCCACACTTTTCCCTTGGGGGATGGAATGTGCCCCCTAAAACTGTAAGCCAAAAATAAACCTTTCCCTCCTTAAATTGCTTCTTGTCAGGTATTCTGTTATAGTAATGAGAAAAGTTTAAAAAAATACACATGCTAATATCCACATCTGTGCACATCTGGCTTTCTAACGACCATTTCGTGTTTCTACAAGCAGGTCGAAGCGGTAGGACTTTCCCAAACTGAAGTGCCATGGTTATTATTCTGTTTAGCCATTAAAATAGTTTAAAGGGCGCTACCTTTTATGATTGGGTGTCTAGGAGATTTTTAAAGTTGTGCCTCACTGGAGGAAGTTTGAGAGTGTTGTGGCCCTAGTTCCATTTTCTGCTAAATTCTGTGAATTTGCATATCTCAGTGATTTTTTTTTTCGGAACACATATGGGGTAAGATAGAAGAACTGACTGTACTTTCCTCTGTCGGCAACACCAAGAAAACAAGAAAATACACAGTCATTAGCGAGAAATTGAAATCAAACCAGTGCGCACGGAGGATGATTCATGATGTCCTTCTGGTGTATAGGACACTCATTATTTATTCATTTTCCATCTACTCCTTCATTCTGTTGCTTACTCTCAACCTACCCCTCCAGTGCCTACTGGATGTCAGCTCCCATCAGAGGTTCTGTTGACGCAGCCAAGAGCAAACGCAGAGTCTCAGAAAAGCTTAGGGTTGGGAGTGGATGTGATGAGACACACCCGCAATCCCAGTCCTTGGGAGCAGGAAGAGGAGGGTCATGAGTTCAAGGCTAGTCTAGACTCCTTAGTGAGGCCCTGTCTCATATAAAAATCTTCAAGTTGGAAGAAGATTGTGTACATATATTTCGTCACTGCAGGCTTGCAGGTTTTCCTCCAGAACTATCAGTGTGCTTACTATACAGTACTTACTTCCTACTATCAATGTACCATTGTACGATTCTTTCAGTGGCCCAGAGTCACTGGTAGCTATCATCAGTGTGTAAGGGAGACAGACTACCTAGTCCTCTCAGTTTCTGGATGAGGATTATGGGATCTAGTAGGAGGTGGTAAAGAGAGCTGTGTAACTCCAGCCTTGGTTGTGAATACTGCCACTGACTTCTGGGGAAGAACACATTGAGTCTTCCTTTTTGGAAGAGGGTGGAGGATGGCTTGCTTCATTGGAGTCAGTCTCAAAGGGGGAAAATAAAACTCACCTGAAGAGCTGTCACTAGGATCCATGGTAGCGGGGAAACCTGTATTTATTCAAGAAGATACCTAGGAGGCCACTTCATTTCATGGGATCAGAGGAAGATGAGCACCTTGCTAAAAGGACACCGAGTTACCCTGTGTGAGGTTGCGGTGTAGGCTAGAGAGGTGAAGGGTGAAGGGTGGGTATAAAGTGATGGCACCAGACTGCCCATCGGGGGGGGGGGTCCTATGGGTCAGATATATCAGGCTCCCATAGGTTGGGGGGACCCTCTGTATTTTCTTTTTTTACATTATCTGCATCTTTGTACTGTAGACTTAATATTAACCAACCTGCCACAAAATCATTTGCATCCTTTAGGGGAAGATCAATAATCAAAGCCATGTTCCCACCTGGGGTGGACTAGCAGACAACAATAGGGAGTGGACCAAGGAAGGATATGAGTACAGGATGATGGCCAGTACCTCCCGCTTTCCTTGGTCAACCACGGGAATCTACAGGCCACTGGGGTGGGCAATCAGAAGAAGCTGGGTGTGAATTCGTATGGCTTCTGAGGGCTTACAGAATCTGAACAGGGCTCAGGTGTAGATTAGGGGTATCCAAAAATCCCTCATAGATTAAGAAACTGCAGATGGCCTCTGGATTAGAGTTGTCAAGAGCAAGGGCCTTCAAGTCAGGACAAGCAGGCTGAAGTCCCTCTTGGTCATTTCCGTGGACCTGCCTGCTTTTACTTCATCTGCGGGTGGGGGGGTTACTGAATCACAGAGAATACCCGGGGGAGTGCCCGACATAGTCTTGCAGCCATCAGCAGTGCTTTCTATGACTCCAGTACCAGAGTGTGACATTACTACTCCAGCCTGAGCGCTGTGGGGGAAAGCAGACCTGCTGGGGAGCCTAAGCCAAGAGATAAAGGAGTGAAAAGACCATGCCAGGCACTAAGGTGACTACTCAGGAGGTGTCCAGTGATCAAGACCAAGACCAGGCACGAGTTAGAAAGGGCTACTCTGCTAGGGTTTGGATTCCGAATGTTCCGAAGTCTTTTGTGTCAAAGACTTGGTTCCCAACTGTTGGTGCTACTGGGAAGTTGTGGAGGTGATGGAAACTTTAGGTGGCAAAAGGACCAGAGGGAAAAGGGAGGTCACTTGGGGTGTATTTTGGGAGCCCAGTCCTTCTGTTTCTCTTTTCTCCCTGGTTACATGAGATGAACGTTTTCTCGCTCCCTGCCATGATGTACATCTTGTTCTCAGTCCCAAAGTCAATTGGCCAAGGTGACTATGGACTAAAATATCTGAATCCATGAGGAAAAATATAAACCTTCCCTCCCCTTAGGCTGATCATCTTAGTGTTTTTTCACAGTGATGGGAAGTTAACTGCATACGCTCCTTCCTTCTAAGGCTATAGGTTCCGGTTCCACTTGCTACCCTGGCCCGAGTACCATCGTCCACTGTTCAATTGTGCATCCAGAAGATGCAGACACAGGAAGCTGCTACAGCTGTGTTTGTTAGTATTCTACCACATCTTTCATACCCCTGTTGCTCTGACTCTTGGTTTGAAAGAAAGGATGTCCTCCATCCCTTCTTTCATTCTCTCCCTCTTGGCTCCAGCTGCATCCCTTTGGTGACCTGGTCCCTCTACCTCACTCATTCAAGGACCACCTCCTGCAGGCAGGGTCCCGGCCACTCCACGCTGGCCAGGAGACCCCTCAGCTGGACCGAGGACCTCCTTTTGGGCTCAGAAACAGGCTCCGCTGAGATAAGCCACTGCCGTAATTGTCAACAGCCGTCAGAAGGCAGCAGATGCTCACTGGCCATAAAGGGCGCAAGTCCTTGCTGGGGGAGCTGGCTTGGCTGCAGAGACCTTGTGTGCTATTTTTAGTGCCTGGGCACAGAGGTAGCAGATGAAAATGCCAAGCTGGAAGGCTGCCTGCCCACTGAGGGCTGGGCCCTGCCTGTGACTTTCAACTCCCGCTCTTTGTTGTTGCTCTCTCTCTCTAGGATGAGGCTCCTAGACCTGGCTCATGGGTACAGCTCTCCCTCCAGGGAGCAGTCACCCGAGAGGGTGCCAACCACTGGGCTGTCAAAGCCAACGCCTAGCGCCAGGGTTCCTCAGCTCCAATGCCACTTCTACTTAATGGGCGAAGAATCTAGACCTTGGAAGTGGGAGGGATTCCCATAAAGTCATTTTCCTGAGGAGAATTTCCTTCTTTTAGTGTTTGCTGCCACTTTCTTGAAAATGTGGATCAGGGTCCCTGCCTCCTGTTTTGACCTAGTTATTCAAACTTAGAAGAGCAAATGACCCTCTCTGAGTCCTATTTCCCCTTCTGTGACGTGGCAACGAGGGGCTGTCGCCCCAGGATGGCTGGAAACTAAAGGTGAGGAAGTGGAGAGGGTGCGAGGAACCGAGGCGGTTTGTAGAAAGAACCGGGCATTTGTTAGAAGTTGGCGGTATCATTCCCATTGCCGGGCCATCTGCCATCACTTGCCCTGCGCCTCCCCTACCCCTCACAACCACTCAATGAAGCAGACGAGCTCATTTTCAGATGAAGAAATCGAGTCTAAGAGAGACAGCCGGGGTTTCTAAGGGCACCCAGCTAGGGAAGGGCTACTAGTTCCTAGACACAGCTAGTTCAAGGCTGTGATGAGCCTTAAACTTGGGTCTCTACTCTCCTCTGTTCCAGGTCTGCAGCTCAGATGCACGGGGATTCCCTACATGCTGTGTCCCCAAGAGGTTCAGCAGAGGGGACAGGGCTGTCAGAAAGATGGTGTGTTTATGTGCACACACGAAAGGCAGACAGGCTGGCAAGGAAGAAGAGAGGGAGAACTGAGAGCCAGTACCAAACTCCAGACTGTGGCTCTTCCACCTGGCCTCTCCAGTGCCTCCGAGACAAGGTATGAGTCACTCTGGTACATAGCATAACCCTGCACATGGTCCACCCTGCCACGACTCAGGGGCTCTGTGGTGTCCAGGGCTTGTCCCTTTCTACCCATCCCATACTTAAAGGTGGCCTGGATGGTGTAGACCTGGAGTTCTGTCTGCAGGACTCCTGCTTTGCTTCTCTCCTGGGTGGTCTGTCTTCTCGATCACACTCAGGCACACCTTGTCCTCTTAAAGGTGAGCCACACCTGCATCTCAGGGCAGTACTGTTGCTGCGTGCTAGCTGCTCTCACTGCGTGTCCCCAAGAGTGGCCTTCTCTCACGGGAATTTCATAGGGACTTTCCCCTGACACTTATTCACGATTGACAGCTTGACATTTAGCTGTCACTCAACCCCATCCAAAGTCTCTTCCTGACCCCTAATACATCGCAATGGGGGAGCTGATAATCCCCAAAAGAGAGTCCCCAGGAAAGTGGTCTTTAGGTTCTTAATTTCTGGGGAACAAGCATCCACCATGGAGATTAGCATGAGGGAAACAGAGAAAGAGGTTCAGCAAGTACTTGGCATGAGGCTTCCCAGAGCCTCTAATGCTAATTTCTGATTTGGAAGCTTCCTGGTTAGTCCCTGGCAAGGCCACTTTGAGCTTAGGAGATGTGATTGTGGCATAAGCAGCAAGGATGTCAGGTACCATTTGCATGCTCTATCTATTTTAACTCATGCAGATGTCATGGCCCTAGCAAGCAGGAACAGTTCCCATCCGTTTTGTGGATGAAGAAACTGTGGCAGGAAGCTAAGAAGCTTTCTAGGGTCACCTGGCCAGGCTGGAGAGGAGCTGGGGTTCCCATGGAGATCCAGCCCAGAGCCACACTTTGAGAACTTCCTCTGTCCCTGGCCTTGTGATCAACACCCTATAAACATTGTTTCATTTGATCAAACCTTCACTATGGCGACAACAAAGAGAACCACTCTGGCCAAGAGGTGGCTGAGATGAGCTATGAACTCGGGGCTTTGTGGGACTTGTAAATCTCTAGCCTGGCTGTTGCAGACAGGACAAAGAATCCTTAGGTCAAGGAGCATCTCGTACTGTGTAAAACATACACGAGGAATGCTTCTTTGGCTTGCTGCGAGCATTCACGGTAGCCAACTTATAGCATCTACTTCCCCCAACTGGAAAACTGCCTAGATTAGTTCCAGGTCCTGAAGCACTATCTCTCTCCCCGGCTCTGCACCCAGGAAGGACTAAAATAAGATCCTATTTCTTCAAGCATCCAAGATGTAGGCTGTCCCAGGGGTCTTTCCCCTATCTGCACTTCCACGGAAAGAAAGTTTTATAAAAACATAACTGGATACATTACAGACTCATCCATCTATCCATCCATCCATCCATCCATTCATTCACTCACTTACTCACTCAACAAAAGCTTATTGAGCAGATATTATTGGGTCGGGTGATAAGGAAGCAAGCAAACCAGGCCCCAAGTTAGGTCTTCCTAGAACTTATATCACAGTGGAGAAAAGACACCATGCAGAAAGGGATCCTCCTATAGCTGTTTTGAAGGTGGGGAAAGATGGGGAGGGTAAGAGGGGGAATGGAAGCTATTTTTACATAAGATGCTGCCAAAGGTCAGCCTGACTGAGTCTGCGCTTTGAGGGAGGCTGCCAGGAGGCAAGGGGGCAGCCTGTGAGCTCAAAGTTCCAGGTAGGTGGTGCAAAGGGACACTAACTAAGCCTCCAGAGGGAGACTTGGCTGTCTTCATGTGGCCCTGCTTGGGGCAGTGGTAGAGGGCCTCAGGAGATGCTAGAGGGACGTTTATTCATTTGTTTGAGGAAAGTTCACACTTTGCCAATGTGTTAATGCAAACTTTTCAGTCGCATTCTCTAAAAAGAGGAGCTTCATTACAAACTAAAGTACGTGTGATGCTGAGATATAGTCGGCATCTGAAAATCCTGGGGGTCACGTAGGCCCTGCAGATGCTGAGGAAGTTGTGTTAGTGTTGACTTTGGGTGATCCCCTATTTTCTAAGCCAATGTTTGGTCAGGCAAGCATCTCAGATCTCCTCCAGGTCCAGCCTCCTGCCATTCCAGGAGGCTCAGCCTCCTTTTCTGTCCCCTGGGGGTTAAGGGACTTCCTGGTCTCTACCTTGTGCTATCAGATCAGGCAATCAATGTCCCTGTGCACAAGCTTGTGGGTAGCTGTGTGGAGGCCAGAGGTCAAGGCTGGGTATCTTTGATTGCTTCCTACCTTATCTCTGAGTCAAGGTTTCTCACGGAATCTGGTGCTCACCTATTTGCCTAGACAGGTGGTTAGCAAGCCCTGGGTCTCCCGCTGTCTCCACCTCTAAAATTTTGGGATTATCTGTGCATAGCTCCCTGTCTGGCTTTTGTAGTAATAGGAGCGCCCAGACGTGTGGACAACTGAATCCACAGAAAGCCTGAAAAAGCTTGGGAAAGAGTAAAGCATGTTTTCTTGATAGCAGCTATTTCTCGGGTCTGCTCTGCTTGCTAGAGGCAAGCAAGCACTCTCATCTAAGAGAGGCTTCCTGACTCAGCTTTAGCTGCAAAACCCTGCAGCTCATTAAGAGGTCCTGCCACGAAACACTTAAATGGTGTTGACGAAAAGCTGAACGCATGCTTTTCAGTTTTCAGCTGTAGCAGGAAAAAAGCTGCGCCGTTTAAACACGCCAGCTTTCTGGGCTGTCCTGCCAGGGCAAACTTTGACTCTTTTACGCAGGCAGTTCGTGGGGTTTGCAAGCACAGGCTGCTGAAGCTCGCTTGCTGGCAGGGACCTTGGAATGCCATAGAGTTGTGGCAGTAAACATGGCTACAGCCAGTACCTCAGCCATGAGGCTGGAAAGCTGAGGAATGGGCTACATGTAGCCGGCAAAGCTACACCTTTAGTCCTACTGAGATTGCTTGGTAAATTAAAGACTCATGTGGTCAGAAAAAGAGAAATATACAGTAAAGAGAGATACAAAGACAGAGAAAATTTATGAATGGTTTAAAGTGTGTTAAAATATATGCAGACTAAAAGTTGAAGTTCTTAAATTAAAAAACAAAAAAAAGGAAGAGAGTTGTTGTGTGTGGTAGTACACACCTTTAATCCCAACACTTGGGAGGCAGAGGGAGATTGACCTCTGTGACTTCAAGGTGTGGTAGCACACGCCTTTAATCCCAGTGCCTAGAAGGCAGAGACAAACAGTTCTCTGTGAGTTCAAGGTGTAGTAGTGCACACCTTTAATCCCAATGCCTGGGAGGCAGAGACAGGCGGATCTCTGAGAGTTCAAGGACAGCCTGGTCTACAGAGTTACTTCAGGTCAAAGATACAGAGAACATGTCTCAAAAAGCAAAAAGTTAAAAGTAAAAATAAACAAAATAGAGGTTAAAATAAAGTGCACAAAGATGGAAAATACACAGAGAATTTTAATACTGTATGCTATTATGCTCTCTTTGAATTATTTGAATGCTGAGGAAAGAGCAACAGCTGCTGAAAGATATTTATTTATAAATGCTTCTGAACTAATCCAACATAGGTATTTTGATGCCTTGACTTTGAAATTTGGATCTAAGGGCATGATGCTTTGGAAAGGAGTTTCTTATTTTGTTTTCACAGAGGATGAGACCGTGTTCATTTCTTCTTTTCTGATATGGTATGATGGACCACGCCCTCCTGAAGGGTTGCAGTGAACATCTTCAGAAAATTGCTTCGCTCAACTGCCAACTGAGATGAAACTAGCACACAGGTTATACCATGAAAGACCTAATTAACGACGCCCCCATTCAGCAGGAAGCAGTTTGGAGAGAAAAAACTGCGCCCATGTTCCCAAATATGGTTTATAAATGTTCTTTAACATTTAAAGGGGGATATGATATAGATATGAATAATTTGTATTAGTATAGATTTTGCTTTATTGATAGAGATTTAAGGTCAGTTTTGTTATATGTATATGCATATTTCTGCTATTGATCAAGATATTGTGATTGTGTAGTTCATTAAAAAATGTAATGTATAATTAAGAAATAGGTTAATGGATAATCATTAGTAATGCTCAAGCTTATAGTCATGTTAGTTAGATTTTCTAGATATATAGAGATACATTTCAAATAGATAGACATTCTTCATATCTTTCAAAGACTGAAGAATATGGCATTATATGTTTTAATAACTTTGGGTTTTTCATGACAATGAGACACTCTGCTCCTGGCAGCACCAATCTACTTCAAGAGGAAGATGGGCATCGAAGAGGCTCGTTATGGAGTTTGATAGCCATTTGGGCAAGAAACTGCTCTTGCCTGGACTATTGCATAAACTGGACACAGAGAACCCACAGAGAGAGGACTACTGAACTTGCCTAAAGGTGAGATTATCTTTTGGGGTTCCTGATTCATGAAAGAGTCTGCAAGACATTCTTCAGGACAAGCAGATAGTGACTGCCTTTGAAATTTCCTGCTTTGTGGAAATGTCTGCTGGAAACTATGGGCCTGTAGGCCGAAGATGGATGCCCCAATGGTACAGAGAAACTTTGGGTGACTGTCCAGGCAGTGAGATGTCTCTGTCATTTCTAGAGTTTTAAAAGTTGCTTACTTTTTGTTTGCTTAGGTAATATTGTATCTTTCTGGAGTCTTTGATGGAGTTAAGAATAGTTAGTTATAGTTTTCCTTAGTTATGATAAAGATTATTGTAATTTTTACTTGATAACTGTTTTGTTATATGTAATTTTGCTATGTTAAAGGTAAAGCCTTCCTTTTTTTTTTGTTTAAACAGAAAAAGGGGAAATGATGGAGGAAGGTCATTGGCTAATATAGGAACTGCCTTGGCCCATTTTATTGGTTAGAACATAGGTAGGTGGAGTAAACAGAACAGAATGCTGGGAGGAAGAGGAAGTGAGCTCAGAGACTCGACAGCTCTCCTCTCGGGAGCAGACGCCTCAGAAGAGATGCCATGCCCCGCTCCCGGGCAGACACATGCCATGAAGCTCCGACCCAGGATGGACTAGGCTAGAATCTTCCCGGTAAGACCGGTGCTCACAGATTATTAGAGATGGGTTGATCGGGATATCAGAATTAGCCAGTAAGGGCTAGAGCTAAAGGGTCAAGCAGTGTTTAAATGAAACAATTTGTGTGTTGTTATTTCGGGGCATAAGCTAGCAGGCGACTGGGGTGTTGGGGACGCAGCCCCGCAGCTGATATTACTACAGGCTTTCATGTGGCTGCTGGAGTTTTGAACTCAAGTCCTTATACTTGCAGAGTAAGCTCTTTATCTTACTCTGGGTCATCTCCCTAGTACCTAGGCTGTGTATTAAAAAAGAAAAACAAGGAGGGGCTTATACCTGATGTAGATGAGTTTTCCCTGATGTTACCCCCACAGTGGGGACCAAATCTACCATTTCTCTGTGCTAAGGGCATTTTGTTCCTCCTCACTGTAACAGCAACATTACACCACTGACATTGCCATCTTCTGGAGGACAGAGAATAAAAGAGAAGAAGACAATGAGAGTTGCTTGAGCTGACACTATCCAGGCACCACACACCAGGGTGGCTGAGGCCAAAGCTGAGCTCATAGGACACAACCCAACCAAATACAATCAAATGCTCTCAGTGGCTAGGTATGCCAACTTCTGCATAAGGGTTGCTGCAAACCTGAGAGGGAATGGCCAGGGAGTGCATGGCATGACCACCCTGGGGACTCAGAGCTGTGGACAAATGCCTCATGCCTGCTCAAGACAATGAGGCAGAAATGCTTCTGGAAAGTCCTGGTTTCAGGCCTGAGCCTGGGTGGGGTGAAAGCCTTATGCCCAGCACCCCAGTGGGGCACCTGAGTTTTTCAAAGGATCAGGGTATCAGCCTAACCAGCAGGATATTAAAAAATATTAAGATGACCAATAAGGACCCCCCCACACACCAAAACAAAGGGAATATGAATGAATAGCAGGGGCAGAAAATTCATCTTATAGGTTTTAGTACCAATATATGTATATATACACACTGTATTAAAGGCCCTAAACAAAACCATCTTTATTAACATTTCCACAACAGTGATAAGATAGATGGAATGGAATTAGATATGAAAAAAATGTAATATCTGTGAAGGAAACTCTGGGGAGACATGGAGTTATGAAGGTCATTTCTCATTAAGGGTAAACTTTTCTGTGATTTTTGCCTCTGACTTTATCCTATGAATCCTCTGCCAGAGCCTGCAATATGCACTCCTTGCTCTGTGTGCTGGGGACAGGCTGTATCACCCAGCGCCCCCCTCAGCTAGGCAGTGTCAGGCTATTTTTAGCTCCTCTGAACAACTAATGGCATTATTGTCCATTTCCCTGCGGTGAGCTGCTCCGGAGCTTACCAGCTTCTTAACTCTGCTAGACGCCCAGTGCTAGGAAATCAGGGTTCCCTTGAACTGGAACCCAGGAAGAAGCAAAGGCTGCTGAGTTCCAGAGGCGGTAGCTGTCTCTCTCAGTGACAATACAGATGTTTATGTAGACACGACTTCTGGAGACACAACGCATGGCTGTAAGGTGTGCAAAAGAATGCCCACCCCATGGGTGGCATTACTCCCTATGTTGGGCTTGTAGTGGAATTTGAATTCCAGTACCTTGGAGAATGGCTTTATTTGACCACACAGTCTTTCAGAGAGAGTTGGATTAAAATTGTGGTATTTGGGGCAAGTCCTAACTGAACTGGTGTGATTTTTTTCTTTATAAATAGGACAAGTTTGGTTATGGAGACACATAGAGAACCCTGCATAGAAATGAAGACAGAGAGCAGGGTGGAGCATGGGTGAAGACCTCCGAGATGTCAAAGATGGATGCCAAATCTCCAGAAGCTAGGGAAGTGGCCTGAATGAACTCCCGCTACAACACTTGGAGGAAACCAAACCTGAGAACACCTTGATTTTTGGGCAGTCTTCAAAGACAGGAAATTCACTTCTTTCTTTAAGCCACCTGGTTGGTGACATATTGTAATGGCAGCCCTGGCATTACAGGGAGCACTAATCAAATAGATCCGAGACCATCACCCTACGTCAAATTCAAGGTCCTAGGTCAGAAATGTCTCTAGAACAAGTCAAGGGATGATATAGAAGAAATCCCTCACACGGTATTTCTGTGCACCACTTGTGGTCTTGATTCCCAAAGACACCAGAAGAGGACATTGTACTCCCTAGGGCTGGAGTTATAGACAGTTGTGAGCTGCTATGTGGGTACTGGGAAGGCATTGCTCTTAATCAATGAGACCTTTCCCCAGACCCAGAAGCTGCTCTTAAGACTTAATAAGTGGATGACTGAATGAGGTTCTGAAAAAAGGCATGCACCCTAGAACATGGCATACAGATATTTAACAAGTATTTGATAATTGTATGGTCATCAGCCTTTGCATTTATGTAGTTTCTCCCCATGAACCAGGAAGGACTCAAAATGATTGACATACAGTGACTGACATGTATGAAATCCTTACAACAACCTTTTCAGCTTTTGCATTTCTTTCATTTCTGCTTCTCTGTTAGAAGGTCTTATCTATCCCAGGATGGCCTCTAAAGATGACCTACAAATTTTCATCCTCTGACTCTACTTCTTGTGCTGGGATTACAGGTATTTGATTGGTTCACAGGGTTTTGGTTCTGGGACGGAACCCAGGCTTTCATGCATGACAGGCAAGCCGTCTACCAACCCAGCTACATCTCTTCCTAAAGACCTCATTTTAAAGATGAGGAGACTGAGGCATAGAGAGGCTGAATAACTTTCTCAGATTCATCGAGTGGTTGAATTGGCTATTTGATATGCATGTCTACTGATTGCTGTTTTGGGATATGGGGTCATACTGTGAAACTCTGGGCCTCTGTTAATACAACTGACTTTGGATCAGGGGGTGGAGCCAGTAGAATTAGCCAAAGAGTATGGAGGACAGAGGAAGATGGAAAAAAAAGACACACAAGAAAGAATAGGGAAGGACTTAGAGATTTTCAGTCTTTATTGGTTTGGAGTAGGTGGAAAGATAGATGCTCTCTTGATAGATTTTCATCCAAAAATGAAGATCAGTTGGTTGTGTTTTGGCTTCCCTGAGCTAGCAGGTTTTCACCCCCATATCTGTCTCTCGAGTCTTTATTGGTAAACAGAACAACTTAGATCAAAAGAATAGATTTCAATGATGTATATGAAGAGCCCAGAACACAGTCAGAGCTCAATCTGGATGCAGGGAGTAGTTGGGAGTCTCTGCGGGAAGGCAAGCAGCACTGGGCCTGGTCTCTCTTTTCTATCCTCTGCTCTCCATAGACCCTGTGGGTTTTGTGCTCCTCCAGGGTGGGAGGGCCTAGGCCTGACTGGAACCCGAGGACCCTTTCTAACAGGAAGCTCTCCTATGCAGATTTCTGTCCTTACCCCTTATGCTTGTCTGAGAAGAAGCCAGTCTGGTGCTGAAGAGGTGCAGAGGTGTGGCATGGCCTTGTATCATCTGTCAGAAGGCGGGCTGCACATTGTCCCTAGCTAAGAGCCATAATTCATCCCAAACCAAGTGTGAGATGCTGACTCCGCACTTCCTCCACAGGCCACAGGCTGGCTGTGCGTCCGCCTTCCTAGACTCAGCTGGGCTATGCCAAGTCCCAACCCTGGCAGTGATTTACAGTGTCACAGGCTGGTGTCCTCCACCCTGACCACGGCTCTTGCCCACAGGTTTAATTATTTAAACAGATTTTACATTTTATGAGCATGCCCTCAGGCCTGGCAGAGGAAAGAGAACCTTAGGAGGAGAAAGACTTTGCTTGAAACAGTAAATTGAACCGTGCAAGGACAGAGTTCGGGAAGCGTTCCAAATTCCTGAATGTGAGCATGATATTCAAGGCACTTTGGAATTCTCTCCAGGTTGTCTGCTGCCCCTGCTGGGCATAGAGCATGCCTCTGCCTCACTGTGGAGCGAAGCAATACCCCCGTCATCTTTGGAAGTTTAGTTGAAGCTTCTGCTGCAGCCTGCCAGCCAATGCCCTGTCCTGCAGACTGGGCATGCACACCGGCATACCGACTCATCTTCCCCTAGTCACGGTAGTCACGGTACTAACAGGAGTGAGGTCGGATTGCTGACACAGCAGTAACCAGCCTCCTCAACCCCCCTCCACACACTTCCCTCTCCGAAGCAAGAGACTTCCTTACGTACCCCTTGGAGGTGTTCCTCATTAGGGTCTAGCTACATGCTGCCTTCCCTGTCTGCCTGCTTCCCACTGAACCCAATTGTTCACAGCAAATGCTAGTCATCTGTCAGAGCCCAGCATCCTGGGACCGTGACGAAGGGCGAACTCAAAGCTTGTCTTAGGTTCTGACTGCCTTCCGGATGGGATGGTGGAATTCAGGGTCTATTCTAGCAGGATGATGCCTGCTTTTTACCAGGAAAGACTGACTCCTGGGTGTTTTCTCTACTGGACAGCTTCCTGTTGTTGCTTGTTTACTCATGGTTTGTTGTTGTTTATTTACTCATCCTTCACTCACTCACTCACTCACCTACTCCCTCTTTCAACACACCTTTATTAAGCCCCACTACACATGACACCTTTTGCTGGGCTTGATCCACAGAGACAGCAAAGCTCTCTGTCGGGCCCTGGCTGCTCATTTTACCGCTGTGAAATCATTTGGTAAAATGGCTGTTCTGAGGTTCTAGCCTCTTAAACAGCTGCAGGAGCTGTTAGCCCTGGGGTAGCATGCTCACTTGGGTTGGGCCAGAGAGGATCCACCTAACCCTCAGGCCTTCCGGGACTGTGATTCCTTTGCTCTGCTCAGAGGACCAGGCTGGAAAAAATGAAGCTCACCAATCTCCACCTTCCCTGCTCCCCATATCCGTGTAGACTGGGGATAAAAAAGTCCAGGGCTATTAAAATAATGATGCAAATAATCCACATTTTTCATCTTAAAAGCACTTCTGCCGCATCTGATTAATCTTCCCAGCACCCTTGTGTGGAGGTAAGTGTAAATTTGTGCTTAGAGATGAACGAAGCCAAAAATGTGAGGTGATTACTCTTGGCCCGAGGCTACATGGAAGGCAAGCTTTTGAGCAGGGCCGAGATTCATCAGTCTTCTGTTATTTTGAACAATTTTTCAGACTCTGAGGACCATGTCCCTTGAGCAACTCTCAGGAATGGAGCTGGTTTGTCTTAGCCGTGTTCATGGTGGTGCAGGAGCTATGTGGAGTAGATGGATGCCATACCCGTGACTGGCCTCTGACAAGTGACCTGACCTCTCTGCGCATGCTCCAATTTCCCCTCTTACGAAGTGGAGATAATGACTGGGCTGCAGGGTTAGGACGGGATACTAAATGAGTTTATTTTTGCATAGTTATTTGCACAGCAGGCAATACATTTTTCTTAAAAGTATAGAGACAGAGCATGAAATAGGTGAAGTCTTTTTAGTTGCTAATACTCATTGTCATCATCCTCACCACCATCAGTTACTATAACCATCCCTATCACCATCACCATCACCGTCACCAAGATTCAGCATCATCATCACCATCGCTACCAAGTGTTTATTCAGTTTTCTTATTGGTCTTCATTAAGTCCCGTGGGTTTTACAAGAACAGTGAACAGCACTTTTCCCCTCAAAGATATGCTAAGACATTGCCACCACAGCCATCACTGCTGTGCACATCCCTCACTGCTGTGCACCATCCCTCCCTGCTGTGCACCATCCCTCGCTGCTGTGCACATCCCTCACTGCTGTGCACATCCCTCACTGCTGTGCACATCTCTCACTGCTGTGCACATCCCTCACTGCTGTGCACATCTCTCACTGCTGTGCACCATCTCTCACTGCTGTGCACATCCCTCACTGCTGTGCACATCCCTCACTGCTGTGCACATCTCTCACTGCTGTGCACATCCCTCACTGCTGTGCACATCCCTCACTGCTGTGCACCATCTGCTGTGCACACCCCTCACTGCTGTGCACATCCCTCACTGCTGTGCACATCCCTCACTGCTGTGCACATCCCTCACTGCTGTGCACATCCCTCACTGCTGTGCACATCCCTCACTGCTGTGCACCATCTGCTGTGCACATCCCTCACTGCTGTGCACCATCCCCTGGGAACTGACATGCTCCAGACATAAAGGTGCTGCGATTTTGCTGTTATAACAGAACCGCATCCTGGGACTGTGAGGGGAAAGGAGACTTCCCCTCACATTGCCTTTGTTTGGGCATCTTATCACAGCAACAGTAAAGCTATCACAGTCTCCAAACACAGGACATAGTTGTGTAGGAGGGGAGTTATGTCTGAAGACAGCTGAAAAAGCAACCAATGAAAGCCAGGCTCACAGAACAGTTTGTGAGGTGCGCCATGTAGATGGGCTTTCTGGGTAAGTTTGGGTCACAGGGTATCGCTCAGTGTCTAATGTTGCCACATGCTCTGCCAGGGGCAGGTGGATACATGAGTCACAGAAGCTAGTTTCTTGTTTGTTTTGTTTTTGTTTCTGCCTTCTAATGTCGTATCCAGGCAGAACCATTTGAATTAGACAAGCTGTGTGGAGACGCTGATAATCATTTGGGGCACACTGATGTAAAAATACAACTCTAACCTAAAAAAGATAAGGGAATTTATTCTGGGGCCAAATATGAGGGACCATGGCCATCTAAAAACAGATGTAGGCACCTCAAGCTCTATGCTCCAGTGAGGCAGCAATTTCATGAACTTTTTATAGTAACAACAAATAAACTGTAAATCAAGACTCTCTTACAAACACATCAATGGGGACAGTAGCTGGTGGCTTGTAACAAAATGGAAAGAACTCTACTGTAGGCATCAGATGGAATCTGACAGCATCCCCAGTACTCTGCTTGGCGAAAAACTAGAGTTTTGTTAGGTGAATATATTCCAAAAGATGTTTATCTGTTAATCATGAGATGTAAGGTAACACCGAGGTGGGCAAGGGATAACTGCGGGGCTAAAGATTGCACAAGATACATTGTAATCAGGCTCCGGCCCTGCACCGGTCCAGCCCTGCACCGGTCCAGTATTTCCACACCAATCTGTCATCAGCTTTTGTAGCCACAACTTTTTTCTAGGAATCCTTATTCATAAGCACATCATGAACCCTACCCGGAAAGTGCTTCACAGATTTTCCTACCGAATTCCTCACAAAATCTCTGGGAGGTCATGCTGGTTTCCCATCTCAGAGACAGGAAACAGAGGCAGGTCAGGAAGGAGCTAGGGCTATATGACTTGCGCCCAGGGGCAGAGTTGGTCAGTGTGATGCTAGGTGGATATCAGGTCCTGATGGGGAGGAGACGTACTTCAGGAAGGATGGCTGATGAGACTATTGTCCTGGAAGCCACCTGCCTTATCTCCTTCAGCCAGAAGGATGAAGAGCTGTGAAGCTGGGAAGTCACTTCGGTTAACACACAATTAGCATGTTTACCTGTTGTTAGGGCAAGGGTGTGCGCAAACTCCATTTGCACCTCCGTTCCTCATTGCCCACCTGTGCCTGCTTCTAGAGGTGTCTGTGTCATTAATGATGCCAGAATAACTGTGCACACTGCTCTGAGATTCCTTCGAAGGCAGAGGGTGATTGGTCCTTAGAACAGCTTGGCAGGGTCAGAAGGAACTGAGGACCACGAGGACGAGCTACCCAGAGAGGTCTAGGCTTAAGTTGTGTTTCCCTGGTTTCACATCAGTTTCATTCAAAAGGCCATCATGGTAGGCTGCACGCTGATGGCTGAAAGACATCGGGGCCGCGGAGGCCCGCAGGATAACTGGAAAGCAAGGGGAAAGCGGCGCCAAAACCAAGCTAAGGTCCCAAACAGCTAGAGACCACCAACAGCACAGTTCAGGCCAATTCCTAGCAATCCTTGTGGTGGGGAGTGCTCACATGACTGGATCTAGCCAATGAGATGTGGGGGACGAGATGCATGCCACTTCCTGCCTTCTCTTCTGGAAACCTCCGCCTTGGGATCTTAACCTCTTCAGCCTAGAGGCTCCACAGGGGTGGGGTGTGCTGCCCCCAAGATGGGTAGCACTGGGGGTCTCTGAAAACTGAATTTTCTTGCCTACTCTGACTGCTTTGCGATACGAAAACTAAAGTTTTATCAGGGTAAGAGTTCTAAGATTCATGGGTTAGTGTAGCTCTCAGTCGCTAGAGTGGTTTCTGAGTCACAGCTGGTCAAAGGGCAGGGAATCCGTGTCTATGGGGTGTTCATCCATAAATCAACATCTGTATCACACCCTCATGCAAGGCTCACAGACCACTGGGTCATGAGGACGCTCACAGGAGCAGTGGTTCAGTGATCAAGGGTGTTTTGTATGCTGCTTGGCTACCGTTTTCATTGTTGGTAGCATATCCACCCTCACCCCGAGTTGAGGACTACATACATCCAGGGCTTTGTGCTTGCTAGGCAACTACCTTACTTCGGAGCCAAATCGCCAACCTTTCTAACAGAATCTATTTCTTTTCTTTTTACAGATTTATTTATTGTTTTAATGTGTATGTTTTGCTTGTATTGTTGGCATGTGCGGCCTCACATGTGTAGTACCCATAGAGGCCAGAAGAGGGCGTCTAATCTCCCGGAACTGGAGTTCAGGAAGTTGTGAGGGTGCTTTGGGTCCTAAGAGCAGCAATCGCTCCTAACCACCTGGCAGCATCACGCAGCATCGGAAATGATTCGCCTTTCCCAGCCAAACGAAGATGGGGAGAGATAGGGACCCCACTTGATAGCATGCGGTGAAGTTCTACCTGCCTGCCTCCCCACTTGATAGCATGCGGTGAAGTTCTACCTGCCTGCCTCCCAAGTCTTGTTCTATGCTAGAATCATGCTTAGCAGAGGATGGACTTCAGAACAAAGCTTAGATGGGGCCCAAAAACACGGCTTGTTCAGTATTGCTTATGTCTCTAGGGGCGGCCAGTCATACACCAGGAGATGAATGAAGCCACTAAGTATATCGACATGGCACATTTTTTCTTGAAGGTGCAGAAATAAAACGTGAAGTTTTTGTAATTACTTTTTAAACTTTGATATTTCAATGAGTAACCTGTATAAGCAACACCTGAAGATGTTTTGGTTCCATATTATCTAAACTCGAGTTTCCCCTCCCTCGCAAAGCAAGCAAACTTCCTCTGTTTACACCTAAGTTTATATGTCAGTGAAGGGCCAGTTGGAAACAAAGTTTTGGTCCAAGTGCATCCTGCCTCCCGTCTGCTTTGATACCACAGTATCAGCCCTGGGTGGCCCTGAAGGATCAAGACTTTGCTTCTAACTCTAGCTCCCGGGGAGCAGTGCTACCTGAAACCATTTTATGCTTGCACTGAACTTTCTAATTCAGAGGAGGTGAGGAGTTAAAGCCTTGGGAATTCTTTGCTCTGCAGATAGGAAGAGGCTGGGTTCCATAACGGGCCTCCTGTTCTCCGGCTTCCCTAGAGAACCCCGCCCCCAGAGGTCATATTCTTTCTTTTTCCAGCTTGCTCCAGTTCCGAGGCCTGTATTCCACACATTTGTTTTCTCTTATCTCAGCTAAACGAACTGTGCCTATCTCCTCTCGGCCGTCCCTTTTCTTAATATTTTTTATTTTTATATTTAAGTTCACAGAGAATGCCCTCTTTTGGGTAACTTTCCCCAAACTCTTTCTAGAATGAGGCAGCATATACATCAATTCAAGAAATTACATAATGCCCAAGAGGCCAGCCTTGTCGAAATTCTAAGTGGGCCAGATAATTTTTCCCTTTGCTTCTCTCTCTCTCTCTCTCTCTCTCTCTCTCTCTCTCTCTCTCTCTCTCTGTATGTATGTGTGTGAGTAGGACACACATACTGTTATTGCTCAGATGCCTCTGGTTACCTTGTTTTAAAATTTTATTTTTTAAAAGCAACTATCTTTTCTCATTTTATATACCAATCCCAGTTCCCACTCCCTCTACCTCTTCCTCTCAACCCCATCCACTCTTCCTAGAGGGGTAAGGCTTCCCTTGGGCAGTCAACAGGGTCTAGCACGCTGCTTTGAGGCAGGACTGAGGCCCTCCCTACTGTATCTAGGCTGAGCAAGGTATCCATCCAAAGAGAACAGGCCCCAAAAAGTCAGTACAAGCAGTAGGGATAAATCCTGGTCTCACTGCCAGTGGCCCCACAGTCTGTCCCAGCCAGACAACTGTCACCCACATTTAGAGGGACTAGTTTGGTCTTATGCTGGCTTCCCCGCTGTCAGGTAGATATCAGAAAATGGAAAGATCTACCTTGTATTTTTTTTGAGATAAGATCTTTGACTGACTGGAACTCAACAAGAGTATGCTGGAAGACCACCATACCTCAGGACTCTTCATCAGCCTCCTTAGTTCTGGAGGTGCAAGCTATGTCACTCTGCTGGATTCTTTTGTTTGTGGTTCTTGGGGATCCAAATCAGGTGTTCATGGTTTTGAAGCAATTACTTTGTAGTGCAGTTACGTCCCCAGAGCCTTGGCCCCCTCTGTTCTCCAGGGTCAATTTGCGGTCCTCAGATTCTGTTTCTTCCCTGGCTCCTCATCACTTACTTCATTGGTGAACCACCCCAAAAAAGCCACAGAGGGTGAAGAACTGGCCTTTCCCACAAGCAAGGAGACTTCCGTCGCTCCCCTTCTGACTGCCCCAGAGATGGTGAGGAGCATGGAGGTTGAGGGCCTTAGGCAGGGGCCCTGTGGGAGAGATGGAAGCCAGGTCACCAAGGTAGAGGAAAGGGTGCTGGCAGGGGCTGGAGTTGGGACACCGGGAGAGTGTGGGTTCGAGGATTAACCTGAAGGTCATGTGCGATGGTGGGACCTGGTCGTACTATTTTTGAGCTCACTCAAAATCAGGCCTGTTTACTGTGTTGTTGTCTGGTTACAATTTTTTATACTGTTGGAGATTTGTGCTTAAAACATGGTCACTGAAATCAGCTCAGGGAATTGAGCCTCTACCATCAAACGTTAAAAAAAATCACTGTGGATTTAAGAAATCCATTTGCTAGCTCAAATGCTTTTTATGTATTTGTTTAAAAGTTCCCACACGCCTTCCCCCCTCCCTGCCTACCACACATGGTTTTTGCTTTTTGATGGGGAGAGGCCACCCACCGAATCACCGTTTCAAACAGGCTCACATCAGGACCCCTCCCTTCACGGTGGTATTACGGGCTGAAGCATGGCTAGAAGGCAATCCAGAGAAGTTCTGTGGATCCCAGCAGACTGCAGATACAACCCCTGACTGTTGGGGGCTTGCAGATAATGGTACAGAATACAAATCCATCTCCTCCATTAGCACATGTGGACTGATACCAGTTATACACGGGGACACTTCAGTGTCAAAGGCTGAAGACCTGTGGCTTCTCTCTCCTCTCATGTTTTACATTAGAAATTAATTTTAAAGTTTTTATATAAGTATGTAATGTACATCGAACACATTCCTCTGCATACCCCTCCACCTTCTTCTCCTTTTTCTCCTTCCTCTCTCAATAATTCCCTTTGTACTATTAGGTAGTTTTAGTTCTATTTCCAGATCATAGACACACACAGTTTTTAAAATCAATCTAGAAATCTAGGAACGTGTGACATTCGTCTTTCTGAGACTGGTCTAAGACTCTTCGTGTGATTACCTCCTGTTGTGCCCATTTTTCTTGTGGACGATGTAACTGTTCTGCTCTATGGCTGAACAAATGTCCATTGTGCATACATACTACGTATTCCCACCCATTCTTCCATCGTCTCAAATGCAGACTGGATCCATAACTTAGCTGCTGATGCAAGTATCTCTGAGATGGGTTGGCTTGGAGTCTTCAGGTAAATACCTGACTCCTTAAGTTTAGGGAAGGAAAACCTAGAGTCCAGAGAGGCAGCAGCAAGACCCTTCAAATCACATTGCTAGGAAGGGGAACAGCTAGCACTGGACTCCAGGCATGCAGAGGTTGAGGTTGCAGAAGCCTGCAGGTCTTGATTTCGGAGGAGATGGATTTATTGGACTTCTATCCGCTGCCAAGCATGATGTTTCTGTTTGGCATTTTAATGTTGCCACTGCCGTTGCTACGCAGTTACCCTCCGCTTCAGTGACTTCTTACTGAGTACCTGCTACATGCTAGGCGCTGTGCTAAGAACGCTAATACTTTGCTATCCATTATACAGCCCATGAGGCAAACGTTATCATTGCTGCCATTTGGTACATGGGTAATCAGCCTCCCGGAGCTAGTTCTGTTGCCCAAGGACATACATCTGGGAAGTGTGGGGATGGAACTATGGATAAACCCAAAAGGGCTGGGACTCTAAAGCCACCATCTTCTCCGAATCTTGCTCTTCTCGCCAAGGAAGGGTTCTCTGTCAACTTGTCTGGCCTTTGCCCCACAGTGAGTGCCTGTGGCTGGAATGTGGGTACAGCATGCCCCTTTCTGATGAGGGTTCTCTTTCCCCCACACTGTACTTCCTGTTCTTCTGTTCTTGGTGCACATGAAGTCATGTATGTGCTGCCTCAAGGCATTTGATATAATGTAGGCTCACCTACATTATGGCCATATTAGTTTGTGTAAGTGCTTTCTATGATATTTGCGTAACAAGACCGCTTTAAAAAACCCACTATCACTGTGTGGCACACACAAGTCCCAGCACTTGAAAGATGACAGAAGAAATTCAAGTTCAAGGTCAGGCTGCACTATGCTTTGAGACCTTTCAAAGCCAATGACTGAACTACCAGTGAGAAGTGAAACAGCGTATCTATCAAAGTGTATCCCTGTTAGTAAGAGCTTCTCGGGGAAGAATACAGAGCTGTAAGACAGAAGCGACATGCAAATGTCAGCATAGCTGCTGCCCCGACTCTACCACAAGCGGTGTCACAGGTGGACCGAGTTCTCTGAGCCTCACTGTCCTCATCTGAAAAATAAGGATGGCTGAGTTCGAGGCTCAAATTCAGACACAGTAAGAGCTGCAGAAGTAAAAAAAAAAAAAAAAAATCCTACGGTATCCTTCGCCAGCTCTGGCTGGTCTCGCTCTTGAACAAAATTCAGAGCTTCAAAGCCTCCAAGGACCCTGGAGTCAGGGGCCTCTATTGATTTTCTTTTCGCTCTGTGTGATGTTGGCTAAGAAGTCTGGGAACACAGGGCTGGAACAGCATTTGCCTAGGGCCATTCTGGGTTATGGGACGTGTTTGTTTCACTCCCTGGTACACAATTTTGACCCTCTAGGCAGGGTAATGCTCAAGATTCTCGCTCACTCCTTATGAATGATAAAGGAGGAGAAGAATTATCTATAAAGCATTTTGGGTAGATGGAGTCTCTAGAGCTGAGGTCAAACATCTTTCTGTAGACACTGAGGTGAAGCCCAGAGGAAGAGGTCTGTGGTTTGATGGCACAGATTTTCCCAGAAGGATGTCAGTGTGTGTGTGTGTGTGTATACAAGGGCACACATGTGTACAGGCCTGCACTTGCTTGATCTGGGTTTGAGCAATCATATTTTTATATGAAGGGTCTCTAGTGCTACCAGGAAGCAGGAAGCTTACATGGTTTCATTTGGGCCCATTGAAAACCAACACGGGCATGGTTTCTCTCTTTACCATGGAGGATGTTGAGAGCGAGCTGAGCAGTGCTCAGACCAGGTGTGGGTGGAACTCAGGGAACTTCCAGAGAACCCTAAAGTCTCAGGCATGGCTTTGAAGAGCTTACTGGGGTGAGTGTGGGAAGGCACAGGTATCTGTCATTTTAAAAGACATTTCCTGCGCTCTTCACGCCGAGCACGGTTGAAAGAATAGACCGGTCACAGCGCCAAAGTGGGACCTGGTTTTAAATGCCTGTCTCCTCTGAACGATCTCAACACTAGCATATCCATTGCATCATTTCATTGCCTACAGAATTTCCTTGGTGTGCAGGCAGGAACACTTTCCTCTCACAGAGTGTGGCAGAGGTCTCATGGCTGGGCAGGCTCTTCCCTCAGATGAAAGCGTTTTTCTCATCCCTCTCCACTGGAAGAGCCACGGACGCGGACGCAAGGCGTCTTAACATTGATGGCGCTGGAATCCGGTGCCGCCGGGATGCACTCCTCTGAGTAAAAACGGCTTTTTGCTTAAATTAAAAAGTAAAATACAACGGGTGCATTTTCCATCTGCCACAATAAAGAATAATTTCTCTTCCTTGTGCACAAGAGCTCCAATTATGATTTAATTCAATTCCGATTAACTGTGCTTTGATGGCATTTCCATTACATAAAAAATAAATGTATTAGCCAAGCATAATGTGTTTTGACTATAGTTCTGATGCTAATAAGGAGGCTGTTTGGCGGCTATGATCCCACACTTCATTCTGCAGTTGTAAAGAAAGGGAAGAGAAAAGGGGATGGGGCAGATTGCGAAGAAATCCCAAATACTAGGGTTGCCACAATTTTCAGGGGCACCAGGAAGGCCTCACGGGTTTGTTCTCACAGCCTCTGTCTGAGAAACTTTTCCACGTGCGGTGGTTGTTCGGTGCCCTGGAGGTTTGTAGGTGGAGGAGGGATGGTGGGAACTCCTGACCGTGGAGCTGACAGCACACCTGTAACTGTATGAGTCAGTGGGAGCAGGGCATGGGTAAGCTATACGAACCAGAGTGAGCAATGCCTCTTCCGTCTCATGGCCTCTGAGTCACCATCAGCCTTTGCCTGAACTCCTTCTCCTGGTTCCGGCTGGATAATCCCCTGGTGATGGCCCGCATGAATCCAAAAAGTTTTTAATCCCTTCCTGGGCAAGTCCTGATCTTTCCTTATACCTGTGATTTCTCCAATGGGCCCTGACCTGGGACTCATGGGAAATGTGTTGGCTGGAGCCTGTTTGCCTTCACACCCACCTCTGAACCCTTTCTCTTTAATTTCTTGTAGCAGGAGCTGTCTTCTTCTGGGTTGAGAAGGTAGTGCCTTCCAATGGCAAGGTAGCACCAGCCGAAGGCAGGGTACTGTGTTTTCTAGCTGTGGCCACTTTCACAGAGAACCCAGCCCCCAAACTGGGCATCGTGCTCCATTCTGTCTGTCTGTTTCTGTTGGTGTTGGATCTCATTGTGATTTTATAGATGTATTCTTTAATATATTCAGGAAGGTATATAGGCACTGTGGTCACATGCACCTCCATATGGCCACTGCTATCCTCCTCTCATTCCCACTGGGCCCCTTCTTCCCCACTAGTTCCCCCAGTGAGATGCCTTTTGTTTTAAATCTCAGAGGTGGGGCTCCCTGTTTCTTGCTATTAACTCTTCCAGTCACTACTTCTTAGGTTTCTATGTACCTTGTAAGGAATTCTCTCTCTCTCTCTTTTTAACTAAAAAAATACATGATTTGAATACTTATGGATGTTTTGCTTATATGCATGCCAGCATGCCACATGTATGTCTGGTGTCCATGGAGGCCAGAAGAGGGCATTAGATTCCCGCAGACTAGAGCTACAGGTGGTTGTGAGCACTATGTGGATGCTGGGACGCGAAACCAGGTCCTCAGGAAGGGCGGTTAGTACTCTTAACCACTGAGCCATCTCTCCAATTCCCAAGAAGGAATCCTCTAAGCACATTTCCTTTGTTCAAATGCTCCAAGCAGTTTCCCTTTGGCTGAAATCAGACTTTCAAGGGGTGAAGTAACTGCCAAGAATAATGGCCATCAACTCTGTGGGGACTTCAGGACTTAAAACTGTGTACATTGATTTATTCTATTTGGTTAGATTTGTCATCCAAGCATAAGTAGATCATATTGTACATATGGTTTGATCCTCTGTTTAATATATTGTACAAATTTTATTTTCTCATTTGAATTCAAACATATTTTCATGACTAACGCCCAACTATAAAGGTTTATTCTACTTTATCGATGCAATCTTCTGCAATTGAAAACTTGGATTTCTTTGCTTCTTCACTCATTTAAATAATTACATGGAACAGCTTTAGCTATGCCAGCTGCACAATTGGTCCATCCTAATTCTTGACTAAATAAACAGTAGCTAGTTGAAAATCTGCTCATCTCTCCCCTCCCCTGAATCTTCTAGAAATCAATAAGAAAGAGTTTCCATTTCATGCAATGAACTACAAGGAAATAATTCTGCCTCTGTTGGCGGTGGGGTAAGCTAATCACACCAGGTCAGAAGCCACATAGAGGAGAGGTGAGCCCATCTGTGAAGGGGTGAGCAGACTGTCCAGGGGCAGACCTCTTAGCCTGTACTTACTAACCTCAAGGCACTTCCACTAGCTCAGATCATCTCCTGGATCACCACAACTCTCTGTTGTTATATTTATGTTGTTTTCCACCCTGGAAAGCTATGTCTTCATCTCTTGAGAAGGTTCTAGTCTTGCCACACTACAGCCATTATTTCAGAGAAGAGACAAAACAAATATCAGATACTACAAGAAGGAGCCAGGAAACAGAAAGCAAAGAACCCATGTGATGGCTGAGGGAGCGTGATTCTCACAGGGTTCCATCCTCAGGAAAGGAAGGAACATGGTAGGGAAACGAGAGAAAAAAAGAAAAAGAGGAGGGAAGGAAGAAGAACATCGTTTACAAAAGATGAAGGAAAACCCAAGTAGGAAGAAATACTTTGCTGTGGAACCATCCTTTTGTGCCTGGGGAATATGTATAGCTCTCATTGGTTAATAAAGGGCTGACTGGCCAATAACTGAGCAGCTAGAGGTTGGGTGGGACTTGCAGACTGAAAGAAAGGGGCAAAGACAGAGTTGCCAGGAGTGTAGAGAGAAGCAAGTGGACCTGCCATGCTGCCACGTGGCAGAGCACAGAGAAGAAATATGGCTTAGTTTAAGTTATAAGAGCTAGCTAGTAATAAGCCGAAGCTATTGGTCGAGCATTTAAAATGAATAATAACTGTGCTGTTAATTGGGAGCTGGCCGATGGTTGTAACAAAAAGACTCGGCATACAATACATCTCAAAAAATATGGAAAACTTCTGCTTCGTGTGGCACTAGAAAACATTAGCATCCCACACTTCATGAAAACCGGTTCAACAAGAAACGAGACAACCAACCCAGCACAGCATTAGGAGAATTCACGGCGCTCAGAAAATTGACAAAAAAACTGCACTATTATGGAAATAACAAATTACAAACAAAAAAAATAACTAAATTAGGCAGTCGAAAATTGCGCTGCTGTCATAGTAGAAAGGCTTGCTGAAATAACAGTGGAAGCTGCTTTTAAAGAACAGAGATTAAGGTCCTCAGCGAAGGGGGCAATTTAAACATCAGGGTCACGGTGTCTCTGCTGAGGAGTCACATGTGGGACAGAAGACACATTTTCCTGCCGTCCACTGGAGCGAAAGGGCAAACCACACTCCGGGGAAACAGAGGAGGTGGTAAGAATGATAGCCTGTTTCTACCAGGTTCCAATAATGAAGACATGATCTCTCTGGCAATAACCAGGGAAGAATAGGCTGAGTTCAAGGAGAGAGGTCAAGCTGACTTCAGACTTTCGCATGCAGACTTCTGCGCAGACGCGCCCGATGTGAGCGGTTCCTAAGGCAGAACCCGAGGTGTTGCTAGGGGGGACAACACAGGCCCTGAGCACCATTTGCCTGACCACTCATTGTGGAGACACAAAGGGAAAAAAAAAATCATTCAGGTCCGGGGATGGTTCGGTGGGTGGAAATGCTTTTTACACAGACGAGGCTGGAAAGCGGAGCTTGTCCCCTGGAACCAATGGAAAAAGCCCTTGTGGCGGTGTCCGGTGTCCGTCTGTAATTTCAGCCATCCCATAGAGAGCCGGGAGAACTGGGCCAGCTATTGGCAGCCGGGCAGAAACAACCATCTCTGCTTGCTTAAGGCTCTCTGCCTTAAGAAAGTGGGAGCGAATTCACCCCCTCAGATTGTCTTCTGACCTCCATGTGTGCCAAGCCAGATGCATACTCACACACACACACACCCATCACACACACATACAGATCATACAACACCCGCCCCCCTCCCCCCCCCCCCCGTACCCGCTTACTCGTGTACATGCACATCATACAGCACACATATAACACATACCCAAATAAATACACTAGCAGTAACAACAGTAACAAATGAAATAGCAAGAAGCAAACGTCAGAAAGCAAAATGGAAGAACTCCGCTTTGGTTCCATGGCCAGAGAAAGCCATTCAGCTGTGAGCCAGCTAACCGGGATCGTAGTGCAAGCAGAGAAGGTGAAGTCCAAGTTAGGCAAGGTTGGAGCAGTGTCTGCAGTAGCACGGGAGAGAGCGGGCTCTTAGGGGGCTGCATGTTTTATACACAAGTCTGAGGGAGGAATGATGGATTTTCAAGTTATTTAAAACACAGAGATGTGTGATTTATATAGCACGTACAACATTATGATGCTGGGAACAGCATGTAGTTATTTACGAAGGTGAGGCTGGAGAACCAGACTAAGTCTTGCTTTGATTGGTTTGTTTTAGCTTTGCCTTTTGAGACAGGCTCTCTAAGAACTCACTACATATGGCCTTGAGCTTCTGATCCTCCTGCTTCCTCCTCTCAGGTAGAAATATAGACAAACTGAGATTATGGAAATGTCTACCATGCCCAGCTTATGTATTTACTCGGTGTTGAGGGTAGAACCCAGGGCATCACGCTGGGCAGCATTCTACCACCCTAGCCACATACATGTCCAACCCTTGTGATATTTAAACAAGTTTAAGATTCTGTGTTGGGACACGTAGATTAACTATCAGCTATAGTAGGAGCATTCTACTACCCTAGCTACATACATGCCCAACCCTTGTGATATTTACACAAGTTTAAAATTCTGTGTTGGGTCACGTAGATTAACTATCAGCTATAGCAGGGAGCGTGTGGTCCATGGGCTACAGGTTAGAATGTATATGAACCTTGTGTTTAAAAGAATAAATTAACTGCTGTTGAAATTAATTTCACCATACGGTGAACCAATACATAAAATTCTACCGGTACAAATGCCTTGGAAAAAGTCTGTCAATTAGTATTCAATCAGCTTAACTAAAATAAAACAAAGAGAAGCATCTAAACAAAATATTCTTAAATAAAATGCTTTCAACAAATAGAAAGCCATGGTTGAAAAATGATATGAATTTATACTGTTATGCCAGAGAACTTAAATATTATAAATATCAACACAGTAAAATTGCTAACATCCCCGAGGGAAAAAAGAGAGAGAGGGAAAATTGTAGAAGTGCTAATTTTCTCATTTTTCACAAAGAAGAATCATTCAATGCTGCTTAAGACTATATTAGAAAACACAGACTCATACTTTTTGAATCTTTAAAAAAAAATTCTCCCTGGAAGGAGACTTATTTTATTTGTATATTTGCTACTGAATTTTGTCCTCCTGAGTAGATAAATTGGAGCCGGAGGCTCCAGTCCCTCAGGATGTGACCCATTTAGAGACAGGGTTTTACAGAACTTAAATGAAGCCTTAGGGGCACACCCTAAGCTGATATGAGCAGTGTCCTTACATGCAGGGGAAACACTGGGCACGGACTTGAACCAAGGGAGGAGGCAGGAGCAGATAAGACGATCTGAGTCTGCCCAGAGTTGGAGGAGAAAGAGGATTTCAACAGCAGATACCCTGACCCTAGGCCCAAGCTGCAAAATTGATACACCAGTTTTTTTTTCACAGTTGCTTGTTTTAGTTTTAGCTTTTGATTTTTTAAACAGGGTGTGATGTATACCAGGCTGGTCAAGAACTCACTGTGTAGCAAAGGATGTCCTTGAGTCTCTCACTGCACGCTCAAGAGCTGAGATGAGAGACATTCTTTCCAGCCAAACAGCCTCACATCCCACCCCTGACCCTGGGAACTGTAGTCACTGAGTGGCTGTTGCTTCAAGCCACCTGATGTTCTGGGCATTTGAAACAGTTTTGCAAACATCACTTAGTGTTTTTAAAAGGATCGTTGCACAAATGTTGGAAAATCATCTCCGAAGTTTACTAATCCTGCAGCTTAATGTCAATGTCTATTTTGTTTTCAATGTATACATATATATAAACAGGTTGTTTTTATAGCTTCAGCATTATGAGGGACTCTGCCCCAAGCTATTTCCGTCTATGAAGTGCTTTCTAAACACCCCACCTACCCATTTTCTGCCTACAGCTCAGAAACGGAGTGAAATGTCACCTTGTTTTTAATGATGGTTATTACTACAAGATCAGACTTGGGCTGATTGTTTTGCTTTTTAACACTCACTATTGAAATGTTTTTCAATGTACATGAATACTTTAAAAAATAACATTGCAATGAGAACAATCATTTTTTTTAAAGCTCAGGTCTATCCCCCCCCCCTTTTTGAATGCTAGGTACTGTTGCATAGTGTCTGAATAGTCTTCTTGATACAAGCAGTTGAATTCCTACCTAGATTACAATAGCTTGTGTTTATACAAGCAATGGATTAGGATGTACGGCTGTATTTTGCTACTTAAAGTGTTGTTATTTTAACAACAATTTGAGAGGCTGAAAATATTTTAGACCCATTGTTTCATTTTAATTGCTAGGGGTTGATTTTTTTTTTTTAAGAAAATGTCATCTGCATTTCTTGTTCTGGCTGAGTTTCTAGACTTCCTCTGTGGTTGGTTTTTATTAATTCATGAGAAGTGCAGAATTTATTCTTGTTTGCACATGCGTACACATATGCACAGAAACTTCCCCCATTTGTTGCTACTACTCTGGTAGTTTGTTTTGCTTTAAATTTTAATTATTGATGTCTTAAAATGTTCATAAATTTAAAATTTGTTTTTTGTTAGGTATTTTATTTTACTCTCTCCTTGGTTTTTAATTTATTATGGTTTTGTGGGGGGCACATTTTAGCTAATCTAGGCATGTACATCATACACCTGAAACCACCCTGACCACTCCTTCAAGGTTCTCTCTCCCCACCCTTTGCACTTATATATATATATATATATATATATATATATATATATATATATTCTTCTCTTTATGCGTTCCCCACTTTGAGACAGATCCTTATCTATTACATAGTGATATTCAACTCTCTGTGAAGCAGGGATGATATGAACCGATGCGCCCCTCTTCCTCTTTCTCCTGAGTGCTGGGATAATAGGTGTGCACCACCACACCTGATTTCTGTGGTCCTGGAATCAAGCCCAGGGCTTTGAGAATTCTAGGGAAGTGCCAGCTAAGCTACATCCTCAGCCCTTTCCTCCTTCCTCCCGTCTTCCCTTCCTTCCTGCCTGCCTTCCTGTCCTCACTGTCTCTTTCATACCCAGCATTCACCCCTAGGTTCTTTGTCCAGATGGGCCCTCTACTAGTGAGCTACCATCCTCAGCTCACTTCAAGCATGTTCAAGTGGAAGAGTCGCTGGCTTTTAGATCACTCCCAGTGTTGCCCATTTACATTATACCTAAAATAAACTCATATCCATTCAGCATCAGTTCTCCATCCCCACTCAGCATCCCTAGCAACCAGTTATCTCTCTGTCACTATAGACTCTGCATGTTTTATCGGTTTGTAATCATGCAATCATCACTTATTCCTGCTATCTTCCACTTCCCATGTTTCCACAGTTCAAACATGTTGTAACATGTACTAGCAGTTTACCGCTTTTATTTCTTATGGATACAGTGTTCCACCTGCCAGCATCATTGTAGATGGTTGTGTACCACCATGTGGTTGCTGGGAATTGAACTCAGGACCTCTGGAAGAGCAGGCAGTGCTCTTAACCTCTGAGTCATCTCTCCAGCCCCATTATTCCACTACTTTTTATGGTGAAAGACTACACATTGCATTGAACAGACAGGCAATATTGTGTTAATTCATCAATTGTTAATCATTTGGATGATTGGCTATTAAAATGGCCATCAGCTTAAAGTGTCAAGTTATTTTCCATAATGTCTAACTTATTTCATAATCCTATTGGCAATGTATGAGGTTTACATTTCATCCCATTCTCCCCATCTCCAGAAATCATTTTCCACTTTTCTCTGTAATGACAATGGACATTCTAGTGAGCATGTAGCTCACGAGCTCACCCCAGCATTGATTTGCATTTCCTAATGAATGGTGATGCTGAGCTCTCTGCACGTGATCTTCGGGTCACTTGCGTACTTTCTCCGAAGAAACATCTCCCAAGGTCACGGGACATTGTAAAAGTGAAATCATCTTGTTGAGTTATTCCTTATATGTCCTAGATGCTAAATGCTTATCGAATGTTTGATTTGCAAATAATCTCTCCCATTCTGCAGCTAGTCATTTCACTATCTTGATAGCACCCTCTACTACTGAGCCAGTCAAATCCATCTATTTCTTTCTCTGTTCCCTGTGTTTGACTTATCACATTTAAGACTCCATTGGCAATCAGGGATCATAAGGAGATCACAATAATTTCCTTTTAAAGTAGAAGTCTACATTTAAAAATAATTCCATGTGTTAATCCAGTAGTTCCAGCCTTACCTGAAGAGATATTTTTTTTTCCCACTTAAATGAGCTTAGTATTCTAGCCGAAAATTCACGGATTTTGGATTTCTGGTTCATTCCTGACACTCGGTTTTATCTCATTGATGTATGCCTCTCTCAGCTAAAGGGCCACACTCTTGCTTATTCCTACTTTGTGGCAAGTTTTGACAGCAGGGAGTGTGGGCTCTCTCTCTCTCTCTCTCTCTCTCTCTCTCTCTCTCTGTCTCTCCAGGGAGTGTGAGCTCTTGTTCTCTCTTTTTTTTCTCTTATTTTGGCTATTCTTAATTACATGCATATACATTTTTAGGATCTCCTTGTTGGTTTCTACGAAGAAACTGGTTGGGACTCTGAGAATGTACAGAAACTATAAATCAGTTTAGGGGAAATAGACTCTTAACAAAATTGTCTTCTGATCTGTGCGTGTGGGATGCCCTCCCATCTATTTAGGTTTCTTTCAGCAACAATTTTGCAATTTTCAGAGTGTGCTCTATGTTAAATGCATTCCCTTGCATTTTGTTATTTTTTACTGCCTTGTAAATGCAATTGCTTTCTTAATCTAATTTTGGGATGCAGCGTGAACTCATCGTTTATTGCATGTTGTACAAAAATGGCAATTGATTTTTGTATATTGATCTTATATCCTGCAATCTTGCTGAAATCATTGGTTATAAAGGTCTTTAAAGTCATCTCTTCAGGATGTTCTATAAGATGCTATCTACAAAAAGGTATGGCTTGACTTCTTCCTTTACTGCCTGGGTACCTTTCAAACCTGTTTCTCATCTCATCACACTGATACCTATGTTAAGCAGAACAAGAGAAAATGTGCAGAATCTCGGGAGATGGTGTGTGATTGTTCACCATCAAGGTGATGCTGGCTATCCATTTATCATAAGTGCTTTTTATCTTAGCAAAGATGTTCTTATGCTTGTTTAAGGTTTTTTTTATATTGATTCTATGTGTTTATGATGGATGTGCATGTGTGTTTGCACATTCATGTGTGTGAGTGCAGGCACATACATGCCACGGCATGCTGACATAGGTCGGAGAACAATGTTGGGGATTGGTGCTAATCTATTTGATTACTTTTATTTTTTATTCTCTGTTTATTTTCTGCTGCACATGCCAGGCTACCTGACTTACTAGAGTGAGAGGATTCTCCTTCCTCCATCTTTTATTTCACTTTAGGAACCCATCCTCCTGCTTTGTGTGGGTTCTTTGGATTTAAACTCATGTTCCTACACTTGTTGCGCAAGCACTTTGGTTGGTTGGTTTGTTTATTTCAAGACAGTGTCTCTCTCTACTTAGCCCTGACTGTCCTGGATTTTGTAGACCAGGCTGGCCTTGAACTCATCCATCTGTTTCTGCCTTTCAAGTGCTGGAATTAAAGATGTGCGCTACCATGCCTGGGTCTTCAACAAGCGTATTATCCTCTGATAATATCCTGCAGCCTTCTACTTTAATTTTGAAAACTCTTGAGAAATACAGTGTTAATTCATCCTTAGATGTTTGACATAATTCATTAGGGAAGCAACTGGCTTCCAGGTTCCCCTCCCCCTTTACACACAGGGTCTAGCTATGTGTCCTAAACTTGCTTGAACTTACCATATTGCCTAGGCTAAAACTACATTCATGATTCTCCTGCCTCAGCCTTCCCAGTCAGGGATTGGATGTGTCTGCTATCATGCCAAGGTCTCTTTAAAATTTTTTGATTGTTAATTCACACATACCAATAGGTCTATCAACAGGCTCCATTTCCTCTTTTGTCAGTTTTGCTTGTTTGGTGCTTTCTAGGCATGTGGCCATTTCGGATATGTCATCCAACTTATCAGCATGCAAAAATTTATAATATTCTTTGGCAATCCTTGTTTGTTTGTAAAATTGGTAATAATATTCATAATTTCCAAACTTACTTTAGTTATTTCAGTTTTCTCTTCTCTCAGCACAGCTAGAGAGCTATCAATTTTGATAACATTTTCAAAGAAAAATTATTTTATTTTATTGATTGTCCATAATATATTTTGGATATTTTTGTTTTACATTTTATCTCTGTTTTCATCTTTAACATTTTCTTCCTTCTGGTAGCTTTGGGTAAAGTTGAGCCTTCTTTCGTCAGCTCTTCAATAATTACGTATTTGAGGTATTTTGTTTTTTTTTTTAACGTAGGCATTTAAAAAATTATTTTTCATTTGATTACTGTTTTCTATGTGTCCACTTTTGTTTTAATGTGTCATGTTTTCACTTTCATTCATCTCAAAGCATTTTCTAACTTATCTTGGGTCTTCTTTGATCTTCTGATTGAGAAATTTTGATCTACATATTGTGATATCCCATATTAATTTCTGTTATTTTTGTGTAAATGTCTCCCATTGCAGTAGCTGTATAATGTCAATTTTTAAAGTTTCTATTGACTTCTTTTATAACCTAACCTGTGGAGAGCGCTTCTTGTGAGCTTGAGAAGAATCATTTTTTGCTGTAATTGAGTGGTAAATTCTGTATAGGTTTAGTTGGTTTATAGCATTGGGCAAGTTTTCTATCTGTAGTTGTTCTGTACATTATTGAAGCTAAAGTTGGTCATTTGTATGCATGTTTTACAATTCTTTGACTTTCAGTTTAAGATGAGTCTCTAATGGGAAATATATAGTGTATCTTAAAAAACATTCTGTGTTTTAGTCTGAGAGTTTAGACCTTCAACATTTAATGTTTACTGATGTTGCAGGGCTTACTTTAAGTATTTTCTTATATATGCAGGTATATGTATATATGTGTGTGTGTGTGTACATTTAACTCACATACACATATATACCATATATATCTTGCTCTAAATTTGCCAATTCTTTGACAATAGATACCTTTTATACTGCACTGCTTTGATTAGACTTTAATTTTTGTCCTATTTATTTTAAATTCTTTCCTTGGAGTCATTTAAAAGTCATAGCTATTATTTCAATTCACAGTACTTCAGTCTAAATTTGTAACAACTCAGATTCAGTATTATACAAAATGCTGGCCTTTATGTAAGTTCTGGCATGACCATTTGATGCTATTTTGGAAATTGCAACTTTATAAACCTGTGGCCATTTACATAGATGTATAATTGTTCATTTATGCAGTTGGTATGGTTTAAATATGAAATGTCCTCATAGGCTTGTGCTTTGAGTGTTTATTTCTAGATGGAGGTGCTGTTTGGGAGTGTGTAAGACCTTTGGGAGGTGGGTCTAACTGCAGGAAATAGTGCACTAAGTGGGGGCTTTGGTACTCTGCCTGGTCCACAATTCTGTCTTTGCTCTTTGCTTCTTGGTCCCCTGAGAAATGAACAACTGTCTTATGTTGTACAATTTCACTGTCAAGATGTCTTGTCCAAGTGTATAAGACAAAATACTTATTGATTGAATCCTGCTAAATCTGTGTCTCTGAATGAACCTTTACTCTCTGAAGTGGTTTCTGATAGATATTTTCTCACAGTGAATAAATTAATTAATATAGGGAATTTATATCATAGTGGAGCCATTGCTGTGCCTAAATATGGCCATTTGATTCTCAGGCCTTTGGAACAGACTTGGAGAAGGAATTTGTAAGAGTCTGGAGATGTGGACTAGAAAGGCCCTAGAATGTTGTAACTAGGGAATAGTTGAACATCCTTGTGGGGATTTGGAGGACCAGAATGTCAATAGTAATATAGCTAGCAAAGACTGTATTGGTGAGGATTCGGATGAGAATAAGGACTCTTCTGGGGATTGGAATAAGAATCATTTGTATTACTGCATGACCAAGAATTTGTCTCCATTTTTCTAGTATCCTAGTAGATAATTTGAGTGAGGCCCATGTCAAAGGTGATGGTTCACCTTATTTGGCTGAAGGATTGAATGGTAGCATATAGTAGTGTTACAATTGCTGGATGTTTTTAGCCAGGCTTAGAGTGAAAATTAGGAACTTGGAGCAGAATGGGAAAATATGAAGGCTAGCCAGAAAGGGAACACACACACCACACACACACACACACACACACACACACACACACACAAAACCTGGCAGAGAAAGAGGCCTTACTTGTTAGAATAATCAGCATTATTAAATGGCATCCAAAAACTAAAATAATAACTAATAAAATAATAATAAAATAAATAAGTTCCCTTAAGGCGCTCTAGGAATTGTTGAGACCCCACCCACAGAAGACTCCAGGATGAAAAGCTCACCTTATAGATTTCTCTTGGAAAAAGAGTATCCCTGGGATATTGTACTTTCCCCCCATCCACCTAGGGAAGTCTTTCCCTAGGGTTATCCCTCAGGCTCTCAGAGGCAACCTCAGCCAAGTTCCAAGCGGGGAAGGAGGCTCTCATTCACACTCGTAGCAGAACTTGGCTCTGTCTATGCGGTACTGATTCTGTACCTATGCAAAATGCAGGATGTATGCACTAGAGAGTTAGGAAGGCAGGCGACAAGATTTTAAAGGACTGTCTTGGAGGCTAGGCAAGGCGTTTTGGGGTAGGATCCCTAAAGGGAGCCCCTACAGGTAATTTGGGTTGAAACCCAAGTTGAAGAGGACACCTGTAGGCAATGGTGGCGACAGCAGTAGATCCACAACAAACGAAAAACGGTGGTGTGTTCATTAAGACCACAGGAATGGGGCTGCTTAAGTCTGGTAGAACTCACACCATGTATCTGCAGTGAATTTTTGTGCAGAGGAGAGTTAGCTGATGAGCCAGAAGTTGCAATGGATCTAACTTAGCTGTAAGTTCTAGGATGTTACAGATGGTCTGTGGTGATTATTCCTGGCTGCCAACTTGATTGGACTGAGAAATACCTAAAAGATTAACAAAAACTTCTCTCTGCTTAAGAAGATTGTCCAAGGGGAACCCACCTTAAGTGTGGGTGGTACCATACCACACACAGGCTCAGACTCCAGGTAGAATAAAAAAGCAGGGGTGGAGAGGGGGAAGAAACTTTCTAGCCACCATAATTGAGCTGCCCATTTGCCATGATGGGCTAGAATCATGCCTATTATACATCATTTTGCCTTAAATGGTTTGTCTAGGTATTTGGTCATACTAACTAAGAGCAATTATATATTAGCTTATGTTTATGAAATATGATTTCTGTAGTTAATACTCAAATATTATTTTTTATATTTCAGTTTTTCAACATGTGGATGGGGTAGGAGTAGGATTTTAGATTTATTCATGTCTTGGTTAGGGTTTCTTTTATTGTGATGAAAACACCATGAGCAAAAGTAAGTTGGGGAGGAAAGGGTTTCTTTGGCTTGTAGTACATCATTGCAGGAAGTCAGGATAGGAACTCAAAAGAGGCAGGAACCAGCAGGCACTGATGCAGAGGCTATGAAGGAGTGCTGCTTACTGGCTTGCTCAGCCTGCTTTCTTATAGAACCTAGGACCACCAGTCCAGGGATGGCAGCACTCATAACGGGCTGAACCTTCCCCTAATAATCACTAATTATGAAAAGCTGAATCTCATAGAGGCTTAGTTTTCTCAACTGAGACCCTGCTCTCTCCAGTGACTATCACTTATACCACGTTGACATAAAACCATCCAGCAACCTATGTGAATATGGTCTTGTGCAATGGAAGAGGAGTAGGAAGGGGCCATAGGCTTTGTTAACTGGGTCTTGACCCAGTCATGGCTGTTCCTTTGACCTCGTGGTGAACGTTGGGGAATTGAATTTATTGTCTTCAATGAACAGCTGGACTCTGCTGGATTGTCTGCACGTATCTCTGAGCATAAAGAATCAGGTTGTCAAATCTCAAGACACTGGAAAGAGAAATTCCCCCCATGTGCTGTTCCTCTTAACCCCCTCCCTTTTTTCACTTGCACAGAAATATCTTCTCCCCATTGTAAGTGTTGAGACCGAAATACTAATTTGAGGAAAATGCAGGTCTGTTTCATTTTAAAGCCTTATATTTGGTCTCCTAAACAAGCCTCTCCCACCAACTTTCATCCCAGGCAGTCCTAAAGGAAGCCTGGGAGAGTCAAGCGGAATCTATGCATTATGCAACCCAGAAACAAAGGGTAAGTCATAGGTAGGAACAGCTATAGTTGGTGAACTGATAAGGTGAAAAAAATCATAGGTTATGAAATTCAAGTAATCTAGGATTCAAACTCTAAGGCTTTGTGTGTGATTGCGATTTTTATTTTATCTATGTATCTATCTATCTTCTATCTATCTTCTATCTATCTATCTATCTATCTATCTATCTATCTACCTACCTACCTATCTACCTATGCTTAGTCTGTTCACTTTTTTGGACCCTGGGCTTCTCATAAAACAGGAATAGAATTTGTTATCTGTAGGTTAATGACACAGAGAAGGGGACACCTCCATGTTTGTTGAAATGGTGAGCAGATAAATGACTGAATTGGTGTCTATCAAACTCTGTAGCCTCAGCTGACCTAAGCATCCCTGAATTTAGAAATACTGGCTTTCCAAGAAGAAACTATGGCAGGAGAGCACCCCTGGGAAGACGGTTACATCACCGCTAATGTTTAGAATTGCCTGGGTATGGGGGGGATTGAGCACTCTGACTTTTGGGTTCTCTGCTGCCTTTACATCCCGTACAGACAGTGCACCCCCTTATCCTTTGGGTCACAGTTTGGTTGATAGGCTCCTCCTTGTCTTCTAGCACCCCAGGAAACCTCTGCACTGGAGCTGTGACTTGAAGATTATGGAAATAACGACCTGGCCCTGGCTGTCCCTCTGGGCCCTGGCTTGTAGACTTTGAGCTATTTCGGAAACTCCCTGCCTGTTCCATCTGAAAAGTAGTTTGCAATGGAAATTTCTCCCCCTCCAAATCCTTGTTACTCTAATTGCAATTGAAATGCATAAATGAAACGACAAAAGCTGCATTTTATCAGCAATTATAGCAATTTTCTTTTATTTACTGGAGTCTGACCTCTGCTCTATTGATGAATCGGGCTTTTTCAAGGTCTATTTTCCCATCAGCAAAGTCAGGTTGTTTGTGATTGGCACAAAATGTCGTTCTTCCCTCACCTGTTATTTTTTTTCCTCTCTCTCCCTCTCAAATTTAAAAAACATGTCATAAGTCTGAAGAAGCTGACTAGGAATTTATAGAGCCTGTGGATTTTCATGACTGGGTCTTTTTTTTTTTTTTTTAATCCAACGGTATCCAACAGGAGTTTTTGCAATAATAAAATCTAAAAAAAAAAAAAAAAAAAAAAAAAGTGGCATCTAGGAACTCGAAACTCTGTCTTTTGAATCTTAAGAGGTTTGCTGTGTAAAATTTCCATCCATTATATCTTCAATCTCTATCTAACCGCTGCCTCCCAAGGTGACATTGTCTGTAAGTCAGTAGGAGCCTTAAGACTGCCCAGGGTTCCGCTCTCCACGTGCAGGCAGCTACCAATTTCTGACAACAACTCCGGTTCCGGGTCCGGGTCTTCCATCTCTCCACCTCTGTGGCCATTGCCCTGCGTGGGTTTTTATTACCATTTCCCTGGACCTGTGCGTTGGCCTGTACACTGTTCTCCCTGCCTTCAGCTTAAATTCTTCTCATTGCTCCTTTTCCATCTTCCACACAGCTGCCAGGATGATCTAAGGTGCCTCATCACCCCCAGGAAAGCATCTCATCTCTTTAGGATGACCTGCAGGACGCAGAATGACCTGAACCCGAGTCCTTCCATCTGTCTACGTCATGATCTGCTTCTCCCTGCCCCGACTCTCACCCCGGTGCCAGGGATCCCGAGCCCATTCTAATCTCCACTTGGTGACCACGACTGCCCTATGCCCGGGGCTTAGCTTCTTCTGATGTCTGGGAAGCCTCTTCCCATCTCTCTGCACTTCTGGCTAACTCCCATTCCCGCTTTAGGGGGTTATCTGTTACTTCTTTCCTGAGACCTCCTTGATGATGATGATTGACCCTGTGCATCCCGTCTTCCAATGGCAATGGCTGGTCTCCTGTCTGTAGTTCCCCATTATAGGGAAGACATGTCCCTGGAGGAAATGTCATTCATTTAGCTCTGTCTCTTTGGCATGTAGCTTAGGTAGCCGCTTAACAGACAACCTCTTAAATACGCCGTGTTATATAACAACTGTGCCATAGTCTCCAATTTCCTGATCCTCTTCCCTGTTCCTCACGGTGTCACTCTCTTCATCTGCATACTAAGCTGTGTGTGAGGCTCTCCTCTGGCACAGCTCCACGCATTGCTTTGAGGGGCCAATGAGCTGTTGGGTATAAATACGCGATAGAAACTTGAAAGCATTTCTTAATGCTAATTTTTTATATTGCTCATTTTTGACACCTCTGTCTAGCTCCCCCATCACACCCTGCCACCCCATCAGCAACTAAGACTGAATAAAAGATACAAGTTGCCAAAGAAAAACCCCAAGACAACCCAAACGCCTTCTGTATTGATCATTTTCTCATGGCCGTGACAAAACTCCCGGCAGAAGAAACAAGGGGAGGAAAGGATTTATTTCAGCTCCCAGATTCTGAGGGGGCCACCCATCATAGTCGGGAATAGCGTGGCAGCTGGAGCAACCTCATCCACAGTGACAGAGCAAGTGATACAATTATTTACCTCTTCATGGATCAGGGAGCTCCAAGTTACTGGAAGCTGGCAGAACCAGTTTGTAACTCTTAAGGACTTCCCCTAGTGACCCACTTCCACCAGCCACACCCCACTTCCCAAAGGATTCACAACCTTCCAGAATAGTGCCATCACCTGGGGACCAAGTGTTCAAATGTAGGAGTTTACAAGGAATGTTTCACACTTAAACAAGACACACTGAGCCAAAGCAGAACCTCAAACGAAACAGATGCAAGTTAATTTCGATTGCTAACTCATGTGAGGACAGACGTGTACCCACTATTTCTCCTCCTCCTCAAATCTTAGGGACTTCGTGGACAAAGACAATTTCCTTCTTCCTTTTTCTTGGACTTTTTATATGCTGAGTAAGTAATAGGTAACATAGTCAGGGACAGATGGTGTTAGCCTTTACCATGTGGCAAATAGAATTGGCTCCTTTAATTCTGCTCCCCCAAACCTTGGAGGTTATAATGGTTAACCTAGGTTCTCAGCTTGACACAAGCAATTCAGGGTCACTATGGAGATACACTCTGGGTGAGTCTGTGAGGCTGTTGGCAGAAAGGTTTGACTGAGAAGAGGAATCTCCCCGAAGCATTGAGTAATACCATCTCCATGTCTGGAGTTTTGAACCAAATGGCAGAGGAGAAGCCAAGCAGAGCACCAGCATGGGTCCCCTTCTTCTTCCCGACTCCAGCTATAGTGTGACCAGCTGCCTTGAGTCCCTGGCGCTGTGACTCCCATGTCATGACGGACCCTGCCCTCAAATGGTGAAGCAAAGCAACCCTTTCTCCCTCACGCTGCAATTGCCAGGTGGTGTTTCCCATAGCAACAAGAGAAGCACCAAATGCACTCTTACATGCTTCGGAAGCTCTGATTGGCAGGAGGAAACAGCAAACTTAGGGATGTCACATTGAATCCCCATGCTCCCCTGCCCTTACGCAAGTGCCTGTTCCTTCCCTTGGACTGCGGTCTCTTGACTTGGGTCTCTTGGGTGGCTTGGTTTTAGAGACCCTTGTTCTTTTGGCCTTCCAGAAGGGTTCTGGGATGGAGATACTACGAGAAGTGCAGGAGTGCCGTGAGGGGAAAGGATCTATGGCTACTAAAGGTCCAGCTTGGCTTCGCTGCTGTAAAACAGTATTTAGTCCTGACTCTAGATGATGAGGATGTGTAAAACCAACCTCGGATATGCGCAGGGCAGGATGGCTGCTGCATACTAATATGGTTTCCCTTAGCCTCTCACTTTTGCCAATCATGAACATTTCTCCCACATACTAGTATCTTAAACCACATCTCTCTCTCTCTCTCTCTCTCTCTCTCTCTCTCTCTCTGTGTGTGTGTGTGTGTGTGTGTGTGTGTGTGTGCGCGTGTGTGCATGCGTGATTCTGATTTTGTGCAGGAGAAAATGCCAGGTAATGACCCAGTATTGCTGAGATCAGTAACCCTGCTTTGAGAGCATAGAGACCCTGGCTCTTGACGCCATTGCCAAGCCTGCTCCCAGCCATCTTGGCAACCGACACTCCATTTACACTGTGCAGTCTGGTCAAATGCTAAAATGTTTCTGTGTGTCACATTTATCAAAGATGTCTCAGCCAAGAATGCACAAAATTGCAGGGAGCCAGGGGGAGTTCGTCTGTGCACCGAAACCCAAGCTGAAAGGGATTTCTTTAATCTCGCTTGTTTGTCCTTCTTCTACCCCTCCCCTGAAGTATGTCTGGCTGGGAGTGCACTGACTGAACTGCCCAGGACTGCACAGCCCCACCCAGGAAGGAGTTGATTCTGACTCACTGGGAGGCCCGTGTAAATTCTCTAGGAATCTAGGAGAGTGGGGCCGAACTACCCACAGACACACATTTGGCATGTCCCTCTGGCTGGAGGGATCAGAAAGTGAATTCTCGTGGGTCCTTAGAAGGTTTCAGAGAAAGTCCAACAAGATGCTCTTGGTAGAGGGTTGGACGCGCAGATGCACGCCACCATGAGGGCGGGGAATCTGTTCTCCTTGTGGAGCATGACAGTCAATCAAGTTTGCATTGGATCTTGGCTCTGCAAGGCCACAGGTAGGCAAATCTTTCAAGGCTGGCCTCCTAGGTAGAAGAAAAAAAATCAGTGCCCATCACTCCGATCCTTCCCTCTCCTGGTAATTTATTTCTACACTTGTCACCGAGTGCTACCAGATATGTAAAGTATGAATAATGGGGGCCCATGGTGAGGGAATCAGAGGCTGATATTTCTCTTCATTGAGATTAATGACTGTAATTTTACCAGTGGGGGAGGGAAGACGGGGGTGAGTTGTGTAAGAAGAATGGTCTGTTGTACAAGAGAGTGTGGGTCTTGTAGGAAGCTCATCTTGACAATCATAGCTTTGCACACATAGAGGCTGACATTGCAGAAGTCTTTGCCAGTTATGGTGTGTCTTATGAATAGCCTGACAGAGCTAAGTCCTTGTTAGGTATGTCAGCTTATATTGTGCCCAGAAGAGAATGGGTTTTTAAAGCCCAGCTCTGTATCTGCTTATATGCCCTGGAGAGTGTCCTTAGCATTTGATATATAACTAACAACTAACTAAGTTCTGAGTGAGACCCTGACAAGAGAAGCCGTGTATTACCACAGTTAGAACAAGGACTGTAGGTCCAAGCAAACAAAGAAATTGAACACTTGTGAACAAAAAGGCCTGGGGCCAGGCAGCTTTCTTTCTCTGAGCCCCAGAGTTCCTCACTGGATGAAGAAGACATGAATATATGTAAGATACATTGAGTATACTAGAAGCTCCAAAAATATCAAGCCCTTTCGCTTTTATTCCTGATGTCTTTACCTTTCTATGGCAAAGGTTCTGTTCAGAAAAGCTTTACATATATGTTAAAGTTTATAGTCACGTAAACAGATATAGAAAAGGTGCTTGAGAAAATTCAAATGTCTCTTCATGATTAAAAAATAATTCTGCACAAATGAAGTCTAGGATGAATGCACTTCATATAATAAAGCTGCCATATACGGTAAGTCCTCAGGGAGCACCAGACTGAATGAGGAAAGCAGAAAGCTTTCCAACACTTGGACCAGCAAAAGAATGTGCGTGTTTCCACATCTACTTAACATGACTTCGGTCAGAGTCATCAAGCAAGAGGAAGTCATGAAGAGCATCCAAGCTGGAAAAAATAAAGCCAAATTGCCACCATTTCCATACTATGTGACTCAACCAAACTCTATTAGAGCCAGTAAATGAGTTTATCAAAGTTTTAGGACACAAAATCATCACAGAAAAATTAGTCGTGATGCTATATGTCCATAGTATATTAAAAAAGAAACAGAAATCAAAATACAGCCCCATTCAAACTAGTTAAACAAATGTTTAGGGCTCAATCTCATCAAACAGGCTAAAGATCTGTAAGACAAAACTACAAAACCTTGATGAAAGAAGCTAAAAAGAACACACAGCCCAGAACATGGAACTGCAGGCTCATGGAGTGGATGGATCAGTATTAACTTCTTCATGCCACCTAAAGTCATCTGCAGACCCATGCAAACCCATTAAAGTATCAATGACATTCTTTACATAACTGGGAAAAAATCCCTAAAATTTTCATGACACCGAAAATTGTTGACTAGCCGAAGTCATCTTGAGCAAAAAGGACAAAGGCATTGCACTATTTGATTTCCAAATAGACTACGAAGCCATAGTAACCAGCTTCACACAGACACCACTCTGAAGCAGAATTATCAGCAGAACAGGGAAGAGAGCCTAGGAATCAGCCTGCACGTCTACAGTCAATCAAGTTTTAATGCGGATGAAAAGGTGTATGGTGAGCTCAGAGCAGCCCTTCCAGGGTATGGTGCTAGGAAGACTGGATGCGCAAATGCAGAAGGACAAGACTCAAATGTTATCCACCATCAATCATGAAATCCTCTTGAATGGACCAGAGTGTAAAGCGCTAGAGAATAAATTCTTTGAAAGACAACATAGGGGAAATTCATTGAAACACTTGGATAGAGAGCGACGGTTCAAATAGGACCTCAAAACATAGGGAACAGAAGCAAAAGTAGACAAGATTATAGTGAACTAAAGAGATGCTTCCCAGCAGCGAGGTGATCAGCAGAGTAGCGGTGCAGCCTGCAGAATGTGGGAGAACCACTTGCAAACTGTACCCCCTGACAAGGAGTTAATTCATCCAGGCTATGCAAAGATCTCCATCAGTCTGATAGTAAAAGCAACACTAATAACAAAACCAGAAATAACCCAATTAAAATCTGGGCAATGGTTGAGTAACCACTGGTGAGCCCACCGGGCTCCAACGGAGAGTTCCAAACCCACGTTCATACAGATGGCCCCGGGTAAACTCGCTTGGTTTCCAAACAAAACAGAAACACATGGGTATAAAAAAGGGGACTTGTAGGCAGGAGAGGGGGTGAGAAGGGTAGGAGGAAGACAAGGGATGGTAGGGGGCGAAGGGAATCAGAAAGCATTGTATACACATATGAAAATGTCAAAGATTTATCCCATGCTTTTTCAGACCTAGGCCGGCTGGCCTTGGTGAGATCCCAATAGAACATCCCCATTGTCTTAGTGTGTGGGTGCACCCCTCGTGGTCCTGAGTTCCTTGCTCGTGCTCCGTCTCCTTCTGCTCCTGATTTGGACCTTGAGATTTCTGTCCGGTGCTCCCATGTGGGTCTCTGTCTCTGTCTCCTTTCATTGCCTGATGAAGGTTAATATTCATGAGGATGCCTATGTGTTTGTCTTTGGATTCACCTTCTTATTTAGCTTCTCTAGGAACATGAATTATAAGCTCAATGTCCTTTATTTATGGCTAGAAACCAAATATGAGTGAGTACATCCCATGTTCCTCTTTTTGGGTCTGGCTTACCTCACTCAGGATAGTGTTTTCTATTTCCATCCATTTGTATGCAAAATTCAAGAAGTCCTTGTTTTTTACTGCTGAGTAATACTCTAATATGTATATATTCCATACTTTCTTCATCCATTCTTCCGTTGAAGGGCATCTAGGTTGTTTCCAGGTTCTGGCTATTACAAACAATGCTGCCATGAACATAGTTGAGCATATACTTTTGTTGTATGATAGGGCCTCTCTTGGGTATATTCCCAAGAGTGGTATTGCTGGATCCAGGGGTAGGTTGATCCCAAATTTCCTGAGAAACCGAAACACTGCTTTCCAGAGTGGTTGCACAAGTTTGCATTCCCACCAGCAATGGGTGAGTGTACCCCTTTCTCCACAACCTCTCCAGCAAAGGCTATCATTGGTGTTTTTTATTTTAGCCATTCTGACAGGTGTAAGGTGGTATCTTAAAGTTGTCTTGATTTGCGTTTCCCTGATCGCTAAGGAAATTGAGCATGACCTTAAGTGTCTTTTGGCCATTTGAAATTCTTCTGTTGAGAATTCTCTGTTCAGATCAGTGCCCCATTTTATAATTGGAATAAATCCGGACTAGCTGAACATAGCGGACAATGAGGAATACTGAGAATTCAAGAACAATTGCAGTGGGTTTTTGATCCTACTGCACGTACTGGCTTTGTGGGAGCCTAGGCAGTTTGGATGCTCACCTTACGAGACCTGGATAGAGGTGGGCAGTCCTTGGGCTTCCCACAGGTCAGGGAACCCTGAGTGCTCTTCGAGCAGATGAGGGAGGGGGACTTGATCGGGGGAGGGGGAGGGAAATGGGAAGCGGTTGTGGGGACGAGGCAGAAATCCTTAATAAATAAATAAATTTAAATAAAAAAAAGTTTCACAATAGTAAAAAAAAAAAAGAAAATGTCAAAGAACAAATTTAATTAAAACGGATTGGGGAATAGAGCTGGATGGACATCTTTGAAAAGCAGACATAGGAACTGCCAACAGTTACATGAAAAACAAATGGTCAATGTCACTGTCTCCATGGAAATCACATCAAAGGCACAGTGAGGCATCAGCATGGTCCAGAAAGCATGGGCATGCCCAAAACAACAAGAGATAACAAGCACTAGCAAGGATGTGGAGGAAAAGGCACCTCTGGCATATTGTTGGTGGGGATGGAGATGAGCAAATGACGGCAAATAAGAAGCTAAAGACAGAACTGCTCCATGAACAGCAATCTCACTCCTGAGCACATATCCAAAGGAAAGGAAATCAGCATGAAGAGACATCGGCACTCCCATGTTGACCATAGTACCGCTCACAGGAGCTAAGAGATGGTAATGACCTCCCTGCTCTTTCACTGATGAATGGATAGAGAAGGTATGGTGTGGATACACAATGGGATGCCATTCAGCCAGAGATAATGCCCTATGTGTTTCTCAAAGCAAATATTTGAATGTTTCTACCATAAAGACATGATGCTTGAGGAGAAAATATGCTTTAAAAACATATAAAATGCGTGTCTCGAAGTATTGCTTGGTGCCTTGTAAATAAGTGAATTTTTGTTTGTCTGTTTGTTTTTCTGTATTAGATAAAAATAAATTCAACTAAAAGGGGATATTGAGATGATAGCTCACTGAGTGAATTGCTTGCTTTGCAAGTGTGAAGACCTGAGCTTGGGCCCTGGAAACTATATAAGACCTAAATAAGGTTGCACACTCAGTGAGATGTGCTGGGAATCTCAGTGCTGGAGAGGGGGGAAGAGGAAGATCCCTGGGGCTCACTATCTAGTTCATCTCGCAGAATTGGTCAATTAGAGCTCAATTGGTCAATCTCTTCCTGGCCAATGAGTCCCTACCTCAATGTGTGTAGACAGTGTTCCTGAGACAATCACTGAAGTTGAGGTTGTCCTCTGGCCTACACATATATGCATTCATATGTATGTACACACATGCATGCCACATAAATGAATAAAATATTAATGAAATAAGAAAATGCTTTCCGTGTATATAAGATTTATATTTCCTGAAATCTGGAGAAAATATATTCATCAGGCTCTCGGCATTTCTCCATCTCTGAATATGTTCCTTCCTCGGTGATATTGCAACTCCCAGATGATGGGAGGGACTAATCTCTGATTGCCCAATCAGAGCAGGCTACGGTGTGGCACGCACCAGCAGTTCCAGGCAGGGTTCATATATCTTCATGCCCTATCCTGTGACACCCCAGCTCAGCACTTTGGCTCAGGATTTTTGCCTCTCCTGGCCTCAGCTTTCTCATCCATAAGATGGGCGTGATAACACTGAGTGCCTAGGAGACTGTCAGCTCAAAACATTTGTATACTTGGGTCATCAGAAGATTGCTTAGTAACTACTCTGCGGTCACTTGCTGTGTCTTCCCGTTAGCTAATTCTTACCCCAAGAGATTGCTTTCAATTGTGCCTGTCTCTCATAATTGTCCATTATTGAAGATATGTCCATTTCTATCTCTCTGTCATCTCTGCTATCATCCTAAACTGTGTGCCACACAATGCTGGGGCACTGAGAAGAAGGTCACTTTGAAAGTGAAGACACCCATTGCTTGAGATGCTGAGCATGGCATTAGACGCTTTCAAATACCCCATTGGATGCCCAACCTTTCCTTTGGCCCCTGGGGAACATTGTCCCATTTGTAGAGAAGTTCTAAGGGCAGAGGAGAGAGTTTACCTTTGACAAAGGGGAAACCAAGGTACCCCCGAGCTCTGCTTTTGTATGTGGAGACTAAAGAATTTCAAGCACGTTGACTGGGGGCTCTTTCACCTCAACCTTCTAGACCTGAAGACAGCGTGCATTTATTTTGCCAGATCCTAAAGAATGGATGGATGTCACAGGGCATGATCAACTTCATGTATGAGCGATGCATTTTCAAAAGCAGTAGTATAATCATGTCACTCTTAAAAAACATCAGACAACTGTATATTATCCCATTTAAACAAAATGTAAAACATGTATTGTAAGTGTGAGCAGGACTGTGCTGATTTGCCCACAATTAAAACCCTGCAAGGCTTTGTTCCAAACTCTAGCATCAACACTATAGCTAAATAATCTTTGGATGTTTGGAGAGGGGGCGTGTCTCCATAGAAATCACAACAATCCCATTAATTGCAGAGCATTTCATTATTTCAGTTAATTTCTTATCATTGTCTTTCTGCCCAGCATGTGAGCTCGAGCTCAGATCCCTCATTCAGAGAAGAGGTCTCCTTTGATTTGGGGCAGGTGTGCAGGGACTTCTCCATCCAGAAATGAAAAGCAGTTTTCAGTAATTCCAGGTCCCATCTTACTAGCAGAGACCAAATTACCCTCACAGTGCCTGGTGTCATGGTTTAAGAAAATTAACCCATGCAAAGTGACAAACAGGTGTCCCTGCTCTGGCCAAATCATAGCTGAAGGTGGCTATTTCTTCACTCGGTCACAGGAGGTCAAGTTTGTTCAAAGTCTCCTTGTGCAATAAGCAATTCTACCTACCCAAGCAGTTGCTAGAACGTTGTGAGGACCCTGGGTTGCTCTCTAGAGTGACAGTTTGGTTATTTCCGGCATAGTGAATCTCTGATAGTAAGGAAGAGCTTTGATTCAGGGTTCCTGATGTCCTACTATGAGGCTTGTATTAAGTCCTTAACCTCTGGACAATTTAGGGACTTCAACCAAGAAATGAGAAGCCACTAAAATGTGCTTTTTTGCTCTTTCCTTCCCAGTGTTTCATGGGCTGTCACAAGAAACTGACAAGAGCAAACTCTATGGAGATTCTACAGAATTCCACAGGTTAGTATTTAAATTATATTGATTAGCAACCAACACAATCATGTTTAAAAAGAAGTACTCAGTCACAACCCTTAGGGATACTGGTTCAACCAGAAAAATAGCCTAAGAGTAGCTACCGTGAACACCCTGCACTGTCCTGCTAGGTTCTGTGGGGACTTGCTCAGTGGGAACACACTTGCCTTCTCCCCGGGCTGCTGTGATGTCCCCAGGATACATCATCCACCTCCCATCCCTCCCTCCTCCTATTTCTCTCTCCGTCTCTAGCAGATGTTCACTGAATGCTGACTGTGTGACTCGTCTTATTCAGATGATAGTGACAGAACAGTGTGTGAGACAGAATCTTTCCTTCCAGGGGCAGTGTTAAATTGCAGGAGGTTATAAACAAGGAACATCTATAAGATCAGGTAGAGATAAAAGCTCTGGAAGCAGTCAGGTGGGATAAGGGTATCGTGAATGTTGGGGGCTACATTAGACATAGCCGTCAGCCAAGCCCAACGCTGTGAGGAATGGAGGAAGAAAGGTGTGTGGGCAATCTAAAGACTGCTTTGGGCATCACAGGGGGACCAGGAGATATGAAGAATGGTAACAGGGAATACTACGACCTGTGTAGGTCTTAGGAGGCTCCTGTGAGTACTAGGTACAGAGCAGACTAGGGGAGACTGGAGAGTGGGGCTAATCAGATCATCTGAGTTGGGAGCTGGCTGGCGACAGGAGAAAGCTGACATTTGCTCCAGATAGACGGACACTGATCAGAAGCTGGGGAGCAGACACTTAGGGTCTGCCCTGAAGGGAGAAACAATGGGATTGGAGAGTGTGGAAGTCTGGAAGACAATGGTCATGATTAGCACCTATGCATCAGCTAGAGCCACTAGCTTAAGAGAGCTTACATTCAGCAAGAAGAGGGTGGCCATGGGGCAAGCAGATCCGTGGGTATCAAAGCACTGCTCATGAGTTGCTTTTGGTGCCATTCACAGGTGCCTTTTGGATATTGGAGTTGAGATGTCACATATACAGCGCACATGTGTCAAGAGAGATTGCTGCCAGAGGCCTGGAGTCTTCCCCAAACAGCTGCAATGTGCCCTCTGGGCAGAGGTTTCATCTGATTATATTTCTATCCTTTGATGCTGTCTAGTCCAGTCCGGGGCTTTGCACTAAGCACAGTGATGAATCCATTCGTGGGTTGACCCCAATGTAACAACACACAGGCCAAGATGCACCTATCCCCGTGAATGCACAGGCAGGGCATGAGCTTGCTTTGCTGCTCAAGAGAGAGAGCTCAAGAGGCAGGGTGTACTTACGGAGGCATCAGAAGGAATATCGGGTGGGTGGTCCTGTTTATTCTCCTCTCCTAATCATAACCCAAGACTCCACTCAAGTACACAGAGCCACAGATTGCGCACCAGGTGCCCCCATCACTCTCCCCCTGGTTTCCGGGCGTCTCGCTGAGAGCATGATGCATTTTTTCCTAGAGTTGTGGCCACGTGTGGGGAGCTCACATTCGGGGGAAATTAAGAAGGCACAGCAGACAACGCTGCTGGTTCATTAGCTGGCTGGGAGCTGTCACCAGGTCATTCCTGCAGACAGAGAAAAATGAGGCTGCATTGGGAAAGGTAGGAGAGGGTGTCAGTCAAGCCCCTCCCAAGGCGGCTTCTTGCTCTCTGCATCTTTGGCCAGCTAGCATGGCGTGGCAGAAGGAACCTATACTGAAGGTCGAGAGACTAGAGTATAGGCTTGCCGTAGCCCACGTGTGATTATTACCACAGGTGGATCATGATTTCTGTCTCTTGCCTTATATACACCTGAAGACAATAGCTGGCAGGTTATTTAGAGGGACCGATTTTTAACATACGACGGAAGGCAGATACTATCTAAATTGCTTTGCTTTCCTCTTAAATCTTACGGTTCCCCAGGTTTTCATCTGCCTGCTTCTCATCTTTCTCTGCGAACTCTTGGCTTGCTTGAGAGACAGGGTTTCTCTGTGTAACAGCTCTGGTTGTTTTGGAACTTGCTCTAAAGAGCAGGCTGGCCTCGAACTCTCAGAGATCCACCTGCCTCTGCCTCCTGAGTGCTGGGATTAAAGGCGTGCGCTACCACATCCAGGTTTTCTGCATACTCTTGATGGCTATGGCCCTGTCATGTAATATGTTCCCACCATATGATGACAGCAGTTTCAGTAACCATAGGGCCAATGTCTTGCATGGCATCCTCACCCCCAGATCTTTCGCAGAAACTTAAAATTGAACTCTCTCTCTTGCTTTCCAGAATTTTCTTTGGTCTCAAGTTTTGTGCTTTCATGAATGATTCAAGGACTGCAACCATTCTGCGTATGTAGCTCATAGCCACACCACTCTTAATGCCCAGTTGGCTTTCCATGTCCTCTAGCAGGTTGGTTTATTTCCATGCCCTGTCCTATCTGCTTGGGTCCACCTGCTTTTCCTCCCAGCTGCCCCTTGATTTAGAATTGTCTTTCTATCACTAGGCCTAAAAAGAATTTCTTGCTTTAAACCTTTAGGGACCTGTGGCCCTCTGGTGAAAAATCAAGCCAAACCAAACCAATCTCCCCTCCAAACATCCCCTTGTATACCTGATCAACACTAATAAACAAGAATACTGTTTGAGAACATAGAAGCACATTTTGTAAAACTACAGGTAGTTGTCTATTATATTGGGGGTTATGCTTGTCATGATCTTTTATCTTTACAGCAGTTAGGAGTGGAAGAATTTCCCTGGCATGGTAGACTGAATGCAGGCTTGAAGACTGGCTAACTTTCTTAGAGAACATCACTGGTATGTGTGGGGAACTGGGGTTAAAACCAGGCAGAACTAGACACAGGGATGTGCCCATGTCTGCTCTTCTATAGAAAGGAGCGGCTCCACGGTGGCCTGGACCCAGTCTCTCACCTCCCTCCTCTCCTCTCGCTGTCTTCAGGCCAGCACTGACTTCAGCGCACATCCAGATGTCCTTTCCCATCAGAGTGCTTTGCTTCTGCTCTTTCCTCTGTCCAGGAACTTATTTCCACCCCCGCCCCCATTCCTGTTTCTCGTGGAGGCACCCCTTCTAATGGCATTTGGTGAAAACTCTTCCCTGCACCCCAGGCAGAATCCATCATACTGTCGTTCCTGTCAAAGCACTCTACTTTCCCCTCTTCTGGAGCATCCATCATACTGTGATTTGAATGTCAGCTCACTATTAATACACCACAAGACTCCACGTTGCCTGATGGCAGGGACTCTATCTGATTCCACTTTGTAATCTTTTGCTTCTGCTCTCAATGCCTAGGCTAGGGTCTGATGCGTGGGAAAGCTCAATTAATGGTCGTAGAATTAACTGGAGCCTAGCCACATACAACAGGAAGAGAGTAGAGGGTATTGCTGACAATAAGCGTTTGGCAAAATGGGGATGGAAGTCAATGTACCTTACCCCTCACCTTTATTGATAATTCCCAATGCAACTTGTTTTGTGCTATGAAGTTTGGAGAGAGTGGAGGCGGGAAAGGAACAGTTACCATACTGACTCCATTATATACTTACTACAGCTATGCACCAAGCATACAGATTATTTTATTTCTTCTTATAAACCAGTCAGAGTGTCTGACATGACTGGAAAGACTGATTTTCCATGCCAGAAAGTAAATGAGAATGAATATTCTAATATCATGGCTAGCAGTAAAAATGAAGAAAAGGCATTAGGCCAGAACTAAGATAAGACATGGGTCCTAGATAAAGTTACTTTTCCCAATATAACTTGGAAATTTCAGGTTTTTTGTTTGTTTGTTTATTTTTTCATTTATGAAACTGACAGAGCTCCACATAGAGCTAATCTCAAGGGACCTGTGATTATCTCTCTTTATCATTTTCAATACTGTATATAAATCTATTTATAAGTTGAATAGTATCAACATCTCTAACCACTCCCCTTCCCCCAATTTTTGTTCACCTGGAACTTGTGATTGTTATGTTATTTGAAGTTCTAGACATTTTAAATGCAGTCTCACTAAGATGACATATTCTGTTGGAGGGAAGACCCCTTGTTTCCCAGCTGCGCGGCAGCTTAGACCAGGTGATGTGGGATTCCCCTCTGTATGCTATGAATATCATTGGTTAATAAAGAAACTGCTTTGGGCCTATAACAAGCCATAGGGGAACAGAGGTAGGTGGGGAAAACTAAGTTGAATGCTGGAAGAAAGCCATGTAGCCTCCACCGGAGACAGACTCTGGGAACTTTTCCCGGTAAGCCACAGCCTCATGCTGATACACAGATTAATAGAAATGGTTTAAATTAATGTGTAAGAGTTAGCCAATAAGAAGCAAGAGCTAATGGGCTAAGTAGTGATTTAATGAATACAGTTTCTGTGTGATTATTTCAGGGCTAAGCAGCCAGGAACCAACAAGCGGCCCTTCCTCCAACTATCATCCTAGGTTAAGATGGGCCTAATCCAATGAGAAAAGGGAGGTACACGGAGAGGAGAGGACTGTGGGAAGATCATCGATGCAGAGGCTACCATCAAAGGACACCGAGGGGACCAGCACGAGAGAAGCATGGAACAGACACCCACTCAGAATCTCCAAAAAAGAACTGAATTTTGTTATAACCTTGACTTAGAACTTAAATCCCAGGTGCCCAAAATGCAAGGATGATGTTTCTGGGATGTTAAGTCACCCAGTTTGATAACGCAGAGCATTGAAGCTCCTGGATCTTGAGTGAAGGTGATGATGATGAGTTTGCTGACAGCGAAAGCAATGATAAAAGTGACAAGCTATGAAAAAAAAAAAAACAGGACAGATCCTCGGTCTGGGGAAACACTACTGCTCCATCTGAAGGTGTGTGTGTGCGGGCGTGGAACAATATGGTTGGGAAGTCTCACTTACAGGTCTTGACATGGATTTAGTTTGGCTGTCCCAAAAGGTTGCTTATAAACTGGCAGCCACCCTGTAGGAAAATCCCATGCATCTCACATAAAGGAAAGTTATGGCAGGCATCTCTAGGTACCTTGGACAGTGGGAGCATTATTTATTATAAAGGGGAGAGAAAAGCCGGGGGCAGATACTGGACCCACAGGTTCTGAGTAGGAATGGATTAGCTCCTCATAAGGGTAGGTACCCGCCTTCTGGGTGAGCAGCAGGAGTATTTAACTGTGCTAGGAACTCTTCAGTCTAATGTTGGGAAGGCCAGCTGGTGCTGGAGATGCACCAGGTATGGGGTAACCTTGGGAAGGTAAAACCCTGTGCTATATTCTTTGACACACACTTCACCTTTCTGTTTAATTCTCAAAATTGAAACCATTTGATGACCTATGGAGGAACCAAAATGGTTAGAAAGCTCAATTACCTCATCTTAGGACAGAGGAATGGAACCAGAGGCTTTGACCTTGGAGCCTGAATTAGACAGAATACTTGGTGAACCTTCCTACCCTTCTGAAGGGAGAGAATTATCAAAAACTGAACAGCAGGGTCTTGGTTCAGGGTTCTTAGTTACTGTTCTAATGCTGCTATGAGACATCATAGCCAAGACAACTTATAAAAGGAAACATTTAACTGGGGAGGTTGCTTATGGCTTCAGAGGGTTGGCCCATGATCATCACGGTGAGGAGTGTGGTCGAGGCAAACAGGCATGGTGCTGGAGCCGTAGCCAAGAGCTCACCTCTGATCTGCAAGTCGCAGGTGGAGCAAGTATGGGCCTGGCATCGGCCTTTGGAACCTCAAAGCCTACTCACAGTGACACACTGCCAACAAGAGCACACCTACCTCAACAAAGTCAGACCTCCTAATCTTTTCCAAAGAGTTCTGCTAACAACTGGGCACCAAGGAGTTAAACATAGGAGCGTATGGGGATCTTTCTCATCAACCTAGAACACTGGTTAAAGGCCCAACCCCCTTAGGCCTTATATCCTGTTGTCTTTTATGATCCAACAGATTTCTTGCGTTAAGGTCAAAGCTGTGCATTCTAACAAGTATGTTATTATTCATCTGGTTTAGCATACACTTTACCCTGGTCCACATTTTAGTTGGTGTGTTGGTGTGTGTGTGTGTGTGTGTGTGTGTGTGTGTGTGTAGTGTGTTCATATATATCTATATAGGTGTGCAGGTTTCTTGAATTTGTGTGATTGTGGAGGCCAGATGTCTGGCATCTTCCTCAATTATTTCTCTACTTCATGTCTTGAGAGGAGAGCTTCTCATTGAACCCGGAGCTCTCAGGTTGGGTAGGCTGCCTCCTGCCTCTGTCTCCCCAGTGCTAGGAATCCAGACATATGCTACCATGCCTACATTTCTAGGTGGGTTTATGGGACGCAAACTCAGGTCACCATCATGCTTGCGTGGAAGGCACTTGGCCAACAGAGCTATGTCCTTTTGTTTATTTTATATATAATTCGGAGGCTAGTTCAAGTTCTATGTCTTTGATATTCAAATTAATTTGACTTGAAAACTCAAATCTAGGCAGTAGGACCTTCGAATGTCTTCCCTCTGTTCTTTCCCTCACCTGACTCTTAAACTCTGAAGATAGAAACAGAGAGAGGAGGATGGAGGACAACAAGGCGATTTGCTTCATCCCTCTGATTCAGTTTTGGGTTAATGTGTTGAGTGACTGTGCCGGCTCCCCCTCCTCTGTTGTCTGTTCTGTGTTACTCCTGATGAGGAAAGAAGCCCTTTCCTCTTGTTCACACAGCACTGGTGGGTCTCTATTCAGCCAGCAGTTCCCCTGCTAGTCCTCCTCTAGCCCTTCCTCTTCAGGTTCTGCTAAACAATGGGCCATTTACTTCAGGCCTATCCTTTAGTAGAAACAAAAATTTGGCAGGGACTTTGGAACTTTTTTATGTTCTTTATTTTTGCCTACCCTATCTATTCTAGCAAGGACAAACAAGGAGTTTAGGAATGACATAATCCAGATATAAATGACATTAGGCCTCACTCCCTTAGAAAGCAAAAGGGGTTACTGCTAATTACATAGTAATTTGCACTGAGTCTCCTCCTTCTGGGCTCTTTCCTGGATTCCTTTGCTAGGCTATACACTTCCATGGAGAAGGATTGGGTGGTGCATTTATTTGTGTCCCCGAGGACCCACTATGCTGCTTGCTGAAACAAAAAGGCACACAGGGAGCTGCCTGGAGAGCGGGCATGGGCTGCTTCTCTAGATGGCCATTTTCTAGGGAGGTCACCTTCAGAGACAGTAACTTCTTGGCTTGGACCTTTCATAACAGGAATAAGAATGCCTGCACTGGGGAGAGTGTCAAATGGATGGGGTATTTTGGGGCTGACTCTTATCTCTGTGGCCAGAAGCCCTGCTCCATCAGGATGCCTCATTTGGATCAATGGGGGTGCTTCACTGTGCAAGGGAACTCATTCTCTGTAGCCCCAGGAGGGCCTGAGTCAGGCTCTGTGGGGCAGGAGCACACAGCTCTCCTCCTGGAAGCTTTCCGTGCTAATGTCCGACTAATTAACAGGGCTCAGTAGAAGGACCGTCCCTTTGATTAATCACGACTTGTAGGGAATGCAGAGACTGAAATAGCAGAACCTTCCTTACAGAGTCTGCCATAGTAGCGTGGGCTAGGTATCTATGTGAAACAAAAAGCTAAAGAAGCTACGTGAGATTAAAAAAAAATAAAAGGTTTAAGGCAACTAAGCATATGCACCTTGCCTTTGAAAGCCTGTTTGGGGTGTTTTATGTGCTGTGATCTAGAAGGCAGAGAAGATGGATTCTGGAAGGTCAAAGGTAAGAATCTGGATTTGCTCTCCAGCTCATTATGTCTAAGGCAACCCTTGAGACTGTGCCTAGGAGCAGGTGGAGCACACGGTAGAGATTATCACTGAATGGAATAAGTGAGACCTTGTCTCCCTCCCATCAGCACCTAGCACTCTGTGCAACACACAAAGATAGGGGAGACCCTGGGATGTCTGGGAAATACAACACTCCTTTGCCAACAAAGAAACTTCGTGACAGTCATAGGGAGGTATAATATTTGGTTCATGATTTCCTTTTTAACAATCAAAATATGCCTTCTTTACAAGATACACAGACGTTAAGAACATACTGATCTGATTTTCAGAAAATACTGAAAATAAAGATTAATTGGTAAGGTAAGTTGTTTCAAGGTGTGTGAGTGTGTGTGCTTGTGTGTGTAACTATGGTATGCAGACAGGCCACTGCATTTAATGTTTATAAACTACAGTGTTATTGTCTAAATAGTACGCGCTTGGCTTTGGTCATTATTCTTGCTCTCTTGATTCTTATTTCAGAGACCCTTTCCAGTTCAAGAAGACAGAGAAGGGCTGGAGAAATGACGTAGTAATTAAGAACACTTTGTGCTGTTGCAGAGGACCCAGGTTCAGTTCCCTGCACCCCTATGCTAGCTCACGACGCTCTGTATTCTGGTTCCGGGGGATCTGCCACCATTTTTGACTTCTGAGTGGCACCAGGTGTGCTTGTGGTTCACATACACAAATGTAGATAAAATATTCCCCCCCCCAATTCCTGTGGCCATGAAAGACATCACTGAATGATCTCTGCATCCTTCCCATGAAGCTCAGATAAGGAGGACCTGTGCCCTTCTCATGTGGCCTCTTGGCAGTTCCTCCTAAGGATGTAGGCTTGGCGTTCAAGATCAAAGTTATTTGATGCGACAATAGATGTTGGGCTTGGAGGATCCCTTCCCTCCCTCCCTCCCTCTTTCCTTTCTTTCCTTTCTTCTTTCCTCCCTTCCTCCTCCCCACCCTCTCTTTTGTCCCCTCTTTTCATTAGTAGGGGAAAATGTCATTCTGAATAACTATAAAACTCCAAAGGAAAAAAATTCCAACACCTCTCCTGATTTTTACACTTTTGCCATGTTCAAGTTGAATGACTGCCTCCCCCGAATCCCTACTGTATTAAAGGACGTCCTCTTGTCCTCAGGAAGTGGGGAGGGGCTGAGCGAATATAGAGATTTTGAAATTGGCATCAGCTTCATCTTCAGGAGCCCCTTCTCAAGGACTTTTCCATGTAAACAAGATCGTTAAACACTTACTGTGACATTTATTACCTTTAAATATTCATAAGCCAGTGAGCACCGGGGAAACACCCACTGCACGGTGTGAGCTGACCCAGCCCCTCAGAGTACGGGATGTGCAAGTCAGTATTTGAGGAACCCAGAGAACCTGATGTCACGGCTTCTTGGGGAGCCTTCATAGTTCTCACTACAGTTAAGAATCCTTTGGTTTGCAAACAAGGAAGAAAATCCCACAAAACAGCCGGGGTCTGCTCTCTGACACATGCCAGCAATGGCAGCAAGAGGGCTGGTATACTAAATATGTCTTCATTTTTACATTTGCGTCTCCACTAGCCCCGCCCTACTACACACGCCCTGCCCTGTCCCTAGTGTTAAGACACTAAACTCTACAAGGATGGAGATGCTTCACGCTCAGCCTTGATAACTGTGACCAGTGTGTGATGTCATTTTCTAGATGTGAGAGGGGAAACTGACCCAGACATCAGCGGGATGATACTTTCTATCATTGTGTTTGTGTCGCTTTCCTGGCTCAGATATGGAAGAAAAAAACATGACTTGTTCACTAAGAGCAGTAGGCATTTGACTAATGGGGTGGTGGTAAGCAAGGATGGGCAGAGGAGAAAGGGGGGTTCATCTTCACCTGTCGTGGCTGTAGTAGACATCCAATCTCTTTCATACCAAGAGCAGTCCTAACAGTGACCACTATATCTGTTTAATAGTAAGGACATTGAACTACGGGTCGGAGGTTAAACAGCTGAGACCCGAACTTTTCTAATCTGATCCTGTGTGGAGAAGCCTTCCCATCACAAACACCTGATGCTGAAGGTTCCCTGTTGGTCCTCTGAGGCGTCTTGGAATTCCTGAAAAAGGAATTGTAGATGAAGAAGACGAGTCAGAGATGAGGGGGAAGAGACATACGCCATCCTGGACTCAGGTTTCTGCGGTTCTCCAGCAGGAAGTAAGCCTGCTCTGTGTGGTTGTAAATGAAACATTGTATCAACCCCAAGAAACAGATACAAGAAATCATTTTCAACCTGGCAGCAAACAGGTGATGGTGATTGGGTGTTGAACTTCTTTTTATTTTCCTAAAAAATGTTCAGCCGGGTGTGGCTGAGCCTGTGGCTGAGGTTCTATCGTGGAGATTGCTGTTTTCTGTGTGAAGCTGAGTTGTCATGAGCTCAGAGCCTAGCCTAGTTAACTGTTCTGACAGGAGGGCTCTGTTACCAAGTAGCTAGATGGTAAGACAGATCACTGTTGAAAGGAGGATCACAGAGTCCTCAAGGTGCCACAGAGGAGCCACAGGCCTTACAAATACTTCATTATAACTTTAGAAAAGTTTTGTTTTTTTCATGCGAAATAGAAGAAGGAAAAGGGTCTTGAACTGGAATCTGCGCATTTAGAAATGTATAAAGTGAGCAACGGTGATCAGGAGCACACGCGCGTTTTTCAGTCAGCACTGCAGAGACGGATGCCAGCACGACTGGAGGGAAGCTGGCCCCCACTTCTAGCCCCTGGAGGCAAACAATTCTGGCTCAGTTAAAGACTTGTAAAAATAAGTGTGAGGAGTCACACGTGTATGCATAGGGTGTGTGATGGATGGAGGGCTGGTCCTTGCTCCTGCCGCAGTTGGGGCGCCCTCGAAGTTCGTGTGTGTGCATTCCTGGTGTGGCAGCTGCCTGTGTTTTGTTTTCAATGTCAGGCTTCTGTGTGATGCCCCCATGAGTTCCTTTACCCTTGCCCTGCAGAATGTGCTGCGGAGGGCTCTGCAGTCTATTTCTAGCAAGGCTCAGGTGCCTCTATTTTTGGCTTCCTCCCATTCTCGCTAAATGGACAGTGGGTAAAAAATAGCAGCTGCATTTGAAATGTTTTGTTACGTGGAGCTATTGAATTAGGACCGGGTTTGATGTTTATTGTAATTTTTCGATGTTCCTTTCCTGTCCTTGGTACTCATGCAAGAAAAGAAAAGCAACTCACAAGGTGTTGTGAGAGGTCATTAGCAAATCAGGTTTGAAAAGAAAAATTTCCCTTTTCTCCTCTTTGAAGTGTCTGGAGCAACTGATTTGAGGAGCACCCTGAGACAGCAAGACAGCCAACAAAAAAGAGCCGTCCACAGCTACCTATGGTGCAAGTCAGGGGACTCCGGGGTCCGAGGAAACCACACAAAATAGGGAGATACAGCTGATACCGAGGCTGATTCAAGGTTGCAATAGTACAACCGGATTGTTCCTACTGACTTTACAGGCCCATTCTACATCTGAACTCAAACCTAAAAACAAAAGCAAATGTCTCCACATAGACTTTTAATTGTTTTTTTTTTTTATTAGGACTCTTGGATTTTACTGAGTTAAGATGTTTGAAAATCACTGAGCTAAGAGTATTTTTTTTTTTTTTTTGGTTAGAGTTACCCCAAGATATTTTATGCTGTTTGTGGCTATCGTGAAAGGTGAAGCTTCTCTGATTTCCCTCTCTGCTTCCATATCCTTTGTGTATAAGAGGGCGACTGATTTTTTGGAGTTGATCTTGTATCCTGCCACATTACTAAAGGTGTTTATCAGCTGTAAAAGTTCTTTGGTGGAGTTTTGGGGGTCGCTTATGTCCACTATCATATCATCTGCAAATAACGAAAGTTTCACTTCTTTCTTTCCAATTCGAATCCCCTTGATCCCCTTATGTTGTCTTATTGCTATTGCTAGAACTTCAAGCACTATATTGAAGAGGTATGGCGAGAGTGGACAGCCTTGTCGTGTTCCTGAGTTTAGTGGGATGGCTTTGAGTTTCTCTCCGTTTAATTTGATGTTAGCTGTCGGCTTGCTGTATATAGCTTTTATTATATTTAGGTATGACCCTTGTATCCCTAATCTCTCCAATACTTTTATCATAAAGGGATGTTGAATTTTGTCAAATGCTTTTTCAGCATCTAATGAAATGATCATATGGTTTTTTTCTTTCAGTTTATTTATATGATGGATTACATTGATAGATTTTCATATATTGAACCAGCCCTGCATCTCTGGGATGAAGCCTACTTAAAAAGATGAACATGGGATGTACTCACTCATAATTGGTTTCTAGTCATAAATAAGGGTCACGGAGTCTACAATTGGTGAATCTAAAGAAGCTGAGTAAGAAGGTGAACCCAAGGAAAAACATATAGTTATCCTCTTGGCTATGGGAAGTAGACAAAATTGCCGGGGAGAAAATTGGGATCTTGGGGGTGGGGTGGAATGGGGGTAAGGGAAGAAGGGGAGAGAAAAGGGAGAAGGGGAGGATGGGGGGAACTTGGGGAAAAAGGATGATTGGGATAAAGGAAGGTTGGATAGGGGAGCACGGAAGCACAATTCTTAGTTAAGGGAGCCATCTTAGGGTTGGCAAGAGACTTGAACCTAGAGTGGCTCCCAGGAGCCCAAGGCGATGTCCCCAGTTAGTTCCTTGGGCAGCTGAGGATAGGGAACCTGAAATGACCCTATCCTATAGCAATACTGACGAATATCTTGCATATCACCATAGAACCTTCATCTGGTGATGGATGGAGATAGAGAAAGAGACCCACACTGGAGCACTGGACTGAGCTCCCAAGGTCCCAATGAGGAGCAGAAGGAGGGAGAAGATGAGCAAGGAAGTCAGGACCACGAGGGGTGCACCCATCCACTGAGACAGTGGGGCTGATCTATTGGGAGCTCACCAAGGCCAGCTGGACTATGACTGAAAAAGCATGGGATAAAACTGGACTCTCTGAACATGGCGAACAATGAGGGCTGATGAGAAGCCAAGGACAATGGCACGGGGTTTTGATCCTACTTAATGTGCTGGCTTTGCGGGAGCCTAACCAGTTTGGATGTTCACCTTCCTAGATATGGACGAGGGGGGAGGACCTAGACTTTCCACAGGGCAGGGAACCCTGGTTGCTCTTTGGACTCGAGAGGGAGGGGGAGAGGAGTGGGGGGAGGGGGAGAAGGGTGGGAGGAGGGGGGAGGGAAATGGGAGGCTGGGAGGAGGCAGAAACTTGTTTTTTTTCCTTTTCTCAATAATATATATATATATATATATATATATATATATATATGGAATTGGAGAAAAAAAAGAGTATTTTTTTTTCTAAAAAAAGAAAAATCGTCCTTCTTTGATGATGGCTGGTTTTCTTGATTCCCTAGGCTGTAATTGCCAAGGGAGCCCAGGACTGGGCACACTTTGTGAGGCCATGCTGGGCATAGCTAAAGTATCCTAGGGCATTTATTTCCCTATCACCTAAGAATTACTTAGTTTTTTCTTATCCAAGGTTGTTTTTTCTTGACTATTTCTAGAATGCCTATTCTGTACGTGCGCGTGTGTATGCATTTTGCGTGTGTACATGTACTCGTGCGTGGGCAGATGTAAATGTGGAGGCTTCAGACAGATGCCAGGTGTTATCCTTAATTGCTCTCCACTTGAGTTTCCTGAGGCAGGGTCTCTCACAGAACCCAGAGCTTTCCAGCTTGGCAAATGTGGCTGACCAGCAAGCCAGAGAGTTGCTCCTGTCTCTACCTCCCCAGTACTACTGTTACAAGTATATGCTACTGTGCCTACCTTTTCCCATGGCTGTTAAGAGTCTTAACTCAGCTCCTCATGAATGGACAGCAAGCCCTTATCTCCCTTGCCCTGGATGCCTATTTTTTAAGACAAAATTATCTTTTTTTTCTCTGGAGGCAGGTAGGTTAGATTCATTCAGAACTACTCAATAAACTGTACCTCTTGATATTTCAGATATAGTTCTACAGGTGGAGTCATGAGCAAACAAAGACAAATCTCCAACTTCATTGCGTTTGCCATCTCACAGGTAGATATGTACAAATAACGAAATGTATAATGCACCAGGAATTATGAGAGCCTTGGGGAAAGCAAAGCCAAGGAAGGAGGCAGGTGAAGCTTGCAAGAGGGGGACCCTGTTTGGGGTGACAGAGAACCTGCAAAAGGATCTGATCAGAGTCTGAAGTAAAGCAAGGGAGCATGTCATGGGAACATTTGATCAGAGACACTGTTCTGAGGAGGCAGCATGAGGCAGGCCTTGGATACCGTGTGGATGCCTTGGAAGAATGGATAGACAGATGGGTCAGTTCCTTTTGTCCATGGGTGCAACGGGCTGTACCCCCCAGATACTTGTTTGTCTGCTCAGTAGACAGCTCACTCCTACAGATATGGCTTCTCAAGGTAGGGACACATGCTTTCTAGAAATCTCAGGAACTACAAGAATCTTATGGCTGTTTAATTCTGCCTTGTGAGACCCCACTTTTCTATAGATGCAGATATATTTAGTCTTCTACTTCAGGTCTTTTAGCTCCCAAGCCCGGCCTTGACAAGAGCTGACCAATGAATACAGGTTGAATTTGCCTCTATAGACCAAAAGTATCGATTGTGGTGGTGATGGGGTTAGTGATAACGGTGGTAATGACAGTTGGTGATCAAGGTGATGGTGACAGCAAATAAGCATAGTTGCCATGGTTTTGTAGGACATCTAAAATTATCTCTCTGCAAATGGGGACACTAAAGGACCTACTGAACTCACCTCTTAAAAGTCACAAGCATGTGTTTGAACCCAGGTCAACCAGAGAGGATAAAATCTAAGCCTCTCTGTAGTCATTAAACCCTGTTCCAAACATATGCCTTGTGGGTCGTGGCTAAAGGACAGGTTTCTTCTTGAGAAGGTGGTTTTCAGAGTCTTGCCCAGGGAGATGGATCCTGTCCATCATTTTCTGAGATGCTTTCTGAAGCAAGCCCTGCTTTCTAAATCACGAACAAGCACACTTCCCTAACCCCCGACAGCACCGATGGCGTGTCATCTGCTGAGCTTCAAACGTCAAGGGTCAGGCTCATGTACGACTCACATTCTCCCTTCCACGGAATCTGAACCTCTCGTGCCCTGATGCAGAGATAGTCTCTAGCTAGTGATTTTCTTATGTCTGGATCTCAGACAAGCCCTGTTTGACTCCTTCTTCGGAGCACCACCCTGGGTCACGATCCCTCTCTTTGATGTGAGAATCTTACAGATACAAATCTGTCTTTTCCAGGACTCTTTGTCTGTGTACTCGCTTCTTTGGGATATGCACCGAAACCGTCATTGCTCCTAGCAGCCAAGCTTCTACGGGAGAAGTTTCCTGTGTTTAAATCCAGGATTTCAAGGGGAAATGAAAGTTTTTTTGAGAGTTAAGAAAACGCTATCATTTATGTTTTTGGCAGAACATCTGCATTTGTTTTCCTTGAAATCCTCAGAAAAGAAGCCTATGGTGTATTCATTTGCAGACTATAGAACATAAGCTACAGAAGAAGCAAACGGAAGAGAGGAAAGACACACTTTGCTGCAAACAAAGTTTTTCAAATTGCTTGATCACACGAATCTATCTAATCTTGCAACTGCCAAGCTGTGCTCCCCAAAGAGCCAGGACATAAGGACTTTAGGTTTCATGGTTATGTAACTATTTTCTCCCCTGCCATTGTTATGGGAGAACAGCCGTAGGTAACATTCAGCCAGATGAATGTAACTGTGTTTTAACTAACTTTATTTTCCAGTCAGGTAATTAATTAGATTTGCCCTCTAGGCTATAATTTGCTCATTCTTGGACTAATGGAAGAAGACCTACTATGTGTCAGTGTATCTTAGCAACACATAGACATAAAATAAAGGACTGCTACAGATCATTTTTCAGCCCCTTAGTTTTATCTACAAGAATTTACTGGTTACTGTAGTTCATGTCTTATTAATATCATCAAGCAATAAAGGGACTAATGTGTGTTATGCAGCTTAGTATCTATGGCAAAGGTTGCTAGTCATCCTTAGTAGACTGTTCTCTGCAGTTTCCTTAATAACGCAACCCTAAAGATCTGTTAGGATCCATGACCAACGGAATAAAAGCTTATTTCCTAGGACTGGAGAGATGGCTTTGTGCTTAAGAGACTTGTAGACCTCAATCAGAGGTTTATGTGGGAGGGCTGAGCCCACTACAGAGGCTACACACCCTGGGTAGGTTGTCCTAAGTTGTATAGGAGAGCAGTCTGAGCGAGCCATGAGGAGCAAGCCAATAGACAGCATCCATCCATGGCCTCTGCTTCAGTTCCCTCGGACTGTGACCAGAGAATTGTAAGATGAAATAAACTCTTTCCTCCCCAAGTTGTTTTTGGTCATGGGGTTTTCTATCACACCAGCAGAAACTGCTGGAAGACAACCAGTTACTTTAGGGATACCAACACACTATCAGTTTCTTATTCTGGCCCTTTTCTTCTTCTCTTCTCTTCTATTCCTCCACGAGCCTAAATGCAGGCCATGCCTTAGGCTTTGCTTTGGAGGGAGTTCAGGGCGGTATTCCCTCTGAGGTGAAACACAGAGTGAGTGCAAGAACACCACAGATGAGCATTTGGAATTAGACTAGAGATTAGAATTGTAAGAATACAGAGAGTAAATACAGGGAAAATTAGAGGAAATTCCTGAAAGAAACAGGAGGCAATATCTCCTACTATATGAGAGAGATGACTATAAACCCCCAGGTTTGTCACCAGTTTGGACTCATGATTAGAAACTGGATAAATGAATCTAGTTAGACAGTTAGAAGTGAGATTTTGGCACCTTTTATTGTTAGCAGAGACTTGATTCTGAGAGCTGTAGGGTTAGGAGGCTAAATGAACTGGGCTTGTGAAGCTGACTTAACAATGCGCATACAGCAACACCTTACATATGCTTCCTACCCCGTGCCTCTCAGCAGGTCCTGTCATTGCTACCACTCAAAGAGCTGTTCCCAAGGCTCTTCTTGGCAAGACTAGACTTCCTCGTGGACCATCAGCATCTAACCACGGTTTACTGCAGACCTTATGCTTACAGTCTGCTCCCTATTCAGTTAAGTTAACATCGTTCTTTGGAAGTTTTCCCTGCCACCCTATACTCAGGCTGCTATCTTGGTCTGGAATAGTCTTCCTGAGCTTTGCCTATTGCAGATGTACCCATTACTTTCGAACCTCTCTCAAACGCTACGTTCTATAGGAACTCCAACCTGCCAGAGGGGTCCACACCCTGCTCTGAAACTTAAGGCCTCCTGTACTTATTCTACATAGGTTATTTTAAGCTGCCCTGCATTAAAGATATCTGCAAAATACTTGTATTGCCTTTCAGAGATGGTATTTCTTCTTCTACCCACGAGGGCTGAATTCAATTAGACGAATCTATAACCAGTCTACAAGAGGTACCTGGTGAACTAGAATACACCGAGCCAGGTTCTTCTGAATGAAACAGAGTTTGAGAGTGGAGGAAGAGGAGAGAGGAGAGGCGAGTTCACGAATATGAGCATCTACTTTGTGTCGAGTGCTTTCTTGAGTTCTCTCGTTTCATGAGTCCTCACAAACTTTTAGAACACAGAGGATGCGAAATTCATTTCAGAGGGGAATGTGAAGCCCCAGATGGTGATAGGAATGAATATAGGTGTGCAATTAGTGAGGGTTGGAATTAAGATTTGAGTGCAAATCTCCTTCGCTCCAAGGCACTGACCTTTTCCATTGTTGGAGAGGGGACATGAAATTTATTGTTCTAACTGGAATACTCCTGGGATACAAAGGAACGCTATTAATAGGTGCACAGGACAACCTAGGTAAACTGGGACTCTCCAGCGCGAGTGTCCTGTGATCACCCTAATTATAAACCACCCCGACTTCTTTGTTCTCCGTTTGCATAAAACTAAAATAAATCTCCTCTTTGACATTTTACTTCTCTCAGTTATAGAAACTGGAAAGAAATAATGGGGTGTTGGTGAATCTTTCTTTACGAATGACTGGAAAGAGATTCACATTATCCAACGGGGCGGGTAAGGGATGGTGTCTTCTCACGTTCCTTCAGGACAGTTGGGGATCGTCCTTGGAACTTTGTACTGCCTCTTCTTAGACGACTGGGGTGAATAGCTATACTTAGGTAGCACTGAATGAGCTCATGTGGTTTGTACTGGTGTCAGGTACACTGACCCCTGTCTGGCTCAGCTACATAGAGAAAGGGCAATGATCGGGGCTGTAACATGGCTGCCTTTTGAGCTTGGGTTTTGCACTGAGCCTCTTACTTGTACCACCTCCCTCATTTTGGTTTATATACTCTTGCGTCCACTACTCATGATAGCCATGTAAGGGAGGTCCTCCATTTATTCTTATTCTTCAGGGGGAAAAAGTATATGCTGACCAACTGAGTAGCCCCACACAACTCCACTGTGAGAGTAGTTGAACCTAAATTGATTGGCTCCAAAGACCCATGCCCTAATTAGTGAGATCTGTGGCTCTTAGGAAGTGATCGAGAGGCCAAATCATAGGTCACCAAGAAGGTTCAGCAGTTAGCTCACTTGAGAGGTTCTAAGCAGTGTGCCTGGTCATAGGAAGTCATTCCATCATTAACACATGTCGTTGTTATTTTCTCACTAGACCTCTGAGGAACAGATACTAAATGCTTGCTGATACTCAGTTTCTCTCATCCACATTTCCCCTCGGCTCACACCAAATCACAGGTTAGAAATATAAAGGAAATCATCATTGATCAAGTCAGGGCCACACCCTTGGTATTAATGTACCCAGCTTCTTTTCCTTGCTAAGATACAACTATGATGTGTAAAAATACTACTTTATTGAAGACAGATATGTCTAAAATGCAGTGAAGTCACTCCAGAATCCCTTCATTCAATATCCTCTAGACCATGGGGGATCTATCTAGTCTGCAGACGCACACGATAAAAAACCAACCAACCAAACAAACAAACAAACAAAAGCCATTGCTTTTACTAGGGGAAACAAGAAGAGTTGAGAGCAATATCATAGGCATGGCATTAACTTAAGTTTTTGAGACAATGTTTCTCTGTGTAACAGCCCTGGCTGTCCTGGAACTAACTCTTGTAGACCAGGCTGGCCTCAAACTCTCAGAGATCCACCTGCCTCTGCCTCCTGAGTGCTGGGATTAAATTAAAGGCATGTGCCACCACCGCCCGGCTAACTTAGGTTTTTAAAGACAAAGACGGTATGTGATAATACTAAGGGCATTTAAAGATAGAGAATCAGTTAGAGACAAAGATATAGAGAAGGGAACTCCATAATGTGTCTGGGGTGTAGCTGAGTTAGATGTGAAGTTGGTGTGGGAAGGGATAAGCCCAGAGATACGGGGTAAAGGCATAAGGTATGGCCACAAGAAGTGAATTACTTTACAGTTCTCCAAAGTCCCCCAGGACTCATGCTAATGTTTTATGTGTGTTGATAAGACAGTTATAAAATGTGGCCGGGGATACTCCCCAGCATGAAGAGAAGCAAGGATGCCTGCCAAGCATTCTCTGGGCTCTGAAACCTTTCATTGGCAATTCAGGGATGTTTGCAGTCTGGATTTTCCTCTAAGGGGTGCTGATGGCTGGGTAGGCCAACAGTTCATGAGCACCCTTTTCTCGAACTCCCAGGGGCATCTTTCCCTTGCATCTTTGTCTCATTTCTGGCAAAGCTTTGGAAGTGTGAGTGTGTGTGTGTGTGTGTGCGCGTGTGCGTGTGTGTGCATGTAGGCACGCTCTGAGACTCCTCTCTGAACACACCAGGGAGAGGACTGACAACTGGATTCCCCAGAGGAGTTGGCATTTCACAATTAAGACGTGTAAAACTCTCATTGCCATCACACCCTTTATGCTGGGATCTGGGCATGGATCCCTCGGGATAGCATTTCTATCATGGCTCCATGCCTTTTCCTGCAATTTCCATGACATTGTCAATACTGAACATGTGAGATGATTATTATTTTCTGCTTGGTGGATGCACAAGAGAGAAATTCCTCAAACTATAACAAAATGCGGCTGTGATTGTAAAAAGCCTTCATGAAACTGGCGGGTGGAGTGCTAGAAAGGTCCTGAGATAGGCAGCTCTTTCATTTCCGTTTCTTTGGAAGACCCTTATGAGCCTTTTCCATCTCTAGGACAGTGTTTGGAAGACTGCTGGGGTGAACGGGAAGGAAACCGATGCCTCACAAACTGTGTTTAGCATGGTGCTGGTAGAGGAGGCTCAACTCGGGTAGACTTTACTAAGAAGATCCACCAGGCACTACGGGATGAAGTGAGTCTCTCAGCCCCACCTCACGGAGCACATGCAGAAGTCTAGCCCGGTGGCTTAGAGTGTGACCGCAGTTAGAAATGTAGAGGTGTTTAAAGCAGGAATTTAGTCAAGGTCTTTAAGATGAGCTGTAGTCTCACACAACAGAGTTCTTTACAAGAGGAAGATGAAGACAGAAAAGCACAGAAAAAGGACCCTGGAAAGACAAGGGAGAAGATGCCATCCATAAACAAGGAGAGCAGCTGCTGAAGACACCAATCCTTTTAATTCTTTAATTTTAGCCTTCTAGCTTCTGAAATTGAAGGGCATACATGTCTGCCAATTAAATGACCTAGTCCTTGGTCTTTCATTATGGCAGTCCCGGAAAGTTTGAGGGAAAGAGATTGTCAAGCATATTCTTATTTTTAAGTGTTTTATTTTTATTATTTTTTAGTTATGTGTTTGTCTGTGAATCTGTAGGGATGTGCCTGTGAGTGAAGATGAGGACAGAAGCCAGAGAGGGTGCAGAATCTTCCAGAGCTGCTGTTACAGGCATTGCCTCTACCTTCTGAGCTTAGAATGAGAGATGTGGTTTGGCTCAGGCTGACCAACTCAGCTGCTGTCCAGGCCCAGATCCAGCACCTCGTGTTGGTCTACCCCAACATCCACTCCACCTCCCTGGTGTGCAGGGAGGAGCCGGCCCTACAGAACCAGATTCAGGAGCACCTCATTGCCACCAAGGATGAAAACCTGAAACATGGCCTGTGCTGTCACCTCAAGCCATGTTGATGTCATGGCCCTTGCTGTGGACAGAAGCCATGTTTCTCATTCTCAAGCGTGGCTCTGCAGCCACTGATACCATGGAAAAGGAAGCTTTCTTATTCTTTATATTCAGCAGCAGTAGGGATCATGGACTCCATGTGGTATCCCAACCAGCATTTCAAAGGGTTCTAGGGTTTCAAACCCCAGTCTGCACCCTTGCATGGAAGGTGCTTTAACCCCCAAGTAAGTGCCCAGCTTCCATCATGTACCTTGCTATGGGGCAAATTTTAACATTCCCATTTAGTGAAGCTCTTGAAAGTTTCTCTATGACAGGTCCAACTTGCTCGTCACACTTCTCCTGTGCTCCAGGCTCACTACTGGTGAGTGTTAGTGGAAGGCCAGCACTCTACACTGTAATGGCTGATCTCACATGTGTGGGAGGCTAAGTGTCCAGTGAAAGGAAGCTGACACAGCAGAGAGGTGCCAGCCTGAAGGAAGGTGCATGCTTGGGAGCATTGGAGGGCAGCCTAAGATCTCATCGGTCTGCTCACCAGTGTGCCATTGGACATGCTATCAATTGCCTGTTCTGGAATGTTCCACATACCATTTCTGGACTACAGCTGACCAAAAGTAACTGAAATCATTGAAAACAGATGATGAATGAAAGGGGCTGCTCTCTTCACTGTAGAATGTCGGGGAAGGATGGAGAAGTGCTAATGGGCAGATAAATGCACGTATGAGCTCGTGAATTTGGAATGGCAGCTTTGACCAAACTGGCATGTTTCAGTTGATCATGCAATCAAGTCCTTTTTTTTTTTTTAAAAAAGTAGAATTTAGAAACTTAATTTAACAGTAAAAGCATTTTCCTAATTTTTATCAAACTGCCCAATTTACCATCTCGCCTTCCCTTGCTGAGTCTTAGGGTTGTCTGAGAACCACTTTCTCTGACCAGCCATTTATGAGCTCAGCTGGGCAGAAGGAACCCTTGCAATGGGCACTAGGACCCAGCGCTCCATCTTGCCCGACACTGTACCTGTTGGTTAGACCTGTCTGGTGACCACACACTGATCTCAGTTTCCTTGTTCTGATGAAAGGAAGCAGGTCTGAGACAGCATCCCAAGCCTTCCTCCCGGCTCCATGGGCACCTTTGTGCAACTTTTTTTTTTTTTTCCTCCTAGTAAAGCTTAGACAGGTTTAATGGCAGAAAGTTAAGAAAAGTTTCCGGCCAGCTTTCTTTCAACACAACATCACTTTGAATACATCTGATCAGGAATACTTTGCACAATTAAAGGAGACAGATTGCTTCAGGGGGACAAAGAGTTGAATGTATAAATTAAACATCGCATTGCTATTTGCGCCTTTCTAGCGCAGTTCTGAAGGTTCCAAGACAGGAATGGGTGTGGAAGGTACCTTCCTGCAGGGGGATCCACAGGTGGAAGCTCGCTGTCCCTTCTTAGGCTGGTCCTTCCCCTCTGTTTGGTTCTCAGAGTTCACCCCTGGACTCTTTCCTTTCCTCTGGTTGAATTGTAACTTAGAAGTTAGATAAAACATTTCCCTTGACCTGCACTGTGAAGCCTGCATTAGCTTCCTTTAGATTTCTTAAGAAGCTAGGAGGGATGGGGGCGGCAAGATGCTTCCAGCATTGGCACTTGCCAACAAGCCGGATGACCTGAGCTCAATTCCCAGGACCTCCATGCTGGAAGGAGAGCACTGACTCTCATGAGAAGCCCCCTGACCTCTACACACAAGCACACAAATGTAATTTAAAAGGCTAGAAACATTTCTGAAGGATTTGAGCTATTCAAATAACTCAGAGGCACAGACTAAGTTGGCTTTGGATCATAGTCTGTCCATTTATTTGTGTGGCTTTGAGTTCTTGCCCAAGCCTTGGTCTCCTCATCCAAATATTGGAGGTGACATGACCATGTTCAACATAGCATGATGTATTATAAAGGGAAATACCACAAGCCAACATACATCTAGCATATGGCCAAGGGAGTACAGTCATCATCATGATGGTTGGTGCCTTGTATAGGTGTATCATTTGTATTAATTGTGAAGAACGTGCTGGTTAAAGTTTTTCAACATTATTCTTAAGACCAACTCCCAGTGGCTTCCAGCGAGTGTGTGTCCTGAGTGTACAGGGAACAGAGCAAACGAGATTCTCTTGTAATAATCCGACAGTTTTTCCGTGAGGGATGACAGGATTTTCCCAGCCTTTCCCTGGGGGAGAGTGTGATAAGCGCTTTTGGTTGATTACTTTTCTATCCTGGGTCCTGTTGGGCTGATAAGCGCCCAGTCTCCACATTCCACGTTGTTTCTTCTTCCCAGGCTGCACCCATCTCCCCTCCATCACCTTTCCCGTTGTCGGGGTGAAGCTGAAGGGAGATGGGGAGCTGCTGGGGCCCTGGGGAGGGACAGCTACAGCCTGAGGCAGATAGACAGGCTGGTGCCACCTCAGGAGAAATCACTGTGGATGTGGGAATTCATGTCATCTACGGGACACGGTTCTCATACTAATCTGTGTTAAAAGCCGGGCTGTCACATGGCGCTGAAGCCCCAGGCCTCCTCTAACTCTGCCTTGGGCTGATCAAATGCTGGATTTTTACAATAGCTGTTTCAGGCCAATGTGCTTTAAAAAAAAATCCCATTATTATCTTTTGGGACCCAATGGTTGTCTAGAAACCATGTACTTTTACTCAGAAACAGTCAGCTGGGAGTCGAGGCCAATGGGAAGAGCCATGCCCTTCTCGAAGCACTCCTGCGATACCCACAGAGCTTGCTATTCTCGTGGCACCTGGCTGTGGTAGGTTGACCCTAGCTGGTCCTTTATAACTATGCAGATGTGCTTGCATCTGTACACACCACTGCCTCAGTGGCTCATTCTGAAGAGCTTCTTCAGAGAGTGCGTTCAGTTTTTACTGATTGTTTCATCTTGACCCGGAGCCCATGTAGGTGCTGTTGGGATGGAGACCCAAAGAATCTTGGGGTTGTTATGATGAGGCCCCATTTGGAATGTTCAGAGAACCCAAGGAGGGAAGACAGAACCTGTGTCTGACTGGGAACTGTTATGGACTAAGGCTTGCATCCTTCCAAGCGTTCCAGTTGAAATCCCAATGTCTACTGAGACGATCCTGGGAGGAAAGGGCTTCTGAATGTGGAATCATTTGGCTGGAGCAGGGGCTTTGTAGGATGGGACAGGAAAACATGACCCTCTTCTCCCCACTGTGTGTGGACACAAGGAAAAGGTGGCTGTATAAACCGCTGTGAGTGTCTTTACCACATACTGATCACCCACTATGTGTAGCTACAAGGTAAATACGGCTTCTCAACCCCCTGTGAGTGTCTTTACCATACACTGGATCTGCTTGCACCTTGATCTCGGATTCCTTATCCCCAGAACTGGGAAAAACAACTGTCTTCTTTCGAACAGTCTCCCCCGGTTTATTGCAATTTGTTACGGAGCCCTGAACCAAGACAAAGACTGTAGTGGGCACTGCTTTGCCCAAAGTCAGTGTGAATCACCTGCTATGACACATTACTGTGCTCTAGACTGGAAGCTACAAGGTCTGTTTCCCAGAATGCTGATGGCAGGAGGGAGACTCAGATGTGATTTAGGTTTCCTTATCAAGCTACCCCTGTGCAAGGATGCAACAGGGTACTACTAAGCTTTTTCTGTCTGTATTGTTGGGAAAGAAGATGAGTCATGGGGGGGGGAGGCATTTGATTTTGTGTGTGGCTATAGCAGAGATCCTTGTGGACATTCGTTTGGAGCACAGGCAAAGTTGGAGCACCATGAAGTCAGCATGTCCAGTAAGACCTCTGCTCGGCAACTGGCTGCTGCATCTGAGTAGAGCCCAGTTCCTCTCTGTGGCTTTGATAGCTATTTCTGAAGCTGTGCCTCCAATCAGCTCTTCCAGATCTTAATTGTCCTAGATGCCAGGATGGGCAAACTTAGGTTCAGACGGCTTTGGTAGGCGGTGTGGTTTCTGGCACAATTCTTAAACTCTGACTTTGGGGAATAAAAGTGGGCTTAAGCAACGTGTAACAAATAGGTGTGATTATGCCTGCCTTTCAATAAAACTTTATAAAAAGCAGTCAGCAGGGCAGATCTGAGCTAAGGAGTAGTGCCAAGTGATCCTTTATAATATACCCCCTTCTGCTTTCTTGGTAGAGTCTCCTTATGTTGAGAACTGATCAACTCAGAAATGTCTAAATCCAAGAATGTGAGACCATAGTGTGAGAAAAGAATAAAGCGGGATTATACTCTGGCCCTTGGGTCCAAGGGGTGGCAAGGAACCAGGTTACAAGTGGGCAGGATGTTCAACAATGATCTTTATCTTTTCCCCTGGCATCTGTTCTTCAGTGCTCTCACGGAGAGTACCTCCTCTGGCTTTCACAACACCCTATCAAGGACATACAGTCAGGAAATACTGAGAACCCTCAAAAATAGTTTTTCTTAAGGTCATTGGGCTTGCAGAAAGACAATGCAGAATTTGAAACCTGGAAGCTATGCCTGTCTCTCACTTCAGGGCTTCTTCCAGCATGCGGTTTCCCCTTTAGGAGTTTGCCCCTAAAATCCAGAATAACTTGAGGATAGTCTGAGGACACGTGGCTGTTACTTGTAGGTGCTGCATGTGGAAGTCTGGAGGGCGCTGTGGATTCTGCTAAGCAATGTATGTGCAAGCAGCCTTTGGAAGCTCATTTTAAACGTCGACCTTCAAGATCCACCTAGCCATTACTGAGTCGGAACCTGTTTTCTATCAAGATTTCTAGATAAGTCGCGTGCACAGCACTTTGGAGATGATTCTCCCAAATGAAACACTTGGGATTGAGTCCTTAAAGCCCAGGAGACTGTACACCAAACTCATCTGGAAGTCAAAAGCCCCTTGGAGGCTGAGGAGTAACGCAGAGTGGTGAAGACATCTGTTGGTCCATGTCAATGGGAGGAATTGGGATACCTAAACTCTTTCATCAATCACCTGAAGCTCCTTGATGTATCATTTCTCCTTGTGGCATATTTTCAGAGGATGATGTGCACATATCGGAGGGAAAATAATGCATAGTACACCCTGAGGTAGAAATGGAAACATTTCTTATCTTTGCATTTTATTGCCTAATATTGTCCCAACAGCACTATAATCTGAGTGCTATTATTTTACTTTTAATTTGAGGCTATCATCATCATCACCACCACAAATCTATCGATGCTGCTGTACTGGCCCATGTCCTATTCACATAGCACCAACTTAATCCTAAGAGCACATTTACGGGACAGCCCTATTATCTAGACAGAAGACTGAGGGGCAGAAACTGAAATACCTCACTCACGGCTACAGCATTGGGATGTCCTGGAACAGGACCAGGGAGTCCAGCTACCTAAGGACACAGAGCTCACATAGAGCACAGCACAGTCTTGCTTCAGACCCGTGCTCTTTGTCATGGCACTGTGTTTTCAAGTAAGGAGAGATTGTTAGAATCTGTCCCAGGCTTCTGAATCTACTCTTTAGGATAAATACTTTTAAAATCCTCAGAGGCAATTAATTCTATTGCAAAGTTCTAGTCCAGTAGACCAAGGCTCCTCTATCCTGCCTCTCAGCTTCCTTAAGGATGAGCTGTTGCCTGCCTCTGAGTGAGTGTTCCTTCAATGCCCAATTCTGGCCTGGCCTCAGTAGTTTCTATGAACGCCTGTGGTTAGAATGGAAGAGTGTCCCAAGTCTAATCATCTAAAGTACTGACCTCAAAGGTTAGCACACAGCAGCATGTCCTCGAAGGTCTTCAGAGCACACATCATCCATCCGATGATGTTGTTTAAGGATTTGGACTTCAGATGAGTTCCCAGAAAGTGTTGTGACCCTGGGCACTACACTTGGCAGAATGTTGATCTAGAACATTCCCAGAGCTCTGAAGGATGTGCGGGAACACAAACGAGAAAGAGCGGCATCGTCATGGTATTTAGAGCCCACGTTTGTAGGAATGACTCAGCCTGTCATTTTGTGGGCACATGCTCCATAAATTAAGGCAGGGACAAATGACACCTGACAGCATTCACGTTGAGATGATTGTGCCTTTAATTTGACCTCATTTAATAATGTGGAAACTATTATCAACTAATTGGGACAACACGATCAATTTTTCCATTCTTTTACAATGTTACTGACACACCATGACGGAGTAGAGGTCCTTTCCTGACTATTGATTTGAATGTAGCACATCTCACAAAATCCCCTTTGTGTCAGAAACACACAGAATCTGTTATTAAATAACGACCGGCAAGATGGAAGAGGAATAAATATCTGTGTGATATTGCCATTAGAGCGGAGAAGGCCAATTGTGAAGGCTGTTAGCACATGGGCACACGGAACCCGCGAGTGATCTAGGAAGACTTCAGAACCCTCTGGTTGTCGTAGGGACGGGAGGAACTGGAGGAGCAGAACTCATCAATATGATCCTATCCTCTTCAGTAAGACGCAGGGGTCTCATTCTGAGGGAAGCACCCAGAGGATGGTGACCTCTTGACAAGCGCTTGGAAAATGGTAGGTAGGAAGGACAGAAAGTTCACCCTGGAAAGTGGGCATCAGGGTCAGCTTTTGTTTACCATTATAAGGTCAGTTCTCATGGCTTCTCTTGAAGCTTGAGTCATTCTGGCTGGCAGTTTTTAATATTCTTCTTTTTCTTTCCACTAACACCATAAGATTTGAGGGTTGGTAAAAAACTCCTCCTCAGCCCTAAATCTCTAATATCAATAGTATGAAGTCTCACTCAGGTCATGTTCATTGTATCTGATAAAAATCAGTGCTCTCTTGTAACCCCAATGACGGAACTGTGTATGGCTAGAACATGATACATGCTATGGTCTACATGTGAGTGTTTGTATCTGTATTTATGTGGAAGTAACACTGATTTATGTCAAGAGTAAGTTGATTGGCAACATGCTTGTACATTAGGTATGGGCATAGTGAATATTCAAGATTTTCTGTTATACTAACTTTAGCAACTGGTCTATCTATCTATCTATCTATCTATCTATCTATCTATCTATCTATGGAAGATCTCACTGTGGCTCAGCCAAACCTGGAACTCATAACATAGACCATTTTGGCCTCAAACCCTTGATTCTACTGCCCTAGTCTCTCAAAGATTGAAATTATATGTGTGTTCTACCAAACCCAACCCAAAACTCTGCAGTTGAAGTCATAGATACCATGAATGTCACCGATTCTTTTACCCTTCTTCCATTATTCATCCTTCCTACTTATCTACCAAACCACCTGATTGTCTGTCTTTTACCAGGACCTAGAATCACCTGGAGGACAAATTTCTGGGTATGTCTGAGGACTTTCTAAGTCAGGCTGATTGAAGTTGGAAGTCCTACCCTAACCAGAGGAAGCATCATTTCATAGGCTGGGGTCCTATCTGCAGGGAGCGTCATTTCATAGGCTGGGGTCCTATCTGCAGGGAGCGTCATTTCATAGGCTGGGGTCCTATCTGCAGGGAGTGTCATTTCATAGGCTGGGGCCTTGTCCGGAATGAAATGGAGAAAAAAAGCTGAGTGCCTGCTTCCATCTCTGTCTGTTTCCTGACCTTGGATGCAATGTGATCAGAGGCCTCAAACTCCTGCCCCTAGGACTTTATAGCCGTGCTGCATGGTAAAACCTCAGACTGAGCCCCAGTCACCCTTCCTACTTTAAGTTGCTTTTGGCAAGTGTTTTACAGCAGCAATGAGACCTGTAACTGATACACTGTCAATTACTGACCTCTTGTCTTTCATCACTCCTATCTGGTTTAGTTAACTATGTACTGAACAAACCTGTCCATCTCTGTTAGAAGGCTAAGTGCCCAGAGTTGGTTACTCTATGCCCTATTTGTTCAGTCCTTGGACAGTGCCAGCCCTAATAGACAGTGGGGGTGTGGGCACTGGCATCTGTCATGGCTGAGAGGTGGACCATGGACCATATCCAAGCGACTTCATGGCACTTCAGAGAGCCATTCAAGCCTGTGTTTCCCATCAGAGTCCTTTGGGAAGCCACTTGAAGCCGTGAATTGTGATGGACACATTTACAATTCTATGGCATTATTCATCAGAGCAATATTTTATTTAAAGAAACCAATAAAGCAGATGGGAAATGGTGAAGATGTGACTATTTTAGGTGGCGTGTTTGTTCAGCAGCGGGCACAACAACAGAGATGCAGAGGAGCAGATGAGATGGGAAACACCAATTATTTTAATTTTCTTGAAGAAGGGAACTGAGATTACAGTTCTGACCTTCACAAGGCAGAAAATCATCTGGAGTCTAGAAAATTCAAGATGGTCAGGAGACACTTGGAAGAGCCAAAAAAAAAAAAATCTAGTGACTTATATATAACTCTTTGCAGAAGCTAAACTCACTCAAGTACTTCAGTTTTCTTATAGGCTAACGGGAGATGAAGGCATTACATTATTTCATTAAAATGCATGAAGATTAAAATGAAATAACATTTCCAAAGCAGTGGCAATGATTCTATGTACAGTTCAATACACCCTGGCTCCATCTTGGCTTCCATACCTAGAATATCTTTTTTCTTTCTGCATAAATGCTATAACCTATGCTGAAGAATAACTAGGATGATGAAGGACTTGCCCTGTGTTCTGTTAAAACATGAGAAACTACTCAGGTACTGTCAACCTTTTGTCTTTTACTAAACAGAAGCTACTTGGGAAGGGACCCTGTTAGGACAATTAGCTATGGAAGAATGTTATGGAAAGAGGGCATGGATACACAGAATAGGTTTCTGAAAATGTCCCTGAGTAAAAGCCATCTTTAGTTTTGCTCAAATATTGGGGGTGGGGGAGCATCCTCCAAGAACACAGTAGCTCTTGCTAGTGAGTACAACCAAAGGGGAGGGAACAGACGGCCCAGAAACACTGGGAAGGCTGTGGATCACCCTACGTAGAAGACCAGGAGACAGATGTTATAACGCAGGAAAGCAGCCCAGTGTGCGGACTGCCCCTGCCCTGTGAGCAAGTCCCAGGAGCTGACTTAGGTAGTGAACAGCTCCACTCTGTTGCTGTGATAAAGGACCCTGACTTTATTTCATAGGCAAAGGCATTCACTTTGGTTTATGGTTCCAGAGGAAAAAGAGTCTATCAGAGAGAGAGTGTGTATGGCAGTAAGTGACAGGAACAGAGAGCTCGCTTCTGCCACACACACAGGAAACAAAGAGAGCAAACTGGAAGTGGGGAGAGGCTATAAATTCTCAAAATCCACTCCAGTGACGTATCTCTTGCAGCAGCGTCTGTGTCCCAAAAGTTCTATAGTGTCCCCAAACAGTGCCATCAACGGGGGAGGACCAAACATTAGATTACCACAAGAGGGGTCAAGGGTAATGGCAGCATGGAAAACGCAGCCAGGGATACTGGAAGAGCTGGAGAATTCCCTGAAATGGGGGAGGGTTCTCAGAGAGATGGCGATGTGACCAAAGACCCTGGTTGTAACAGACAGAACAACAGAACAAGGACGGAATGAACAAGTACCATTGGCGCCTCGGTCCCTGCTATTTAGCACGTGACCTTGTGAAAGCCATCTTCCCTCTTCAAGGCACACATGTAGAATGCAGGAGCAATCCTGCCCTGGGTTATTCCTGTGTGCGTGTGTGTGTGCTTCCATGAAGACTCTGTGCGGCATGGATGATGGAATACCCTGGTACCCTGCTCGCTTGCTTATTTATTTATTTATTTCTGTTTCCCCTCACGCTTGGCGAAGGTGGTGAGTGGGGCAGAACTGTGCACATGCTTTCTCTTGAGGCCCTGTCCCTTCTCTACAGTCTTTCCCTTTGGTGGAGACAGTCGTGGTGGGGACCATGGCAATGCCCTGCTTCCACATTTAACTTCACAGAACAAGGACTTAAAGGACTGCAAAAACCACCCTGGCCTCGCGGTCTCTGTCACCTCAGCCCTACAGTTGGGCTGGGGTACCTAGGATGCACTGTGAAGTATTGTCACACACAAGGCTGCCGTGGCCCAACTGAATCCATTATCGTGTCAATCTTGGGGCATTATGACGCCTGAGAGGGGTCCCAGTGCACTGTGGTCCCTCTTTCCTCCACCTACAAATTGGGGATGAAAGTCCTGATGCCTGAGGCTGTTGTTTGATCAAGAGAGAGGAAATAAATTTCCCAGCATACAAGAGACACAAGAAAAAAGAAGACGAACAAAAATAAAAACAATAAACAACAGCAATCTGTTACCCGAGGTATACACACTTACACACTTCCTGTGTAAATGCGCTACGTACTGCATAGCCTTTTTTTTTTTTTGTATTTGAACTAGAAATGAATTCAGAAAAAAAAAATGAAGCAGTGAACGAAGCCAGAGGAGCTTGGAGGTTTCTCCACATGGGGAGATGACACAAAGCCCCCCTAGATGGTTCTCCAGCCCAGTGGGCCCGTTCAGGCTAAGCCACAGGAGTGTTCTGGACCCTGCAGCCTGAGGGGCATTAACACAGCCTCAGTAACGGGGTTCTGGGGAAGAACCTCGGCTTTTAGTGGCTCCTCGCAGCGCCGAGGCCCTGTGGAACTCACGATTGTTTTGTTTCCTTGCAAAGCTGCCGCCAATTCATCTCATCTTCATGGAATGGCGTGAGCTACACGGTCTGGGCACCTGTGTTTAGAAATGGGAGCCGAGAGTCCACCTTTCCAAAGGCTGGCATCTCTGGAAGAGGTCACTGGGCCATCTTGACAGATACAGATGTCTGGCTGATTTGACCATGTCCAGTCTCTCTCAGCTCTATGAGCAGCCATGGGCAGGGAGAGGGCACAACCGTCTGAGGGCCACTAACTGCCCCTCAGGCACCTCTTCAAGGGTTGTTCCCACAATTCTGCTCGCGCAAATGGATCCTGAGGATGCAGAGACTGGTTTAGACCACCCGTAGAAGCATCAGATTGTGAAATAATTTATAACTCGTGTCCCACGGCTCTCCTCGAATATCACAGAGCGATAGCATTATCTAAATCAGGATTTTTATGTGTATGTATGTATGTGCACATGGTGTGTGTGTGTGTGTGTGTGTGTGTGTGTGTGTGTGTGTGTAGTGTGTGCGTGCTTGTTGAGGCCAGGGGTTCACACTGATAGCCTCCTCAATTACACTCTTTCTCTAACATCCTATACTTAATTTTTTTTTTTTTTTGAGAAAAAAAGTCTGTCGGTTAACCTGAAACTTCTCAGTTTGACTAGACCAACAGTCAAGTAAGCTGCAGGAGCATCCAGGCATTCTCTCTCCATTCTCTCACCAGTATAGAGGTCACAGGAACAGACTGCCTTGTCTTGGTTTTCTACATGAATTCCAGGAATCGAACTCAGGTCTTCACGCTTGCAGACCAAGCACTTTACCAATCATTTCCCCAGCCCCTAAAGAGAAGGTATTGATGTTTTTGATGTTAGGATTCCAGTCTGTGAGCTCCTTGGTAACCTATTTTTTTTTAAATCCTCCTAACCCTTTTCTGGCCCAGTTTATACATTTTAGAAGTTGAAGTGAGAATAATAACACAGCAGACGAGTTATGCTTTGTGAACCAGAATGTAAGGGGCCTGAAACTCAACCCCTACTTCAGTGTCTCAGCTCCGAATGACATTCATAGTCATTGACAAGCAATTCAGGCCCTCACCGCAAATTCTCTCAAAAGCTTTAGGTGCAGAGCAGATTCATTATACATCAGACACCGCAATAAAACATGGCTCACTCAGTCACTCCGCTTGTTAACACCCTTTACACCTCACAGACTCCCCCAAGTCTTTGTCTTACAGGTGTTCTCCAAAGAACCTGTCCAGCAAGTTCCCTGGAAGGCCTTTGCTCCTGTGGGTACCTTTCCTGGCTTTTTCCAGAAGCAAAGGGCCCCTTGAGTTAGTACTGAACATCAGATCTTTTCCTCTTGAGAAGAGGATGACAGAGGGAAGGTCATGCATACTTGCTCAGATAATTGGAAGGAGAGGGGAAATTAGCTACAAGAACCCAGAGGGGCAAGAAATAATCACATTTTAGGGAAGGTGCTCAGAACCCACACATCGCAGCCTTGACCAAATCTCTCAACTGCAAGTTGTCCTAGCAGACTACAGAGACAGGAGATTCCTTCAGTTCTAAGTCACTACCTTAGCCCATGCGCTGAGTGAAAGACTAGGGTGTCGATTAGAAGGGGATACAGGCTTCTCCTTTTCCATTTGGCATCTGTTTCTGGTGCATTTCACGTCTGTTTGAGCAGAGGGCTGGATACCAGGAGAGAGAAAGGGCAGGACTGAGAGAGGGAGCGGGTGGCAGTGTAGAGTCTCAGTGTACGGATGGCCCTGATAGGGATCTGGACAGTAGCCAGTCTAGAGTTATCCTTTATGCCTTAGCAATAAGACTGGCTACTAGGAGTGAGGATAGGCTGCTTTGGATGGGAGCTGGGACTGTTGATGGCTAGCGAGAGTCTGGCCAAGGTGTGAGCTCTTACCCTCCCTCGTCTGAGCGCCGCGCCAGCCAGGCCTTCTGAAGAACTCTCATGTACACTCAGGAGAGCTCCAGTGTTTGAACCCCTGTTACGCAGAGGATGCTGTCCATAGCCTGACATATTCGCCGCAGGACTGGCTCAGTGAGGGAGCCCCACTTTCTCTGTGTCCTTTAAGTTTTGGGCATTCCCACTTCTCAATGACAAGCTACTTATCCTAAGGCCTGTGAGGCCCTGAGGAATGAGCACGGGGAAAGGATGAGACGGCGTGTGAGTCTGGATTTGCAAACCAGGAGAGGGCATTTTTTGCTTGAGATTGCTGCCAATGCTTGAGAAGCAAGGAATTCGCCCCAGTGCCACCAAGGGGTGGGAAGCATCCGAGAAGAAACAAAAGTTTTTGTGGCTAAGGTTGTACCTCAGTTGGTAGAATGCTTGCCTAACATGCATGAGGCCTTCGGTGTGACCTTGTGCCCCGCGCAGTGCAAAACAGAGTGTGGTGGCACACACCAGCAAACGTGACACTCAAGAGAAAGAGGCAGGGGACCAGGAGATCAAGATTGTCTTTGGCTACAAAGTAAGTGTGTATGGCACCATGAGCGGTGTATTTGGTGCTGGGGCTCAACCCAAGAACTCACGCAGGGCAGGCAAGCACCCTTTGAACTGAGCAATACCCCAGCTTCCCCCCTATGGACAGTACGAAGGACCCTGGAGAGCCAGGAGCTATGTGCGCCTCAGCCCATCCGTTCAGTTCTCAACAGAAGCTTACTACCCTCCCCGAACCTCGGAACTCAAACACACGCCTGGCTTATTTGTTTGGGCATACACAAAGAGCTTTCATACACGTGATGTCAGCCACCCTTACAACGACCCCCAAGAAACACAGAGAAACCGTGGTACCCTGTCCAATGTAAAGATGGAGAAACTGACACAGAGGCTAAGTGGATGCAATGTGTCAGTGGCCTTAAACGCCCATGCCCGTGGAGAGTGGCCCTTGAGGGAGGACCGACGGTTTGGGGTCTGCTCATTGGTCTTTATTTCTTTGGTAAATGTGACCCAAGCTGAAGTCACATGGGAAGAGAGGAACTTTGTTGAGAAAACACTTCCATCAGATTTCTCTGGAGGTGTATTCTGATACTACACCATACGGAAGCAATGTAGAAAAGGTATCAGGCTAGAACTAGGATTCAACATGGCTCCTAGATAAAGACATTTCACAGGGCTGGAGGGATAGCTCAGTGGTTAAGAGCACTGGCTGCTCTTCCAGAGGTCCTGAGTTCAATTCCCAGCAACCACATGGTGGCTCACAACCATCTGTAATGAGATCTGGTGCCCTCTTCTGGCGTGCGGGCATACATGGAGGTAGAATGTTGTATACATAATAAATAAATCTTTAAAAAAAAAAGACATTTCACAATATGGCTTGGAGACCTCATTCTTCTTCATCTATAGCACGGGCAGAGAGTCACCTGCAGCTAATTTCCATGGGTCATACAGTCTCAAAGGGACCGTGAGTCCCTCTCTCCACCATTTTCAATTCCTGATGCAGATTTGGGTTTTGATTGGTCCCACTCCACCCTCATGCTCACTCCCACGGCAGACTCTTAGAACATATGGAACTCTTCATGGGAGTCTGTTCCACCCTGTTTCTTCCCAAAGCCTCAGCTAGACTTGGACACTTTCCTCCCGTCTTTTCTTCAACTGAACTGTCTGCCTGAAACCAGCCTGTGACTCAGCAGCCTACCTCTCCAAGCCCTATGTCTCTTGGCTGTGCTGCCCAGACACGAGTCTTGGAATCAAATATCTTTATGGAGTTCACCTTTGCAGGCTTATGCCTGAACTTGAACTCTGTCATGCTTCATAGAGATACTTGATCCAGGTCCTTTGAAGGTCTATTGAATCATTTTCTAAATGTCTAAGGGGATTTGTTTCCCCTTGATCCTTATTCAACAGGAAGTCATCTTGGCCTGTCTAGAAGCCAGTATTCCGAGCTGTCTACACTGTATCTTCAAAAAAACAAACAGAGAACAAATCAATTTCCAATTAATTTTTAAGTTAGGATACAAAGTTTTGATTAAACATGTTCATACGTATATGTTAATATGCTTTGCTCTCTGTCATTCCCCCTCCCTCCCATCTTGCTGATCAAATAGTCCCTTCTTCTGTTTTCAAGCCACAAAATCCTAGTGTCTTCTCTCTCCCCTCCTCTCTCATCCCTAAAATCTCTTTGTCCTTCTGATTGTCCCCTTTTTACTTTTAACACCCACGCACACACAGAAACACACACACACGGATTTCATTCTAGACTCTGAATCTGAATGGGAGAAAACACGCAATGTTTATGTTTCTCAGCCTGGTTTGTTTTGCTTGGAATGATGGCTCCACTATCATTCGTTCCTCTTATAAATGACTGATTAAAATTCCGTCGTATGTATGTAGCACGTTTTCTTTATTCATTCATCTGTTAATAGAGAGCTAGGCTGGCTCCAGATTTTAGCTAGGGAAAAGAGCAGTAGTAAAAGGCATGGGTAAAAAAGTATCTTTGTGGCATATTGACTTGGGGTCCTTTCGCTGGGAGTGAGAAGGTTGGGTCACATGGCAGCTCTATTTTTTGTTTTGTGGGAAACCTCCTCCGTACTGATTTCCATAGCAGCCACAAAAGTTTATGGTCCTCCAAGTTCCTCCTAGTAGTGAATAGAAAATCCCATTTCTCACATTCTCGCTGGCCTTTCTTTTCTCAACGACAGCCATTCTTATGGGGTGATATAGATTCTCAATGTACTTTTATCTGTATTTCTGTGATGGTTTAAGGATGATGAATAAAGCCAGGTGGTGGTGGTGCACACCATTAATCCCAGCATTCAGGAGGCAGAGGCAGGCAGCTTTCTGTGAGTTCAAGGCCAGCATGGTCTACCGAGCAAATTCTAGCATAGCCAGGGCTACAAAGAGAAACCTTGTCTCGAGAAAACAAATGAATAGCTTTTAAATATTTATTGGCCTATTGTATTTCTTCTTTTGAGAAATATTAGCTTATTATCCATTTATTTATAAGCCCTGCATATCAGATATGCACATTCCAATTCATAATAGTAGCAAAGTTTCCGTTATGAAGCAGCAACGAAATAATTTATAGCTAGCAAAGATTTAGTCCAACTCTGTAGCTATCTTTTCACAATCATGAAATTTTCCCTTGCTATGTATGCAGGTTCTTTCCTTGAACACTAGGTTATTAGGTTCTGGGACTTAGATTCAGGTTTTCAAGCTTACATAGAAAACATTTTGAGCTACTCAGCCCTCTCACCAGCCTGGCCAGACCATTTCCAATGTGCATAGCAATGTGCTATTGTGGGAATCCTCTGAATGTGTTCTCTGTCCTCCCTCCCTCCCCCCTTCCTCCCTCCTTTCCTCCTTCCCTCTCCCTCCCCCCTCCTCCCTCCCTCTCTCCTTTTCTTCCTTCCCTCCCTCCCTCTTTCCCTCCCTCCCACCTTCCCTTCCTCCCTCTCTTCTTATGTCTTATGCTAAGTTCAGAGTGACAACCAACTTTTGCGATCTGATTTTTACTGCTAAGAGGTTAGCATAAACTGGAAGGCTTGACCTGGTGACCCGGTGTGTTAGAAAAACCAGAGGGAGTAGCAAAGTGTCTACTGCAGAGGAACAGTCTCCTCTGGCTCTTTGATGGAGTCCAACTTAGAGCAACACATTTAGAAAATCACCCACTCTTGAATAGTAGCATCCTGAAAACTGTCCATATCCCTCGACACGCTAATTCTCCTCTTTCCCTGTCCTCGTAACCAGATCAGAAGACAAAGTCGGTTTCTGCACAAGCGTGTCCATCACTGAGCTGCTTACTATAATAATGAATATTGGAAATAACCTAAATGCCCGATCTGGGATTGGTTATGTAAATCCTGACTCATCTGTCTAGCATAGAACACTCTGTAGCAATTTAAGCTGATGTTTATGAAGGCATTTTCATGGCACGGTTAGATGCTCATGGTGCAATGTTCAGCAAAATCAGGCAGAACAAATTTTTAGGAAAAAAATTACCAATAACATTATGTAAAAGTATAAATGCTTAAGAACCACCCTGGGAAGAAACTTTCTAATATGTCAACAGTGGCTGAACTCTCAGTGGGAGTGAAATTTGCTTGGGTATTTTCAATTTTTCATAATGATCGTGTGATTATATATAAAAAGACAGCAGACACTATGAACTAAAGAGAAGAAAGGAGCTGTTTTTTCTTTTGAAATTAGGAACATTCTGGGTGGACCTCAGCTGAGCCCTTGGTTCTATAAGTTTGCCTAACGGTCACAAACTTTTAGCTCTACCAGCAACCAAATCAGCAGAACCCTATATTTGAAATCTGAAAAAAGACGGTGCCTGGCAGTGGGTGATAGTCTGAAATCACATAATCATCTTTGAGAATGTTTTCCTGGATCAAGGCACACGCACCTCTCCATGTCTGTTGGTCCCTCACACGGACCATCTGTGCCTTAGCATTTGAAAGATTGTACAACGTTTTAAGGAAGGATCTTGGACAGCATTCCATTATTATTCTTCATCCCCATATTCTCTCAGTCTTTCTAAATAACATTTCATTTTAAAAATTATAAGTTCTATTCTCTGAAAGGTATATATATATATATATCATGCTATATATACTATATAGTATACAAATACTATATAGTATGCATAAAATATATCTATCTATATATATATATGATATAGCTATAGAGATAGATCTAGATAAATAGATCATGTCCCTCTTCCATGACCTCCCTCCAATTCCTTTAGGGTCCCATTCTCTATTTTCCTCCCATTTCTGTATCTTCTATGTACTTCTTTCTCCAATGAGTCCTGTGTGAACAGTGCTGATCTGTATACTGCAATCTTTACTTCAGAGGTTCTTGAGGTGCATGGGGCATAAGTTAGGGTGGTCAGTGTGCGAGAGAACAGGTAATGATAACACACTGTATGAACCTCACATGTTAGTTCTCCCCACAAAGGCCCCTCTACATGCTAGTATTGGATGAGTCAAGCTTGGATGGGGATGTGGGTCACAAAGGAAGCTGTATAATCCCAACACAATTTGGGGGTTCTACGTAGTAACCTATATATTGTTTGGATTAATGCCCATGTCTTAAAGCTGAGCTCCCCCTGCATTAGTGGGGCTTCCTCAGACACTGACAGATTCCCTTCCCTTCTGAGGCATAGTCATTGTTACCATCCATGGTTGCCACAGCAACTCTCTGCTCTCCTAGCATCCAGGGATCCCACTCTGCTGCCTCCTGTGCAGATGCCAAGGTCATCCTTGGTCATGTCTTAGAACTTGAAGTCAGAGAGTCATTCAACTGGATGATCTGGGGGAGTGACTTTCACTTAGCTTTTTTCCTTTATCCTGTAATCCCCACCCTAAATTTGTTTACTACATTCCCTGCCATGGGAACTATTTATCTAGCCAGTAGCAGGCAGACAGACTTTTTCTGGCCACAGAGAAGCTCAGGGAATGGTATGTGACACCCCTGAATCAGTAAAAAGAAACAGAAAGTTGGTGAGGGTGCTCCTGGAGATGGGGGTTTAATTTTCTCTTATGGGTTCTGAATCTAAGAGAGCTGAGGGGATGATGTTACCTCCAGCATCATGGATATTCCCCCGAGAGCAACGTAGAGAAAGTGGGACTAAGAGATGGATGTGTAAAGCTCCAATAAAATCTTGCCAGTGAGAAACTTGAAGTAGGTAGTATTACAAAAGTTCAACAAAGGGACCTTGGCCATGGGCAGGAGGGGACCTTTGGCAGGGATACAGTATCTCAGCGAGGGTTTCCTATTGCTGTAAAGAGATACTGTGACCGCTGCAACTCTTAGAAAGGAAACATTTTGTTACAGTGGCTTGCTCACACTTCAGAGGTTCAGTCCATCATGTCAGGGATCATGGTGACATGCAGGCAGGCATGGTGCTGGAGAACAGCCAAGTGTCCTACATCTTGTAGGCAACAGGAAGTCTACTGATTGTCACACTGAATGAAACTTGAGGAACAGTCCTCAAAACCCACCCCTCCAGTGACTCACTTCCAATAAAAGGTGTGGTCCAGATTATTGGGGTGCTGTTCAGCCTCGGGGTTTGGATTAAAGGCACGTGTCATCCAGCCTCCTTCAACAGGGTCACACTTTCCCCCAAAGAGCCACACCTCCTAATAGTGCCAGTTCCTATGACTGTATGGGAGCCAAATGCATTTAAATTACCACACACAGGGCCTGGGTTAACGGAGCTGTTTTGGTCCTCTACAAATGGATGTAGCCAGGGATAATCCCTGGAGCTGAAAAAGGTGGCTCACATAGCAATGACTTTTGGAAAAATTGTCATCTGAAGCTGAAAGACACAAGCAGCTTGACGTGGCCCTGTAGAGAAGAAGCCAGGGAACAAACATCCGACCTTTCTTCTTGTTTCCTCCATGCTTCTGAGGCTCTGTTGGTGCTTCCCAGTGTACAAACACCGAAGATCATAGTTTACTGGAGTGGTAATGAGCATGGGCTTTGGAGTCTAAGGCAAGCAGTTTCCTGGCTGAGCCATCTCCCTAGTCCTCCCTCAACATATTAATTAACTCCCATTGGGAGAAGGAAGAGAACAGGAACTCACAGTCATAAATGGCATGGTGTCCCATGGAAAGAACTGTATCATAAACAATGATCAAAGATGTCACCACTGCATGTCAGGGCCCTGCTGCTCACATGGGTACCAGTCACTCCTGGGCTTGGCCTCCAAGAAGTCTGGATAGAAGTCATGAAGGCAAAAGGGAGAAGCCACTGATTTCTGGAGTGTGGATACTCTCAGGCCTAGGCCGATTTTGAAAATACAAAAAACTTACAGTAACTTAGCAATTAGATCAGCACCATTGCTGGCAACTGGTTCATGGCTGAGGGATCCCAAGTTTCCTCTCTTTCTTCCTTCCTCCTGTCAACTCAGGCTGATTAGGAAGGCATATGAATCTTTCCTTACACATAATTTTCCAAGTCTGAAGAGAGAAATCGAACTGAACTCAATTACAGAAGTTGATTTAATGTACTTAATTGTATGTACTCAGGAGTTAGGAATCTGAAGGGTTTCCTGGAGGGTGGGGTGGACCAAGTGGACTTGCTGTTACTGATGCCACATTCACCTGTGGCTGTGCTCGGGGTAACCGCATCCCATGCCTCAGCACCTCTGTGACTCCACAGTGATGAGACCCAGACACTGGAAGCTCAACCGCTGGGGAGGCTGTCACTTCCTCTGATGGTTTGGCTGATGAATTTTCAGCTGCTTTCAAGTGCTAATCGGGAAGCCTGCTTGATTTTCTTTCTTTCTTTTTTTTTTTTTTTTTTTTTTTTTTTTTTTTTTTTTTTTGGTTTTTCGAGACAGGGTTTCTCTGTGGTTTTTGGAGCCTGTCCTGGAACTAGCTCTTGTAGACCAGGCTGGTCGTGAACTTATCTGCCTGCCTCTGCCTCCCGAGTGCTGCAATTAAAGGCGTGTGCCACCACCGCCCGGCTTGATTTTCTTTTTCTTTTTTTAAAAATATGCTTCCTGAACAACACAACAAAATTAATGAAAAGAAGTTAAGCAAACAAGGAGAGGTGGCAGGGGGGCAAAGCCTCTCTCCTGAGAGAAATGGTTCAAATACTGGTGTTTCCCTGCAGCAGGATGGGTGGGTTAGATGGCAGAGGGCTATGGAAGCTATGTGTCCCCGACCTTTGGGATGAATCATTCTCTTGGTGACCATTATACCCACACCTACCCCACGCTGGATGGCATATCCTTGCTTTGGCTGTCTGGAATTTACTGACTTCAGTCTAAAGACAACCCTACTGATGTGGGATTCTCCTCTTGTGACGCTGTGATCACCATTGATAAATAAAGGAACTGCAGAGCTGTAGGGGAACAGAGAAAACTAAGCTGAATGCTGGGAGAAAGGAGGCAGAGCCAGAGAGAAGCCATGGAGCCCTGCCGGAAACAGATGCTGGAACTTTATCTGATAAGCCACAGCCATGTGGCGATACACAGAGTAATGAAGACGGGTTGACTTAAGATGTAAGAGTCACCCAATAAAAACCTAGAGCTAATGGGCCAAACAGTATTTTAAATAATACAGTTTCTGTGTGATTATTTCGGGTCTTAGAAGCCGGGAAACAAACTAATGGTTTTCCTACAACACCCTTCCTTGCAGGTAGTGGCACTCGGGTCTCAGATGAGGACCGTGTAAGGAGGGGAGCCCATTAGGGCCTGCTTAAGTGCATGATCACGTTGGAGAAGATCTCAGAACTGAGCACAAGGCAGGGACAGTGTTGTTATGTCCTAGGATCATGCCCAGACTTCAGAATCTGAGGTAGAAAGAATGCCCGGCAAGGCAAAAAGTGCTGCGTGCCAGTCTCTCCTCCTAGGATCTCTTGCCGTTGGCTCTGGCTTCTCTTGCTCCTCAGAATTCATGGTCCCTAACCCCTTCTCATCCTCCCTCCAGGAATCATCCTGCAGTTCTCTTTCTTCTTCCTTACTTTCAACAGCCTTTGATCAAGAAGTGGCCACAAGGTTTTTACAACAAAGGCAAAACAAGAGACTCAGGCAAAGAGATTGTCTTCAGGGTAATTGTAAGTGAAATGTTGTCAGGTGCTACTGAGGTTGAGCAGTGAAGCTCTGAAGGGCAAAACCGAGCTGCTGAGAGATGAGCATAGACCCTACTTAGGGTTGCTGGCCATGTTCCCATGCTCTGGTCAGCTGGCCTCAGGAAAAACGCCTATTTTACAGTAGTGGGTACTGATCAAATACAAAGGCATGTGGAGCTGATGGTGAAGCAGAGAGAAAAGGGAGCCGGGATGGCTTTGTAAATTAGAGGGCACCCTTAGGAGCTGGGGACACACAGACAGGCAATGGTAGAGCTGGGGAGAAGTCAGCAGTGAGGTGTCAGTCGAAGCCAACATCACCAGGGCCTCCAGCTGAGCCCCAATGGGCTCTAGTCACCAGCTCAGAAGGACCTGGCTCTTCTGCTGTGGGGAAGACATACTTAAAACATACCTAAACATGGTTAGGGGAAGACTTGCTGTCTCTGGCTTTCTGACTGGTTGGGTACCACTGCTCCTTCCTCACCTTCTGTTCACACAGACTCACGTTGGTGATTCTGACCTTGAACTCAACAAGGCAAGGATGAACTCAGCAATTATCTTGTCTTTATAGATGTTAAAGTGAAGAGTCTGGAGGATCAAGGATTTAGTTCAAACATGCAGGACTAGGAAGGGGAGACGTTGGGATCCACCCAATAACTTTTTTCCCTCGTCTGTGGAGCTTTATACCATATTGGAAGGCCACATTGAGTGATCTTTGGAGACTCATACAGGACCTGGAGCGAAGCTAGTCTGTCTCTGTACAAATTGTACAACTTACTATGTAGGCATTTCTATTCTCTGTTTGCCCGTTCTTCTCCACCATGGTCTCCTTTGTAAAGGAGCACTCACAAAACTCCCAGGAGGAAAAGCTCCCTGGGGCTTGAATGCCCTGTTAGTCACCCAGAGTACTCAGAAGATGGGGCCATGCAAGTGTGTCTGCAAGGGCCTGATTATACCCAGAAAATAATTTTCACCTGCCAGGATCAGGCCTTCAGTGACAAAAATGGGGACTGCAAATGCATTTTCCAAGGAGAGCTCAGACACCGCGAAAACAAAATGGACCAATTAGGGAGGCGCTGGAGCATGGGACTGCCTTCCTTGAACACGTCTCCTAACCTTGAAACGAAGCGGACCCTCGCTCCCGCACTGACAGTCTGCTTGGACAAGAGGAAACAGGCTAAGTTCTTTTTAATGTATATTAAATTGAGCCTGTCAGCCTTGACAGAGTCCCTTTAAGTGGGTGATCACTAAGAGGATAGCCTGCTGGAAACAACAGCGCTCAGGAGGCCCTGTGCCGATGTCGCTCCCTCCCACAATTCCAGCTTCACAAAAGTTGGACCCCCCTTCCTTAAGAGCTGCCCTTTATTACTGCTCACAATGGGTAAGGACCTGTGCTAAGGACCTTATGTGTATTCTGTCATGTTATCTCCCTAACAGCCCTAGGAGAGGGGATTCATGTTGTCCTCATTCTACAGAAGAAGTTGGAATCCACCTGAGAATGGCTCATAAACAATGGCCTTCCACAAAATTACCCAGACTGCATCTGTCTGCTCCTAGTATCTTGGGTTCATTTAAGCCCAGGCCACTCAAACGCACAAGTGTATACCATTGTAACTTTGGTTACTATGAATCTATGGTTTTTATTAGGAGAGGTTGACATTTTTTTCTCAAACTAATAGGTTCATATGCAAACAATGCAGAATGCTATCTTCGAAAACCCCAAGCTTGGGTAGGCAAGACAGCTCAGTATTCCCTGAACAGTTGACACCAGGTCTGTTGACTTGAGTTTGGTCCCAAGATCTCACATGGTGGAGGTAAAGAATTGTTGTGGCTTCTATACCCAATACGGATAAATGTAGGTGATAAACGTGTTTAAACCTATGATGGAAATGGCGTGAAGGCAGAAACCAGTCTCTGGTCTTACTTTGCATCTTCCAAATGCTGCTACTGATATTAATCTCTGTCGTGGTTTGAAAGAAGATGGGCCCCAAAGGGAATGACACTATTAGGAGGTGTGGCCTTGTTGCAGAAAGTGTGTCACTATGGGGCGGGCTTTGAAGTCTCTTTTGCTCAAGCTTCCTTCAGTGTGCCAGTCAGCTGGCTTCCTGCTGCCTGCAAGATGTAGCGCTCTCAGCTCCAGCACCATGTCTGCCTACATGCCGCCAAGCTCCCTGTCAGGATAATGACTGAACCTCTGAAATTGTAGCGAGCCACCCCAATTAAATGTTTTTGTTTTTTTTTAAATAAGAGTCGTCATGCTCATGCTGTCTCTTCAGAGCAATAAAGTCCAACTAAAACAATCACCAAATTGTTAATATGCTTACAATATCTCCTTTCTTTTTTTTCTCTTTGCTTCTTTCAACAGTGCTGGAGATGGAAGCTAGGGCTTTGTGCGTTGTTCGTCATATGTTCCAAGAGCTCCGACTCTCAGCCATAGGCAACTCTTCTGAAATCTCCACCTATCAATTCCAATCTCCACGGAGATTGTCCCTCTATAACAGCCTGCCCTTCTGTTTCAGTTTGAAATGGGGATACTCTTCAGGTGATAAAGCGATAGGCAGTTGACTACCTTCCTGGGAAGTTATTTTGTTTCTCTGCCTCCAGCAGCCCATAGCTGCCTGTGATAAATTTTACTTTTCAAGGGAGTTTCTTAAGAAAGCTACATTCAAAACATTTACACTAAAAAGCTTCTGCGTTTCTCATTTAATTCTTCAGACTTGTGTGCTAGTTCAGCTGGGTATGAATCTGTAGTTTGGAAATGATTTTTCCCCCAGGACATTGAAAGCAACTATCTCTTGTCATACAACTGCATATAATTGCTGGTCTTATTTGTTCTTTATTTCTTTTGTTTTTTTTTTTTTTTGAGACAGGGTTTCTATGAGCTTTGGAGCTTGTCCTGGAACTAGCCCTTGTAGACTAGGCTGGCCTCAAACTCACAGAGATCCACCTGCCTCTGCCTCCAGAGTGCTGGAATTAAAGGTGTGTACCACCACCACCTGGCACTGGTCTTATTCTTGATAAAGTGAAGGTTAATTTGATTTCAAGTTCTTTGTCTGCTATGTTTTATTCTCTCTAGAACTTTAGCATGTTCTCTCTTTTCTTTGGGTTCATAACTGTCATCATGATATAATTAAATGTGGATCTTTCTGCCCATATTGTACCAGAACATGATGGCTTCTTTTAATTGCAGGCATTTAGTTTTATTTCAGGGCAAAATTCTTTGCACACTGGTTTATGGTGAGAATATGACCTAAAGCATGGTCCAGTCTATTTTATACTAAATGGAAGAAATGGTATTGATTAATGTCTATTGTTATTGAATTGTTCTATAATGCCAGACACCCACACAAAGAATTTATACATGATTTGCATTTAATCCTCATAGAAAACATCTAAGTCAACTCTTGGGATTGCTATGTTGTAGGTGAGAACTCTGAGACTTGAAGAAGTGGAACAATTCGTCCACAGCTACTAAATGCCTCAGAAATCCTCCAAAGTCTGAAGAACCTAGTGTCCTAAACCACAGTTCTTTAAACTAGGCTTTTAGAAATTCCGGTTTCTGACACATTTGGGAGTCTTCAGTGTTTCAGAATACCGGGATAAACGTATGTCTATCTGTGATGCTTTTCAGTGCTGTGGGCACCCTAACTGGTCCAGAGCTTCTCTAAATATGAGACTGTGTTGTACCATCCTCCAGAGAAGATGGAGGTGATGGTGAGATTGTGCATTGAAAAGCTTCTGGAATTTGGGTGTGGGACACTAGCTAGGTCTGTGTGTAGTCGAGCTGCCCACAGGGTCTTGCTACATCTCACTGGGCTCCTGCCGTCCCACCTTGCCTGCACAGTGACAGTCACATTGCTTTCTTTTCATTTGGTTGGTTTGTTTTCCAGCCTCTTAATTACACAACATGCATATTGGCTACCTTCCTTATCAATAGAAGCCCCTTTGTTCTGGGGACTTCCTAACACAAGAATTCCAGGATGACTAAGTTGAACATCCCTACCCCATCTATACTTGCTCCAGAGCTTAGCAACAAAGTAAAAATCCCCAAAGAAAGCTATCCTAAAATCTTTATTAGCTTAGGCTCCCATGTACTGCATCCTCAGAGTACACTGGACCTTTGTGCCATGCCAATAATAATAATGATGTATTAAGAATTACGAATCCACTGTAGTAAGAAACACTCAGGGTGTTAATGAGGCCCCTATGCCTCTGACTCTGAAGGCTTTCCAAGAGAGATTTAATGAAAGAGGGAAGACTCATTCTGAATGTGGGTGGCCCCATCCCTAGACACTGGGACCCAGGGAAATCCAAGGGGAAAAGGAGAATATTAGCTGAGTGCTAATACTCCTAACCCACCCAGATGTGAACAAGCAGCCTTGGTCTCCATGTCTCCCCCGCAATAATGGACTGGACCTTCAACCTATGAGCCCAGACAAATCCTCCCTTCTTACATTGCTTCCCATTGCATATGTAACTAATGATATATTTCTATAATCATAAGCAACATACTAATTAAGATCACACCTTAATATGTCTTTTTGTTTATTGTCTCCTTTCTGGGTACTTTATGTTCTGTCCAGGTACGTGGCCCTGTCTGTCCTGTTTATTATCATATACTAAGACCTACACACAGGGCCTGTTACAGTTGGAACATAAAATATGTCGAAGGCTTGGTCCTGGAAAATTTCTGAAGTGAAGCCTCGCTGGAGGAAGTATATCACTGAAGGTGTGACTCATAGGGAATATCGTGTACTACCTCTTTGCTTGTTCTTCTCTTAGCCACTGTGGGATACAGATCTCTTTTCTAAACCCATGCCCTTGCTTGCTTCATGATGCCCTGTCTCACTGTACGCTCCCGAACATACAGAGCAAGCCAACCAAGAACTAGCACCTCTGAGACCACGAGCCAACATAGAGCTTTCCCTCTATGAATTGAAAGCAGCTGTCTCAGCAATGAAGACCTGAATCTGTGCTTCATTCATGCTAGGAGCCCAGTCAACGGGTGTTGACTGGATGCATGAATGACCAAATGGATGGGTGCAAAAGTCTCTGGCCATCAAAAGTCTCTGGTTACAGTTCCAAAAGACCAATCCCACTTCACAAAGGATCTGTAGCAAGACAGGAAAAGTATGCCAAACACAGCCTCAAATGTGATGAATATTCTATGAAACAAAATCCTAATTTCAAAAAAATAATTCATCTCCGTTCTGTGCATGAATTATTTCACCAACAGGTATCTCGGCATGAAGCCGCCTTCACCCCCCAAACACTCATCCTCCAAAGCATATTCAAGTAGTTCCTCGTGGCTCCTGTAAATCAAGCTCTCAGCACAGAACTGCAGGAGCAAATGAATATTCTCTTTAAGGAGCAGGAAGGCAATGCACAGAATGAAAGGAAAGAATCAGGGTGGGTCATTGAAATGACCCGTTTTTGCAGCCTTGGCAGGCTAGGCAAGTAAACCTGACCCGGAGAAATTCCTGTGGAATTTCTGTACATCACTGAGATGGGAGATTGTGGTACCTCCGTCTTCCATTTTTACCACAGAGGGCTTCTGAAAAGATCCAGGTAACATTACCCAAAGTATATATAGTACAGTGCTTGCCCTTATAATAACCACCACTATCCTGCAGTAATCTTTGAAGTTTTCATGAAGAAGATGGGGCCCCACAAAACACCACTAATTTTGTTCTTCTTGCTCCTTATGTGGCTTTATTTGCCCTGAATTTATTGATTTATTGCTCAGTTTTCCCTATGGTTGCCTCTACCCTACAGTGGAGACTCTAAAGGATAATAATAACATCCTATTCATCTTGGCATCTCTGGTATAAACAGGACACACCCAGTGTTCACTGATAAAGTAGTGAATGACATCCACAGCTCTGGAAAATGCATCCTTTTATCTATAGTACGCTTTACATTTTAGCGGTGTGTGTTTTGGGGAGAGAGAAAGACGGGGCGCTTGTACACACCCACATGGCAGTCAGTTGTCAACGCCAAGTATCTCTGCCAATCTCTCCAACCCCTTCGTTTTTAAAGCAGGATTTCTCACAAAGGCTGTAGCTCCTCACTCTAGCGGGAAAGCTGGTTAGTCAGTCCCCAGGTCTTCCTGTGTCCTCCTTCCCAACACTAGGATTACAGGTTGGTGTTTCCTGTGTAATTCTTGATGTTTGTGTGGTTAAGAACTCTAATCCAGGGATCCTTTATTGTCCCCTGTTACACAGTAGCAGAAAGCTCAGAAATGTCAGGTAACTTATTTCCTGTGGATCCAAAGGATACTCCCAACAGTTAGCAAGCGACTGAGGACGACATCTAGAGCCCTCGATCCGGCTAGAATCTGTGTATTTCCCACTTCTGCATGTCAGAGTCTTTCCCTCCAAGGCCATGTTAGGAGAGGAGACATTCGGAAAGTGCTTAAGCCATGAGATCAGAGTCCTAGCAACTGAGATTAATGCCCTTATAAAAGGTCCTGAGAGCTGCTTGGCCCCTTCCATGATGTACAGATACTGTGAGAAGGCAGCATCTACGGAACGGGTCCTTACTGGACACCCATTCTCACGCTGCTTTGACTTTAAATGCCTTAGTTTCCGGAGCTGTAAGAAATAAGTTTATATATTTTATAAGACATGCACTGTAAAGTATTTTGATAGAGTATCTTAGATGGGTGGATCAGACTAGTGACCTGGGGACATGTCCAGCATCTCCAGATACTCTGTGCTGCTCTTGTTCACCTTGATGTGGGGGTCTATCTCTTGATGTGGGTCTATGAAGAGCTCTACCCTGGCCTGCCTGATTGAGCAGATGGGGACGGGATGCCAGTCGAGTGCTCAAGCTCTTCTTTTACTTACCCTTCAGCCTTTTGCCGAGGGACCCTTTCCTCTTGAAGGCCTTCCGTGGGCATCACTGGCCTGCCTGGGACGGAACGCTCCCCAGTCTGCGCAGGCGCAGTGCCATGTGCCCCTGTATGGTCCCTGCAACGCAACCCTGGGTTGCTGCTGGTCTTCCAGCCTTGTAAACAGTGAGCTGCCCCAGCAAGGGTACCAAACAACTGACTAATGGGGGCTCTCTGTAGGCGAGAGTCAGATGTTTGTTCCGAACAGCTAGGATGGCGCTCTGCAACCCAGCCTGGTCCTTTGGCCTAGCACTCTTTCTCAGATCCCGTGCTCCTTCACAGATCATAAAATATGAACATCAGGAGGGGAAAAAAATAGATCAAATGGCAGCACAGACCCAGATTGGCGGCCATCCTTGAGATGCTGAGAGGCCGCCCATCTGCTCTCCCTGAGTTTAAAATCCACAGTTGTGCCCTCCGTGCTGAGAGAGCCAGCAGCAGCTGGCCCCATGCTGTGAGTGACAAGAGGAACACTTTATTACAGAGGCCTTCTCTACATCAGTCTTCCTGGTGTCTGGGTGCAGAAGCGGCTTGTAGTCAGGTCCGCTCCTCCTCGTACTACCTCAGAAGTCATCCAGCCCTGCATGGCCTGGGCTTACTGGCCTTAGACTCTGGACTCTCAGTGCCAGGAGTCGTTTGGGAAAGTCACAGATTTGGACAGACTGTATCTCCAAACAGAAGGGTTCACTGCAGGCGCACGGGTGAGCTTAAGCTTCTGGGTGAGAGACCCGGAAGCACTCGACCGAGGTCGTCCCTGGAACAACCTCTCTGACTGATGCCTTTTAAGTATCAAGCTATGGTTCCGCACTCGGCATCTGAGAATGCCTTTTTTATTTTGGGGGGTCACTAACATAATATGGCCCTGTGGTCCTGTCCTCTGCAGATGGAAGTCAGTCTTGGTGGGTAAACCTGAAACTTTCCTTTATGAGACTCGGGGTAACCATGAGGGTTCTCTTAAGTCCTGGGCAGCGTACATGGCTCCGCCCTCTTGTGGGTGTCGGCTGCAAGGATCAAAAGTAGCTGGTCCAAATTTATTAGGAATCCAAGGTAGGATCTGATGTAGAGATAGTTGGGACAATGGTATTTAGTAGCTCGGGAGTATGAACTAGCTACCAGTCAGAGACTAAGGTTCTGTCAGAGTAAACCCAAAGGCTAGGTAGAGAGGAGATTGCAGGGCTACTAGCTGGCTGTACAGCAAGATGAAATGGAGGACAAGTGGCGGCTAAGCAGAAGCCTAAGTTTAGAGCCGATGGGCAGGGTCGATGAAGGGAGGACAGCAACAGTGCCAAGGTGGGAAGAGTCATGATGTGGGGGACCTCAGGACCCTGCAGGATGTCTAGCTAGACCTCATCTTCCAACCACAGGACTATGTTCTCTGAACCCCAAAGTCTCACTGAAGAGCCTTGAGTTATTGCTGTGGCTGCTGAGATGTTTGGAGTAAGGCCCAAATGCTTCTTCTGGGGAAGAGAAACGTGCAGAGAGACAAGGGTTTAGTTCAGCCATGTGTGCCCAAATGCTGAGCTAGAGAGTCTGAGTGGCCAGGAGAAAACAAGGCATGCTTGCCCAGTAGGCTGGTGTGGGGGATGGGGGGCACAGAGTGTGGATTCTAGGAAGGTTCCATGGGTCTTGTGAAAGTCTGAGAGGGGACAGGTCAGGTTGGGGATTGATAAGATTCAAGGAACTAAGGAAACATAATCTTTGAATGTTCATTTGGAGAAGCAATTGGGGAAATGGCTTATCTGGGTCAGAAGAAGAAATCCCAACCCCAGAAAGATGGAAGGAGCCTTCATGACCTTCTCATCCATTCCCTGGACTCTACCTAAGAGCGAACCGGGGTCCGGGGAAGGGAAGTCATCTTCAACACTTGCCTGGAATCTTTCTTGAATTTTCCAAGGTTGTTGGGGTAGTGCTTGAGACAAGGTTCAAAATTCCTGATCATTGGCTCCAGCTTATAGCTGGTGACTGGCATGTCCAGAGGCCTTTTCTTTTCAGTTGTGTGTGTGTGTGTGTGTGTGTGTGTGTGTGTGTGTGGTATAGATCTTAAATACATGCCACAACTTGAACGTTAAAGGCTCTGACCCTAGTATGACAAAGGACTTTGGATGATATTTGTGTCTTGGTATCTGTGACCTAATGAATGAATCAATCCATTGCCAGAGTCACAGTTTAATCCATTGTAGGAGGTGGGGTCTAATTGGACGAAATAAGTCTTTGGGGACATGCCCAGTTAGGGTGTATTCTGTCCTCAGCCTCCCCTTTTGCTTCTGAACCCCCATGAGGTGAATATCCCCTTATATTCCATACTCCTGCTGCTGTGATATTTTGTCTTACTGGAAGAACCATGAGCCAAAACAAATGTTTCCTTATTTAAATGTGGTTTTCTTGGGTATTTGTCAAAGCAGCAGAAAGCGGATTAGAACCTAGGAGGAAACTCAAACACACCGCCCCTGGACAGAAGGGCCGAGAGCCAACCTCAGCCATTGGTGGCAGAGCACACACTACTATTTCCTGTGAGAATAAAGGAACAGGCGCATGGTTGGCTCCTGTGCTCCTGACAGCCTGGACAAAAGGGATTGCTTTTAGTCCTTGTCAGCTACCGACACAACCTTAGAGTTTTCTCCAATTTCCTCCTCTTCCAGGAAGTATCTGTGACCACTGAGCTCTGCAATCTGGAGGCTCTTCTTCTCCTAGGGGTCCCAGAGGGTTTGCTGTTCCCTGCTGTGCTTCCATGGTTCCCATTCTTGTGGTACTGCATCTTCCTGTGGAGGGTCTACCTCTCTGAGTCTTCTCGTGGAGGGCCTACCTCTCTGAGTCTTCTCATGGAGGGTCTACCTCTCTGCATCTTCTCATGGAGGGCCTACCTCTCTGAGTCTTCTTATGGAGGGCCTACCTCTCTGCATCTTCTCATGGAGGGCCTACCTCTCTGAGTCTTCTTATGGAGGGCCTACCTCTCTGCATCTTCTCATGGAGGGCCTACCTCTCTGAGTCTTCTTATGGAGGGCCTACCTCTCTGCATCTTCTCATGGAGGGCCTACATCTCTGAGTCTTCTTATGGAGGGCCTACCTCTCTGCATCTTCTTATGGAGGGCCTACCTCTCTGAGTCTTCTTATGGAGGGCCAACCTCTCTGAGTCTTCTTATGGAGGGCCTACCTCTCTGCATCTTCTCATGGAGGGCCTACCTACCTGAGTCTTCCCGTGGAGGGCCTACCTCTCTGCATCTTCTCATGGAGGGCCTACCTACCTGAGTCTTCCCGTGGAGGGCCTACCTCTCTGCATCTTCTCATGGAGGGCCTACCTACCTGAGTCTTCCCGTGGAGGGCCTACCTCTCTGCATCTTTCCATGGAGAGTGGCACTCTTGCTGCTGGAACAGATGAGCCCTGTTGGTTCCTTTTAGGTTTTGAGAAATTGTATTTTGCACCTTCTCTCTTACCCTTTCAAAACCATTTAAAAAAAAATTGAGTTTCTACTATTGCCTGGCAGCAGCTTCCCCATTTCTTTATAACATTCAATGATAATTTGAGCCTGCCATGGTTCACAAGTTCATAACCTCCCACACATACACTGGCGGGGTTGCGGGAGTGGAGTGGGAGAGACACAGACAAAAGACCAGGAAAGTTAGATGACATTTTAGGTTTGGGGGTTGATGTTGATGAATGGGATGGACTGCGTTAAAAAGCCTCCACCACACAAGGTCAGGGCGAGAGGGTTGTAGAGAGGAACACTGATCTAACAATCTTTAGGTACAAGAGTTTTAGGGATATAGAGACCAAGCTCTTCTAGGTCTAAGATGGTGTGGTCCAAGAAGATCAGATCAGGAGCTGGTCATTTCTGAGAGTTCACTGGGAATGTGGTCGTCAGCATATAAACTTGGTAGCGATTTCTCTAATGCTGGACCTTATTACTTGCTCTGGGGTGTTTGCTTTATGTTGGCAGATCATGAGGTGGTTTTCCAACTCTGAAGAATATGGACTCTCTTGTACACCGCTCTTCTTACATAATACCTCTTTTAATTTTCTGTATGTTCACTTGCACACCACACAACAAGGCATAATTTAGTGTATGCCAAAGGAATTCACCTGAGACACCTTTCTCTTGGCTTTAGGTATACTGTCCCCACAGAGGCCACACTCCATGGATTGCATCAATGGGTTCCTTGGCTTTTGGCCACTCAGTGATTAGCTCTGGCAGGAGGGAGGAAAGAGGGAGGAAGGAGGAGGAAATCTGGGTTTAGTTCTCTGCTGTGCTACCTGCTGGATCTCTGGGAGTCAGTTATAGCCCTCGGTGACAGGCTCTGGCTGCAGGTGGAGGCCTTCTCCACAGATCTGGGTCTGTCCTTCTATGGTGGTTAGCAGTTTCCTGCTCTGGACGGCTTTCTTATACCTGCACAAATCTTCATAGAGGCAAAGAGTCTGTGGTGCTGTGAAAGCAGCAAGCCCTCAACAGAACGCACCCTTGAAGCGTGATCTTTGCTTGGAGTACAGTACTCTAGGAGATGCTGGGCAGCGTAGTGAGTGACGGTTCTCAGCCTCTCGCTCACGAGGAGATAAGACCCAATGTTACCGTGTGCAGTGCAGTTGAGCTATGGTGTCTGGTAGGTTAAACACATTAACTGCATTTCAGCTCACAGCACATCAGTATGTAGCCCCGTTGTGAGCTGAGGGGCATCTGCACTCCTTATATTCAGTTATCAATTACAATTTCTCAGCTACCCAATTTCTTATGCCATCTGCCCCCCCCCCCCCGCCCCGCCCCGGGACCATGACTGAGAGGGAAAATAAAGCAGAGGGGACGATTCCACTTCTACAATGTGCCCATAATAGTCACAGTCAATGAGACAGGAGAAGCATGGTTTCCCGGGCCCCGTGGGGAGAGGATGGGGAATTCTCATTGAATAGGTACAGACTTTCTGCTGAGGATGATGGGGAGATTCTGGAAGTGAGCAATACTGATGATTGCCCTGTGATGTCCGTACATTTCTTCCCACTGACTTACACCCAAAATAGTTCATGCGGTAAACTTTGTTATGTATGTATATAGTTCCAGGATCAAAACAACAAATGAGAAAAAATGAAAACAATGGCTTACTGATTTCTGACAGGCTAAGGGGAAAGCAATAGTTTTGCTTTGCTTTTTGATTTTCTCTTTTAATATGCCAAAGGAGGGACCACATCGGGTCATCACATATACTGACTGGGAACACCTGATTTTGATCCATTTTAAACGTGTTTGGAACGCTACTTAATTGACTTGAGTGGCTAGAAGTGCCGGTGGCAGAGAGAGATTCAGTGCAGGTACTGACTACTGAAAGGTCCCCTCAGGGCTCTTGGGACCCTGTCTTTCCTTTAAAGGCTGCCTGGCCTCCTGCTGCTCTCTTGCCAATCGCCTTTCTATGCCTGCTCTGAAGAAGTCAGCCCACTGGATCCCTTATAATCACAGGCAAAGTGGGACCCAAAGCCTCAGTTTCTCCAGGATAACGATAATGGCTTTTTGTTGTGCCTCATCCTTGGTTACTGATGACAGCATCACCTAAGTGGCACTATGAAATTTACATAACAAAATGCACTATAATCCAAATGCATTCCTCGCTGGCTCTGATTTTTCCTTGCAGGAACACTAAGGCCCTCAGACCTATACATAGCTGAGAGTCTTGACAGCAGTCTGGTGTGCAGGGACAAAGGAGGCCCTGGCCGCTTTCCACACCCCATCCAGTTTCCTGCCATCTCAGGAAACATGCCAACTCGTCAAGAAAATGTGAGCTGCCCCCCAGGAACCTCAGAGGTGGGCAAGGTCCACAGAGCCTCCGTTCTGGCAAAGAGGAGGTTCTGCTTGGCAAGAACCATCCTTAGACTGTTACCACCCCCTTAGTTTCCCTTGCTCTGTCCTTCTGAGTAGGAAACTCCATGGCCTGTTTAGTCCTTGGTCCCAGGTTGTTTTAAATATGTCCTTCTCAGTGGAAGGAGGAATTTAGTTCTCTTTGGAAGATGACAATTGCTGGGGAATCCCAGTCCCATTCACAAGCATTCCTTAAATAACCAGGTAACAGGTGAGCTGGCCAGGTGAGCCCTTGCAACCTCAAGACTTACCTCAGGCTTGCTTGAGTTCTCTTAATTTCCTAGCAGGAGGTCTACGCCCTGGGGTGTGACAGTGCATTAGAATATTTGCGTGCTCAAGCCCTTAGTTCTTTTACTTATGTTAATTGATTCATACAAACCGTTTCTACATTAAAGATAATGGGCTGCCATAGCTAGTATTTATCACACTGTAAATTAGTTAATTGTCTTGCAGTTTCATTTGGGGCACTTACGGAAAATTCTCATTTTATCCAGGCCCTATGCGTTGTTCTACCTGCATTTCCTGCTGCTTTGTTAAAACAGCACTTAACTGAGTTAAAGGGGAAGTTTTTCATATTGCTAAAACTATGTTTCATCTCACTCACAAGTTTGGGAAACCATGTAGATCATTTTCAGCATGAGAGGCCACAGGTATGGAGGAGCAGGGGGTGCTAGGCTCCTCCCTCCCCTCCCTGCATCCTGGCTCAGGCTTATCTCACAACTCTTTTTTAAATTCCTTTTCTAATTGAAAAGGGACTCTTCTCTCATAAGACACATACTGATCATAGTTTTATCCAAAAGACAATATCCAATCATGAAGAAACAAGACAGAAGAAGACAGGGCAAAAGCCCTCATATCTAGGTTGAACGAGGCAACCCAATAGGAGGGAGAGAGTCCCCAGAGGGGAGGAGTCCTAGACACACCCATCCCCACTGTTAGAAGTCCCACAAAAACACCAAGCTGACAGCCTTAATATCTATGCAGAGGATCAGGTACAGACCACACAGCTTTAACATCTATGCAGAGGACCAGGTACAGACACACACAGCCTTAACATCCATGCAGAGGACCAGGTACAGCCCCACACAGGCCCTGTGCTTACTGCTTCAGACTCTGTGAGCCCATGTGAGCTCTGCTTAGTAGATTCAGTGGGCCACGTTCTTCTGGTGTCCTCCATCCCTCTGACTCTTACCATCTTTCCTGCCTCTTTCTGAGGGTTTCCCATAGCTCTGAGGGGAGGGTCCAGATGGAGACCTGCAGGTTAGACTTTCTCTCTGAATAATGTGGATCTCTACGACCACACCCATCTGCAGCTGGAGGGAGCCTCTCTTGATGACAACTGGACAAGGCAACTTGCAACCTGCCAGGTAACAGGTAGTCTGCTTGTTGAGCTCAAGATCAGAGATGGAGATGGTCTCAAGCCCCAAAGTCTTTATTAGATAAGGCTCTGTGCCCTAAACCTATTGGATGGGGAGACAGTGGAGAGGGTAAGTCCTGGCCTATGGGAAGAGAGGACAGGAATTTCTCTCTCTACAGGCAATTTTAAAAACAATTGTTTTATACCAAATTGGTGTGGCAGCCATTTTGCCTTTTCTCTAGACTCATGTGCCATTCTACAGAACTGTACGATAAAAATGGTTGTGGTTTCTATGGAGTCCTAGATTTGCTATTATCTTATTTATTTCATCATGTAAAAATTCTCATGAAATTTCAAGAACCCACAAATGATGTTTCTACTCAATAATTTGCTGTGTGGGTATCTATGCTGAAGAAAGATAAAGATATATTTCCTGCACCAAGATGTTCTTTAGAATATTTTTCATAATGGAAATAATTGACTATAATGCCTGAAAGTTAGAACTCTTAAAGATCACAATGTAACAGTTACAATTTTGCTTACAGAGAAAATTCTGAAACCTCGGAGAAGCATATGATGTAGCCATAACACACAGTAAAGTTGACAACACGGTCTTTGAAAAAACATAATACAATGAAACAGTCTTGGTCTGTCCCATTTGCTGATTTCCACAGTGTAAACATTGCCATCACACTGTTTTGAAGTTACCAGTGTGAATGCTGGTGAACCTACAGTAGGAAGGAGATGGATATTGGGTTTTGTAAACAAGTACAAGTCAGTTCTAGCATGGTACTAGATACAATAGTTATGTGACAAAAATACCTGGAGAACGGTGTACGCACACAGTGTGGCATCAGCAGTGTGACGAGAAGGAGAAGAGTGTACACACACAGTGTGGACATCAGCAGTGAAGGAGAAGGGTGTACACACACAGTGTGGACATCAGCAGTGAAGGAGAAGGGTGTACACACACAGTGTGGACATCAGCAGTGAAGGAGAAGGGTGTACACACACAGTGTGGACATCAGCAGTGAAGGAGAAGGGTGTACACACACAGTGTGACATCAGCAGTGAAGGAGAAGGGTGTACACACACAGTGTGGCATCAGCAGTGAAGGAGAAGGGTGTACGCACACAGTGTGGCATCAGCAGTGTGATGAGAAGGAGAAGGGTGTACACACAGTGTGGCATCAGCAGTGAAGGAGAAGGGTGTACACACACAGTGGGACATCAGCAGTGAAGGAGAAGGGTGTACACACAGTGTGACATCAGCAGTGAAGGAGAAGGGTGTACACACACAGTGTGGACATCAGCAGTGAAGGAGAAGGGTGTACACACACAGTGTGGACATCAGCAGTGAAGGAGAAGGGTGTACACACAGTGTGACATTAGCAGTGAAGGAGAAGGGTGTACACACACAGTGTGGACATCAGCAGTGAAGGAGAAGGGTGTACATACACAGTGTGGCATCAGCAGTGTGATGAGAAGGAGAAGGGTGTACACACAGTGTGGCATCAGCAGTGAAGGAGAAGGGTGTACGCGCACAGTGTGACATCAGCAGTGAAGGAGAAGGGTGTACACACACAGTGTGGCATCATCAGTGTGACGAGAAGGAGAAGGTTGTATGTCAGGAGCCATTTCCCCCCAAAAGTATTGCAGGGACCATTGTCCTCCATTTCCCCCAAAAAGTATTGCAGGGACCATTGTCCTCCATTTCCCCCAAAAAGTATTGCAGGGACCATTGTCCTCCATTTCCCCCCAAAAGTATTACAGGGACCATTGTCCTCCATTTCCCCCCAAAATTATTGCAGGGACCATTGTCCTCCATTTCCCCCAAAAGTATTGCAGCGACCATTGTCCCCTCCATTTCCCCCAAAAGTATTGCAGGGACCATTGTCCTGGAAATGTTTGCAGAGAGCCCCACACCCCAACTGTATTGAGAACTGTTTGTTGGCGGAGCCCACCCCACACCCAACCATCTTGAGAGCTATCTGTTAGCGGAACCTGCCCCACATTCCAACTATCTGGAGAACTGTTTGTGGTTGGAATCACAAAAGGAGCGATTCCGCTTGCATAGAGAGAACACTAGGTGTGTCAGCTCGTGACCAAGTGTCAATTCGTGACCATTGCTGCCCTGGCAAGATCCCATGCCCCTGCCCCCTGCCCCCATCCCAAGCCAAATTCCTCATCCAAGGGCTATATAAGCTGCCGCCATTATGCTAATAAACGGAGGCTTTGACAACAGATCTTGCTTGGCCTTCTTCCTCTTTCCTGCCCACGTCTTTTTCAGATAGCGCCTCTTCGGGACCCTGGAATAACTGACCTGCCAGGTGGGTTACAACTCTAGACTAACTGACCCACTGGGCGGTTACAGGTGTACACACACAGTGGGACATCAGCAGGGTGAGGAGGAGAGTGCATGCGCACAGTGTGGCATCAGCAGCGAAGGAGAAGGGTGTTTGTATCTAGGTTTATCCTAGCAACCTCAGTTCTTTCCTTTTTTGGCATGGCATGTGCCTCCCTTTGAGACCATCTACTATCTACTGCTTTGCTATTGCTTTAATCAGAAACATGGCACTGAATTTGTTCTCTGATATATAAACACACAGTCTAGCATCTGGTTACTGTCCCTCTCCTCCTCTTCCTCCCACCTATTATCTACCCTCTTCTCCCCAAACGTCCTTTCCCACATTCATGTCATTTTAAAAATCACCATAGATGCTCTTAGTTATCTTTATGATATTTTTGAACAAAATATGGGTTTGTGGTTCTCCCCAACTACTTTTGACCCACCCCTTGTAGCCTCCCTCTGGTCTCTTTTCCTCTTCTGTGTCTCACATGTCTTTCTGCCCACCCCTTGTCCTTCCTCAGTTTTACCCACACTTACACCTGTGTGTGTGTGTGTGTGTGTGTGTGTACACAAACTTTCTCTCTGTAGCCAAGGCTGGCCTCAAACTTCCTGTCTTAGCTCAATATTTATCTTGGGTCTGGCATATTCAACACATTGCCCCCTATGCTAACTGCTGTCTCGTATATATATTTGTTTTGTTTTTCATGACAGGGTTTCTCTGTGTAGCTCTGGCTATCCTGAAATTAGCTCTTGTAGACCAGGCTGGCCTTGACCTTACAGAGATCTGCCTGCCTCTGCCTCCCGAATTAAAGGTGTGTGCCATGACTGCCTGGCTGGTATTTATATTTTTAACTTCACACACACACTGTGTCAATGGATAACTAACTAGATAGCATGTTCTTAAGTTCCTTAAATGCATGTCTGAAGGCCAGAGTCAGAGTGCACCAGGTGAGCAGGCTACCCTCTGGGCACAGCATCAGCTCCCGGAACCCTGTGTAAAGTTTTCTATCTGCGAGTTTATTTTTTTGTTGTTTGTAACAACTGTATAATACATCTAGGATTTTTTTTTACATGTAAGATAATATTATCAGCAAACTGACATCATGACTTGGTGGACTGTGATTATTTTCTTGCCTAATAACCCCAGCCATGGCTTCTCACAGGATGCTGACCCGAAGTAGGGAGACCAGCCCTTGTCTTGTTGCTGATCTTAGAGCAGAGGTTCTCAACCTTCCCGATGCTGTGGCCCTTTAAAACCGTTCCTCATGTTGTGGTGACCCCCAACCATAAAATTATCTTGTTTCTTCATAACTGTAATTTTGCTACTGTTATGAATTTAATGAAAACACCTGATATGCAGGGTATCTGATATGCGACCCCCAAAGGGGTTGAGACTCACAGACTGAGAACCACTGTCTTAGAGGAAAAGCTGTCCATCTTGTCACTTCTGAGTACAATGGTGTCAGTAGGCTTTTCCTATATTATGGAAAATCCATAGCTTGTTGTTAATTCTTTCATAATAAAAAGTAATTGAAGTTTAATGAATTTTGCTACATCTACTAGATCATATTATGGTCTTTACCCCTTTTTTAAGATAATATTTTTATTTCGCCTTTGAGATTGCCATACAAGTACACAATGTATTTTTATCATATCCAGCTAACAGGTTTTTATCCTTCATTTTGTGAAGGTGGCATGATGCTAACTGACTTTCATGTTGAACTATCCTTGTATCCCAGAGACAAATCCCACTGGGTCTTGGTATATGACTTTTCTAACATGCTGCTGAGTTTGGCTTGCTGATATTCTTGAGGATTTTTCTTCCTGTCTTCATCAGAGATTTTGGCCTGTTGTATTGTTTTGTGTTATTATAATAACCTGGTCTGATTTTTGTCAGCAGGTAGTTATCCTTCTGTGTCTTAATATTTGTTTGAACTTTCTAGGATTTGGGTCATGAGTATAGATTAACATTGCTGGGGCTGGAGAGACAGCACCGTGGTTGAGAGAGCACTGGCAGCTCTTCCAGAGAACTGAGTTTGATTCCCAGGACCCACATGGTCACTCACAACCATCTCTATCTCTAGTCCCAGGTTATCTGCCACCCTCTTCTGGCCTCCTCAGGCATTGCATGCACACGGTACGCAGATACTCATACACTACAGAAACAAAAACCGCGTAGATTAACATTAAGAGCAGAAGCAAATGCTGCTTTTCATGCCCTCTTCTGGCCCTTCCCACTACTTATCCTTGAGCTGAGCTGGTTTGAGATGCTCATAACACAGCAACATCACTGCCTGGCTTCCTCTTTCCAGAACCCTTTCCAAGGAAACAGCATGCCTCCCCATGCCTGAGGAAGCTGCCCACTCCTTTGAACAGGTGCATTGTGGGATATACTCAGCCAGTGACCTGAGAGGAAGAGCTGAAAGGTACTTGAGGGAATAGTAAGAAGAGAACCCACAACTCAAAAATCTTCTTCCCAACTAGTGGGAATGGTCCAGAAGGTCATAGATTAAGGTAAGCAGTGACAAGAAATGACCTGCGATCAGGGACACACCTGCCTTTCCCTGGGTAAAGTTGCCCCTACAGAGCCAGGAGGGAATCGCTCCCAGGTTCACAGTTGGAAATCTGTAGCTATGGCTTAGAGGTCTCTTAGTTTTAAGGATGTGGCGCTTTGCCCCGCCCTCCACCTCCGAGAAGCAGGCACTGTGAGCATTTGTCTTTGCTGCCTTGCTTGTCCAAATGCTGTACTGTCCCTATTCACCATCGAAACTCCCCACTCACTCTCGTTCCTGGCTATCTCCTAAATCACCCGCTTGCATCTGTATCCATCCCTCTGAGCCAAGCTCCTGCCACAGGGATGCCTACGTGGTCCCCTCGCCTCTGCTTTGGCCATTTCAGAAGCAGCTGCCTCCTTTCCAGTCCATTCCATGCGTGGTAGCCAGGGTTATCAAAGCGACAATGCGTTCACGCCACCCTCTGATTATAATCTGACGGCTTCCCTTTCTAGAAAATCAAAATCAACAACCTGCATGCGGATCCTGTCTCCTTATCAACCTCTCATCTTTCTGGCTCTCTGGGTCCTAGTTCCACTTTCAGCTTCCCTGACAGTTCCATGCTGGTCCTCCCACAAGGGCCCGGAGTGTTGCTATGGTTTCAGCGCTGTCACCGACCCTTTCTGAAGCCCATCTCCAGCACCTCCACCCAGGTCAGCCGCCACTTTCTTGGGGGGTCTCTTGGCTGTCATTGCCCTTTAAGGGATCAAGCCCTTTGCCATACGTTCTCAGAATGCTATTCCGCTGCCCTTCAAGACATTTAATTGCTTCTTTGAGGAGATACCTCTCACTTTGACAATGGATGTGGTAACACCAACCATATCTATTATCTTTGATTATTATATTTTCAACATCTGTCACAGTGCCTGGTAGCTACCCATTCAAGGACTTTTTTTAGTTTCCTATTTGAGGCAAAGTCTTACTCTGAAGCCCAGGTTAGGTGCAAACTCATTGTTCTCCTGCTTCTCCAGTGCTGATATTATAGGCTTGTATCACCACCCCTGGCTCTTAAAGATAATTGAGTGAATGAATGAATGGATGAATGAATGAATATCTTCCTTGAATCCCTGTGGACTATGTCTGTGATTTATTTTGCACTTCTTTATATCCATCCAACCTTTTCCCTGAATGGCAAATGGAACTAATCAAATTACCTGATTGAAGAGAATGTAAGGGCTGCAGAGGCAACAGGGTAGAAAGCTGCTTTCTGGACAAGCTTGAGAGTCTGAGTTCAGATCCTCAGTACCAATTTAAAAGTAAAGCCCCGTCACCCGTGTCTGTAGCCCCACTGCTAGCGAACAGGCAGATTCCAGGAGCTCACCGGCCAACCTAGTTATCTGCCAAGCTGCAGGTCTAGTGAGAAACCCAAACCCTATCTGAACGCAATAAGATGTTACAGAGCAGGACACCTGACGTCCTCCTCCGGTCTTAGCACAGGTGCATGAACCAGCACATACATACATGTGCACACACATGCACGCACACACACACATACATACACACACACACACACACACACACACACACACACGGCGGGGGTGGTGAATCATGATGATGCTTGTTGATATGCTTGGCATGAAGTCTACAATACAGTGGGTAGTCAAAAATTGCTTGATCTCTATTTTCTATTTCTCTGTATAATTCTTATTTCATTCGAGCATGAATGTAGGGAAAGGAACTTTTCTCTCTTTCATCTTCACCTCAACAGCCCCTGCACCCGCAAGGCCTCACTCACAGTTGGCAGATCGGCACGGATACCTCTGTAGTTGCACGATAGGGCTGAACCTCCAGCTCTTATTCTCTCTCCCCTCCCTTTCCAAGACTCCATCCTTAATGATCTCATCTCCCTGGAAAGCATCTTCTCTGATCACATAACTCTTGGCCTTCTCTGGTTAATTCATTTTTGATCAACAGGACGGCTCCGTGGCTCCATTCCTGTGTAGCGTAGCCTCTGGAGTCCCCCCACAGCACCGCAAGGCAGTCAGCTCATTTGAACAAATTGCTTAAGATGTTAAATTACATTCAACTGTCCTTAGGAAGAAATGTTTTTTAAAGAAGGAAGAAGATGAATATCAATCGTGCTCCTTCACGCAATCTTCAACACGGCCTGATTTCACTGCTCACAGCCCCCAAGGCAGGTTTGTATGGTGTCTGAGACTTATCCCGAGTGGAAGACTAATATTATTTACCCTGTCTTCAGCTGACACTCAGCATGAAGGCTCTAGAAGCTTGGTCTCATGCTCTCAAAACAGAGGGGATAGTCTTGACCTTGAGAAACGTGTACTGAAGTCGGGACAATTCCGCCGCTGACTGGTATGGTTATGTGCCCTCTGTCCATGTTCTTCCCCTTTCCTGCTCTCAGTCATCCACTGATAACCTGGTTATCTTCTAAGCCTCTCTCAGACATCAGCTATCTCTAGATATTTTCTATTCTTTCTTAGAATATTCTTCTCTAATTGGGTTGAGCTTGCAACTTGAACACACTTTGATGTTTGTATTCGACCCTCTGGGTTTCTTTGTTAGATATTTTTCTGCATTATTGGGATGTGAGATATGTCAGGTTGGGGAAGTAAATCTATCCTCAGCTCCGGATTCAGTGATTGGGGCACACTCTAAGCTCAATAAATGCTTGCTGAATTGAGCTGATAAACCTATTTAAGTGAGAGAAATCACACATACGTTGAGCACCAATTACATCTTTCCTGCTAAAAAAACACAGGTATGGATTGCTCCTAGATCCTGTCATTTTTATACTTGAGATTTTTTTCTTTTTGAAATGATGGAAACGTGTATTAAGTTTCATAAGCAAAATGAAAGATATATATATATATATATATATATATATATATATATATATATATATGAAAAGGGATGTGGAAGGCCAGAAGTGGGGGCTAGCACAGATGCCTCCATCCCTCCCAGTTTTTTGATCTATTCACACAGCCCCTCTCCCCCAGACACACCCCAACTTCCAAAGAGAAGGCCTTCCAGGGACATCAACCCAACATGGCACAACAAGGTATATATAGTAATACAAGGCACAAACCCTCACTCACATCAAGATTAGGCCAGGAAATCCAGTAGGAGGAAAAGGGCCTTAAGATCAGGCAAAAGAGTCAGAGATGACACTCCCACAAAACACTACGCCAACAAATACAATATATATGCAGAGGACCTAGTACAGACCCATGCAGGCTCCATGATTGCTACTTCAATCTCTGTGATCTCCATGAGCCTTGCTTAGTTGATTCTAAGAGTCATGCTCTCCTGGTATTCTTTGCCTGGATGTCTCTTACAATTCCTCCTCCCCCTCTTCTATATGGTTCTCCAAGCTTTGAGGGGGAGGGATCAATGGAAACTTCCAACCTGAACTGATACCTGAGAGTTCTACATCCAGTTCAGTAGGCAACAAGAAGAAACAGAGAGGAAGGAGAGACAGAGACGGAGACGGACAGAGAGAGAGGGAGAGAGATATGGAGAAATTGAGAGACACTGGACCTGACTTGGGCTTCGAAAACCTCAAAGCCCACCCCTAGTGACATTTTTCCTTCAACAGGGTCACATCTAATAGTGCCACTCCCTGGTGATTAAGCAGTCAAATCTATGAGTCTATGAGGGCCATTCTTATTCAAACTGCAACAGAACTTAAAAAAATAGTGTTAATGGGACAAGGCATTCTGAATAGACTTTGATGTAGATAAAAATGTTCTTTTTCTCATTAGTGTTCTGATGTGAATGTGGTGCCCGGCATAGACGCGTGTGTTTGAACACTTACTTCTCCACACAGTGAGGCTGTTTTGGAAGGTTGTAGAGCTTTTGTGAAGTGGAGCCTTGTTGAAGGAATTAGGTTGCTGGGGTGTGGTGCTCCTTGAGACTTTATTGCTTGGCTCTACTTCTTTTAAACTCCTGCTTCCTGAGTATGCATACAATGTGGCCAACCCACCTTTAACTCCTGCCACCATGCATGCTGTGTCTGCAGCCATGCCTTCCATGTCTTCCCTGCCATGACAGATATCATCTCTGTGGTACTATAAACCGAAGTAAGCTCACTCTCCCTTGAGTTACTCTTATGAGGGGACTTTATCGCAGCAATAGAAAGTGGCTATTTTGATGATACTTATAAGTGTGACTTGTATAAGTATATACAGTTTATTCACAGTAACGGTAATAGAACCACACCTAAGAGTCCATGAAGTGCAGGTCCGCTGATAGCCAGAGCATTTAGGCCCAACCAGCCATAGTCCCCTCATACTGTCATGACTTGCTTTAATATTTATATATTAAAGAATGTATAACTGAACACAAATTGAGTGCAGTATATCATCTCATAACCTTTCTAACCCTGGTTAGAGGACCTCCAGTTATTTTTGTCTTAAGGAACAAACAATAGTATTTATTCTGCGCTTATGTGTTGGCATGACAGGTGTCACAATAGGCAGATCAGGTGGCCAACAGGAGCTAGTCATATCTTACCCTATTCTAGGAGTAGCTACTGTGCTGAACAAGAATACGGAACCCTGAACTTTGTGCTTGCTACATGTATCCTGGGCATAGATGGGCTGGTATGATGTCTCCATAGGCATGGACTACTGTCAGCATTGTGGGTGAGCTTTATGGGTTTGTCCTGGAATCAGTCTCCAGGAAATTTTGAGCATGCTCTGTGCATGGACCACCCTTAATAAGTGAGATAGATGCCCTTGGGATGCAAGGTGCATAAACATCCACACTCACGGATGCTGTTGTATGAAATAGAAGTGGAAGACAAACTAGTGCTCAATAGCAGGGCAGAAGAGAGCTAGGCAGAAAAAACTAAACTGACTGCTGGGAGAAAGAAGGCAGAGCCAAGGAGACGCCATGTAGCTGCGACGGGGGACAGACTAACCAGAACCTTGCCAGTAAGCCACAGCCACATAGTGATACACAGATGAATAGAAATGGGTTAAATTGAGATATAAGAGCTAGCCAATAAGAAGCTAGAGCTAACAGACCAAGCAGTGATTTCATTAATACAGTTTCTGTATATTTATTTTGGGGCTGAGCAGCTGGGAACAAACAAGCGGCCTCATGCAACAAGACATTTGGAGATTTGGGGCCAATTTCTGTCAGTTTGATAGGACAGTGGCAATCATTTGTTTCCAGTACACCCTGTGTACCTGTGTCTTGTGGTCTGGAGGAGAAGGCAACACAAAACCTGGCGTACGACTACCTTCCTCCAGCCCGCACTGCCTTTGGGGCTCTCCTAGCCTCACAAAATCAACTCTTCAAATTATTATTATTAATTATTATCATGATATTTTATGTATATGGATGTTTTGCTTACATGTATATCTGTGTATCCTGGGCATGCTTAGTGCCCTTGGAAGCCAGAAGAGCATGTGAGAGCTCCCTGGACCTTGAGTTACGTATGCTTGTGAGTTACTGTATGGATGGTGGGAACCAAACCCAGGACCTCCCAAAGAGCAACAAGTGCTTTTGACTGCTGATCCAACTTCTTGGCTCCCAAACCATTATTTTTTTTGGTTAAAATAAAAAGCCCTTGGGAAAGAAGGGACATTTTCCTCCTAGCATTTGGTTCTGAGCCACTAGTTCACACAGTCTGTGCTTTTATTTTCCTGTCTCCCATTCTGGCCCTTGGTAGGGATAGCCTGTCTTCATCTCCTCCACATGATATAGGGGAGGAGAACTAGATAATTAGAAAGCAGAGGCATGGCTTGGAAGACAGTCACAGCTTCACTCCAGTGACTTTTATTACCTTATAGGGTAAGACACTTAACTGTTGTGCCTCTCTAGCTCATTTCAGGACTCCTTGAGAGAGCAGAAGGGGCCTTGGCTCCCTCAGAGACTGAACCACCGGTGCCACCAGTAAGATTGAAGCCAGTAGAGGCCAGCATTGGCAGGAAACAGTAGGGGACAACAGACCCTCAGCTGTGCCCTCTTCAAGAAGAATTTAATGAACATTTGATGGAGCCCAAATGCCTATCCAATCCTCAGATCAAAGCCAAGGATGTTGCTGTAGCGTCGTCTCACAGATACACAAATGGAAGGGCTAAGAAGTGGGGCTCATTACTGGGATCAACGTGCATGCCTGGAGAAAGACACTCAGCCTAGTGTTTGTGCATAAGCTCACGAGTGGAACTAGCCTGCACAGCCACAGCCAAAGGCAAGGGGCTGCGGGGAGCAGACATTTGGTTCTGCCTTCATTTCTCAATTGGAAACTCTCTGCCTCTTTCCTTTCTGCTTCATTCTCCAAAGTTGCCCTATTTGTTTTACTTTCTGGGACAGGCTAGGATGGGTTAATCAGCTCCTCTTCCCTAGCAGGGCAGAGCTCAGCCACAGGGATACTCTGCCATGGCTCAGAAACAATTGTTCCATTCTAAGCCAGTGTAAAAATGGTGTATGCTGCCTTATGACACGTGTATCAGTTATTTTTCTCGTTTCTCATCGCTGTGATAAAATCCTTGCCACGAAGTAGCTTGGCCTAGAGTTAAGGGGGTTACACTCAGTGGCCACAGTGGGGGAGGGACCACAGCTGGTCCTATTGCATCTACAGGTAGGAAAGCATTAAACAAGAAGTTGGACATACTATAAAATTTCAAGGCCTAACCCTAGTGACCTATATCCGCCAGCAAAGCTCCATCCCATAAAGGTCCCACAACCTTCCCAGACAGTTCCATCAGCTGGAAAATCAAAGTTCAAGAGCATGAGCCTCTGGGGGACATTTCACTTTTAAATCATAACAACTAGTTGTACGTCTATGTCTATAGCATGGAGCAAAGCTGTAAATTGACTTGGAACGTTTACAATCACTCATACAAAAATAGCCATCTGCAAACATACATTTGTTTTAGAAATATGTTGAAAATATTTCATCAAACACTATAATCTAAACATTGTGGTATTTTCCATTCCTTTCTGTCCAATTGGACAAAGGATTGTTTATTATCCTGTGAGCTGCCTGGAAATTGCTTAAGAAGTTGCCGTGGGTGCTGGCAGGCTGCAGGCCCAGTCCTGGGCCATCTGATTCACTATTAATCTCCTTTGGTAAGGTCAGCCGTCTGCATGCTGTGGTGATGCTCAGAATCTGTGTCTCTAGCCTAGTCATCCTCCGTATCTCACTCATACACACTCTACCTAGACATCACTGTTCTTTGTGTTTTCTAGAAGCCCTCTGGTTCAGCCACAGTCTCCGGATCACCTACCAGCACTTTAACAGATTCCTCTGTCTTCATCTCTGCCTGAGCTGCCTTCAGAATAGTCTGCCAGGCCACCTCACTTCTCTGTTGGAAATCGTTCCTCATCTTATGTAGAGAGAAACACAGTTTCTTCATGACCTTCAAGACCAACCTGCCTCAGATGCCCATGGCTTTGGACTTGGCCCTGGCCACCTCCTCAGTCACTCTGTTCTGCCTGCCGTTTGCCCACACCAGCTACACACTTTCCTCCAGGTGTTTACTCTAGGTGTTCCCAGGGCCAGGAGCGCTTTTAAAAGCATGCATATGGCTCAAGGTATTAATAGTGGTTCTCCAGAGAACACAAAAGGATGCGTTCCAGCCATTGGTAACCACAGGGGACAGATTCCAGGATTTTCTGAGATACTGAAAATGCATAGACACTCAAGTCCTTTATAGAAAGTGGCTTAGTATTTGTCTAATTTGCATAAAGCCTCTCATTTACATGAGATCATCTCCAGATCACGTCGAATGATACAACACAAATACTAGGGAAGCATGTTACATTGCACTCACCAAAAAACAGTGATAAGAAAATATCTGACTGTGCTCTGATCTACAACTTATGGAAACCATGGATGTGAGACCCATAAGTTATAAGACTGATGATATAGGATTGAAAAAGGACTTATTGTTGTTAACTGGCTCCTTCAGATTATGGAGAAAGCCCCCAAGACCAGCAGTCCGCAAGCTAGAGATGCAGGAGGGCTGTTTCGAGTTCAAAGGCAGAATAAAACCGAGGCCCATCCAGCTAGGAGACGTTCCAAAGGAAAGGAATTCTCTTTCCTTTGGAAAGGTTTATGGCTTTGTTCCACACAAGATTTCATCAGATTTGACAAGGCACATTCTTCCACAACCTACTTCTTCAAATGTTAAACTCATCACAAAAGACCTTGAAAAGTACTCTCAGAATAATGTTTGGCCAAATTCTAGGCATCCTATGGCCCAGTCAAGTTGATACCTGTAGCTGACCAACATTCTTCTTCTGATACAGTCCCTGGGGTTTGCTCAAGTGTGGCTTTAGCACTGAGACTTTTTCTAGCCAATTATTTATAAAAGAACTTCCCTTCCTTACCATGACCCGGTGGCTCGTCTCATGGTTCTTTCTCCAAAGCACTTCCCACGAACCTGCCACTTAATATTTATCTATCCCTATAATTTATTCACTCTTTTCACACAGTGCTATTTATCTAAGACCATAAAGTCTTCAGAGGACAGGGACCTTGCTTTGTTTGCAGCTGTATTTTCAGTACCTCAAATAATTCCCGACAGAAAACAATTGCTTATATGTTGTTTACTACTTGGGTCTATGGCCAGTGAACAAAGTCATTTTGAGCTACATATCCTCAGTTCATTCAGTGTGGGACTATTTGGTGTGTATGTGTGTGTGTATGTGTGTGTGTATGTGTGTGTATGTATATATGTGTGTATTATGTATGTATGTGTGTATGTATGTGTGTCTGTCTGTATGTGTGTGTATGCATATGTATGTATTATGAATGTACATATGCATGGATGGATGTGTGTGTGTGTGGTATATACACGCTCATGTGTTCTGTATCATGTTTATGGATGTCAGAGGCCAATATGGTCTAACTTCCTCTGTTGTATACCTCCCTACTTTTTGAGCCATGGTCTCTCACTGAACCCTGAGCACACTGATTTAGCTAAACTGACTGTACCTAATTGGGACTGTGGTGGCACAGAGTCAGCCAGAGAGGTCCCAAGGTGTAGTAAGTCTACACACTGAATTACACGGGTGTTAAACCATGTATTTTCTTTCCTTGGTCATGGACTGTCAGGAGGTGTCTACCTGTTATCTATAAAGTCCCATGGAAAGTGAGTTTTCAGAGGACAGAAGCAACTTGAGGACACTATGGTCATTCAGAGAAGGGAGAGATCAGAGCTCACCAATAAAATGGAATCTCCCTGTGGAGGCTGAGCCCTGAGAGCAAGATTGGCTCTTGAGATGGGACTGAGAACTGGCGTGTCAGACCAAGGACCAAGCCTGAGCTTAAGTATAGGGTCAAGAGCATAACTATGGCTGAAAACCAGCAGGTACTTCTGCCTAGAAGAGCCTCCAGGAAGTGCCAGGTGAAGACAGCCGCTGTGCTGAAAATGGGTAGGTCAGGTGCAGAGAGGGCGGGCACCTAACTGAGTGACAGAGCCCTGGTTTCCCTCTTGCTTTCACCGCTGCTCCCCGTTGACTCAGACTTGCTCAGGACCTGTGCCAGTAGTTGCTATGGCATTACTTCTCACCTTCCTCCTTTTCAAAACCACCAACTTCTCATCCTTTTACCCCTTCGTAGAACAAGGTTGAAAGGTGCTCTTAGGTCACTGGGCCTCTGACTTTCTCTTTTTCTATATTTTTTTCTTTAACATTTTTTCCATCTCTGTTCCCCTATCTGTCTCCACTTCTGTCCGTCTGTCCCTTTCTTTTCTTTCCTCTTCTCAGTCTCTCTGACACATAATGGAGTGTTTGAATCGGAAAGAGTCCATGAGGAACAATGAGGATTAGGGCTGGGATATGGACCTAGCCCCAGCTCTGTCCCTTAATAGCTGGCCTTCCCTGGGCAACCGTGTCTCCTCTCTCTCTGCGTAGGTAATCCCAGCAAACACAGGTGTTTGCAGAAAGAGAAGGTAAAGAGAAGCCATGGAAGAGAAACCATTCTCCTTGGGCCAAGAGGTCCAGGGTCCTCTGTTACGGGCTCTGCCCTCTGTCAAGTTTGTGTCTTTGAGTACGTCTCTCTGGCGCTCTAGTATCTAACTTGATGGAATGAGGATCGCAGCAAGCTGGGGGCAAAGGAGAAGTGATGTCCGAGCGGGCAGTTATGGCATCCTGCTCAGAGAGGCTAAGGCTTATTTTCAGTTGCATGGTCTTGGGAAGGTACTCATTAATAATTCTTAGTGTCCTTTGTCCATGTATCATGTGTCAGGTGGCATGGTGAACTCTTATACTGTCCCAGGATTTAGTCCTAGTGCTAGGAATGGCTTAATTTTATTTCATCCTTTTTTTTTCTCCTTCAAGTCAGGGTCTCATACACTCCAGATGGGCCTGGAGCTATCTAACTGGGGGTGATCTTGGATTTTTGACCCTTCTGAGAGTTTCCCTAGTGCTGGAGAGTACAGGTATTCGCTGCCAAATCTTGTGTAATGCTGGGATTCTAACCTAGGGCTTTTCGCCTGCTCGGCAAGTACTCCACCAGCTAAGTTACATCCCCAGCCCTGCTTGATCTATTTTGTATGAAAAAGAATGGGGCTTGGAAAGGCTCAGGTGAATGCTAGGAGCATGAAAGCAGGGAGACAGATGCTCTGTTGACTTTTGAGCCCATATTTTGTCACTGGAGGACAGTGGCACCAAGCTTCCGTGTGAGTCTCTCAAGTTCACAGGTAAATTGTTGTTATGCAAAGCACACAGTAGTCAGATGCTACTGTGAGGATTAAGTGGGATAATACCCACTGGGGACTTAGGGCACACTGCGCATGCCTACACCGTTGTGTCTGTGTGTGTCTGTGTATGCAGGTGATAGATATGTGTATCTGTGGCTACCAGAGAACCCCTCTAGTGTTCTTCCTCAGTAGCCCTTCACTTTGCTTTATCAGACTGGGTCTCTTACTGGCCTGGGTCTTGCAGAACAGGCTAGGCAGGTTGTCTCTTCAGAAAGTCCCAGCCTTTCTCCTCTCTCCAGTAGCAAGAAAACAAGTGTAGGGCACCATGACTGGCTTTTTAATGTAGGTCCTGGGGATGGAATTCATGTCGCAAGCACCTTGCCAACTGAACTCTCTCCCCACCCTCATGCCATCTTAAATATTTAGTTTTGGAATATGCAAGGCAAAATATGTACATAATATGAATGTATGGTCTCGACTTTTTAAAGTGTATTATGTCTCTCTCCGGCATTCCTCCCGGCTTTTGACTCAGAACTGACGTGACTCACTCCTCAGTCTGTCAGCTGACAGTAGGAGTTCCCAGACCACCCTAGGCATCGCTGACAAATGGGATCCACCGCACTCTGACTTCTACATTAATTAGATGTGAGAAGGCAAGCAGCTCTATGAACTGACATCTCCGTGTTTCCTAGCTCGGTACTTCCACCGTGCCTTTCAGGCGCGCCCCTCAGAGCCACATCGACTCAGAATTCTGCCTCTGACTGCTGAATGAATCACCCCGTGTTCCCAAAAGGGAAACTATGTCTTGAGAAGCAGGGGGAAAGAACAGTCAGGCAAGGGGCTTTGGATCATTTAGGCCAAATATATAAATGTCAGGCTAACCTCCACTCACACAAGAAATAGGCATTCGTGGACCCTTTCTCAGTCCTTGGTGCTGGGGAAACAATTAGGTGAGCATGAAGTGTGAAGAATGATTCTGCTTTCAGACTCGTCCTTGGCCTGTGTGCCGTCAGACCGTCCCTCTCCCTCTTGCTGCTCTGCTCTGGGTGGCAGGCTCTCCTTCTTACAAAACCACAGTTCCCAGGGTCATCTCTCCAGTTCTGAGATCACTCTGTATGTATATCTGGAACCTGGCTCCTAACTCTGTCTTTGCCACTAAACGTGGTGGAGGAATTCAGATTCGTTGGACTTCAGATTGCTCTTTAATAGAATGAAGGTGTTGAATTAATATTCTGAAAAGACCTAAGCACTCATCCGTCTGTCCCTTTGTTATCTGCACACACACACACACACACACACACACACACACACACACACACGCTCTCTCTCACACAGAAGAATGTACTGAGTACCATTTCTTTCCTAGGTGACAGGGCTTCTCAATGAGTTCAGTATGGCGGTAAGCATGCAGTAAGCTCACGTCGAGGGGAGTGGTATAAACAGGCATGCTCTTTAGAGAGGGTGATAGTTTACTTCGTGGGAGGCAAGTTGTTGACGATGAGAGGAGAGTCTAAAGGCTGGAAGTTGGAGGAAGGAAGCCTGGCTGCATCTCAGGATGACGGAGGAATTTTGTTTCATCAATCAGACAAATTGTACAGCGATGTCCCTGCCAGCAAACATACCCACAAGGAAGCTGCATGATTCTATAGTAGGTGACAGGAGACGTTCCCCTGGGAGGGGAAGATGCACTGGATGGCTCTCGGATGGGCAGTTGATTCTAAGCCACTAGGATTCTAAAAGGCAAGCTCTTTGCTCTTCAAAGTCAGTGGTTTTGAATCTCTTTATGGAAAACAGCATAGCTATAGCTTTAAATGAAGCCTTGTGGAATCCAACAAGTAAACCTGAACTTCTAAGTCTGTTCTCTGGATCCCATTTCTCTTATTTCCCAAGAAACCTGCAGCTTCATGGGTCTAGAGAAATGGCTCCATTGTTGAGGGCACTTACTGCTCTTGCGAGGACCTGACCTGGGTTCCCAGCAATCTCATTGGGCTTCTTACAACCACTTGTAACTCAGCTCACAGCTGCCTGGAACTCCAGGTGCAGGTGGTCTGACACCCTCTTCTGCTTCTGCAGGCACCTACACAGTGTAGTGCACATAAACACAAGTCCACACACACATGCACACACATGCATGTACACATGTTCATACACATACCCACTACCACAAACAACAACAACAACAAGTGAATAAATACATCTTTAAAACTGGACTTGGAGAGAGAGTTCAGAACTTAAGAGCATATACTATTTTTCTATGGATGCAAGTTCAGGGAATCCAATGCCCTCTTCTGCCTCTGAGGGCACCCATTCACATGAATGTACCCACACAGACCTACACTCATACCCATTAAAAAGACATGAAATAAAACCATAGCTTCAGAGGTCCTTTGATATTCTTGTGATGGAGCAGATCTGTTCTGTGACACCATGCTGGTCTCAGGCTGTCACTCTCTCTTGTCCCTGTAGCCCTGTGACCACGCTCTCATTTTGTCCTTGCTGTTTTGTCTTGATCACCAGGTTAAGGATCTTACTGTAGGAACAGGCAGCAGGCTGTCCTATCTCTAGGTCTGCCTGTGATTGGGTCACGTTCTGAGGCTGGGGCTTTGGCCAACAAGTGTCTCCTCGGCTCCTTCCTGCAGTCTCTGTGCACACACGGCAGCTTGTCTTCTTCCTGTCCCCCTCTTGTCCCCTCTTCCCTCTCCCCTGGCCCTGGGGACCTCCACTCATATTCACATTGTCTACCTTCCTCCTCTGCACCCTCTTAAGGCTCCTAATTGGTTCTCATATTGACAGTAAGAGATGGATATCAGCCTTTGCACCCCTGTCATGAATGAGGCAACTAGGCCGCAGAGAAGGCAAGTCACCTGAGGCTTGCAGTCTCTCGGCAGGAAAGCAGTCAGCTGGGGTCATGTATCTAGATCAGCCATGTTCACCGACTACTTCATGGAAAACCAGTCTCCCTCCACTCAGCCTGGGCTGGCTCTTCCTTCCTGCTCTCTCAGATTTCTCACTACTCATCGATAGCTGTCCCACCTAGCTTGTGTTGCACCATCATCATCATCATTTATGCCCCGGCTGTGCTGAAGCATGCATTGGCAGCTTGCTTATGGTGGGTCTCCAGTTCCTATCCTGGGCAGTCTTTGACGCTTGTGTTATTGTCATACCCAAGGTTCCACAGTCTTCCTTGATGCCATCAATCCAGTGTTTTGTGGGGCCTTCCTCTTTGCCTTATCCTGTGCACTCCTCCAAGCTGTGCTATCTTTGGATATCTGATATTATTCATTCTCATAACAAGGCCGAAGTATCACAAGTGTTGTTGCAGTATCCTGTAGCTCACTTCCTTCTATAGATGGAGATGTTTCTTAATGTCATCATTGCACACCTATCTCTTCGTGTGACACCGAGAATCCTCCTGAGACACGCCATCTCAAACACATTCAGCTGCTGTTCTGAGGAGCATTTCACTGTCCAGGTCTCGGAGTTGTAAAGAAGGCAGCTCAAGACAAGGGTCCCATATACTTGTAATTTTATTGTTGTCATTATGTCTCTTGCTGACCAAACCTTTCCCAGTGCCTGACATGCAGCCCTTGCTATCCCTACCAGCCTCTTGACATCTGAAACAGTTTTATCCTTTGAACTGAGGTTTCCTCCCACATAGACAAAGTTGAATGCTTGAGGTTCTGATTCTTTATTACAATATTAAAACCCTTGTGCGCCCTTCCCATGTGCTGTATCTTAGTCTTCTCGATGTTTACTTTCACACCACGGTTCTCACTGACTTCCACCACTCTCTTTACCATGGCCTGCAGCTCATTTGGACTCTCAGCAAGCAGTGCTGTATCACCAGCAAAACGCAAGTTGTTGCTTCCCGCATCACCTGTCTGCACGGCTATCTCCCTGTCCTCCAGGGCTGTTGCTACTGTTCCAATCTACTTTTATTTTTACCATGTTCATGCACAGTCCCATGAAGTTCTCTCTACATATTGGACATGAATTTTAAACATTTGATAGCCTTTCACCACGTCTACAGTAGGCATACTTTGCTGTAACCATTTTGATATTGAGAAAGTTGAGGCCTAGCAAGTTGAATAACACAGCCCACACAGCTTTTAACAGGCAGGGTCAATGTACTTTGGGCATCTGGTGGCAGAGCCTTGATTCACAACAAGTCAACCATAGTATGTAGAGTTCTGCCTGGGTAATTTATGTCTTTTCCAGCAGTAGCAGCTAAGATGGTAAGATTCGGTGACACCGGTCTCAATGGGGCTGGCTGGGTGAATGTCCCTTTCTAGAGATGTCAAAGAATATTTACCCTACAAAGCTGCTTTAACACGGAGACTTTTCAACTCAGGTTGATAAGTCAAACAGTAGTGTGTGTGTGTGTGTGTGTGTGTGTGTGTGTGTGTGTGTGAAGAGAGAGAAAGAGAGAGAGAGAAAGAGAGAGAGAGAGGAGCAAATCACAGTCGTTTCTGCATAGATTAAATTGGTAAGACTGGGATTTTTTTTTTTTATTTCTACCTGGCTGTATCAGAATGTCTCACTCTGCTCCCATGGATAGCTGAAGTTGTAGCCTAACAAATAGATCTTCCCTGTTGCTCTGTATTTGGCAGATTGAAATTCTGTGCTTGAAACCAAGAGCTGGGAAGGATTCTGAGGTCACATTTGGTTCCAGCAAGAAAGAAACAACAATCTTTTAATAATGTTTGTCGTATGTAAGGGAGGTGAAGGTGATGCGTGTAAGTTTTCTGTTGTCATACTCTGATTCTTTATTCTGGATCTTTCTTGCTCATTTTATTCTCATTTAAGAGAAACTGACCCTTCCCTAGCCCACAATGTATGCTTAGCTTTTCCTGGGCTGCACCTAGTTCAGGAGGGTAGGCTCACTATAAACCATGCGAAGAACGGACCCAAAGGAGAGAGGGGAGCTTACCCAGAAAGGGGTTCTTTGTGTATATTTCTGATGTTCTTTCATGATTCAGACAAAGCACAGAGGTAGAAGAGGGTCTTTCCTACAGTACCTCCCTGCATTCTTTCTTCTCGGAAGTCATGGCAATACAAAACGGCAGCTCTTCTGCTTTGGATCTGCTCGCCCAATGACACGGACAGCTCTAGAGGCCAGTGAGATCTTCAGTGTTCTCTGAAATGCTTTCTGAGCTCAGCTTCCTCTCTTCCGGGCTGAAAGCCACATGACCTTACCTTGCAAAGTTCTCCATTCAGCCTCCCCTGCCATTCTCCAGTACACTGCCCTGCTTTATTTTCTTCATGCCTGCGTAGCTGGCTTGTCTCCACTTTCTTACTCATTTATCTACTTGTTAAGGTCGTCACAAACGTGCCTCTGCCTGCCAATGGCAGAAGATCAGTGGTAGGATATGCATGGAAAATTGGCACACAACGTGGGGCTAAGCTTAGCGGGCCATCTTCCTCCTATAGCATGGGCAATTTACCTGTCTAGATGAAACTATCATCTATAGCATCTGCGTGTTTGTATAGGTAACTTTTGTTTTTAATTTTCTTATTCTCCCATGTATCCTCCATACTTCTGAGATCAAGAAGAAAATGTGAGATTGATGCAAGACATTAGATGTCTGCTGTCTGAAGTGAACGGAAGCTGCTATTTCAGTGTTCCTTGTGGGGATTGACCAGCTGGCACACGGAGACAGTGTTCTCTCGCCGTCTCCCAGATCTCCAAAAATCCTCAACGCTTGCATGCCTCTCTGACCTTGAAGATATCTTCCTGCTGTGCATATCCACCTGCTTTCCATCAAATCTGTCACAGGCTGGAAATAACTGAGAACTCACAATTCCATTCTGAGAGTGAATTGTGTCTCTTCATTCAAACAGCCTTCCGGGACCAAGTCCAAAAACTCCATGCAGACAGGCAGAGCCTTGTGCCCAGTGTTATCCAAGCTGACGTTTGTTCTGTATCTCTCCCACTCTCCCCAAAGCTTAGTGAGTCCTCCTTGCATAAATAAAGACCTAAAGTCTAAAGCGTTAGGAGGAGGCACTCAAAGGCTTTCAGGTGTCTCAGCTTTTGTCCTTTTGACCCAAGATGAGTCGTAACCTTGGCTGTTTCCCCAGACATGCCTTTGTGATCCCTGTGTGGGCATCACTTTCTGGTGGATAGTATTCTCTAGTCTTCCTTACCAGTGCCAAGATGGCTCTCCCATGAGCCCCTCCCACCATGCACATCCCCGCGTTCATGGTTCTAAAACAAGGTTTTAAAATGTATCGTGTCCATATATTTTCCTAAATCCCAACCCTCCTGGGAGCAAGTATAGTCTCTAATTTATTTCTACATTCTTAATGCCCAGCAGAGCATTTAGCCCAAATGGGAAAATCTGAAATTGAGCCACATCTTAGAGTTTAGGAATGAGAGAACAAAAGTTTAGAATGGAAGTTTCCTGTCCGTGTCCCCATAGCTGGCTGCTAGGGGAACACCTGACCACCACTCTCATATTCATAGTAGAGGTCATACAGTCAAATGTCACAAGGGGCCAATGACAGAAGGTTAGTGATAGTGTAGTAACAGGGAACCTATCAACCTGGGAGAAACTATCTAGTGTCTACAGCTGCCGGTCATCAGGTAGTCACGTAGGGTCATCACTACCAGACTGTCAAACTCTAAGGAACGTAGGAAACCTCATATATGACATCTTAGGACGTTTTTTATCTTGCCAACTTGCTCTAATTAAAAATACCACATGGCCCAAAGCACACCCCCTCTGTGAGCCAGATGAGGCCTAGTCTGCCAGTTGGTGACCTGTGCTTTCTTTGTTCCTCCATGGGGCAGCTCTGGACAGAGGACCATGGGTTAAGTGTCTCAGACTTACAGAATCAGAGACAAGGTCCAGATGCCTTTGTAGCTGAATGATTTAACGCTGCTGGTATTAGGCTGATCTCAGAGCCTTCAGCCCAAATGGGATGGACACCCAGGGTTTCACATGGGTACTTTGAAGTTGTGTCAAGTCCAAATGACAGTTTTCCTGGCCATTAAAAATGGTCTGGAAATGGACTCGGCTATGGATAAATGCAAATCAATACAAATTATGAAAGGGGCCCAGTGATGGATGGGCTGCCTGTCAAGAAAGATGGAATAATGACGAACTGCTGTGGGGAGAGGTGATGATGTCTGAACGCCTGACTCTTTGGAAGGGGAAGGCAATTAACCACATAACAGTCTGGTCCTGGGCTGGGGTATGGGGTGCTTAGCCTTTGAAGTGACCAACTCTTAATGTACACAGCGAGAGCCAACACAACTGGAGGCTCATCCACTCTGGCTTCAATAGCCATTTACTACGACAAAATGAGTAGGTATTGACCTTCCGACTCTAATGCAGGGTGTCAGTGTATTAATAACAGGCTGCTGCCCGCTGTGTCTAAATGCCGGGGATGAAAGGATGGCCATCCTTTCAAAAAAGTCAAAGAGACGGTGTCACTCAGATCTGCTGTGATTGCTCCCAGGTTATCTCCCGGCACGTGTGAGTTTAGGGGGTCTGGAGGGGCTGTGAAGGGGCACAGCAGGGAGCAGGATGGGCTCAGACTGGAGCTCTGGCATCACCAGCCTCTCGTCCTTGGGTATTTCTGTTTAAGCAGGCTTTGGTCTCAAGGCTAGCATCTGTAGAAGACGGGCATGAGATTCTCCTCTCATGTTGGCTGGGATCGGACACCAGTAAACCACCCTTGTAGACTGTGAGTGAGTCTCAAAATTGTGGCTGAGTGCACACTTGATTCCCCTTTCCACTCTGTTCTCACACCGTTTCATCAGAGACGGTTGCAAGCCTTGCTTAGCTTTCTGCCTGGTGTTTGTGGTTGCCTCATTTTTTCCTCTGTTTGTATAAGAAATTCTTTTGTGTTTCCCACCTGCCCTCCACCCGCAAGATCTGGGAATCCAACTTAGGCCTTATGTATGCTAGGTAAGCGCTCTACTCAACTACACAACCAGACCTCTTTTGGCCTTTATTTGAGACGGTCTCACTGAGTTACCCAGGCTGGCCATGAACTCATACTTTAGGCCATGCTGGTCTTGAACTTGAGATCCTCCTCTCTCAACCTCTTGAGTAGCTGAGTTTATGAGTCTTGCCCATTGGTGGCAGCTATTGCTTCTCCTCTTCACCCTCTTTCTCTTCTCCCTTTCTTTCTCCTTCCGGTTTTAGTATTTCATCCTTCATGTTCCACAGTGGGTACCAGATTGCTCATTGTGACATTAATGGCACAGGTATTTCATGGTCAACACGGTCCCTGCCCAGCGCTTGCGTCACGAGGTTACTCAGTTCCACTGGGACATGCGACTCAGGTGAGCCCCTGAACATGCTGGTTCTAGAGCCTGCAGAGTTCCTGACTCTTCACCTGTTTCCGGTGTGGACTGTCAAGACTAGAGTAGAAGCTACAGCTTCAGTGGCAGAGGCTTCCTTGAGTCAGTTACTTCTGAGCTGGTTTGTGGAAAAACAGTGAGATTTTTGTAGAGAGATCCCTGGGGCTTGCTGGCCAGCAGTCTAACCAAATTCTAGTGAGAGACCGCCACTTCCAGAAACAAGGTGGGCAGTGCTGGAGAAAGAATATCATCTAAGGTTGTCTCCTGGTCTACACACACACACACACATACACACCTGCATCTACACAAATACACAGGTACACATACGGAGCCCACTGTATTATTATTGATTGATTACAGAACAGTGAGTATTACGGTTTGAATGTGAAATGTCTGCAGCTGGCTCCCATGAGCATTTGGTCCCAAGCTGGTGGCGCTGTTTGGAAAGCTATGACACCTACCTCCAGGGTAGGAGGTACAGCTAATCATGGTGGACTGCTGGAAGCTGGCCTTGGAAGATTATAGCCTTATATTGCCTCAGACCCAAGCTCTCTGCTTCCTCATCTACCTCGATTCCAGGAGCCTTGTTCCATACTCTGGCCACTGTGAACTTCACTGAGCCTTCCCGGCCATGATGAATTGAAACCGAGATCCATAATGAAGCTTTTCGTCCTTTGCTTGCTTGCAGAAGGTGCTTGGTGACAGTCATGGGAAAAGTAATTGACCCAGTGGGCAAGTCACGTCATCCTCAGTCCCCTACGTCTGTACCATGAAAGCGGGGTATGACACCTGCCTTGTTACCCTAAGATAACTCAGAAGATATTCATGTGATGATGTGCACATTAAGCTTTGTGAATTCCCTTTGGTAAATATTAATTTGCAGTAATCACTGAAGCCTCAGTTTCAAGACCTGGAAATGCTCATCCCGAGGATGAACACAGTAGTTGGCACAGGGCACACACACCAGAAACGACCAGTTTCCTTCGTAGAAATAAAGAAAAATTGCAATGTAAATATCGTCTATGATAATAGTGTTTACCCCTACAACTGTTGTGTTTATCATATTTGAAGAACTACCACAGCTAGTTTATACAGGATTCTACTCCTGTTCTTTGATAACAGTGACACAGAGCTCAAGTAGCCTCGGTAGCAAGCATTGCATATTAGGTCCTGGCAACTGAACAGAAGCAAGCAGATATGAGCAGAACTCACTCGTGAGGGGCACTGCTCCAAGCTACCACAGTTGGGGAGGACCCATTTTCAGGTGCCATTACTCTTAGGGACTCCGGGCTGCACCCAGCCCAATCCTTATCAGTGTGGCTTTTCCAGCTTCCTCCCTAAAAAGTAGTTTGTGACAAGCCTGCTGGGGCAGGAAATAGTTTTGCGCTAATGAGTTTGTGCTTCGCTGCCGCGTCCCCATTAAAATCATGTTAACCAGGCCCCCCCTTGTTAATCATCCCAAAATCAGTTTATTAATTAACTCATTTTGGGAAATGGCAATTTAGTCAGAGCTCTCCAGCTCATTAGCACGTTACCAGGACAGAGGAAATAGATGTCACTGGTACCCCTCCCTACACGGCCAACTCAGCCAGCACTGTGGCTTCTTCCATACTTTTGGTTTCTCCCTCCACTAATTCACGTGACAAAGAGTGGCTGAAAGCATCCTGGATGCCTGACTCTGTACTCCATTTGGGGGCAAGAGCTGTAAAATACACTCTTTATCTCAAGAACATCTTAGGATAGGGTGGACGGGGGGGGATGCGAGTGAACTTGGGAGTGGGATAGTTTGGCACAAGAACCGGGGGGCTTGATGTAGTTCTGGAACTTTACCCCCATCTTACCCGCCCAGGGCATACTCTATGTGTGTGTGGTATTGGACCTGTTTGTGTATGTTTTCACATGGGCATGGGAATTCACCTGCATGTGTGTGTGTTGTGTGTATGCTCACACAGAGGCCAGAGGCTGATGTTGAGTGTCTTTCTATTGTGTGCTGTCTTAGTTTTTGATATAGGGTCTCTCTCATTGAGCCTAGGAATTTAATGAAGGCTACATTAGCTCCCAAGATCACCAGTTGTCTAGACTAGTTGGTACAAGGACTGAGGGGCTCTGGCTTCCTCTGTCTTTTCAGCACTAGGGCTATAGAGGGACAACACCATGTCCAGCTCTTATTTGGGTATTGAAAGCCCACCTCAGGTCTTAGGGCTTGCCATCACTGCAGTCCTGTTCTGGCATATTTTAGGCTCTTTATCCATACATCAGGCATGCCTCAGGAGCCTGCATAGCTTCTCAGCAGTGCTTTGAGACACTGAGAACTGGATCTGGATAATTGCATTTGTGTAGGGAGTGCTGAGACTTTCCTACCCAAGCTCCAGTTTTATAATGATGATAATGTTATGAAAACCAGGCTCTCAGAGGAATGGAATGGCTACTGTGTGCCAGGCACTGTCCTCACCACCGTGTGCTAGCTCACCTAATGAATAACAGTGATTAATGACTCCCCGAATGAACGACACAAGTTATTGACTTACTAGCTTACCCAATGCCCACTGTGGACCGGTAAGATGGACACTGACAATAGCTCTGTTTACCAGCGAGGAAACCAAGGCAGGTTACAAAGATTTGAACACAAACAATATAGTTTCAGAATTATAAGTCAATGAGACCCAGGAAATAAAGTGACTTTTCCTCATCACACAGTGTGTATGTGTGTGTGTATTATGTCTGTATATGTGTGAATGTGTGTGTATGTATGTATTATGTCTGTCTGTGTGTATATATGTGTATGTGTGTGTGTATATATATGTGTGTATATATATATATGTGTGTGTGTGTGTGTGTGTGTGTGTGTGTTTGTGTATGTGTTACTCACTCCTCTCCAGTGACCAAGCCAGCATTTTTTCTTTGTCGCACTGTTAGTTTCTAGAAATTCCCATCTGTTGGCCAGGTTTTTCATAAAATATAATCCAGATCTTGTGCCCATTACAGAGAGGGGTCGAGCCTCAGTTTGACTCCATAACCTCAGTGTTGGCAGATCACAGAGCAGAGTAGATTCTGTGAGTTGGATGTTGGAATGTAGATGTAGTTAGGATTTAGCCATTGATAATACAGGATCTTACTCCAGAGAAGCTAGGCTTTCCAACTCACTCGCAATCAAAGGCTTTACCAGGTCCCAGTTTTCTCATATGAAAAATAAATCTGAAGGTGGATACCCAGGGCTAGTAAGTGGGATGAGATTGCAAGTGTCCTGTGACTACAAGTCCCTGTGATGGATATCAGAAGTCATTCCCTCTCTTTATTAACTTGACTTTAGTGCCAGGATTGTCCCTACTATAGGACCGAGGGATCTGGGGACAGTCTGCCTGTGATGAGATGGTAGCCTTTACTTCAGCTCTTCAGGGATTAAAGAATAGTGCTGGCATTAGTGAGCTAGCCTACCCAGGCTGCCTTTAAGTCATTAAGGTATCCCAGCCAGAGAAGCATTCAGAATTCACCCAGTCGCTATTCAGAACATCCATGTTTGATCTTTCCTACCTTAGGAGGTGTGGGATGATGCTGGGATCTGTCCAAGCCATGGCTCCGGAAGGGCCATCAACTACTGGTTTTGCCTGTTAAATACCCATCTATGCTTTCTTTTCTATGTGCTTATAGCTAACTCTTCTCTAATCATTACAAAGAATAGCAAACTGTCATAGGTGACGTACATGTCTTCAGGTAGAGTCAAGATCCGAAACGGGTGTTCTAGTGGTAGGCTACCCACATCAGTCCCTTACATGTTGAGCTGAATTATAGAGCCATTTCACCTTAAATAAGTAGCAAGAACAGCATTTATAATTTTAGAAGTTCCGTGCAGAATAAAGAGGTAAGCTCAAAGAGCCAAATAATGCTTGGCTATGAACACAAAGTTGATCTATAAGACACCAGTCATCACCATTGCCCTTCTACTTTGTTTGTTCCCTCTGTGGCTGGCAAGGATACCTATCAATTGTACCATGAGGCAGAGACAAGAGTCTTGGTAAAGCTGCTGTGAAGTAAATGGTGAGTGTCCTCACAATGGAGTCCAGCCAATGAGATTGAGTTATCTCTGGTCTTCAGCACATCCTTCCGTATAGACAAGGTGGTCTGTGAGCATGGGGAGGGCATGGCTGTGGCTGGTGCTCAGCATGCAACATCACCATTGTAGGTGACAGTGAGTGACAAGACACCTTAGCCTACATTCTACAGGGTGCAACTAAGATTTATGAAGTACCTTTAGGGATAAGAGGCAGGATCTGTGTAAATACCAGCAACTAGTATACACATAAAATAGATTTGTCTAGTTGTGTTGAACAATTTGCTCAGAGCCTGCAGATATTTCTTATAAGAGAGGTGGAGATACTTACATTGAAACTCACAGACAAGCTTCTATCTTGAGAAGTAGACAGAAGGCCAGGTCTGAATTCTACAGCAATGGCTTTAAATATTCTTCTTATGAGTGTTCTTTTCTTATAAATTATGTGCCTATGTATTCATGTATGTATGTATGTATGTATGTATGCATATGTGTCGGTGTGCATGTGTGTGGTTGTGCCTTTCTGTTCACAATGTGTACAGGAGCCAGAGGTGACAAATGTCCTCTATCCTTTTCCCCATATTTCTTTGAGGTAATGCCTCCTTCTGAACCCAAGGCTTGCATCTTGATTAGGCTGGAAGCCAACAAGTCCCTCTTGCTCTTGTTCACACAACCCTCTTGCTCACACCCAGCTCAGAGCTAGGGTTAGAAGTGTTTCCAGGGATGCTTGGCTTCTATGTGAGTATCAGGAGCTGAACTCCAGTCCTCAGGATTGAAGACCAAGTGTTCTTAGCCACTGAGCCATCTCCCCAGCCCCAGAAGGTTTTCTCCATAAGTAACAGTCAACCTGACGACCAGTATGTAAAACAACCTAACAGGAAAACAGGAGCAATGCACACCACAGCCTGATGACACTATACACCATAGACCTCCCAGTTACAGCCTGATCATGCTGTACACCTTCTTCTTGACATGAACGTCCCGAGAACAGGCCCTTGCGAGATTTCTTTGTGGCAGACATCAGCCTGGAACAATGCTTGGCACCCATTCTTTGCTGAACAAGTTAAATGAAAAACTTATCTGTTTTGCAAATGGCTGATCTCTATTTCTTTTGTGAAATACACGCAGAGAGACTTCCCAGAAGAGCAGAATATCAAGTATTCAAAATAAAATCTGCTTACAGGAGGCGTTCTGGCAGCTGAGAGATGTAGAACTTGAAGGAAAGGGACACGCCCCCGAGCCAGGGTTTGCAGCTGCTGTGTTGGGACTCTTCTGACCATAGTGGCAGGTCACTTGGCCACCCTCATAACAAGTTTCCTTTGTTCTAGGTCAACTCGTTCTGGTTCCTAAATTGTCACCCTCTATACCTCATCTGCGCCCACTGTGTGCTTCTGCCAGAGTTCAAATCACCCCAAAGGTGTTCCCGCCTCTCCCTTGTTCACTCATTCACTCTTCCCAAGTGGGTCTCCCCCACTTTTTAAAGGCATTTTGCTTTGCGAAGACGCGGCAACTGTGGTCACGCAGTCACCCCCACCTCAGTGTCTCATGAGGTACCGGATACCTCATAGTCATAATAACAATAAGATCAAAGTAGCACCTGTCATTTATGAAATACTTCTTTTGCCACATGTGGGGTGAAGAATTTTACACAATCCATTTAGTTTGAATCCACGGCTTGGTTAATTATCGTGCCCGCTTTACAGACAATAAGATATCTATTTATCGGGAGGCCACAGAACTCACAAGTTAGAACCTTCACTCAGCCATAGAGTCTCTGAGCTGGAGGAGAGACGGGGCCTGAGCCACATTTTCTACTCTGTCACTGGGTTGGGATGTGTGCTCAGATCTGCCCCCTCAACCCTGTTTCTTAAGAGTGTAATAGGTATGAAAATGAGCTAAATCCAGATGGGAGTTCACACACCCCGCAGGCCTCTAAGGATCAATGAAGCAAGCTCCGTTGCCAGACTTTAACCTTGACCTCTGCCTGGAGAGAGTCATTACTCAGCAACATCATGTCTTCCCTCTGATACACATGATACGTGGGTCCTCGGCCCTGTCCCCTACCAGCAATTATGAAAACTCACTTGCGTTGCAAATTAATATGCAATTATGATTTTGGCAAGAGCTCTAAGGAAACCCAAAAGGGCTTAATTGAGTGGCCTTTTCCCATGTGCCTGTCCCCAGACAAATGGGACAAAATGCTTTCCGACGTGCGCTGGCTTCTGATAGCCGAGGGGAAGCTGTTGCAGTCTCAGGAGGCCCTGGGCACTGACACAGGAGGTGTGGTGACAGGAATTCAACAGACTAGTACAGGCTGCTTCTGTTTGCTAAGCTTCGGTGGGAAATCCTACCATTAAGAAGGGTACATTGTCAAGGAAGAGATAAAAAAACAAATCTTACCACAGTTAAAATAAAATGTCACATGTTTTCCCAAGTGGGACTCTCTAGAACCCAGTCAGAGAGAGGCTAGACCATCAGCCTCTGTGGGGGGAAGTCTGAGAAATGGGGGCCTAGTATTGGCACCACACACCCTTAAACTTGATGCATGGAGCGTTGAGGCCAGATTCCATCCAAGGAGATGAATAGAATGAGGAGGGATGCAGGGTAAGTCAAGCAAGAAAATGATTATGACATCTACTTCATATCACACACGAAAATGAGTTCCAAATGAATGGGGTTTTAACAGAAGGGGCAGAAAAAGAGCAGAATATTTATGCCATCTTGGGAATCAGGACAACTCTCCTAAGCAATACAAGGAAGGAAAGACAATCATTTTTGAATTTTAAGCATTTAAAATCTGTGTATGCAAAAACACTATAAACAAAGTCCAATAACCCCCAAATAAAATAAAGCCATTGGTAGTGTCAAAAAGGTATGATAACGTGGATGCAAAAAGGATATAGGGACCTAGGTCAGCATCTCTGCATGCATATTGCTTTCACAGACAGGAGAAACACTCTCAAATCAGATTTTTTAAAGAGGATGAAGGTTACACACAGATTTGTGAAGAGAAGATTTAAATAACCGAAATCTACGTGGAAGATGGCCGCCCTGAAATGCGAACTGAGAAAACGAAGAGATGGCACTTCTGACTCTCTAGATCAACAAAGACTTTAGCCAGCAAAATGTCTCTCCTGAGCTCAGAGGACAGACGGCACTCCCATGAACCCCTTGTCGGAGTATGTCACCAGCGCCTTTTCCCAAAGTTACCTGGAAATTTTTATGTAATCAGCCCTACATTTACAGGAATCACTGGACTCCGGACAAAGGTTCATTGTGCCCTAACACATATGAACACAGAAAGATCTACTTGTAATGAAGTTCAATGCCACAAATAAACACAAATCAATGAAAAAATTCCTGGAAACGGTTTGACTGTCCATGGATGTGGGCGTGGTGGTATGGCTAGGAGTGGGGTTGAGTTCTAAGTATGTTTGTAAAGTCAGGCCCAGGGAACTCTTGCAAGTTTCTGATATATGTAATTTTGAAGGTAAAAACCTACCCATATTATTCGTGCTAATAGGCATATTTCTATGGGCATGAAAATAAGCATTGAAAGGTGAGTAGGATGTGGCATAAATATTAAACTTTTACTTATTCGTCTTTAATCAGAATGCATACAAATATTTTGCAATTTAAAAAAAAATCCCTAAATATTGGGAATCTAAAGTGAGAAGCACTGAGGATGGATGGATGAAGGAGTAAGAGCTGGGAAACAGGTCCGCAGTGTGGAGTTTGTCCTTCCTTACTCCCAGCAGGCTGCGGGAAGCTGCAGGGCGACTTCCTGTAGGGATGCTCTGGAAGAGACTCCTGACTCGAGCAGGGACTTCTCTTGAAGACATTTATATTCCCCTCCTGATGTAGGAATTGCTGGTTGGGCTAAATGAAAACTATGACATAGGGTCACAGCAGATCGATAAGGGGAGGCTTGCAGGAGGTGGCCCAGGGCTCAGCACGGGCCAGCTCCACAGTGGAGTCAGTACAGGTGAGGCCAAAGGCCACCAGGGTTGATGAGCAGCGGGTCTCCGGCGGCCTTTGAGGGCACATCCTTAGCAGTCTGGAGCAGCAGACAGTGCAGTGCAGGGGATGTAGGAATGGGGGTGTGGTGAAGGAGGGAGAGCGCAGGGTCAGCAGACTCTGGGTAGGAATAAGGGGAAAGACAGCCTGTTAATGAGAGGAAGAAGGGCAGAGGGGGAAGCGAGAGTTGGATAAACCTGACCATGTTCACCGAAAGGCACCATTAAACGGCAGCTGCCCAGGGACTGGGAATGGATGACCATGTGCGAAGGAGAGTATGACCTGGGACAGAGTCCCTGCTCTCTGAAGCCGGAAGGTGGTGCAAGGGCAGGATGCTAGGCTTTGCTTTGGAGAGTTTGATCAGCAGGTCTGAGGATGTAGGCAGGCTGTGAGCACTCTCGGCGGAACCACCTAAGCCGTAAGCCTCACTAAGGTGGAAAACTTAAAGCCTCCTTCTCCGGCTTGCTGTGCACACTAGGGAACTACACAGCACCTCACCTGTAATTGGTACCACGGAAGTGACAGCTGTGACGGCCTTAGACAAAATGAATGGAGAGGAGGAGGTGTCAGTACGTCACACGGAGGAGACACTAGCTAGAACTCAACCCTGCTCATGCAGAGGAGACACTGGCTGGAACTCAGTCCTGCTCACACAGAGGAAACACTGGCTGGAACTCAACCCTGGTTGCTCATTCTCTGGTGACCACGGAGAGTTTAATGAAGGCTTTTTTCTTTTATGAATTAAGACTCTGAATATAAGGTTATATATAAGGTTACTGTGGGGTTCAGATATAAAGTCTGGCAATGATTGTGCTTGGAACAAAGAAATTGCTTAATAGAGAGAAGCTGTTATTGTTTTTCTTTCTCATCATCTTTTTATGCACGGGAGCTGAGGTCATGGGATGGATAGAAGGAACAGTTTGAGAAAGAGTTTCCCAAGTGGCAGAGGCCCTGCTCCAGTAACACGGTATTCTCTAGGGTTTCCAGGCTTCCAGGAATCAGGCACAGCCACAGGAGATAGGCGGGAAGGGAGGGGAGACCCGGGAAGGTTCTTCTCCTCTTTTGAGCACACCACCCTCACTCTGTCTTGTAATCATTTATGATGAAGCATTTCTGTATTGTAAGCATTCCATGATATGTCTGGGGTATCGAGTGGAAGACGCAGAAAATGGGTCTAGCTGGACTTGATTTGATGATGTGTTTCCTGAGTGAGACTGGGCAAGGGTTTTTATGAGCTTCAGATATCTATCTATGAGCTATCTCCTAACTCCCACACGGCATTCAAGAAGCCAGGTAGTCGGTAGATGCCCACCCAATGTGAGGTTCATTTCCTGGATGCTAACAGGAACCCTGTCTCATTCATCTCTGATTCTTCCTCAGCTACTGTGACACTTGGTTGTAAGAAGACACATTGTATATGCCACATTTCATAGGTGATATTTTATCAGTCAATCAATAAAAAGGATTAACACATGAAACAGAGAAGCCTGGTGAGGCCAATGTCAAACAGATCTTGGAGCTGTTTGCCCAAGAATATGGGCACGGAACACAACATGTGGATGTGGTTTTAGGAAGAGCAGAGCCCAAGTGACCCCCTCTCTCCCTTCCTCTCTTCAGAGACAGTGATACAATGATAGATTATTTTACAGCTGGCAGCCATTAGACAAGGTGGTCACTGTGGCCTCTCTCTGTCCATGCTCCTGGGGCTTACTTTTCGACCACTCCCCCATGTGCTAGTTCTTCCTCTATGAGACCCAGAGCTGGGTGTTATGACAGATCCTAGGCTGCTCGGAAGACTCCAACAAGGGCCTTGAGACCAGCAAGTAAAATCCATGAGCTATGGGAACTTGTTCTGCCAGTATTATCCTTTTCTTGCTCTCAGTTCTACTATTAATAAAATAAAGTTTACATTGAACAATCCCTCGGGTGCTTTCCAGCATCGAGATCCTTCATGTGCAACCATCTCTGTTTTAGTAAGTGTGTGTGTGTGTGTGTGCCCGGTGCACTTATGTGTGTGGTGCAGGTAGCGTAGGTGAGGCTGATTTGTCAGTGAGCCCCAGAGATCTGTCTGCCTCTGCTTCCCAGAGCTGGGACTGCAAACATGCATGACACATTTTTGCTATGTGGATTCTGGGAATTGAGCTTCAGTTCGTATGCTTCCGAGACAATCACTTCATGATTAAACTATCTCCCCTATCCCCTACACCCAGCTTTTCCAAGTAAATATTCAGCTAGGTCTCTCATTAAGATATATGATAAGGCTATCTGAGTAGGTTTCCAGGAGCTCTACTCTATAGTCCCCAGCATTAAAAGATGCTATTCTAACCTTAATAAATTATTTCTGTCAATTCTAAAAATACCCACCATGATCTTCTAGTTTACAGCTTGGAGAGTCCTGTCCTGCTGTCATTTTTTTTTGCCAGGATCCCTCCTGTATCTTTAAAATTTATCTTTTTATCATCCATTCTGGTGTGCTGTTCCTTGCTGCGACTCTGTTCCCTGAGGCTTTGGCATCTGTGACTCCCAACACTCAGGTCAGAAGAAGGGGAGGTGGACTTGTCTAGGACCTCTCAGGTGAAACTCTACCAAGAACTTGTGAACCTGTTCCCCACGCTTCTCCCTGCACAGAAACCTAAAGGTAAGTTCAGATTCAAGTGCCAAGGGGATGGTCGGTCTTTTGACATGGCTGCCGTGGGGTAACTGATATCAGGAAGCTCCCAGGAAGCTGAAGAACAGAGGACAAGAAGGAAAGACAAGTATCCGATGGCTCTGGCTTCAGCTTCTGCACCTACAGAAAACAGCGTGATTCTACGGTCTCCTTAAGAGTAAAGTAGTGCCTAGAAAGGAGTGAGCATATGGCAGCCCCTGGATGGTCTGCATAAAGCAGCCCTTTCCCCGGGAGCTGCATCAATACAGGTCAGGCGTTTCTCTCCTGATCCCTTAGATTGGAACTATCACGCATATTCTATTTCATTCCACAAAGATGGAAATTTGCAGAAAATGCGTGAGTGTTTTGAGCTCTCTATAAGGGATGGGTTTCAGAAAGCCAAGGCTCAGCCCATAGAGCAGCCTGTGTATTTACCCTCCTTTTAGGTGGCACTCAGGCCTGAGACAGCTCCCTGTTAGGGTGCCTTAACTGTCCACCGGACCCAGTTCCTCTGAGTCTGCATTGTAGGAAGAAAGCATTTACTTTAATAGTCCCATGCTAGGTAGGCTGAGAGGTCCTTTCTGCAAACATCCCCTGCAGATGCGTCACACTCCTGACAATGTATTCTCTCACCCAGCAGATCAGAGCGATCATTTAAAAGCTCAGAGTGGAAGCCGGAGCTTCTGATTGATCCGACTGTATTGTCTCAGCCCCATTTCAAACTACCTGTTCTTTAAATTGCATATAAAAATACAGCCCATGCAATATTAATACACCGATGAATAATACACTAACAATTTGAAACACGCCAACCCACCCAAAGATTTTTCATCTCCTGCATGTTTCATCTGAGACAGCTGGTATGTATGGAATAATCGTTAGAATGATGAAAACGTTAATAACAATGAAATAAATATAGAACAGTTTTGCCAGAGTGGGGAAAGCATGAAAGGTAATTCTCAGTTGCGAGTGAGAAATGACCGCCTGCGATCCAAGGATGGGCTTCTGGCTTTGATGGATCAGAGAGAAAGGTGGGGGCTGCTGTGTGAGGCTCGTGTGTATAACACAGCCACAGCTGTCTGGTGATGCTGGGAAAGGTAGCTTTGTGTAAGGAAAGGGTCGGCAGACATCAGAAGAACACGGTGTGAGAGAAAAGACATGGATTCAGAAACGGCCGGCTTTGGGTTCAAATGTCCAGTCACATAATTAATTGGTCTATCAGTTCTTTTAGCTTTCTGTTTTCTCTCTGGTAACAATACTGAAAATGGTGATGTGGTCCAGTCAGTAAAATACTAGCTGTGCAAGCATGAGGACCTGCGCTTGGATTTCAGGACTCCACTTCTCTTTGGTACCACACAAGACAACTTGGTCAGGCAAGGCCTTGAAAACTCTTTTAAGTTTTATTTTTGTCCCACCTGCCCAGAGCAGTCCAAGGCAAGTCTAGTACTGTGAAAATAGAGACCAGAGGTCACGGTGGGAAAACATTTCATAAATATGGGTACAATACACATTCTGTTGGTAAACTGTCTGTCATATGTCTAAGGTTCCAGAGCAGTTGACTGCAGAAGGGAGGGAGACACTTGGTTCAGACATACACATGCTTGGCTCAAAGTCTCCTTCCATACCCCTTTCCCAGGGCTGGGCTGGGTCCTTGCCTCTGCAATAGGGAAGGAGTAAAGCAGAAAGCAACTAAGGATATCATACTTATATGTCCTTGAGGACTGCTAGGAGATAAAGCAGTTCCCAGGGCAGTAACTATTGTTCATTCCAGAGCACAGAAAATGCCTGTGGTGAGAACTGGAAGCCTGAAGGTCCTTGTTGGAAAGACTATATTGGGAACTTCAGCATGACTGCTTCCTTCTCAGCCGGTTCCTGCTGGATGTTCTAAGTCTCTGCCGGATGTTGCTAATGCTTGGTTTGATGGCGTTTTGTTAGCTATTCATTGCTTCTCTCTACTGTCTGATCACTGTTGTTTTTCTGTTGCATGCTAGGTACTTACAGTCGCTCATTTGAAACAAGAAGGATGGTTATCACAGATCATTCTCTGAATCACAAGGAGCAAACGGGGAATTACGTTATAATGGGCAAGGGCAACGTGGCCTGGGACATAAGATGCCATGATGGGGACAAATGAACTTGACCCTTGGGAACCTATTGTCAGTTCCTTCACTACGTCAGTAAGCAGCAGACATCAAGGCTTCTCACTCTAAAGCTCAGAACTAGTGCTGTTTAACTCTCTAGCAGTTGGGGGAGAATTGTGAACATGTGATTATTACTAATGTGGTTCTTCTTCTTCTTCTTCTTCTTCTTCTTCTTCTTCTTCTTCTTCATCTTCTTCTTCAATTTTTTTAAGACATAGTTTCTCTGTCCTAGACTAGCTGTCCTGGAACTAGCTCTTGTAGACCAGGCTGGCCTTGAACTCACAGAGATCCGCCTGCTTCTCCCTCCCAAGTTTTGGGATTAAAGGAATGTGCCACCATGCCTGGCCTAAAGTGCTCTTTCATGAAGCCAGTCAAAAGGTTGATGTGGGATTTCCCCTTGTATGCTGTGACTACCATTAATGAATAAAGAAACTGCTTTGGACCTATAGCAGGGCAGAACTTAGCTTGGCGGGGAAAACTAAACTGAATGCTGGGAGAAGGAAGACGAGTTTAGAGAAGCCATGGAGCTGCCACATGAGATAGAAGCCCTGAAACATTGCTGGTCAGCCATGACCTTGTGGCAATGTACAGATTAATGAATATGGGTTAAATTAAGACGTAAGAGTTAGCTAATAAGACGCTAGAGCTAATGGTCCAATAACTGTATTAATTAATACAGTTTCTGTGTGATTATTTTGGAGTCGAGCAGCTTGGAACCAATATGCAGCCTCCCACAACAAAAGATGGTGATGAATCTGTTTGTGCTGTGTGACACAGGCTACCCTCTATTGCCTTTCTGAAGACCTCAGTTGTCCACCAGTAAAAAAATAGGATGTAGATACTCCCAATGACTGTCTCAAGGTGCAATGCCCATATCATCTATGCTTGGTCAGCATCTTCCAAGATATCATTTCCTGGGATGTGGATATGTATTAAAGGAATGAAACAACCACACAACCAAGAAAGACAAAACAGTAAGAAGAAAGTTTCTGGAGTTAAACGGGGTTAACCATATTAAATGGGATTCTTTACTGGACCAGTAGACGGGTACTGAGACTCCGCTACGAAAATGATATGTAAATCTTTCAAAACTACATCAGATCACCCTGTCCTAAAGTTAGTTCTACAGATCACACTTGGAGAAATGCCACACTAGGCTTGCCTGGTGACTTCATACCCTGGTCTGGCCTGAGGCTTTCCTATGGACCACCTCCTAAAGAGTATATATATATTCCAGTCCGGGCATCATTTTTTACACTGTGGCTCTAGACTGATCATTGCCTCTCTTCTTTGCAACTCAATCAGATTGGATGATAGCATCTCTGACACACTTTCAAGCCTATACTTTTCTATAAACTGTTCATTTGTTCTTTCATTCATTCAGCAAAAATGTGCAGAGCAGAAGTTGGCATGTTAGCTTCTGGAGATAGATTTCCAAATATGCCCCAGGTCAGTGAGAGAAAGACACACATACAGAGGCAATCGCCAGCCCGTGATCAGTGTGGGTATTCACACGTGGCTTCAGTAAAAACTCTGTCAAGCAATGACACTTGAAGGATGAACAGTTGGTCTACAAACTCAGGAAAAAGCTATCAGTAGAAAGAAAGAGGTGAATCCACACATTCTGAAAACCATAGGGATGTCAGTGAAGAAAATAGGCACAGGAATAGCAAGATAATACATATGAACATGCTTTAATCATTTCTAAGTCCCGAAACCAAAGCAGAAAGTTTTTATCCTGATTTTGTAGTTGAGTCTGTCGCAGGCAATTCAGTTGCATTGGGAGGAGATTTTGTCCACGCATATAGATAATGCTTAGCTAACTCAAAATAAGCCACCCATCTCTTCATTCACGTGTAGCCCAGAGCTCATCATCTTGGTCTCTCCCTCCTACCCTTCAAGGTCCTTCTGGCTGCCTCTTAACAACTCCACAGGGGCCACACAGTTCAAACTCCTTTTAGTATTAGCTTTGACAAAACAGTAGAATGTATGAGGATTGCGGTGTGCTTTAATGAAGAACTGGGTAACCTGTAGGTTTCTCAAGCAACAGCTTGATCCTCCACTGGGGGTGAATGTGGGGATTTAGGAGTCAGCTCATTCTGCTTTCCTTCCTGACTCCATCAATCAGCTATTGGAAGCCTATCCCACACTAGGCATCGAATGAAACACTTGGGCTTATCTCCAGTCCTTCGTGATTCAGGAAAGATGGTACCTCTTCTAGAAGGTTGTTAAGATATAAGGATAGATGCTTCACTGAAGCTAGTGGGACAGCCTGGATGGTGACAGGACAGAAACCAGCACAGATTTAATTGGCTCTCAGATGAGTCTGTCTGTGTCATCCCCAAGAGAAGTTAGAGACCACATACTGAGAAGTTGATAATCAAGCAAAGAAGAGAGGTGATTTGTTATTGACCAGCATCCTGGATACATAGTGTATATATTCTCTTTTGTTAGTCTGTGAAGCTTGAGACTTTTGTGAACACTCACTACTAGGAAGGAAGCAATACAAGAGTGGAGGCATCCCAGAGGTGGCTTCAAAGGAAGCAGCAATGCTGCCCTGGCCTGAGCTAGGAGCCACTTTACTCCCTGAGATTGCTGACAACAGAAAGTTAAGGCACCAGTTATTGGAAACAGCGAGTGCCCACTGATGGAGTCACAGGCATCGTGATGGAAGAGGGTTTCGGATAAAATATTGGGATGATGTACAAGACAGACTGATCTCTCTGATGTTGGCAGACAGGAGACAAGTTCAAGTCGAGCCCTCAGTGATGTTGATTACTTTCTGAGCACAGGTGAGAACCAGGTGGAAACACACAAGGTAGGCCTTGAGCGCCTAGAGAGAAATCTATCAATGTAGGTGGTCCCTTCTAAAAGAGGAATCAGCAGGGGTAGAGCTGCAAGGCCAGAGGCACAGGGAACACTCAAGAAGAAATATTTGTAGGGAGCCAGAGGTCTGTCTTAGGCAGTGACAGGAGTGGAGCCAAGGAATGCCGAGACCAGCTCTCCAGGGCACGGAATGTCAGCCTCTGAGGCTACTGCCCTCCACAGTGCATCTGTCCCTCTTCTCTTGGGAAGTGTAGGATGTTTATCAGCTGCCTTTTTGAATGCCCACTGCACTGTACCCTAGGACCCAAGGGGACATTCCTGGGCCCATAACAGGTGTCTGGGATCAGAAGTCAAGACTTACGATAGATGCTGGAGGCCTTCGCTCTCTTCTGTGTCTTTCCTAATGGCACCTGCAGGCTTCTCACTGCTTATCTCTTGGGAAAGGGAGGGACAATCAGATAAGAGAAGGACCAGTGGAATGAGCCCTTGGAAGCCATCCTCACATCCTAACAGCATCCCAAAGGTACATCTCCCCACAGTGGCACTGAGCTGAATGAGAGGAGGAAGGAGGAGCCAGAGATAAGATCATCAAGGTTCTCTTCATTTGCCAGGGCCCCGGTGCTGTGGCTTAGATGTGGTCTGTCTCCTCCCAAACCCAGAGTGAAACTTAACCCTCAGTGCAGCAGGACCACAGACTTGCGACCTCCAAGAGGTGAGGTTACAGAAGGGCTAGCTTCCTGAATGGAAACCCACATTTCTCACCGGGGTGAGTTCATTCTCATGAGAGTGGGCCAGTTCTTGTTGGATCCCTCAATGCCCACTGCCTTGTTGAGGAAACAATATTCTGCATGATAATCCATTTGTCTGAAAGATGCAGCGCTGGGCATGTTGGAATGGGCTGTTGCTTAGCTGAGTTTGGCCTGTGTGGCTTTTCCTTGTTACTGTCTCCCTGAGAACCCCCTTGCCATTCCACCATGTTATGACAGAGCACAAAGATTACCAGAAGCTGCAAGAATTCTTGTCATTTTCTAGAAAACGTGACAATCTCGACAACTGTGAGATAAAACACTCTTTTCTACTTTATAAATAATCTAATCTAAGGCATTTTGTCACAGCAATGGCAGAATACTATGGAGTGGAAAAACTGCTTACCACAGGTTTTCCAGGAATCCAAAGGAGAAAAGGGATCAATAAACCCTTCCAGGACACACCCTCAATATGTAGCTTCTATCAGTCAGACATCACTGGTTAATATTTTACTATCTCCCCAAATACCACAGGCAGATGGCCACACCTTAGGCCCAGGGACCTCTCTGGTCAAGAATCCAGATCTAAACCATAGAAAGACTGTTTCCAATAGATAACCAGGACTGCCTGTGGGGCTTCAGACCTCCCTAATGCAGGGGCCAGGAGTTCACCAGTATGCTGCTTGAATCAAGGTGGGCCTTTCAACCACTTTAGTGCAGCTTAGGGGAAACAAGGATTCTACACAGCCCCTGTTCATGGTGTGAGGTCTTAAGACATTGCTCGGCCCACACTCAAAGCTCGGCTGACCACCGTGCTGTTGTCATCTTGAATACTTTCGTAACAAAAAGCCACAGTGGTTTTTCTATTTACATCACAGCTCACAAAGCTTCTGTCCTGCTTGTCTCTGATAAAGAGCTACAGGCATGGATGAAATGCTGAGGCAGAGAAGGAATCTTCCCCAGAGAAGAGCATGCCCATTGGTTATGCAATAATGTTACCAAATGGTCAACCCTGAAATCGTACCTATGGGCAATGTTATATAGTACGAGCAGGTGGTATTTAGTGACTCTATATCTATATCTATATCTATACAGAACATATTGTAGCAACAATGAAAAGAGAGGATATAAATTTGAAAGAGAATGGAGGGACGTGAGAAATGATGCAATCTTATGATTTTAAAAATATAATGAATATTTGTTACTAAAATGAATCAACTGAAAATCAAACTGATGGCCATCAAGACTGACACCCCACATGAGATGTTTCATCTTTAATAGTCCTGTAATGCCTGGTAATTCTTTCTCACTCCTTGGGAGTCAGGCTGCTTCCTAATATCGGAGGCCAGGAGTGTGTGTTTCCAGAGACTGAACACTTACAGACTCACCCTTTCCACATCATCCCATGTTGGGGCAGTCTGGCTTTGAACTTTGCCAGGGCCCAGGAGGGAGCTCATGCAGGCAGGCCATTCATGCCTGGGTGCGAATTTCCTTTGGGTATGAGAAAATAATATAGCGTCTTGTGAGGCATGGTCAAGACTTTGGCTGGGTTTTATTTTGAATGAATTGGGAGCGCCAGAACATCTTGTGTGGAGGATTGACATGATCTAACTTAGGCCCTAAAAGGCTCATCTGGCTGCTGGCTGGGAGGCAATTTCAGTCATTCAGGTGAAACACACTGGGTGATTGAGTCCAGGCAGGAGCCCAAATGGAATAACGTCCTAACAAGGACAGGAGAAGACGGATGTCTTTGAGCTTGTTTCCAGCCCCTCACAGCTCCACACATTTGACTCTGCCATGGCTCCTGAGCTTCTGACCCCCGCCTCTTTGTCATCTCTGCATGTGCTTTCTGTTCCCTCGGATGTCCTCGTGTCTGTCAAATGCAGCGGGAAGGAAAATCAGGTTCTACCCAATTAGCTCATCTTAAGTGGATTTCACTGTGCATTTAATTAAACCTGTTATAATCTTGAAGGGTATTTTGATACATGGTACTTGATACAGAGTAATTAGACGACTGTGGGCATGCACATGAATATCTCTGGGCTGAGGTTCTGAGATGGGCATCGTTGCTATGGGCTTACGCAAGCAACCTTGGCAGTAATTTCAAAGCCAACGGTTTTTCCACCCTCCATGGTGTGCAGCCCCCTCAGCCCTTCTGGTGAGTGGATCGATTGCAAGGTCATCTGCTGGCTTAGGGGCAGGGCTCCTCACTCTGTCACTCCTCAGCTCAAGTGATTTTACGGCTTCTGAGTGTGTGCTAAGGTCAGAACTTCTTGACTGCGCATTCTCGGCCATACGCGATTCAGTGACGTCACTCCATTTCATTCTGCAAGGTTTTATTCCACGGGACACTGAGAGCTCAATCCACCTTCATGTCTTTGGCTCAGCCATTTCCTGGGTATTGGGATACCCCAACCTTTTATTTTGTATCAGTGCATACAGGGTCGGTTGTGCTGCAGTAACAAATGGCCCCTCTGTCTATCTTAGTGGCTTACTATCTAAAGAGATATTTTTTCCTGCTTTCTCTCATTCATTCCACGTGAGCTACGGACTGGGTATTTGGGTGGAGGGAAAACAAACAGGGTGAATCACATACTGAGTTCCAGGGCTCCTGCTCAGACGTGGCATATTCATTCCCTGTAGCATTTCCTCCATCCAGTCAGTCACATGGACAGGTCTGCCGTCAATAGTAGGTGGGGGACACATTCCCCTCCTGGAAAAAGGGTAAATGTGAACAGCGATGGAACCCTGAAGTAATTTCACAGATATTTCTCAGGTGACTGTGTTTTTATTCTCAAAGCAGTGGGCACTCTATTTTCTATCCGAGTTTTGAAAGTCTGTACTTCTGTTTTCTTTTAGGAATAGGGAGAAGCAGAGGGCAGGGGGCAGCACTGTCACCTCCTGCCTGCAGTGCCTGGGAAAGTGCTTTGCCCGCCGGATGCTTGATGTGCCCTGAACAACCTCAGTTGCCTTTGGCCAACGTGTCAGCTTGGATGCAATATTTGGAATTTGGGAAGCCCGAGGAGGGCTGCAAAGGTCTCTCTCTCTCTCTCTCTCTCTCTCTCTCTCTCTCTCTCTCTCTGTGTGTGTGTGTGTGTGTGTGTGTTCAGTTAACAGTTTTAACCCTTTGGATAAGTTTGGAATGTAGGGAGTGCTTCTATTTCCATCTTCCATATGAGAATGTTGGGCCCAAGGAGACATGAGGATGCTTGCCACCATGGGATGGGGAACTAAACCATGACCAGCTGAGGTCCAACCTTAAGTCATGGTTAATTTTGAAGGCTACTCACCCATAGACAAAGGGATAAAGCCATCTGTCTAACAAAAGGATGTCTTTGTCTACCAAGAATGGGGATCAGAGTAGGGAGAAAACATTTAGTTATTCAGCAAGATTCAGGCAGAGTTTCTTCTCTGTTGGACTTTATGTGGTGCTTGAATTTTGACGTTATGTTATTTTGTAGACAGAGCTGGAGAGTACAGAGAAATCCTTTGGGATGAGTCTGGAGTCACGGGAGACTACACGAGGACTCAGCCTAAATGGGATGTCTTTATTAAACACTTCTCAGGGCTCAGGGATCTGTGTGGAGGAGGAGAAGGGAAAAATTCTAAGAGCCAAGGAAACAGCATCTGTCAGAAACAACAGGGAAGTTGCATACATGAGCTTCCAGAGACTGAGACAGCACACACAAGACCTGCACAGGTTCAAGTCACACAAAACCCCAGCACTGAGAAGGAGAAGCCAACACAGGGTCCACCCCTAGCCAAGAAACTTTGAAATTGAAAGTTGCTGGGAAAGGGAAAATAGGTTTTCTCCAGTGGAGTATCCCTGGGTATATGAACCACAGTCTAGGCCAGGCCTGGTGCCTGAGAATAGATAGTTAACCCAAAACAGATTCCATGTGTTGTGTCTTGGTACTTTTTTTGTCTTATTTGTTTGATTTTTTCAGGTTTTATTTTCTGTTATGTTTTGAAATACATGATGGATATACATAGACGATAGATACATAGACGATAGATAGATGATAGGTAGAGGATAGATAGAAATACGATATAGATAGATGATAGACAGATGATAGATATATAAATGGTAGAGAGATAGATGATAGATAAATAGATGACAGATAGATATTGATAGATGGTAGATTAGGTATAGATAGCTGATTTATTGATAGATTGATGTTAGATAGAGATAGAGAGAAAATAGAGATAGATAGATAGATAGATAGTAACATTGTAACATTGTTTGGGGCAGATCTTGGAGGAGTTGGGGTAGAGGAAAGCATATGATCAAAATATACTATATGAAAAAAATTAAATTAAAAATATAGGAAGGGAAGAGAAAATTAGAAGGACCAAAATAGCTATGAATATATTCTTAAAAGTATAAAGTCATCACTATGTTAATTATTCAGGGATATTACAGATGCACTCCTACCTGTGAGAGCTGTGTCCTGACAAACACATGCTGAGATGACAATATCAGACACCAAAAAAGGAATTTGACACACCTACCCTACTGAGCAGCCGCTGAGCCTTGCCCAGTTTAAATCCACCCTTACAGGACAGTTGCAGGCACCATCTGTGGGGAAAAATCTCCAACACAAAGGCTGTCTCATGCAGCAGCCATGAGAGCCTGCAGGACTAGGAGACCACACACCACAGCGTGCCCCTGGGAAATTCTTGCAGGTCAGGGGTTGTATGTGCTAAGTATGAAAGACAGGCAAGTGGAAAGAGGTATCTGGAGTCCTTGAATGACCTGATGACCTTGCCGCTGAATCAGGAGGGTCACTCCCACTGGAAGCATAAGTGAAAACCACCAGCAAGGAGGCACACACCAAATACCTTGGGGGGACACAAGAGGAGGAGGTGGAAGGCACGCCTTGTCCAAGGTGCAGATCCCAGCAGGATCAAGCCAGACCAGGAGAGCTATTAACCAGAATGTCAATAAAATCGTGGTAAATGTTTCTAATTTTTTTTTTTCTAAAAGCCTCCAAGCATTTTATTGTGTTTGACCCCTTCAGCTATTCGAGCCATCTGCATATGCCAAGTGGTGTCAGCAAGCCATTTAGCTCGTGGAGCGAAGCCCAGGCTAAGGTCCATGAGGGAGAGGGGTAGTTACACGGCAGCCCTTTCCCCAACCCCTCTCTGTGTACGGCACCTGTCCTGTTGTCTAAATCCCACCCGGGGCCAAATCTGAGCTGAGGCTAGAGTATGCCCCGTGTCTACTCTAGACGCCAACTGCTATGTTTGCTGGGGGAGCTGTATTGCACTGGCCAGGGGCAGGACTGGGAAAGCAGCCTGGGTGTTCGCATTGCATCCACACTCCATTTCTCTGCTCCGGTCCTTTGATGCTCATCTTTGGAACGGGATAGGAGGCTCTGCTTCACCGTACCTGCAGCTACTGTGAGTGCCCGGAAAGCTCTCTCCTTTTAAGCCTCCTGCCACCAGCAATGCCTAATAATCGCTGGAGGTTTGTGTGTGTGCCAAGCACTATGCTAGGTGCTTGCTGGGAGCCCCCCTCCAGCACTCACGGCTCCTCCTGGTAACTGTGTGTCTGTTGACATTGTGAGAGCAGCGCAGCTTTGGTACCTCCAGGGTTCTGTCACTGAGAATAGCTAAGAGTGCATGATATAGACAGGCCTTAGGTAATCCTTGGGCGCTTCCATGCCAAAACCCCTCCTGCTCATTTCCTACTCACCAAGTCAGCAAAGAAGTGATGCTAATCCACGTTCCAAGAATTACTTAGGAAGATGCATTGAGTCTCCCTTCCTCCACCCTCACCCTTGACTCTACTTTAGCAAATTCCAATCTAGTACATCTAGAGTATAGCCCAACAATAAGTCCCTGCTTCCCACCATTTTCCCTCTATAACTATTGTTTAAAAGAAAAACAACAACAACAAATGACCCAGGCAGTATTGGTGAAGGTGACTTTTAAAAGAACTTCATTTTGATTTAAATGATACCTTGTTTCCTCCAATGGTCTTTGGCTCTGATCTGTATCTCAGCCTCTTCTATCTTGTTGGTTATCCATCCACCCACCCACCCACCCATCCACTCACCCACCCATCCACCCACCCATCCATCCACCCCCCCATCCATCCACCCACCCACCTATCCACCCACCCACCCATCACACATCCATCACCCATCCATCCACTCATCCACCTATCTACCCATCCATCCATCCATCCATCCATCCACCCATCCACCCATCTACCCACCCATCCATCCACCCACCCATCTACCCACCCACCCATCCATCCACCCACCCACCCACCTATCCACCCACCCACCCACCTATCCACCCACCCACCCATCACACATCCATCACCCATCCATCCATCCACCCATCTACCCATCTACCCATCCATCCATCCATCCATCCATCCACCCATCCACCCATCTACCCACCCATCCATCCACCCACCCATCCACCCACCCATCCATCCACCCACCCACCCACCTATCCACCCACCCACCCATCACACATCCATCACCCATCCATCCATCCACCCATCCACCCATCCATCCATCCATCCATCCATCCATCCATCCATCCATTCATTTTCTGCCCCATTCACTTGTGTGTTCGCTTTGGCTGTCTTGGGCAAGAACAAGGGCAGGTCCACACTTATGAATGTGAAGGGTAAATTATTCTAGACACCACTGGAACTCTATTTTGTATCTGTTTCTAGGTCTTAGTTCTAGCCTCAAATCTTGGAGATGTAGTGGACAAATCTCCCCTGAGTTCCCAGCCTTTTCTTGGTCCTCCTTTTATTTAAATACTATATATTTAAGGTATATAACATATTGATATATATGTGTGCATATATACAATGAGAGTTTAACACCAAACTTTGGGGTTTTCAAGATGCACCAGTTGCTCACACACATACTTCATTTTACTTCCTTGAGAACCCAGGGAGCCAGAGTTTCAGTTCTTCTGATGAGAGGGGCTTCTGTTTCTGCACATGTGGCTCTGAACCTAGATTATCTACATCCAGGATTTGGTCTCTTAATACCGTTCCTGCCCAATTGGTGATTGATGGGGTCTGTGGTGAAAGCAGCTGGCAGTTGGCTATGGCAGAGGGCCGAGGGAAGGCAATGAAAAGGGAATATTAGTTATGGCTCTCTGAAGCTCAGCTTTCTCACGTTTGAAATGGGAACAAATCATATGTTCAAGCCCAACTTCTTAAAATATTAGAGACAGTAAAGGTTTCTGACCTCATAGTGGTGAAAAATTAATCAAATATGGAACGTGGGGTGCAGCTGAGGTGTTTCTGGCAGTGTTGGTTCATGTTGACTTGTGTGACTTTGCTCGGTTTGAACACACAACCTGCTCTTTGCTTTCCACACGCAGTTCTGCTGTGAAACACTAGGAATATGATGGGAAACCCTTCCACGCTGAGGCGAGTGCGGGATGCCATGACCAGCCGCATGTGTAGTACACATCCAGTTTTCTGCCTGTCTCAAAACACAATGCTTTAATTCTAAGAACACAACCTTTTAATATTTTCCTAATGGCAGTCCGCAGGCTCTGAATATCAAATCAGTAATCTTTGGATTGTATTGCGTTAGTGTGTTTGATTTAAAGTTTGCTGTTTGAAATGGATGACTTTCGTGCCATTAAAATAAAATCACTATCTGAGTTCAACTTGGGATTAGCACAGAAATTCCAACAATTTACTGAAATGGCCCAGATATCCTTCTGTATCTTGTACTTATGCAAAGCAGAGTTTTCAGTATTGATGATTATAAACCCAAACATTGATCAGCCCTGCAGAACTTCGAGGATGGTCTGTGCTTTTATCTTTATGTATAAATCAACAAGTACATCCATCCATCTCATTAGTAGGCAAATTTGTTTCCATCTTAACACATGGTAAAGTCCTTTGCATAGCAAATAGTTATTTCAAAATATAATTTATTATGATTTATCATCGGGAAATGCCTGATTTGTGCTTGCATTTGTACATCTCTATCGCTTCCCTTTAGAAATGTCTGGGGTGAAGAGGTGTCTCCAGTGGGAAAGACTTTGCTTTGAAGCATGACTGCAGATCTAATGGAGAAAGGAAACGCACTGAAGTTTCTGACACATGCCAAGATCTTTGCACACTTGATACAGGAAGCGTTACCTGCTTGGGAAGAGAAGTGTGCACAGCCTAGGGTGGGGCTGTCTGCCTCCTCGGGTCTCTGTGACAGGCGGAACCAGGTTTATTAAGGAGTTTCTCTGTTTGATCCTGCTGGGAGATTTGAGGAGTTGAACCCATTTTTCAAAATATGTTTTGACATTTAATTATATACATCCTCCTCCATAGTTATAACTCCTCTTGTCATGCTTGCAACCAACTGTGGCTCCTGATGTAGTAAAGCAGAACTCCCGTTCCTCCGTGATCAGTTTCCTGCCTTTGACAATTAGGGGCCTGAATACTGAAGTCCAAACACCCAGGCAACTTAATTACTTCTCTCTCTCCTTCCTTTGGTCAAGAACCAGCGAATGACACGTTGGCTTAACTGCGGCTTTTAAAAATGTGACTTTCGATTGTGCACCGGAACTGATGACCCTTCTCTCAGACCACATTCAATTAATATGCAAATGAGTTAGACCTTCAGGGTCGGCATCCAAGTTCAGATTCAAAGCAAATCTGAAGCTGGAGGAGGGAGGGAGCATTAAGTGCTATTGGGTGCTTGGCATAGTTCCAACAGGCCAGAGAGTTTGGGTCCAGATCAGCCTGTGCTCCATCACCTTGTTGCTTGTTGCCATGGTCATTACACTGACCCTACTTGAGTCTTAGAGTCATCAGTCTTAAAACAGGAATGATGATATTCTAGCCCAGTGATGTCACGGTGCTTGACCGTGGCTAATAGCAAGACTCACTGTTTCTGACCTTCTCTACTTTCTGGTTCAAACACTCACTGCGGATCAGAGGCTGGCAGGAACCAACCTGATGGTACTCATGAATAAAGAGAGCCAGAGAGGCATACAGAACAGCTGGGAGTTGTGAGGACTTTGACAAACTAGAGAGCACAAGCCCCATAGGGACACAAGAGAGCAGCAATCACCTAGCTTCAAAGGTACCTTAGGCTGTACCTATTTCAGATAAAAATGTTTATTTATTTATTTACATGCATATAAATTTATATATTTATGTGTATGTGTGTAACAGACACTTCCTATCCTGCCCACCAGTTCCAAAAGAACCATTCAGAGGCTTATAGTACATATAAATGCTCAGCTGATAGCTCAGGCTTATTACTAACTAGCTCTTACATATAAATTAACCAATTTCTATTAATGTACATTCTGCCACATGGCTCATAGCTTGTTATCTCATTATTTTTTACACATCCTTCTTGCTCTGCAGCTGTCTGGCATCTGCCACAACTGCTCTGACTCCACCCTTCTCTCTCAGCATTCTCCCTGTGCCAGGTGGTCTTGCCCAGTCTCTTTCTGCCCTGCTATCATTCAGTAAGCTTCATTATTGAAAATGAGCATAATCCACATCACATGTGTATGTGCTTGAGTATATGTATGTATACCGTGTGCATCCAGTGTTCAGAGAGGCCAGAGTAGAAGATGAGATTTCTTGGACCTAGAGTTACAGGTGGCTGTAAGTCAGTAAATGTGGGTGCTGGGAACTGAACCTGGGCCCTCTCTAAAAGCAGACATTCACTTAGCTGATGATCCATTTCTACATCCTCTCACAAAGTCACCATTTTAAGAGGAGCTTGAAATCTATACTTTCAGGAAATCACATCTAATAATTGTTGTAAGACAAAGAAAAGAAGCCCATGCCTTGTCTCATTAGATGAGCACACACTGAACCTGGGGAAGAGAGTCAAATGACTCCCTCCTCTGCATGTACCTTGTAGCTGGCCTTGGGTACTATCTTAGTCTCCCCTTTAGTTCCCTGAGTTTCTTCCACTCCATTCTCGCTTTTCTATCACTGCAGAGAACAAGATAAACAATCCATCTCTTGTACACTGAGTGACTTCTTTTCTCTCCACAGGACATGGGAACAAGCTTTCAGGTCTACTATTAATCTCCTCTAATAAGGGTTGGGTTTTGTGAGCTAAGGTACCAGGCTGAGCAGACATGAGAGGCGTAGAAACCTGGAGAGAGCGTCTTGTACCCATCTTCCTTTTCTAGCTCTCCCTCTGGTGGGTGAGCAGAAAGGCCACTGGAGAGAGATTCATCTTGGTTTTTCATTCATATGACAGAATTTACAATCCATCTCCCATCTCTACCCTTCTGGACAGGATAGAAGATCCAACCATAACTACATTTCCAATGCCTGTTCTAGGCCACACATTTTCAAGAGGCACGACACACTCAAATGATGAAGACCAACCCCCCCCCTTTTTTTTTCAAATGAAGCATAAATGAGGGTGAAACATACACATTCAGGAGCATTTTCCTTAGAAGAAGGTGACTGAACCACAGGAGAGGGTACTAGAATAGTCCGGGTGGGGAGAGCAAAGGGCCTCCAAGTCCAGTAGGAGTAAAGAGGTCAAGACATGCTACATAAAGAATTATTGGGTGGGCATAAGAAAAATTTTAACAGCAGTAATGCTGCAGAGAGATGTGTGGGATTTGGTTACTTTACTATTTATTGATTTATTTATTCTTTCAAGTCATTACCTATTCTAGTACTAGGAATCCTAATTGCACTTACGCTAATAATTCCGAGTTCATACTGTAGCTTCTACAGAGTTGTTTCTGTTTCCGTCTCTCCTAGGGACCACTGAAATTTTATTGAAAGTGAACAGACAAATGAATACATGTCAACTCTGGTCCAATCTTAGTACTGACTTCCAAAAGTCTTTGTAAATGTCAGTCTTTTTTTGATGCTACAAATTTGGGTTTGGTTGTCATATGGAAGACCTTACTCTTTAGAACTGTTTAAGTTCCCATGGCTTTGAAAAGAACCTGTTTCTCATGTGGTCAGTGTACTGTTAAGTTAATAAATTCCTTCTGGGAAGGATTTTGGAGACAAAATGCCATAGATGTGGTGGCCAGCATCCAGCAGCCTCTTTTCCCTAACTTTCCTCTGGTCCTGCTTCAGCGGTGGAAGGATGTGAATGTTTGTTTTGGCCTGCAGCATCTGCACTGTGTTTTAGCAGGTAATGAGGTATGGCTCACTGCATTCTGGAGCCAGGTGGAGCTCCCAAAAAAACAAAGCGAAGCTGGCCCAGGGCCAGGGAGAACAGGGTGGGGACCAAGAACCTGGAGAAGAGCCGGGGAAGGTGTGAATGTTGCTCACAGAAGGCGGTGACGAAGCCCGAGGCTTCGGCCACCTGGAACTTCTGGCAAATCTTCATCTTATGAAGTCGATCAGCACAGACAGCACAGAGCTTCTTTTTGACCACAAAGAAAAATCTTCATTCTTTTACACACCCACTGATGCCTCTTCCTTCCCTCCCCCACTCGTCCAGATAACCCTCTCTACAGGCAGGCTCTCTTTTAGCCATGGACCGCAGAGAAAAACAAGGGGGATAGAGACAATGGATGTTCACAGCAGGAGAGAACACAAATGCAGCAGAGATGGATGAGTTTCTGAGAGAAAAAAATCCAGAGGAGGAGACAGCTCACTGGGTCAGCAAGAATCTGTAAAGTTTCCCAGGGAAAGTGCTAAAGGGGCTGTGTCTAGGGCCATGGCAATAAATAACACGGAGCGTTACCCAAGAAGGAGTAAAGAGCAATTTCAAGGAGGTGAGAAGAACCTAATGCATCCCAGGAAGGGGGAATCGCTAGGATGCAGCCACATCATAGGCTTGTGCTGTTTGGACCTCATCCCACAGCACAGGCTGGATTTCAGCTTGCTGGGTTTGCAAGAACGACCCAAGAAAGAATTGGCCTTGAAGGTACCAGAGTTCACCTTCTCAGTGTGTGTTTGTGTGTAAAGGCTTGTGCACTTGAGTGTGAGGGTGCCCTTGCACTTGTGTGGCTGTGTATGTAGAGGCTGGAAGTTAATGTTGGGCATCTTTATCTCCCTCTCTATTTGCTCTCCATCTTGCTCTTTGGACAGGTCTCTTACCACCCCTGGAGAGCACCAGTTGGCTAGGCCAACAGGTGGGTGGCCTCGAGACCCATCTGTCTCTCCTGCTCTGTGCTACAGTTCTAGGTTCACACCAGCAGGCCAAACATTTACGCGGGTACTAGGAACCTAAGCTAAGACCTTAAGCTTGTGTGGCCCGTATTTATTTGAAATCCAGCCCTCTCCTGGTGAAACCCAGCCTCATGTCAGAGGGACTTATTAATCAGTCTGTAGGCTGAATTTCAAGCCCAAGTTTCCCCCAGACAGGCTCTTTACAACAGTTCCCAACCCTTCCCCTCATAGTCTGTGACATTTGTCTCTCAGCTTGCAGACACAGCTACTACATCTCAGTGCTTTTTCTATGCCATTTCAAGCACTTATTCCCCAAAGGAGTCTGCTGCAGTTCCCTGATTTCCTGAATAAATCCTTCACCAGTCCCTTACGGCTTGAGACTAAAAGCAAGCCATGATGTCACACTTCAGGGAAGTTCTTGCTATCTCAGTGCAGAGTTCCATTCATCGGATGAGGGGCGTGACCTGGGTAGACATCCTTTTGCAACCACGGCACTTCCTCCTGCTCAGAACACCCCCATCAAGCTCCCTCTCCTGCCCACTCTCCATTCAACAGATGCCAAGATTTCCATGTTTGCTCATCTTGCTGTCATCTCCAGTTCACCCCTGTGGTCCTAAGTCCTGAAAAGACTGGGACTACCTCATCCAGCCTGTTTGCTTAGCCCAAGCCATTTTCTCCCATAGAAGGGACTCCTGGTACAGAGCTCTTGACACACTCTGTCTTCGCTGGCAAGACTTAAATAGCAACAGCAGCTCTCACTCACTGAAAACTGGGTGTCCAAGATGAACAGCTACCGTATGATGCAGGAATTATCATTCCCAGGTTAGAACTGAGGAACTAAGATAAGGAGGTCCATTACCCAGGGCAGTTGTTCCCAAGCAAGGTCCTGGTTTAGCAGCTGTGACGGTGGCCGCAGTGGCCGCAGGGGACTCGGGAGAAGTGCAGATTCCCAAGCTGACTCTGAACCTCCTGAATTAGACCCTCAGGAAGCTGCCCTATGATACGTACTTAAAAGGCCCTCCGGGCAATCTCAGCACACAGCACAATTTGTGATGCACTAGCCTGGCGTCATTTAGCTAGTGATGAAGAAGCTGGGGCTTAGCTTCCTTCGATGACAGTCGGAAAACAATTCTAAAAGTTTGGGCTTTTGTCCTCTGTGGTGGCTAGCCATTGGCTTGGCTCAGAGGGTTGGGTGTGGTCTCTCCCGGCAGCTGTACTTCAAGTCATAGCCTCTCCCTGCCTACAACCCATGTCCAGGACCTTGTTTATCTCCGTCCTTCAATTCCTGCACAGGACATCCCAGCAGGGAAGCACATGTTCCAAATACATCTTTATTTGTAACCTGTCTCTGAGTTTGGTCTTCTATGGCAAAGGATCTAGGCAGTGGGAATTAAACAGCAGGGGTTTGTCTGCACACGGTTTGGTGAGCTCAGAGGCTGGCCTCAGAGTTCTGGTAGGATTATGCTTCAGTGAGAGACCTCTGCTTACTGACTCATAACCGGCCACTGTTTTGTGCTTCTCTGTGCAGCCAAGACTGAATAGGAGGCTCGGAAGGGGTTTGTGTCTCTGAAATGAGTGCTAATCGGATAACAAGTGCTTCTCCCAGCATTCTCCTTTTACCAAAATAATGCCTTCATGCTCCATCTTCTCAGCCCTCCTCTTGGGAAGCTAGGACTTCATGCACATTTTGGGGAGATATATTCATCTATGACAATTTATACCACCTGAATGTAACGAGCCTCCCCCCCGGGTGGGGGCTCATGGGTTTAGCCCATGTATGGAACATTGAGAAAACACAGTAGGGACACAATGAACATGTCAACAAATCAGTCACAGGGCTGGTTGGTGACACAGAGAGGGGACCGGACTGTATTAACATGCACGCCGGTGTCTACATCTGCGTCTCCTCCTTCTTTGCCCCCACATCGGTTCTGATTAGCTGCTTGTGCCCCTAGCAAGGCAATTTTCCAGAAACCTCCCTTTACCAACCACCACTTGCAGGAAGAGCATCTCTTCCCCACAGTACCCGCAGAACGGTTACCCTAGGCACGAGCTCGCTAATTTCTTCCGTGCTTTCTCTTAATGGTCCACGAGCTGGAGATTCTCTCCGTAATGACAGTAAATGCATCTGAAATGTACGTATCGACCCAGGCACGGCTGCATATTTGCTCATCAAATTTTCATGCTAAAATTAAAACTTTTTTTTTTTTTGTGGGAGAAGAGAAGCTGAAGTGTTGGTCCCAAACCATCTCTGTGGCATACATTTTTATTCCCCAACAAAAAGAGAAGCTTCCATCTTTCTCTCCACCCTTGACTACCACCCACCACAGGGGGCAAAGAAAGACGGAGAAACAGGTTTGTTTAAGACTGACCAAGTTCTCCTCATACTTATTAGGTCTATGTGCATGGGATATTTGCCTCTGGGCCAAAAAAAACCCCACCACCATCATCCCTTTATTTACCTCAAGTAAAACCTACCCAGAGTTCCCAGTGGTGTCCTTCCCTGCAAAGGTCCTTCCACCCTCGTGGGGAGATAAAAAGCACTCTCGTTGGTTTTTCTTCGTCCACCTGCTCTGGAACACTGCTCCAGTGGCCCCTTTCTCAGAGTGTCTCCAGTGAGACTTGTTATCACCTGGTTATGTCATATGAGGCCTTGCCAACCCCTATAACTATTTCCTTCACTCCTTTGTGTGGGCGCTTGTGTGTAGGTTCATTTTACACACGTGTGCATATGAAAGCTAGATGTGTTCATATGGAACATGTCTTCTTCTATGCTCTCTGTCTCATTTGTAAAGGCATGGTAGCACACTGAGCCTGAAGCCTGGCTAGACTCGTAACTTCGGCCAGTGAGCCCCAGGGATCCTTCTGCCTCTGCCTCCCTGGTTCTTGAGATACAGGCACCTGGCATTTTTACATCTGTGGTGCTGACTGAACTCAAGTCCTTCTGCTTGCATGGCAAGCACTTAACTGTCTCTCCTCCATCTTCCCAGTCCCTCATTCCCTTCCTTTTCCATCTCCTCTCCTAATGTCCGCTCTTACCTAAGCCAAGACTTAGAGAAACTTCCCTGGCCTCTCCTTCCTAGGGTTGAGAAAGGGAGACAGCAATGCTCACTAATTTCTTAATTCATCTGCTGGCCACAGTGGCACACCATATCACCTGGAACAATTTTGAAGGAGAACTAGCACAGCTGTTTTAATGAGGATTCTGAGGATGACCTGGTTACACGGATTTGCCGGTGTAAAATCGAGAGGCGAGGTTCTTCAAAGATCAACCGAGTCTGCCCAGCTCAGTAGCAAACCCAGCTGACCTGGGTTCCGAAGCCGGCCCTGGCACCCTGGCTCAGCTGGTGTCTGACAAGTTCTGTTTAGTTTTCCCATCTGTGAAATGAGAGTAATAACAGCACCTGCTTCCCGAGAGTCAAGGTAGGAAGGGTCTAAAAATAGGAGGAGGTTTGATCAGTGTCTTGTACAGGGCAGCCACAGGATACATTCTGGCTATGTTTTGCCTCTGCCATGCTGGTGATTCATAATCTCTCACATTTAAATTAGCTTTTTACAGCGCACGCTCCTGCTAGAGAATCGGCATCAGACCCCTGCCTACGTTCACTTGATTTTCAGTTGAGCAAATGGGGGAGCAGAGTTTTGCAGCTGCCTGGTCAAGGTCACAGAGTGAAGAAGCCAGCAGAGTTGGTGTCCAGCCCAAGGCCTCTGTCCTTTCTGCTGCCCTTTGACACATATGATCTCCAGGACTCCATGGCCCCCTTAAGGAACTTGAGACCTTTCCTCCTCTTTGAAGAAGGTAATCAAAACATAAGGTGAGCTATTTCTCTGTCACCATAATATGGGAGATGCGAACCAGGCCTTATAAGAATAGCTGGTAGAAGCATGCGACAAACTGTCTGGCTACCATGCAAAGGCTTCCTAGTGAGCAAATGAGGGTCTTCTTGGTCTCATCTGGACTTCTCCTGTCTTTTTTAGAAGACCCTTTTTGAGAAGGACACCACCATGGTGGTTGACTGAACAACGTCCTTCTTGACTGAATCTTTCTCTTTCAGCTACCATGCTTTAAAAAAAAAAAAAAAAGAAGAAGAAGAAGCTCCCTACCAGACTGTCCAAACTACCTTCTGAGATCCTTCTCAGGGACCAAGCCCTGCTCTTCCAGCATCCTTCCTGTAGGACAGGGGATGTTCTCAGACTTCATCTCATTAGCATTTAGCAGTACCTCTGAGATCTCCTCTGTGTTCCCCAGATGCTCTGCCTGGTCTCGTAGCCACGCTGTACAGAAATACAAGTTCCTCAGTTCTCAGAGCCCCCAAACTCACTCTTTTCTTAGGTGCATCCCTTCCTTCCATTCTCCCTCCTCTTCTCTTCCATTCCTACATCTTTTTATCCTACCCCCATCATGTGACAGTTTCACCATGCAGCCTACCAAAGCTTTGGTGCTGACTCTGCCTTCAGGCTTGAGTTCTCCTTCAGCCCCGTCTCTACACTCCAAAGCAGAGCACCGACATCGAAAGCCACATGGAGAGTTCTGAGCTGTCTTCTCTTCTCCCTTGTCTATCTACTATAACGTCTCACAGCGATGTAAACACTGTAGGTCTGATGTTGGAGAAAAGCAAACTAGCATGGAGCGGCACCTATGGGCCAGGCATCCCTTTTCCCCCATGCTATTTTCATGGTGCCTCAGAGAAATCCAAAGAGGTAGTTTCCCCATACCCCCGACCCAGAGAGGAAAACCGAGACCCAAACAGACAAAACAACACAGCCAAACTCATATTTTTCAGGGCTTAACTCAGCTGTTGGATCTCTTCTTGTCTGGCATCGAAGGCATCATTCAGGAGCTTCGGGCTCCTTTTCTGCTTAAGTATGCCAATATGTTGTTCTTAGTCACTATGGCTGGGCTCAAAATTAGGGCAATGCATGTCAACTTCATGCTTCAGCAGTTATCCTGCCACACGAAACACGTGCACCCACAAATAAAACAGGGCAGACCATCAACAGGTTACCAAAGACAGTCCCACGTCACACAACAACTTCCCCTCCACGTTCAGCAAGCAGGTGTCCTTGCCGTTTATCTACATGAACACCAGGCAGACCTCCAGCTATTATTTTAATCAATTAATTCGTCCCTTTATCCACCTCCCCCCCCCAGAGACCCTGGGAGACACCTGGCTTCTTTCCACCGCGCTCCCTGTTGCTCGGCTGTCAGGCTGCATCATGAGTGGCGCTTTGGAGCTTCATGCAAGGCCAAGCACTTAATCTCTTTAACGGGGACCTGTCATCACTTGCTTTGGCTCCAGAGCAGCCCCCCGTCTATGTTGAGACATCCTGGCGCATGCACCTGTCCCTCCCCTTCCCATTGTGACAGTCACCATCTGGGTTCAGACACTCCTCAGTTCCTCTCTACATCACTGTCACCGCCAGTCACCCAGCGCCTTCCCTTTGCCATGCGGCAGGCTCCCTGCCTCCTATCCCTTTGGTCCTGTTCACGAAATGGTCGGGAAAATTGGGCTGCTAGGTTCATTTTCTTCAAAAGGGGGTTGAGTCGAGCAAAAGCAAAGTGACTTGAGCAAGCGCCACCCCTCCCCCGCCCTGCTGGGAAGTTGTAAAGCCAGGATTTGAACCATCTCTGTGGTAACAAGGTCAAAGGCTGAGATCCGTCCCCTTGCTTGCATCCTCCAGCCCTGATTCTAATCTGGTAATAAAAAACTGAAGCTGTCTAAGCTTCAGACCTGGTAAATGAGTAAATTCAGGTGGCAGGGTGCTCCAGCGAAAACACAGCATAATCGGGGCCTGTCTTGGTGAGATAAGAAAAGTCAAGAAAGCCCTTTGAGATGGCCATGCCCCATAAATTCTCCACACGGTCTTCTCGGACGCCTCAGGGAACTCTGCCTTGCTCGACATTTATGTACATCATGTTTATTTGGTGGTGGTAGTCAGAGGATAAAAAAGAAACAAGAGACGTAGATCCTATCCTGTTTTAGAATAGAGAACGATTCTGAAGAACCCATATTTGAAACAAGACTCAAGGTGGAGGCCTCACAGCCTTTGAATGAGAACAGCAACGGCCCAAATCATGAACACCTTCTCAAAACTGATGGGGCCCCGATAGGAGGCAGCGAAACTGGTAAGACAACGCCTTGTGAAGGGGCTCTGGATCACTGGTGGCAAGGAGCTCTGCCCACCATGGAATAGAAGGTAAATGTTCTAAGCCGTGGGCTAGAATAAAGCTTTGTCTCGTCATTTTACAAGTCCACACTCTCGGGCGTCTGTTCTAGGGCAGAGAGCTAACAGAGGTGAGTAGCCAGTTTGGTGAAAGCACAGTTGTGATGGGGCCCACACTGCCCAGCCACTTTGCTTCTGCATGTGATGGCTTCCTGAGGATTCTCCCCCAACAGAAGAAGCAGAGCCTGTTTGCGCATGCTCAGAAGACTGCGTACTTTGCATTGCAAGCCTTAACGCTGAGTTCTGCCTTTCGCATGTCCCGCGGCTTACATAGTTTGTTTTGTTTTTTAAAGAAATGAAGAAAAGAAAAAGCTAGCTATTTCATGTTTACTGTCCCATAGCTCCTCAGAAGCCCCAGAGATGTCATCTCTAAGGTTTTCAGCTCTTTTTTTTTTAACCTTAAATAGTACTTTCATTTGATGACATCATGAATGATCTGGCTCAAGATTTTTTTAAATCTTTGTGTGTGTTTGGGGTGGGGGTGGGACGGAGAGGGAGATCACACATGCGAAAGAGTTTGCGCCCACACAGCGCGTGTAGAGGAAAAGAGGACCCATCACAGGTGTCAGTACTCACCTGCCCGCTTTGCTTGGCTCATGGTCTGCACTGCACACTGGGCTAACATAGTGAGAGGGTGGAGTATTTCATCTTCCCTGATGTGAAAACCGAGTTCCACGTATATCAAATGGAATGCCGGGCTCACCATATGGTTTCCCAAATGTCTGCTCAACGTCCGATATTTGTGAGAGCCGTGGCATGCACATCCCAGTCTCAGAGAGCCCCATGCATATGGGCAGATGAAAGGCATGGTGTTCTTGTATGAAGAAGTCTCGAGGCCACTGCTTCCTGACCTTACTTAGTCAGGGAACCGCATCTAACAACATGGGGGACGGGGCTGATGTAACCATAGCTTCCCTCAGATGTATGGTTCCTGCTATGGCTAGATTCTTCTCTGGAAGCTTGGTCCCCAGTGTGCTGCTGTTGTGGTAGTGAAGCTTTTGAGAGGTCGAGTCTCGTGAAAGGTAAGAGGGTAATAGGGATCGCCCTCAGAAGAGAGTAATGTTCTCATGGGTGGGTTAATTCCCATAAAAATGGTTACATTATGGAGGTTCAGGCATCCCTGGGAATGCCCTTCCACCTTTGCGATGCCATCTGCCAGGAGGACCCTCCCCAGAGCCAAGCAGATGGTCTGACATGCTCCCCACCCTCCAGAATGAGGAGCCAAACAAGCTTTCTTTCTTAGCAACACACCTATCCTTACGCACTTCATCATAGCAACACAAACTGTAAGACTTGTCTGCACAGCGCCATGAAGAAGACGGTAAGGTTATGCTCTTCACCAGATAGCCTTAAAGCGTGGAGATGTTGCGTACTTGTACCGGGGAATGCAGCAGGTGGCACAGAAGACAGGCTCTGATTTGTGGGGTAGTGTCTTGTCACCAAGCTGTCTGGCCTTGTGCTGAAGCTGCTTGTTCCCTTCTCAATGAGGCTAGACTATACACGTGAGTGCATATAACATATACATACACATACACCCCCACTTTAGAGAAAGGCAAAACCACAGAGTCAGTGGGCAAAAACTACAAAATGCAGTTCTAGCTTAGTATAGAGGAGCCACTCGCATCTCCTGCACCAGCTCAGCCATCCTGAGAGGAAAGGATCGTCATCTGAATTCTCTAGTGGAGCATACAGAGGCTCAAAGAAGCTGGGTGACTTTCCCAGGCGTTCCAGCATACCAAGATAGGCAGCCAAGATGTATTTTTGTCTTGTTTGACCCAAACATTCCTTTTCTTCTTCTGCCACACTTTCTTTACTGTGTCTTACCATCTTTCTAATCCTAGAGCAACAGCAAGAGCTGGGTTTACGCAGACAGCTCTGCTGTTTAGCCTTCTGTGTGTTGCAGCCATTTGTTTAGACAGCACTGGCCCCTCCTGGAGGATCACCAAGAGCAAGCACATTGGGAATCCCTAGTGTGCTCCAAGGAGATCAAACGGAGATGGCGCTTGGATAGCTTGACATGTTTTGCTCTCTCCTGGAAAGTGTGCTGGGATGTGATCTGCGAAACGAAGGGAGCAGTTGGTGCCCCGTTCGTTAGGGAGCTGAGCCAAACCGTCCATCCACAGAGCCTGGTAAGCCAGACCTCGGAGCAAGGAGCTACTTACACAGAAGAAGCCGTGACAGGACGTGGAAAGGCCAAGGCCATGGAATATGTTATGTACCCAAACAGTGTGGGTCTTGGCAAATCTCCTAACTTCTCTTGGCCTCCAGTTCTTCCCTCACACAGTAAAGGGGCGCTAAGGATGACAGAGGTGGCAATTGCTGTGAGAGGCAGTTCTGTCTGCCTGGCATGGAGTCCATCCTGTGGCAAAGCTGGGCAGGGAGATGGGTGAATTCTGAACTACCTATGGGATGGAAGGGTGGTTTCCAAACCTAACTAGGAATGAAGGGGTTGGGAGCTACAGTTAAGATCATAAAATTGTGGAGTTCAACATGAGGCCTTGGTGGGATGTGTTCCACGGGAGGCAATAGAGGGCTTGTTGGTTGTTCAGCTCCTTGGGGGTGGGGTCTGAGGCAGAGGACCATTGTTCTTTGGATCTGACATTTTCCTGGCTTCCTGCTCAGCTAGAGAGCTGGTACAGAAAGCTAAAAAGGCAAGGGAGCCAAACAAGGGCCTCAGATTTTGACAGGGAAGCTATCGGTGCTGGGAGGTGAGCCTGAGCACTGGAAATGTTCAGGAGCTCCAAAACAGGAGGCTGACAGAGGCTCCTCCTAGCTTGTACCTCGGGCATTGACATTATGAGCAACGTTGCAAACACATGATACCCGGATGAGCTCAGACTTGAGTGTGACTCACTCAATGAGTCCCCATCCTCAGACACCAAGATTATGATCAGTTCCTTCCCAGGCCCCACACTGAAGCTCGTGCTCTCTGCCCCAGCTTCCCCTGGGCTGATCTTGCATGCAGGCGTGAGTCAGACCCCACAGACTGGCTTCCATACTGGATTACAGATATCACCAGAGCCTGGGAAGACATCCTAAGAGACTTTACCTCATTGGTACCTCAACAATGGGAGTCTTCTTTGGGCCCTGTTACTACTTGGGAGAGACGCACAAAGACAGCCACACCTGGATTCCAGAGTGTAGGAGGGAATCATCAATATTTCAGTAGTGCCAGCTATCAGGAGCCACACGGGGCGTCCACTCCGCCCCTCCTAGCAAAGCTCCCAGCTTTTTCACCATGAAGAATTGTCCTTAAAGGTTCCTAGAGCTATTACTGGGGGTAGGCACAACACAAAGGCTTTGGGGTGAAGCACCGGTATTTCTTCTGCAGGGGAGGTCCACTATAGCCAAAGCAGTAGCTTCAGGGGTAGCGTGCTGGCCCTAGGAGGATAAACCCAGTGGAGCCTGTGACACCCAGTAGTGCCCTGATGGACAACTGCTGAGTGCAGGCTGACTGGGGGCATGGTGGGGGGAGAGCTGGCAGAGAAGCAGGAGGAGTCAGCATGGGATGGGAGGAAGCAGAGGCCCCTAGGGTGTCATTGTGAAAAGGGCAGGGTGGGAAGAGGGGAGGAGTCACAGCCGGTCTCCACTTTGGGACCCAAGTGTTGGGTCTGGTATTTCACAGGGGCCTCATCTTCAACCCCAGACAGACGCTTGAGGATCTACCCTCTTTTCTCCAAGACATACCATCTCTAAGTGACAAAGGAAGCCTGTAGGACTGTGGCTTTTTTTAAAAAATAACTTATCTACCTTTATATAACTAGGACTGTCCCCACCAATGAATAGAGAGGACTGAAGTCAAGAAGGCAAGTTCAAAGCTGAAGAAAGACCGAGAACCTGGTCTCTGGCCTCTTAGCTTTGGTCGTCTCATCCTATCCAGGATGCTGTTCCCTGACCTACAGCTCACTTTCTTGCTCTTCTTCCCTTCCCTTCCCCCTCCAGCAGCAATCTCAGAGTACCCCAGAGGCCTGTTTCTCCCCATCCCCACGGGACACTGACTCTCCCCCTTGCCCCATAATTTTTGTCAATTCCCACATCTGTTCATGAAACCCCCTCTGAAAGGACTGACATCTGGCTTACAGCCGGCCAGGGTATGCAACCACGTGGTGATGAATGTAGGCTTCGTGTCTGTTTGTCTTTCTTCTGTAGCAAGATCGGATAATGAGGCTGATGGATGCTCCTCCTGATTGAGGAGTCCTGATGCTGTCACCAGGATAAGCCATGCATGTTGGAGTTCTCTTTGGGCCCTGCGTACCCATGGGGCCATTCATGTGACCTCCAAGATCTCTCAGGGTTCACCTCTTAGAACTCTCTGCAAAGTTGATCACTGAGCACATAGCTGAAGGGTCAAATATATGTGCCCATGAACTGTCCTCTCAAAACTAAATATGCATATGATATTTTGATGTTTAAATCAAGCCCAAGCATTTTCTATTCTCTTAATTTTTTATGCTTATATGAATTTTTAAAAAGTAGCCATTTTATGAGGAAAATATTTTCTCACTTAACGAATGCGCAGATTCTCAAACTTTCTGTTATTCTCATGTATTTTTTAATTAAGAAAAGCAAAAATGTATTGAAAAAAGTAGCCTAGATATCAAAACCTTTCTAGGCTCCCTCTTTACGTACATTTGTTTAACTGCTAACCGACAACTTGGCAGGAATAACATTTCCAGCTGCTTGTCCAAATGCCAGTGTAGACCTGACTAAGAAGATATTTGTAGATGGGATTAATAGATATAATCAAAGTAAAACAGATCGCTTTCCTCATGGGGATGCACATCACCCAATTCCCTGAAGATCTTAAGAGCGAAGACTGAGGTATTACAGAGAAGAGTTTGTGGCCCATGGCATCATGGAGCGTCTGGCAGTGCTTGAGTCCTTAGCATCCCAGCCTGTCCTCTGACTTCAACGTGTGCTGGTTTCCATAAGCTTGTTGGCTAATGTTTTAAAATTAATTTTGCAGAACAGCAGGTAGGCTGCCTAAGAACCTTCTCTACTCTCTCTGTTTCCCCAGGCCGAGTCCTTAGGGTCACCCCTAGCACTGCAACAGAACACTAGTAGCAGCCTCCTCTACCCCTTGATCCCACAAACCAGGCCCCATGGGCTCCCTTCTCCCACCCTCATTGCTGTGTTCCAGCCCCCAACTCGGGTAGATACCCCTCCTCAAACACAGGCCATACCTACCAGAAGACCAGGTAGGCTGCCCTCTTCACCCTCTCAGTCCCCCCATACCTAATCCTCAGGGTTGTCCCTAACTCTTCAGCAGAACACCAGCTGCAGCAACCTTCTGTCCCCCTCGCCTGGCCATGCCTCCTATGGATCCTGCAGACCCTATGGCACATCAACCTCCATCTTTTCCAGCCTGCAACATCAGTACGTACTCTCCATGAACACTAGCCAAGCACTCCAGTAAAGCAGGAAACACACATCCAATATACTCACTGAAAATTCTGGAACAGGAACTGAGGAAACACCCACCCAACAAAGACAACCCAGAAGTCATCACCCAGACCTATAACCACCCCAAACACAGATGCCTAGATGCCAGCAGAAGAACAAAATCAGCAACAAATCTACAAATCAAGCCCTACGGATGGTGCTAGAAGGAAATATTCAGAGCAAGGAGGTTAACTAAAGCTAGAAAAACAGGAAATAATCTCAAACAATAAAACCAAGAGAAGGGAAACAAACACAAACCACTACCACCACCATCAGTTACAACATTACCGGAATTAACAATCATTGATCATTGATCTCTCTCTCAATATCAATGGCCTCAATTCTCCCAATAAAAAGACACAAGCACAGATCATACAGACAAAATCTCAACAGAGAAATGCTTGACCTAAAATACATTCTAAACCAAATGGACATAACAAATATTTACAGAACACTTCACCCAAACACAGAAGTGTATACCTTCTTCTATGCACTTCACAGAACTTTCTCCAAAATTGACCACATACTGGTATACAAAGCAAGATTCAGAAAATACAAGAAAATTGAAACAACTCCCTCCTTACTAGATGACCACTACACATTGAAGCTAAATATCAAAAAACAGAAACAGGAGAAAGCTTACAAACTCCGTACTGAATGAAAAATGGGTCAAGACAGAAATAAGAAAGAAATGAAAGGCTTTTTAGAATTTAATGAAAATGAGTACAGAACATAATCTATGGGACATAATCAAAGCAGTACTAAGAGGAAAGTTCAGAGCATTAAGTGCCTACATAAAAAATGGAGTGATCTCATGCTAGCAACTTAACAGCACACATGAAAGCTCTAGAACAAAAAAATTCAACATACACAAAATAGTAGGTGGCAGGAAATAATCAAACTGATGGGTGAAATTAATAAAATAGAAACAAAGAGAACAATATTTAAAAAAAATCAACAAAATAAAGAGTTGGCTCTTTGAGAAATTCAACTAAATAGACAAACCCTTATCCAAGCTAACTAAAAGATGGAGAGACAATCTGCAAAGAATCAAAATCATAAATGAAAATGGGACATAACAATAATAACAAACACCAAGGAAATCCAGAGAATCTTAAGTATATACATTAAAAACTCATACTTCACCAAATTGGAAAATAAAAAATGGGTAATTAAGGTCAGACAAACCATTTATATAGACCTATAACCGCTAAGGAAATAGAAGCAGTCATTAAAAGTCTGCCAACCAAAAATGCCCAGGTCAGATAGTTTAAGCACAGAATTCTACCAGATTTCCAAGAAGAGTTAATGCCAATACTCTTCAAATTATTTCACAAAACAGAAACAGAAGGAACTTTTTCCAGTTCATTTTGTGAGGTCACAGTTACCCTGATACCCAAACTACATAAAGATTCAACAAATAAAGATAATTACAGACCAATTTCCCTCATGAACATAGATGAAAAAAAAAGTACTCAATAAAACACTTGGAACCCAAATCCAAGAAAACATCAAAAAGATCATCCACCATGATCAAACAGACTTCATTGCAGAGATGCAGGGATGGTTTAACATCCAAAAATCAGCAAATGTAATCTACCATGTAAATAAATGAAAGGAAAAAACACACAATGTTCTCATTCTATACTGAAAAAGCTCTTGACATAATCCAACACCCTTTCATGATAAAAGCATCAGAGATTCGGAATAAAAGGGAAACACATAAATATGATAAAAGCATTTACAGCAGCTGAGAACCAATATCAAAATTAAATGGAGGAAACTTAAAGTGATTCTACTAAAATCAGGAGCAAGACAAGTTGTACACTCTCTCCATGTCTAGCCAATATAGTACTGAAAGTTTTAGCTACAGCAATAAGACATTTGAAGGAAATTGAGGGGATATACATTGGAAAGGAAGAAGTCAAAGTATCATTATTTGCAAATACCATAGTATATAGAAGTGGATCTAAATATTCTAGCAGGGAATTCCTACAACTGATAAACACTTTTATCAAAGTGACTGGATACAAGATTAACAATAAAACAACAACAACAACAAAAAGACCCAGTATCCCTTCCTATTTACAAATGACTGACTGAGAAAGAAATCAGCATTTAAATACAGCATTCAAAATATTCTCAAGCAATATAAAATATCTTGGAGTAACTCTAACCAAACAAAACTGAAATACCTGTATGATTAAAAAAAAAAACCCTCCAAGTTTTTGAAGAAAGAAATTGGAGGAGATGTCAGAAGATGGAAAACTCTTTCATGCTCCTCGACTGGTAGGATTAACATAGCAAAAATGACCATCTCTCCAAAAGCAATCTAGAGATTCAATGCCATCCCCATCAAAATTCTAACACAATTCTTTACAGACCTTGAAAGGACAATTCTCAACTTCATATTGAAAAAAAAATGATAGCTAAAAATAATCCTGAACAATAAAAGAACTATTAGAGGTGCCAACATCCCTGATTTGAAGTTGTATTACAGAGCAAGAGTAATAAAAACCAAATGGTGTTGACATAAAAACAAACATGTTGATCAATGAAGTTGAATTGAAAACTCCTACATAAATCCATACACCTGGGGACACCTGGTTTTTCATAAAGAAGCCAGAAATACACAATGGAAAAGAGAAACCATCTTTAATGGTGCTGGTAAAACTGATTATCTGAATGTAGAAGAATGCAAATAGATCCATATCTATCACCTGTATAAAATTCATGTCCATGTGGACCGAAGACCTCAACATAACCAGACACACTGAAACTGATAGAAGAGAAAGTAGGGAACAACCTTAATTAAACATATTGTCCCAGGAGACACCTTCCTGAACAGAACACTGATAGCACAGGCACTAAGAATAACAATTAATAAATGGAAACTCATAGACACAAGTTTCTGCAAGGCAAAAGACGCCATCAATAGGAAAAACTGCAGCTTTTCATAGAATGGGAAAATATTTTCACCTACTCCACATCTGATAGAGAACTAATATTTAACATAGATAAATAACTAAAGAAACTAGACATCAATAAACTAAGTAATTTAATTAAAATGGGGTACAGGTTTAAAAAGAGAATTATCAATAGAAGAATTTCAAATGGCTGAAAAACAAAGAAATGTTCAACATCCTGCACCATCGGGGAAAGGCAAATCAAAAGTGGTTTGGGATTCCACCTTATACCTGTCAGAATGGCTAAGAACAGTAACACAAGTGACAATTCATGCTGGCAAGGATGTGTAGCAAGGGTAACACTCCTCCATTGCTGCTGGGAGCATAGACTTATAAGTCACTATGGAAATAAATATGGTGGTTCCCCAGAAAATTGGGAATCAATCTACCTCAAGACCCAGCTGTATCACTCTTGGGTTATACCCAAAGGATGCTCCATACTACCACATGGACACTTGCTTTATGTTCATTGTGACATCATAATAACCAGAGATTGAAAACAACCTAGATGTCCCTCAACTGAAAATTGGATAAAGAAAACATGGTCCACTTATGCAGTGGAGTAATACTCCACTGCTAACGAATAAAATAAAAACAGACATCATGAAATTTGCAGACAAGTGGATGAAACTAGAAAAAAAATCAAATCATCCTGAGTGTTGTAACCCAGACCTAGAAAAATAGATGTGGGATGTATTCACTTATCAGTGGACATTAGCTATAAAGTAAGTGATAGTTAAGGAGGTAAGGTAAAGAGGAGGGCTCTAGGGAGATGCGTTGATCTCCCTGGTAAGGGAAATAGAATAGATTTTAGGGTTATACTGGGAGTATTAGGGACAGGAGTGGGAGGGGGAGGAAAGGATTAATGGAGAGAGTTCAGGAAGAGATGCCTGGAATTAGGGGGCATTTGAAAGGTGTTGCGCAAACCCAGTGCCATGAAAATGTCCTGGAATCTGTGAAGGTAATCCTCTAGTGAGAACCTCTAGTAATGGAGGCTATGAAGTCTGAACTGGCCTATTTTGTAGTCAGGCAAGGCTTCTAGAGGTAGGCTGGGCTGATTCCATTTGATAGAGTTCTAGGCCAAAGGGGTCCCATAGAGGTCCCCAAACAACCTAGACTGATGCTAGAAAAGAGTTCCACTTCCGGATAACTGGCAGTGGGGCCCCAATACTGAGGACAACACCTACACAGCTTGAGCATAGAGAGGTTGAGCTGGTGCCTACATAGAGCCTTCACCCCATGTTCTAGTCTCTTTGGTGTGGAAAGGTACTCTACAGGCTACTGAAAGAGAAGCCTGTGCATCACCTCAGTCACAAAACTCTTGACCTACAATCTGTCCTGCCAGCAAGATATACTGGGGCAATGGTGGCTCAGAACTTGTGGGTGTGGCAAACCAATGCCTGGTTTAACTTGAAGCCCATCTTATTGGAGAAAAACCTATGCCTGACCCAAACTAGATGGCCAAGAACCCAAGATTGGGCAGCCCAGAGACCTAGAAAGCATGATAACTGGCAATATATTTTGTTCCGATATTCTGCTATAATCACAGTCAGTGCCTTATCCAGTCACCATCACAGAGGGTTCTTTCAGAAACAGATGGGAGCAGGTGTGGAGACCCACAAGCAGACACTGTGTAGAGAGAGTCTAAATTGAAGGTTTCTATTGGGTCCATCCCCTAAGAACTTGGGGAACCCCATGGAAGAGGAGAATCAAATATTATAAGAGGTAGAGGGGATGGAGGACACCAGGATAACAGGGCCTACTGAATCATCTAAACAGGGCTCACATAGACTCAGAGACTGAAGCAGCAAGCATGGGTCTGCAAGGCTCTGCACCAGGTCCTTTGACTGTTAGCTTGGTGTTTTCACGGTACTCCTAAACAGTGAGAGCCAGTGTCTCTCACTCCTTTGCCTGCTCTTGGGACTCTTTTCCTCCTATTGGCTTGCCTTGTCGAGACTCAATATGAAGACTTTTGCTTTGTCTTATTGTATCTTATTTAGTCATATTTGGCTGTTGTCTCTTGGAGGTCTGCTCCTTTCTGAAGGGAAACAGAATTGGGGGGTGATCTGGGGGACTGGGGAAGGGGATAAGAGGCTAGAAGGTGTAAGGGGAGGGGGAACTGTGGTCAGGATACATTGTATGAAGTAAGAATTTATTTTCAATAAATTAAAAAAGAACAAAAACCTCAATCTCTCTTCCCCTGCCTCTACTGTCTGTCTATCTATGTCCCCATTAATTCTGTTTCTCTGGAGAACCTTGACAAATAGACATTTGATAGGTGCACAGATATGTTTTTCACTAGAAGTGTTATAAAACCTGTTGTCCTTAGAATTCTTTATGCAGAAGCATCACCTTCATTTCCCAGCTGTGCTATACCATGACTCTGAGTACAAGACTCAAGTGACCAGGGATAAATCTAGGTTCACCACTTACTAGCTACAGTTCCAGTGACGATCATAAATACTTCCTCTGGACTTTAGTCCCCTCATCAGTGAAGCAGGGATTGGGCAGTGTGGTCTGGGAAGATGGGCTCTTGTTTGTGTGGCTGGAAGGTCAGATAAGATGCATCAGACCATGTGACACACAGCACGATGGAGAATAAACACTACTGATGTTGTCACCAGGACTTCTCCCCTTCCCCATCTTTAAAAAAAGGATTATTAATTACATGCAATCACCATTGATAAAGCAATGAATGGTTTCTGGGCCTGTTGCTGGAGACATGGTGATGGGAGATGATAGTCGGCGTCCTTACCCTTCAGGACACCAAGTCAATTGAGAGGAGAAAGTGCCACACGCTTCGAGAGCCACAAGACAAGATGGTATAAATCAAAGCTCTCTCAAGACTTCAAGGACCTACCCCAATCCTATCTCCTTCAGGAAACCTTTTCAGATCTACGTGGCAGAAATTAATCTGCCAGCTCCCGTGTCCCCGGGGCCTTTGGCTTGTACCTCCCCTATAGTACTTACCACTATTTACCTTGCCTTAGAGTGATTTATGCACATGCCAGCCTCTCCCACTAGAATGTGAGTTTCTGAGGACAGAAATATTTATGAAGGGCCTTCCTATGACTTTGGCTATTGTATGAAGGACCAGCTTAATAACATCCATAATCCACCTCACCTTTTATGGTGATTTTATGGCAAAATAATTAAAATGAAATGTAATTTAAGAAATCGCTTTCCTGTATTCATGCTTATATACAGCATCTTTTTTTCCATTCCCATTTTATAGAGCTAGGTAAGAAGGAGACAGCATGTTGTGACCTGTACAAGGTCACAGAGGTTAATACTGGGGCCGAGTCCCAAACCCAGGCCATTTGTGCCCAGCAGTCTGAGGCTGGCACTTAACCCATGTGGCTGTGTTGCAGATTCCTGGTCCCATTAAGTCACCCTCGGTGAGCAATTCCACATTCCACTGCACCTAAGCTGTTTGGTTGCCTTGTCATGACTGCGTTTTAGTGAGTTCTCTCTGTGTTTCAACATAAAATGAAGCCGGATGAGACAAACTGCAGTTTTAAGTGTCCTTGTGGACTGGTTGGCAGTCCTGCCCTGGTGATTTTTAGGTTACTTTCTGAAGCAACTTTCCCAACAAAACGCGAGACTTCATTGATGAGAGTTGGGCACGCATGAACACCAATCTTTCTACCCTTTCTCTCTGGGTCTTCTCTGGGCCTTTGGTGACATCAAGAGACAGCTCAAATATCTAGTATTGACAGATGATGTCACTGAGGTTTTGAGAGGTGGAGTGAGAAATGTGCCCAAGGCTACCACTGCAGCAATTCAAACACAGAAGCATTTGATGCTGAAGACTTCCCGTTCACTGCTGTGGACTTTCTTCTTTGATTAGGAGGGATAGATTCCAATCTAACCATTAGAGAGAGACATGACCAAAGAATTACCTTTGAGATTGGTACACACCGCTATAGGTATATATGATGTTTGGGCCCCTGTAGCCACACCCACAGACTGCTAGCAACCCTTCATCTTCCTACCCTCATGCCTTTAATTCCGTTATGGCTTCCACTGGGAATATCTTCTCTCATACCAATGACTGAACTCACAATCCTCTTTCACGGTCCCCCTGGACTAGATCAGTTGAGCTGAGGCAAATCTGTACTTGGACAAAAGTGGATAGTGAGCAATTGACTTAGCAAGAGGAAGGGCCAGAAGCAGGGATAGCGAGGATCGAGAGTGAGGATAGGGAAATCAGGAGGGCCGGGTTTTGCTAAAAAGTGGGAAGAGCCCATTCGAAAGTGAGAAGCCATGGAGGTTTTCAAACAGACAGTTAGGCCATATTATATGACTTAATATATATATGAAGGCAAATGTATGGAACTGCTTAGTGGGCTGTAAGGGTTTATTTTATAATGCTTTAAGCCTGGCCCTGGAGAGCAGTGATGGACTAGAGATGAGAGTAAAGGAGGCTAGTGACTTGAATAGAGTATATGGGAGCTATTTTCTAGGAGAATTCCATTGAAGATAGCACAGCACAAATAGAAGCATTTAGAATGATGACAGCAGAATGAGCTATGAAACTCAACTCAGGCACCTTTAGCGAAGCTGACTTCAAATTCATTGAGATTCAGTTTCTTCACCCAATGAACAGAAATACCGCTGCGAGTCCACAGAAAGGAGAGATGTGGCTGATCAGTTAGTGACTCCCATAAAAGAGGGTATGGAGGGACATTTGAGGTGATCCCTGGGGTACAAATGCTCACTTTTGTTCCCTGTCAGCTGACAGTATTGGGAGAATGACTGAACCTAGGCACCAGGTGAATCTCAATCTCCTTAACAAGAGCGTAAGAAGGGCTTTCCGGGGTCTGTTGTATAAAGCATTCTATCGAAGGAGGGAAATGCGTGTGGTTGACCAGTTAGCTTGCCTGTGGATTGACTAGTTAACTTGTAGTGGGCACAGATGAAGACTCACATAGAACACTTGGGCTTAGAACTCTTATTGGTACCTGGTGGACCTACTGATGAATCAAGTTCCTTTCCCAACCACTTCCTCGAATACTATGGAATCTCCCAAAGTCAATATTCTCTTTCACAGAGTCCTTTGCAGATAGTTGCCACCATGGGGGCAGAGTCCTAGCTAATAAGAACCTGTCTGCTGGTGGAGTCTGGATAGGGGACATCCTCCAACATTGTGTCCCAAGGTTATTCTGTTCCTTATTCTTGCCGTAAGTTCAGGGATGATGCCTAAGTCTGGTTTGGTCATTGAGGACTATGAAGAAAAGGCCACCATCCCAGCATTGGGAACTTAAGATTCTACCTGATGCCCATAGCCATACAGCTCTTCAGGCTTCTTGCTAAGAAGAGAAGTCATCCACTCTATTTCCCTGCTTTTACATGTTTCTCATTAGGTAGACACCCTGTCTCTGTTTCTGTCTCCCTGTCTCTGTCTATCCTCCCACCCCTCTGCTCAGCCCCTACAACCCCACCTCAGTATTCAAAAGTCCCTCAGGGCTCAGTCAGGTGCACCTCACCTGTGAGCCATATGAGAGTGAGTCTTGATCACCAACTGGGTGGGTTCTAGAATCACCACAGAAACAAACTTCCAAGTATATCTGGGAGGGAGTTTCCAGACAAGATTAACTGAAGTAGCGAGATATGCCCTGAATTCACAAGCACCATTACGGTAGAGTTTAGATAGAGTCCCAGTGCAGCTGAGAGTCCCAGACCAGGTGAAGAAGAAAGTGAGCTGATCATTAATGTCACTCTCGCTGCCTCCTGAGTGCTGATGCAACGAGAGAAGCCACCTCACTCTCCTGCCACCGAGGCTTCCCTGAAAACGTGGACTAGACTCTCAACTCAGATAAAATACACAGAGAAAATAACTCTTCGTTCCTTTACTTTGTTCTTATCAGGTGTTTTCTCTCCAGCCCATATAAAGTAGCTATTATAACCCATCTCTATCCTTCCATGCAACAGGGTGGGTCTTCTTGGAATGTATGTTGTAAAGGTCTCTGTCATTGTTAATCCTGTTTTCAAATGGTTTTGCAGTTTGCTCCTGCTGACCTCCTTGAGGACAAGTTTAGCTCTCTACAGACTGTATTTCTTAATTAAGACGGGGGCAGAGCAGGTACATGGAATAGTCTTATACAAATATTAAGATGCCACTATTGTTACTTTTATTACAAATGTCTGGTCAATTCATCCAACATATACGCACTAAGAATCTACAGTGTGTGACTTCATGATGACAAGCATTGTGGAATCGTTGGGACAACATGTTAAGTTTCCTCATCATTTATGTGAGTAGTAGCAGTATCAGGCATGAAGCAGTTATGCAGTCATTATTCACTACTGTTCTTATGATGAGCCAGACTGTTAGTCTCTAAGCATATTCCTAATCCTATCGCATATAACCCGCAAATCTATCTATACCTCTGTAATGCTTAAGAAAACTTCAAATGAAGCTCATTTAAATTCATATATACTTAAGTATATTAATGCTCATTAATAATTCACATTAACAAACATGGTTTCTTTTCAATTGATTTTCTTTGCCGATTACACTGAGACTTCCACAATAGCTCTGATGTCGCTGAAGAAACGCGGAGACCACAGCAGAGCTGGAATCAGGAGTAACTGAAGTACAGTAGGGAATATGTGGCTTTAAGACCAAACAAGTGTCTACTCTGAGTACCCCAGTCTTGCACTTGGAAAGCCTGCGCTCCCCGAGTCCCCATGATCAAAGTCAACCCTTGTTTCCTTGCCTGCCTCTAGGGATTCCAAGTCTGAGCTCAACTAGCAGCATCAGGTGCTGGCTTCCTTTCAACCAGCTGCCCAGGACCCAGGGCGCTGTGTGTGAAACCCCACGTCCTGTTCTCAGTGCCATGTGCTGGAGTTGTGATCCCTCTGGGCCCTAAGAGCATCTCTGGGCCTAAGTGACTCCATGGTTCTGCTGAGTTCATCCCAGTGTGGTGCAGAGCATCTCAGCTCATTTGAATCAGTGTATCCTGCAGGCCACCTCCCAGAGTGCGGCTCTCTGTCAACACAGCGTAGCTATGTGCCTAAGCTCCATACTATGGACATCTTCACGGCTAAGCAGCTTTGGATCCTGCAACAGACATCACAGAGGACACTGTGCTGAGGCACGCGGCAGTTATGATCAGTTTCCACCAGGTTACTAAATTGGGGTGGAGGGAAGCAAGCAATAAAATTCTTTGAGCGGACCACCTAAAGGACTCCCGACCAAGATACCATGATAAGCTATCGATATGGGATCTGTGGCATATCTTTACATATATAAAGTGTAAGGCTCTCTATAAGGGCGCAGTTCAAACACTTAGGGAGGTAACCCTAACCCCTTTAAACCGCTGTGGATTATTAGATCATCCGTGAGTTAAAGGAGGACTGATCTTGCTAAGCAGCTATAACACGCTAGTGTGACTGTGTGGGTACTTCATATATCTTCATGTTGAGCCCTCATTACAGTTCTGCAGAATAGATTTTAGCCTTCATTTTATGTGAACGGAAGCACACAGCTTTCACACTACTTGCTTTAGGTTTGTCAGCTAATACTCAGCAGCTGTGGATTTGAACTCAGGTCTTTGATGACACAGTTTTCCTATTTCCCAATGTTTTGCTGAAGAGGAGATAAAGGAATATGGAACTGCATAGGGGTGCATGGAAGAGAGAGTTAAGGCTGAGGGGGACCACAGTGTTTATCTTTCTTGTCTTTATACAGCTTCAGTCTCTCGTCAAAATCCTGCCAGGTGCACAGCCACCTGGAGACAAGGGTCTGTGCACAGTTTTACTTGCAGAGTGAAAATGACCGGTTCATGTGGAAATCTTTCTCCAGATTCTAAATGCTTTGATCACCTTCTTCACCTGAATTCAACATGAAATGCTGCGGTCTCATCTGCCGCCCAGATCAGAGTCTGAATTCTAATGCAAGGTGTCAAGAGCGCAATCTGACTTTATTGAGCATCAGATGCTTCATCTACCATGGGGTTCCTGATGTCTCCATCTAGAGGACAATGAAGAGGTGACAATGTAAGGGCTATGGCATTCATCATTTAAGCCTGGAGATGTGAGAATATTCTCGGGGTCTGCTAACCATTGTGCTGGAAGAGCAGGTACAGCCGGGTATCACCAGAACAAACCGGACTGCTGCTTCCCACCAGGAGTGATCTACAAGGCTTATCTGTGGCGGTTGTCTCCACCCAGCAGGCACCTGCAGCCCTCCTTCTCCCCTAGTAGTAGTTTAAATGCAATTAGACCCAACTTCAAAAGTAAGCTTTGGTGTCTCACTGAAAACGTTTTGAACATGTCGGGCTCACAGGCAGACACTTCAGCCAGACTTCTATTAGTCACCCCCCATTTCTAGTCTCCAGCTGGCAGGCTGGCCAACATGTTGAGACTAATCGGGAAACAGGAGTAGCCTCATAGGGTAGTGAGACAACTTGAGAGGTGTGCTCAAATGGAAAGGGAGGGAAGGCATGCACTATAGTCTGCATTAAAACAAGCAGAAAATAGAACAGTTCGAGGATAGAAGATGGGAGGGGGATGTATAAGGCGACAGAAGGGGACAAGCTATGTGAGTCCAGTTACTAGACAGCACCTGCTATGAGAGCCCAAAATATCCCAGCGGAATAACACCTCTTCAGCAGATCCTCTGTGGCGGAGGCAGCAGGGACCGAGTGAGGAAGTCTAGGGTTTAGTTATTCTGAGCAACAGCGTGTATGTGCTTGATAAATTCTTATTTCTCACCACCTCCTCTCACTCACCTCCATTTTGGTAGTGTTGGCAAAGACCTAAGAAGCTGATTTTTAGGTTATATTCATAGTAGATGAGCAGCTGGGTGAAGTTGGTGGTCAATGATGCTTACCAGCTGTTGAATGGGTCCTTCTTTCTTTCCTCCATTCCATGCTTCCCCCTTCTGTTCTTCTACCCATCCTTATTTACTGATTTTCCTCATTCTTTTCTCTCCTCCTTTCTCCCTCTTTAGTCCTTTTCTCACTTCCTTCTCTTCCTCTCTTCCTCCATCACCTCCTTCCATCTTCCTTCCTCCCTGCCTCTCACCTCCCCTTTTCTCCCTTCCTCTTTTCCCATTTTTTTTCTTTTCTTTCATCTTCCACACCCTTTTTCTCTTCTTGGACAGCCACTGAATCAGGAACTGGTGATACGGGGAGGAAGAAATGGGCTTCCTCTTTGTCAGGAAACCAGCATTGAACTGCAAAGGTGCAAGGGTCAGAGTCCTCGGCCCCTGGAGTTGAGCTGCATGTCTGCTGTGCCCACGAGGCTCAGTGCAGGTACTTCAGACACAAGTCTAGCACTAAACTCATGACCTTCCCTGAATCCCAGCCCTTCTTCCCGACTTCCTGCCAGAGTGGGTGGCCTCACTTTTTACATGTCTATCCCAAATCAGAGCCTGAATCACACTGGACTCTTTTTTGTTACCTCTCCCTTGGCAGTCTGTGTTCCCAAGTCTGTGAGTCTCTCTGCTGGTTTTCTCTACACACACACTCTTTCAATTCTCATAGTCATTGCTCATGTTCGAGCCTTTCATGCTCTCTCCTCAGGTCTAATGGCTTGCCCGTCTGTTTCCATTTTCTACCAGAGTCGTTCCTTCTCAATTAGGCTAGAATAATCTCGAATTATCTCTGCCTTGTTGATAAAAGGACCTGTTTTGAGTGTACATCTTCTCATCACTTGAATGCCCCAGCCTCAGATTTGTAAGTCCCACTGCATAAAGCTCCCTGACCACTTGGTCTGCCCATCTCCATCAGTGCTGGCTAGTTCTTCTGTCTAAAGGCATTAAAGCCATTTGGGAGGGCAAACTCAACCAAGAAAACACCCTGACTTGATTGGCCTGTGGGTAAACCTATAGAGCATTTTCTTAATTAAGGATTGATTTAGGTGTGCCCATCCTGCAACAGGCAGGGCTACCCCTGGATAGCAGGATAAGACGACCATGGGAGCAATCAAGCCAGTACCCTGGCATGGCTTTTGCTTCAAAGTTCCTGCTTCCAGGTTCTTGCCTTGAATTCCTGCTTAGCCTTCCTCTAGTGTTGCACTATAATCTGTGAAGTGAAATACACATGTTCCTCCCCAAGTTGACTTTGATCATGATGTTTTATCGCAACAATAAAAACCCCAGCAAAGATGCCATCCACCATGCTCAAAAGCGCATGGAGCTGGATGTTATAGCCTCTAGATCCCAGCCAACAGGGCCTCCTGCTCTGATTTTTGCCCAGATACATCCACCCCACACTCAACGCTTCCATGGACCACATATCTCTGGCCTCACTCCACTTTGGATCTGGTTCAGTGGTATTTATTAGGTGCCTATCTGCTTCAAAACTATGTAAGGTCTTTAAAACATTTTCAATTTTCACACCATTATTCTCATGAGCATTTGTTTTGGAAAAGATTGATCACTTCTGCTCCCTGGCATCTAGAGCAAGGCCCTGCATATGGTATTTGCTGGATAAATAACTGAATGAACTCCGATTTTGTGACCACGAGAACTGAGCATAGAGAGCGTGGTAACATGTGCAAGGCAAGAGTAATGGAAAGAGAATTTTCCTAAAGATTTGACTTCTCACTATAACACAGTGCACTGGGGCATGGGATTTGATTCTCAGGGTCCCAGCAGCCAATGCTCTCAGGGAAGAAGGGTGCGGAGCAGAGATCGTCTTTCAACTATGTAGAGATGAGTGTGTGTATGTGTGTGCATGAATGTGTGTGTGTGTGTAAATGTATGTGACTGAGTATGTATGAGTGTGTAAATGTGTGTGTGTGTAAATGTGTGTGTGATTGAGTGAGTTTGAGAGTGTATGAATGTGTGAGAGAGCATGTGTGTATGTATGTGTGCCTATTCAGCAAAAAGAGGGGAGGAAGGAAAGAGATCCCGGTCAAGATGGCAGTCACATCTCAGGAAGGTTTCTGTAAAGATAGGACTGCAGAGTGTCCTTCCCTCTCTCTCCATAGCCGCCCTCCTACACACCTCTTATTCTATTTATCACCATCAACAACAAAAAGACAAAATAGGAGAGTCTTCCTCTAGGTTCAAACCGCCTTATCCCAACAAGAGGCAGGAAATTCCAGCTCCTGCAGCACCTCGCCCAGACCCTGTCCACCCCCGTTCCTGCTCGTCAGTCATCGGTTTACCCATATGAGCAAGGGGAGGAACACCTGGCTCCACCATAAGTTTCCTTTCCCTACTGTGCTTGGAGGTAAAAATCATTTGCATTTCAACAATGGTCCAGCGGTCCTTTCGTCCATCCATCCGTCAGACGGTTGAGGTCGATTGGCTGCCTGACTTCTTTCTGATCGCTAACTGAATAGCTGCATGTCCGCAACACAGCATGTCAGCCTGGCCCAGAGCAAATTTTCTTTTATAAGTTGGGGGAATCTTTGACTTTAAATCTATATAATGTCTATATATAAAGTTTGGAGTGTGTGTGTGTTTGAGAGAGAAAGACAGAGAAAGAGAGAGAAAGAGAAAGAAAGGGAGAGAAGAGAGAGGCCATAACAGGTTCAGAAAGGGAGAGGAGGAGAACTGTAAATTAAGGGTTACAATTGCTTACACACACACACACACACACACACATACACACACACACATGCACCCACACGTGGGCACACATTCACACTCACACACACCATTAATTAAAATGGGAGAATAACTTTTTCACTCGGGGCCACAGGCAATGAACATTTCTGGGGGTGGGAATGTCAAGCCCCTAATAGTCGGAGATTTCCAAGGAATAATAACTCCTCATTAATTTGACTGACACTGAGCGGATCATCTCCTTCATCATACCTTTATTTCTATCAAGCGGGGCTTATTCTCCCTGTAGATTTCCAGCATGTGTGAGGGCAGAAACTCCTGGGGGAGAACCAAAGGGTTGATGGGCGGCAGCTTTCTGAAGGGGCTCTACGAACAGAATCTAGGGAGAAGGTTGGAAAACCAGCGAGGGCCACATGCAGCGTCCCTGTGCTCTGTTTTGGAAAGCTGTCTCATCCCCCAACCCAAGCGAAACGTCAGGAGAACGAACCCAGCAATGCAGAAGTATGCACACGTGTAGGCCATGAAGAATGTCCTTCTGTACCAGTGGTGAAACCCAGAGACACCACAATCAATTGTTTCAAACGCCTAAGTCCCATAGCATCACAATTTGTGTTTTACACTACTACTTATTATTAGCGTTCTGTACCTTTCAGCTCAAATATCTAACCACTTGAGAGCACAAACCTGGCTATAAATCCCCAGAAAGTGGAAACTGACCAGTGCCTCAGAATCTGGTATGAATTTGAGCCTCAAGGGGATCCAGGGCATGCAGACCTGGGCTCTCTGGAATAATCAGAAAATTGGAGGTTGACCTCTGGCCTCCATGCATATACACACACGAATATACAATAGACAAATAAGTGTACACACCCACACCCACCATACATCCCACTATCCATCAGAGTGATGGCTGAGCTGCTCATCAATGGTAAAAGTCCACAGCTTCACGGTGGGAAGCACAGAAGCATGCAGACAGACGTGATGCTAGAGAGGAGGCTGAGAGTTCAACATCTGGATCAGCAGGCAGCAGAAAGAGGGAGAGTGACCCTTGGCCTGGCTTGACCATCTGAAACCTCAAAGCCCACCCTCCAGTGACACACTTTCTCCAATAAGGCCATCCATACTCCAAAGAGGCCATCCCTCCTAAAGTGCCACTCCCTATGGGTCTGTAAGGGGCCGTTTTCATTCAGACCACCACACAGCTATTCATTCACTGGTACCGTTTCCTCTGTAACCAAGCCCCAGAGTAAGTCGGTCCTTGCACTCTCTGAGTCTCTCCAGGGAAGCTCTCCAGATGAGGGGTTTGCGGGTAACCTTTCCTGCTAGGGCTGATAAGAAGCACAGATGAAATAAGATGGGGTTTGTCACTGACATCTGAAGCAGGAGTCAGTCTTGGAGACCCAGCTCTCAACCCATGGAATCTGAGGCGACCTGCCCATAGGGATGCAAGCTATGTTTTCATAGCCAAGAAGACATGGAGTAATCTATAAAATACAAGGCCCTCAATGCCATCTTGAATTTATGAAATCTATTTTTGCTATTTTTCCCCAATCAAGAGACGAAATACTATACGTTGTAGTGGGATGCACTAAACACTGTTATAGTAAAGAGAAGCCTCGTTCCTGGAGAAACGGAAGCTTTCCTAGCCACAGGTGTTGGTTTTGACGGCAGCCTGCATATCTAAAGCAGAGAGCCGGGACTGGGCTGCTTAACACAGGCACAGACCCGAGGAGAGCTCTGCTAGGCCTGATAATGAAGATGGAATTAGAAGAAACCCAGCCAAAGCCAATTAAAACATCTTCCAGCTCTCTAATTTATTTCTGTCTCCACGGAGCAAACACAAATTCCTATCTTCTGAGACAAGCTTGGAAGAAGTATTAAAACCACGTAGAGTAATTCTAAAACAGGCGACAACATCGCCAAGCTCACTGTGAACGAGAGATCCCATTCTATGATAACCACACACAAATATTTTACAAGTTTATTCCTGATCATAGGTGATGCACATATGGGGAGGAAATCAAAGCCATTGCGCAGCACGATTTGGGAGTCACCAGGTTTTAAAGAATCAGTTTTTAGGGATATTTTCCAAAGCCCAACTTGAGAAACTCGGAAACAATTGAACGTGAATTTCTAGTTGGGGGCTCTCAGTGATATGCACTTCTGTATTTTTCTGCTACTAATAGAGACCCATTGTGGACTCTGGACAATGCAGAGAAATTGCTGGGAGGAAACAGCCATTAATCTACAAGTAGTATTTTATGCCTGCCTGTATCTCCATTTCTGTATTCAGAAATTCAGAGTTATTTTGTGTCCCTCCACTGCTTGAACGCTCACCTTCCCTAAAATTTTTATTGCATAGTATTTCATAACTGAAAAAGCTATAAGGAAGGTATAGGCAGTTAGGAAAATAAATGAATATTTATGAAGCTTCCACCCATCTTTAGAGTCAAAGCTTTTCAGATGGCTGAACTGCAGGTTTCTCTCCAATTTCCCCAAGGGATGGCTATGCTAAATATTTGTTCAACATTCCTCTGATTAGAAAACTAATTTTGGGGTTGGTGAAATGGTTTAGTAGGTGAAGGTGCTTGCTGTCAAGTCTCATAGCTTGGGCGTGATCCTGGAATCCATATAGTAGAAAAAGAGGACCAAATCCAGTTGTCTTCTGAACCCCCACACACATGCACTGAGGCATGTACATATATGGGTATAAGTGCGTGAGCGCGCGCACACACGTGCACGTGCACACACAACTAAATAAATTACTTAAAAATCCATTAATGTAGACCTTAAAAGTACTTTAAACTTTGCTTGTTTTGAATCTTACAATAAATACCCTCTTACTGTATACTTCTTTAGAAGACCATTTTAATTCTTCTGAGTGTCTTTATAAAGTTTATCCAAGTTATTATGCATGGTCTTTTATCTTAGATATTATTTGTTATATTCCTTTGTGTGACTATCCCATACTTTATTCTTTCTTATTTTTCTTTAAATTCATATTCAATTGTTTCCAAGGGTCTCGAGTTGGGCTTTGAAAACTAGCCCAAACTGACTTTTTAAAATCTGGTGCCTCCCAAATCATGTTGAGCAATGACTCTGAAACACCCCCAACACACACACACACACACACACACACACACACACACACACACACACACTTGGGTCATTTCAAGTTTCTTTTTATTTAAAACATGCTTTCTGCCATGGCAGTCCCTACATCTGCTTCCTGATGACAGGCAGTGACAATTTCCTCAGAGACACAACGTCATGGAGCGAGTTACATGTGTAAACATGAGTATTCCCTGCCTGCTGGGGTCACACTACTCTTGCTGTCCTAGAGAGAGAGCCTGCATGTATTTTCATCTTTCGAAAGACTGCCAATGTTTTCCAATATCAACATTTCCCAATTTGGTATGGCTTTATAGAGCTCACTTCAGCTCCTATGCTGCATATCCTTAATTTCTCTAAAATATTTGTTAAATATCTTTGTTTCCCTCCCTACCGTGCATCATGTGAGCTCTGTGCTCATCAATCTGCTATTATCATTCCTTTCTCTTACTGGTGTATAGCACCATTTTCGTTACTTTGACAGTCCTACGGATAGCATGTTTATTTATTCATTCATTCATTCATTTTTACATCCTGACTACAGATTCCCCTCCCTTTTCTCCTCCCAGTCCTCCCAACTTCCCGTTGCCCCCACCACCACCACCACCACCACTCACTCCTCTCCATTTATCTTCATTAAAGGGCAAGCCTCACAAAGATATCAACAAAGCATGGCATATCAAGTAGCAGTAAGACTGAACACCTCCCTTGTATTAAGGCTGGGCAAGGCGACCCAGATCTGGATAGCATCTTCCGTGACAAAACAGAAGCTGTATGTATCTCTGACTCCTTGGTCTATTGCAGCCACTGAACTGCAGACTGCTGAATCTCAGAGCCAAGTAGTAAACTTCCGATTATCCCTTACTGCTAGGTGGGGCCAGGTAGCTCCTTTCTGAGCCCCTGACATAAAGCAGAAGCCATCTGTGGGTTCCGCTGTTGCCACGGCTTTCTTGGTAAAATGACAGAGACACGGCTGTCACAGCCCTGCCCCATCCTCACTTAATTCTGACTCGGATGCAGAAGTGATAGGTGAAGTGACCACAGCTCAAGAACATGAGGGAAAAACAGGGAGATTTATGAAGATTCTGGTTTTGGTATTTTTTCTCCTTTTTCAACTCCAATCTTGAGGTTAGGTGATTAAGAAACAGGTTACTGGTTTGCTCAAACACTGTCAATCCAACTTGCCCTTAATTGGAGCAGCAGTTCTGTTGCAGGGAATATTGTTTTATCCACTTAATCTTCAAATGGAGTCACACTCAGCGAAGTCCAAAATGGTAGTAAGAACTTTTCTCCATGTGACTATTGCGATCTTATATGCCCTTTTCTCTCTTTTCAGTCTCATGGGGCACAACTCCAGCTCTTCTTCATTTGAGTCTGTCTGCCCCTTCATCCTGGCCGAAGCAACCTTTTCCCTATTTCTTGGCCTTCAGGAATTCTATTCCATTTGTCTAGATAACAGAGACTGTAACTTTCATCTGCTTTCTAAGTACATTTTTTTTGTTCTTTTTTAAAAGATTTATTTATTATGTACACAGTGTTCAGCCTCCATGCCTGCGGGCAAGAAGAGGGCACCAGATCCCATTACAGATGGTTGTGAGCCACCATGTGGTTGCTGAGAATGGAACTCAGGACCTCCAGAATAGCAGTCAGTGCTCTTAACCACTGAGCTATCTTTCCAGCCTCCATTTTCCTGTTCTTTTCTCTTCTTGCTTTGCTTCTTCCTCTATGACATCTGCTCCCTGAGAGAATGCTCTCTGCTTGTTTCACTAACTTTTATACCCAGCGCAACTGAATGTGGCATATAAGAGACAGCCAATGCTCAGGTGTGTCAAAAGAATCTAAAAAAAATGGTCTGCCTGGCTTCCAACTTCCCAAGTCCCTTTCTAAACCTCAAGTTCTTCATGTTTGAGTTAAAATAATGCTTTCTTTCTTTCAGTGTAGATTGGGTAGTGTGTGTGTGTGTGTGTGTGTGTGTGTGTGTGTGTGTGTATGTGTGTGAATGTGCATACCAGGGTAGTTCAAGCCATTTACCCCAACGGAAAAAAACTTCATTATTTCAGCAGGAAAAACTTTAATTCTTGATCATCTTTCAATATTTGCTCTACTGACTTTAAAAATAACATTGGTAAAATTGCCAGTAATGACAAGCACTTATGAACATATAGTGCTTAATCTGCCAAGTCCCTTATTTTTTTTATGATGATGTGGACTCTGTTATTATTCTGTCTTTTTAAGAATTGGAAAGTAAGGCTGCACAATAGCAAGCCAAGTTTCCTGGAGTCCTAAGTCACCCAAAAGTCACTGTGGTTCATCAGTAACTGTAACAGGCTTTCCTTTGGACCACTAAACAGCTCCCAAAGAGAGACATGGAGACTTAGTTAGGAATGCTTAGTCTTAGCTTATGCTTGTCCCAGATGCTCTTGTAACTGAATTTAACCTGTTTCTTTTCATCCACGCTTTGTCCCAGGGCTTTTTAGTGTTTTTTTTTTTTTATTCTGCATGTCCTACTCTGTATCTGGCTGGCTAGTAGCTGCCTGGCCCCAGGCGTCTCCCCTACCCCATTCCTCCTATTTATTCTCTCTGCTCACCAGCCCCAACTATCGTCAACTGTCTAGCTATTGGTCATTTAGTTTTTTTTATTAGACCAATCAGGTGCCTTAGGCAGGCAAGATGAAACAGTCACACATCTTTACATAATTAAACAAATGCAGCATAAACAAATGTAAGACACCTTGACATAGTTAAAGTAATATTCCACAACATAAACCAATGTGACACATCTTTACCTAGTTGAAATAATATTCCACAACAAGTAGCTATCCACCTGGAGAGCTGGTGCATTTTAAACAATTATTTCTTGTTCTATTTTATGTGCACGAGTGTTTATTAACATGCATGTCTGTGTAGGTGTTTGGTACCTACAGAGGCCAGAAAAGAGTGCCTGATCCCCTGGGACTGGAGTCCATCTTGGACTGGAGACGTTTTTTAGCCACCATGTGGGTGCTGGGAATCAAACCCAGGTCCTCTCAAAGGGCAGCCATTGTTCTTAACTCCAGAGCCGTCTCTCAAGGCCCCCTTGAATCTGTTTTATGGGACCTTCTCTGTATTAACTTCGGTTTTTTTTTAGCAAAAAAAAATCACTGTAGAATAAAACACATTGACATGATTTTTTAAATTTTAATATTTCAATTTATTTAAAGATTTCAAAATATTCTTTTATTATCATCTGGTTCTATGATTTCTTTATATTTTTTAAGGAAAGCAACCTCCAAAGACTCTTCTGCAGTGAGGAGATAATTCCATTCCCTCCTTTATCTATAGCCCTGACTGGAAAACTGTCCCTCAGGTTGGTGACCCTGAGGCAGAACCTTCAGCTAGGAAACAGTGGATGAGTCTTGATTGTGGCAGGGTTCTTTGGAAGTCCAGAGAATAGATTCCTACATGGCACAGAGATTTAGCTGTCGATCTGAAAGTAGATGTATTTTGAGCTCACCTTTGAGCACCTTCTGTGCAGGGGCCTGTTATTAAATGCTGGTTGAAATGCAGCCTAGAGCACCTCAGCATTTTACTGTCATATTCTGTCTTCACGCAGCTTATCTTTCAATGACACCCAGTAAAAAAGCTCAATGCTTTTCAAAAGTTGCCCCAACTCACTGTTCCAGTTTTTCCTCTTTACATTCCAGTCTTATAAAGAACTCAGAGAGATTCCTGTCTCCTGGACACACCCTAACGTTTCTGAACCTGTGTTTGTGACTCTTTTTTTTTCCTTTCTAGAATGTCTGCACCCAACCCTACCCCATTCACAGAAACAGGGTACCTTGTCATGTATTTCTTTGTTCTACACACATGAACTTCCAAGTTCTTTAGGTGGAATCGGGACAACATTTTACAGTTTGTGGCATGGTGTAGCTTTTAAACTGGTCACAATCCTCTGCTCTGCCTCATTGTGGAATATTATTTTAAGATGTATTACATTTGTTTATGCTGTGGAACAGTTGTTTAATGATGCAAAGATGTCTTGCATTCTTTTAGGTTGCATTTGTTTAACTCTCTGAAGCTATGATAACTTTGCGTGTCTAAAACTCGTCATGGTCCCATAAAGAGCTGAATGAGGATTGGAAGGCAGGAGCGAGAATAGATAGAACTGGCAGGCAGAGAGAATAAGCAGAAGTGAGAGAGATCAAGGAGCAAGAAAAGAAGGGGCCAGCTACACAACAAGGAACAGAGTAAGAAAGAAAGAAAGGTTATACAGAATTAGAGAAAGGTAAAATCCAGAAACAAAAGATAGATGGGATAATGTAAGTTAAGAAAAACTGGCTAGGAACAAGCCAAGCTAAGGCGGGCATTCAAAACTTAGAATGAGCTTCCCTGTATTTATTTGAGAGCTGGGTGGATGGTCCCACAAAAGGGTCAAAGAATAAAAAAGCAACAACGATCCTGGGGCACAATTTTACCAAAACATAAGTTTCCATTTCTTATTTTGTAAATGAAGACATTGCTATCTGCTCTCTAGGACAGCCACGACAAAGACAGGGACATAGAGGTAGCCAGCAGCACCTGCTACACCGTCATGTTGAGAACTGATGGCTCACAGGATGCTGGGATTCCAACCAAGACCTTCATGCTTGCTAGACTCTCAGCATAAGGAACCACCCTACCATCTCATCCTTTAAACAGTAGACCCAAATCATCGAGTTCAAATGTCAGCTCTACCACTTACCAGCCTGGGAAGTTTCCTGCCTCATTTTCACATCTGGAAAATGGTATTCATAATATTCAGCCCTTGGGATTGTTATAGTTCACTTGGCAATAAATTATTGCCATGAGATAAGTTCTTTGCTAAGACGTGAATAATGTAGTTATAATAAAAAAAAACCACCTTGTTTCAAGTAAGTATTGGAATGCATTCATATCTATTGAGGAGCACCTGGAACCCAAAGGCCTGGGCTGGATGTTGAATCTTGAATTGTGTTAGGCAGGGAATATATACATGCTGGTTCTGAGCTAGCCAATCATCTGAATTACAGTCTGCGCTGTGTATGATTCAGGAGGCCCTCATTTCAAATTTTTGGATTTAGTGAATGAATTCACATACCCTCGGTTCTTTTCCCTTCCTCTTGTTTGCCTGGCTGTCAACAGGGTTGATTTCCTTCCTCTGGGAGTAGAAGAGGGTGCCACTGTTTTGATGGGCACAGATTCACAGGGCCTGACACTTGGCATCACTGGGTCCATTTCATGCCACAGAGAGGTAGTTTTTCTGCTGTGTTCTCTTCAGGGACTGTGTGAGTGCTGTGTGGGAGAGTGAGTGAGCCCACAGGATCTGGCACCAGGGCCAGAGCTCCACCCACCTCTCAGCAGCCTTTTGTTGCTTCTTCAGGTCCACTTAGTAGAGGCTGACCAAGGGAACAGAAAGCTACTTCCTCTCCAGCACCATCAAGGCCCAGGTCATTGTCTTTCTTGACTGGGTACAAGATTTACCTTGTTCTTTTGGCAGACTCTCTTAGCCGATGCCCTGCTTGGCTGGTTGTGAGAGGATTCTTTGCTTTTTATGTGGGGGTCTAATCCCTTGAATCAATATTTGTTCCCACCTTCTCTGTTAACAGACAGAGACTGCTAAGCTCCTCTGGCATCTCTGAGGCAAGAGACAAGGGAAAGTCTGCAAAAGGGGCTGGAGACATAGTAAGAAAAATTGTCTTGATGACATCTTAACAAGCGAGGACTTTGCTTTGTAGCAATGCCAGCCTCTGACTTGGTGACTTTGTTTAATATCTTTGAAAGCTTCCAGAAAGAGGTGGTACCGGAGGAGTGGAAGACACAACCAATTAAAATTTGGTTCGGACCAACAAAGAAAGTAGGCCATGACTAGCTAACAGAGAGGCATTGAAAGCTGGAGAGAGGTCCTGGCTCCCGGAGCCCATATTACTAGAATATTCCTTTGTTTCCAAACAAGACCACTTCCAGAAGCATGGAGTCATGCTGACCACGTCTGGGGTCATAAAGTGTGTATCACTCTCACAGAGCCCAAAGCACAGTTCCATTGGCTTGCTCTCCTGTATCCCTCTTCATCACTGCAGGACACGGAATATCCTCATCCATTAGTTCTGCTGAGTCTTCTCCCTTTTGCCAGATGTACTGTCTGTGTGTAGCCGGCAGGCAGCTTCTGTGACGGATGTAGACAGATGTCATTTCATAACCCAGGCAACCCTCTGCCAGGGCAGAGTCTCTCCCCGGGTACTTTATTGGCTGATGACTGTGTAGGTCAGATGAGAGGACAGAGAGAGGAGGAGGAGGAACAGATGCTGAGGCAGGGTTTATGTGGGACTAGGAATTCTAGACTTTGGATCAGGTGTGGTAGGAGATCATTTAGAGACTGGCACAGTCTTTTTTCATTCATTGTCTTTGAAAATGGTATCAAAAGACAAGTCAGAATGTCAATCAAAAGTTTGTAGACTGTCTATCGACAGCTAAATGTCATTGAAATTCACAAATTTATTTTATCTTTCACATAAAGCACATTGTGCAAATGGTTGTCTCATTTCCTACCCAATCTTTAATCTGGTTCTTCTCTTGAACAAGTGACCAGGTCAAACGGCAGGTTTCCATCTAAAATGTCACTGTTGGAGGCCACAGTTGACATCTTGGACAGGGTTAAAGGTTGCCATCCCTAACATAGCTGTGTTATTGAAATGCGACCCCATCCTGCTTTCTCTAGCTGTCACAAGAGTCATTATAACAATCACACTGTCATTCACACCACGGAGGACAACAGGACATCACTGTCGTCTGGAGGGCAGCATCTCCATGTTCACAGTGTCAATTCCACGGATTGGTGGCAGTGGTGCAGGAGGAGAAGAATCATTTGGAAAGCCAACTGCTACCCAGTCGTGAGCCATCTGTGATGGGTAAAATCACGAGCTCCATAACGAGAGAGGACTCGAATCTGGTTGAATGATTCTGGAACTCTTTTTATGATTTCTAGAGTTCAGAGGATTTATCAATATGAAAAGATATCAACATCAACATCACTGCCAGTCAAAGTCTGACTTTGGAAGATGTGAGGGGTCAGAGTAAACATATGTTCTTTTGCTCTGGCTGAGAATCATTGACTTGTCCTTGAGTGACTTTATCAGCTTCTACCCTTGGCAAAACCCACACACTGTGGCAAACCCAAAGCCACCCACTCAGTTCTCTTTTCAGTATGGAAGTCATAGGGTGAAAGTCATGGGCATTGGAGTCTGAGAGAGGCTTGACGACCCTGGATATGTTAACTATGCCCCCTGATACTTCAACTCACTAGAAGATACAGTAGCCCGGCTTCACCCTACCTCACAGGATTCTTTTGCATTCTAAGTGGATAAATAAGACTAACAGCCACTGTTGACACAGAATGAACACTGAACCCAGGAACCCTCAGCTAAGCATGACTTCCCATCCTCCAGAGGCCATGGTCCCAATTGTGGAGGATCTGTGAAAAGGAGTGACCACTAATGAGCAGACATGAAGTTTCTTCATATTCATACAACCTTCCAGATAGCGTTTCACCATGACATGTCCCAAACTTCCAATAGTGCCAGATCTGAATAGCCCTGTCTGGATACGAAGCCGTCCACAATAGGTATTTGCTAGCTCATCCCCAATTCCTACCCAATACGCAGATCCCAATATGTGGGCGCTGAATTTCCTAGCAAGAGATAATAGCAACCCCTTCTCATTTGCAAAGTTGAATCAAAAGAACCTATTAGCTTTCTGAAAGACTTTGTTTATGGAATTTATTTATATAATCTTCATTTTATAGGGAGTGAAAGCCAGGCTCAGAGATCCACGTAGACAGCGTTCCCAGCTGTAAGGATTCACCTTTTCAGCCTTGGAGTACTCTCCACAGGCTTTGGTACCTTGATTCATCTCCTTAAGGGTGGAATGAGGCCTATCACACCCATCAGTGAGGCGCAAATGCTTTATGAGAAGTCGGAGACCACATACACAGCAGGCCCTCCAATATCAGAATACTACCAATGTCACTAACGCTTGATCTCGATGAGCAGCAAGAAGCCATCTACACCATGTTTCTATGACGAGAGACTTTTCCATTCAAGTGAGACCCCCTTGCATCTGTGGTCTCTGTGTAAGCTTCCAGCTCCACCAGGCTAGTCATCTCTAGTTGGTTTATCTACGAATAATGCCAGCTGTCAGGCTTCACACCGGATGGTCACTAAGATCTTCTGGCATCCATCAACAAGGTACCAGGGGGTAATGCCATGGCAGCTCTGTCCCTGTCTAGAAGGTCACCTTTGTAACAGGAAGGTTTTTTTAAAGTATTTTTTTTAAATTTTTATGTTTTATTTTGATGGAAAAGACAGATTAGTGTTGTGGCATGGTCTACTTATTACCATAAAAGACAATGTTCTTGTTTCTTTTGCTTGGGGACATTTAGCAGCTGGCTTTAGCATATACGGCATGTCATTATGATGCACTGGTCATGAAGTCACACCTTCTATAACCTTTAAAGACATTTTAAAGATCTGTCTATCTATCTATCTATCTATCTATCTATCATCTACCTATCATCTATCTATCATCTATCTAACATGTATGGATGTTTTTGTCTGCACGAATATCTGCATACCAGAAGAAGGCACCAGATTTCATGGGTCTTCAGTCACAGACAGTTGTGAGTTGCCATGTTGGTGCTGGAAATTGAACTCAGGACTTCTAAAAAAATCAGCCAATGTTCTTTATTGCCGAGCCATTTTCCCAGCTCCCTGCCACAACCTTACATACCCCATTGTTCTTTCCTTTATTTACTTAACTACTTATTGAGGTTCACGGTGAACCTCTCTCTGTTCAGCCTTTAGTAGATTAAACAGCTTCAAATCTTGAGGTCATCTCTTTCTAAAAGCATGGCAAGGATGTGAAGAGAAAATTTTAATGCATCAAAGTAAATTAAAAGAGGAACATGTTGTATCTTGTAAGCTTTTGCAGCCTGAAGTCCAACTCTGAGTGTGGGTCAGTACATGGAGGCCTGGCTCTCTCTGGGAGAAAGTGACAGGGCAGCTTTAGAGCCTGGGGGCTGGGTATCGATCAAGTAGTCTTTACCCTGCTTATATTGGAGAAACCATCCAGAAAAGTAAAAGTCATGATATTTGACCCAGAAAGTCTACACATTCAGACATTTTTATCCCTGGGTTTCATAAATTTGTTATTGTTATTTCTGAGACTGTATTCCAGCTACAACATTATCCCTTTCCTCCCTCCCCTAAAATCCTCCCATATACCTCTCCCGGCTCTCCTTCAAATTCATGGCCTATTTTAATCAATTGTTATTATAGGTATAGATATAGATATAAACGTAGACACAGGCTTATTCCCAAATGTAATCTTTTGAGTCAATATAATGTTGCATGTATATATGTTTTCAGGGATCACTGTTGACTCTGGTCAACCAATCGTGTGCTCTTCTCTGAGGAAGACTCTCTCTCCCACTTCCAGCTTTACTCATTTACCTATAGTTCTTTGTTTAGGGTTGAGCCCTCCTTGGCCTTTTCTGTGCGGTCTGGCAAGTTCCTCAGTATCTTCCTCATTCAGATTGTGTTTGTGCAGCCATGTTGGTAAGATTTTACTTGTATAGCTTATAAATAGGGCTTCATTATGTAGTTCTGGTGGGCCTAGAACTCACCATGTAGATTAAGCTGGTCTGGAACTCACAGAGATATGTCTGCCTCTGCTTCCCAAGGGCTAGGCTTACATGCATTTGTTACCACAGCAGCCTTGTCCCTAACTTTTTGTAGTGATTGTGTGAACATGATGATCAGTATTCCAAAGGCACTGAGCAGATGAGACTATTAGCATGCAGCTGTAGCAATGAGAGGAAGTAAAGGGATTTAGGGGTACAAAAGGAAATGGAAGGAAAGAGAAAAAAAAAGAGAATAAAACTTCTGCCAACTTTCGCATCAGGCTTATGCAAACCTGTGGTCCTCTTTGAGCTAAGATTCCCTTCAGAAAAGCAGCACAAACGAGCCATGTCTCAGGGAAGACACACCACTTCAACATTCCTAAGAGTCTGTGTCCTAGGAGGAGTTTGTTGTATGGAAATCAAGAATGTAAAATGTAATGCTTTTTAATTTGTTCATTTGTATTTAAAAAAAATCTAAAAATAAAACAAAAATTCAGTTCAGTTTAAAAAGAAAATAGGTGTTATAATCCTTATAACTTTACCAGTAGCGATAAACATACACAATATTTAATAGATGCAGAAAACAAAACAAAAAGACATGGATCTTGAAAGGAATTGGTAGGGAGGCAAAGTGGATGGAAGAAGGTGGGGTGAGAGCCGCCAGAATGCATTTTAACATATTTGAAATTGCCAAAGAATAAACTATATCAATAAAAAGTTAAATAGCTGAAGAACAAAAAATCCAGTCAATAACTGGCCAATGGATCTCAAGGGACACATCTCTAAAGAAACAGCCAATAAGCATGCAAGAAGGTCATGAACTAGGGGAAGGGATGGGTAGATATTGAGGAGAAGGCTGGTATGGATGAGAGGGAGGTCAAGAAGACTGAAGGGACAGAGATAATTAGAACACTGTGTGTGTGTGTGTGTGTGTGTGTGTGTGTGTGTGTGCGCGCGCGCGTGAAGTTTCAAAGAATTTAAAAGGCAATAAAAATGGAAACCAAACAAAAACACACAAAAATGTTCAGTGTAATTAGCTATCAGGAAAATGCAAATCAAAATTTTATGGACATCCTACCTCACCCCCATCTGAGCAGCTTCCATCAAGAAAACACAAAATGACAAATGCTGGTAAAGGTGTGGGCAAGAGGAAGCTGTCTACACGGCTGGTGAGAGTGTAGATCAGTGCAGCCACCGGGGAAATCAAGATGGACATTGTGATGACAACTGAGAGAAGAACGATGATATGACCAGGCTGAAGCAACCACAGGAGCCCAAGGTGGAAGACAATGGAGGTATCCACACGCCCTGACTCCCGGTGGAAGACAATGGAGGTATCCACACGCCCTGACTCCCGGTGGCCATCTTGAAAGCACTGCAGCGATAGAATCAGTCTAAGTGTCTGCTGATGGAGAAATGGATTGAAACCTCTGCTGTGTGTGCAGAGTGCAGATTTACTTAGTAACCAAGAATGAAACCCTGGTGTTTGCTGGAACCATGACTTCAACTGGAGATCATTTTGTTAAGTGAAATTAGCCAGAAACAACAAAGTTTTATGTTTTCTTCCATGTATAGAGGGAAAAAAAAAGATGACTTAAAAATAGAATGGACTCTCAGGGAGTGAGAAAATTTCCAGAGGGGATTTGGAGGGCTGGGAAGAAAAGCAGCAGAGAGAGGCCATACAATCGAGGGCAGTATCGGTAATAAAACCTATTAACTTTCCAAGCAAGATTATTGATTAATTATAAACAAGTGAGGCTAGAGAGAAAGCTCCATTGGTTGAGTGTTCACCAAGCATGCAGGAAGGCCCAAGGCCAACTCCCAGTTCCACATAAAACTGGGCACGTACCTTCCTGTAATCCCAGAACTTGGGAGGTGGAGGCGGGAGCATTATCTCCACCAGCATAGCGAGTGAGGACAATCTGGGCTTTGTGGGAAGCCCTGTGGAAAGACTATGAGAGGAGATTTCTCTCACAGACTGGAAACCCAATCAGTATTATCTAAAAAGAAAGACAAACAGAATCTTCAGTTTGGTGTTTATGCTTTCTCACAAAGTTGATTATTAGGAAAACTGGGCAGTATATGGAGCCACCTTCCCTGCCATCACAAACCTCCCCAAAGGGGGACAGGAGGGAGGCCATAATGGTATCAAATTCAGTGGCTGTATCATGAAGTGTAAATGCATTGCTAAATACCAAGACAGCTCAAACTGAGACAGTGAAGTTGGCTTTCCATCGGCCGTCAAGTTTGCGCTGCAATTGAAGAGAGGGTGAGCTACTTTTGGTTTTGTTGGGCTTTTAAATGTTATACCCCATATAAAATTAGAGGAAAGATAATATAATTAGAATAGTACCATTATTGCCAGCAATTATTTAGCAAATTATAAGATTTATGATCCCATATTCTCATTTTTAGGCTTATTTTATTTACCTCCACCGATTTTGTTCAGGCATAAAAGTATTAACAGCCCGATCAACAAACCCAAAAGATGCACAAATATTTGCTACTGCTTTGCAGTGTACGGCAAAAAATATTTCCATGTTTTCTAGTACAGAGAAAGATAAAACCTTCCGATGAATACATATGGTTCCCTTAATTTAAAACAAATATTTGAGGTCGCCCTCCTAACATGTCTGGAGCTGTGAGCTGCGATGCATTATCCCGAGCATATGCTGGCAAATGAATTTTGCTTTCATAAGCAGAAAACCGTGGTGCAGAAAAGAGGGGCCGAGTGACTCAGACTCGGGTTCATCTAACAGAAGCACAAGAATTTTCACTTTATACTTGCATTTAAAAGGGGACTAGGAGAGACAGGGCTATCAGGAAGTTGGCGTTCAGGGCTTGAGAGATGGCTCTATGGGTGAAGGATTTGCTGGGAACTGCAAGACTCTAAGAGTTGGAAGATAGGGGAGGCATGCTGCAAAAGGTTGTCCAGAGGTATTGTCACTGATAAGTTGTACAGGGTCCAGTAAATAACATCCCACACTTATGTAAGCAGCAACCCTAATGACATTCAGTGGGACACACACACACACACACACACACACACACACGCACACACACACGCCACCACACGAAAACATTCAAGTAAGAGAGGAACTTGTTGGGAAGAAGGGTTTCAGTAGGGCCAGGGAGGATAACGGGCAAGTGACCAAAATTCATTTTACACAGCATGGGATGGTCAAAGAAGAAAAATAAAACAGAGGACAGTAATGATTTCTCATATGAAGAAGTAGGAAGACGAGGTCTTTGGATTCTTGAACAAAAGTGACAAGATTTATCAGAGCATCGACAGCAGCAATATTAGCGATCACTGTGATTTCCCAGCACACTCTGGATTTCTGCAAGCGTGTTAGACATTTTGCAATTAACATCTTCTCTTACCTTCACAGCAAGCTGGGCCACCACTATCCTGATCTCGCGAAGGAGATCGCGAGAAGCTAAATGACTAGGTAGGGTCACAGAGCAAAGGTGTGCCAGAGGCACCACTAAAACCCAGGTTAATATCGCTGTGACTTCTCTGATACAAATGAGTACCGGGAATGCCTCTCTGGGCTTCAGGGAGAAGTTCAAAGATGTTGACCAGAGTAGGTGGACAGCTTCCAAATAAACATCAGTGGATTCTCTGTGTGTCCCTGTGAGTTAGTTTAGATTGTGTGCCCAGATCTCCCAGGATGTCATCCCTGACCCCAAAGGAATGCAGTTCACACCTGAAGACCCAGGGCAGGGGACAAGCAGCCTGCTGACAAGGCCAGACGTAAGCTCAAATGTAAGTTTTGTCCCATGGTGTGTACATCTCTGATTCTTTGCTGCTCAGTTCCTTTCTCCCTCCCTCTCTCTTCCCTCTTTTTTCCCCTCTTATTCCGTCCATTTCCCTCTCCCATTTTCCCTTCCCCCACCCTTTCCTGCTCTCCCTTTTCCTTCTCTCCCAACTCTGGTGGAATTCCTAGTCCCTGTTGCCATGATGACTTTTGTCTAATCATTTTTCCTGCCTCTACAACCCTGTCTTACCTCCACTGTCTCCTCGGCACAACGCTGTCTGAACCGTGAACATGAGATGACTCTTATTTTTATTGTAGCTAATGGCATTATTATTTCTCAGGTAACCATGCCACCTGAGAAAATGTGTGTAACCACTACACAAGCTAGGCTGTGCTAACTGAGAGACTAGTTATTTCCAGGTAGCCACTGGTGTCTAAGACAGCAGTACTAGGAAGTAAAGGAGGCAATATTAATAAGAAAAGACTATTCATTATATGTGCGGTAAATGCTAGGCTGTTGGAAGAACTGCTATTCATTTACATGTAATCTACTCTTGGCTGAATTAACTGCTTTTCCTATTGCTATGGTGGAAACGCCGATAGAAAGCAAGGATGCACCAAGGCTTACAGCGTGAGAGAGCACAGCCTATCACAGCGGCGCTGGCAGTGGGAATCTGAGGTGGCCTGCTCACTTCTAGGCACACCAGCCAGCAGAGAGAGAAAGGCCTGGTGCTTCTCCGCCTTTGTCCTTCCCCCCTTTCTATTCAGTCTGGGGCTCTGGCCCGTGGCATGTGCCACCATCTTCAGAGAATTTCTCCGCTCCTCAGTTAGTCCTCCCTGGAATGGCCCCTGCTGCCACATACCCAGAGGTGCCGTCTCGCTAACAACCTAGATGTTTCTTAATGCAATCAGGTTGGAAATCAACGTGACCTATCACATTGACCAGTAAGTAGCAACCTCCTTGGTATTTCTGATCTTGTAGGTAAGAGCCGGCCCACTCCTTTACTGGCTGTAATTTATAAATACAGCATCACCCCCCTTCTCTCTCTCCATCTCCTTCCACTGTTTTCTCACATCTTAATCTCCACCATCGGTTCACCAACTCCTTTGTTTCTTTTTAAATTTTCTTGGCTACTCAGCTCTGTCTTATCTAGAAGCTTTTGTTCCCCGAGGTGGTGACAGTGAACTCAACAAAGTCCGCTGACCTTGAAGAAGTCCCTGGAATGTGGTAAGCAAGCTGTGCTGTTTGCTATTGCCCATCCACTTCATCTCCTCTTTCCAGCCAGGACTATGCTCAAGCGAATGTTGTTTCCTCAAACGCGCTTCCTGCAGACAGCCTGGTGCTTGCCCCACTCCTAGCAATGCTAGCTTCCTTTGCTGAGTGTGGAACCCGCAGAGTGGTGGTGGCATCTCTAAGGCTACGTGTGAGACTGCCTGAAGGCCAGAGCTTCCCTATCTCTACTGCACATGCGCCTTGTTTTCTCTACTGTGAGGCACAACAATAGGTCAATACAGATTATTTTTTCTGACTGAAGAGCTAACTATAGACATTCTAAGGGAATAAAAACTATGGAACGCCTTCATATTAAGCAAAGGAGCAGAAACAACACTATTGGATTTCACGATCTCACCTGGCCAAAAAAAAAAAAAAAATACATGGAAAGGAAGGACACCTGTTTCCTGTGCTTAGCTCAAAGCGCTGGTGTGTTTTTCAGATGTATCTAATTTATCTGAAATTCCCCCAATCTTCTGTAATAGCAGAAACTTTAAGAGAAAATAAATTCCTTTCAAAAAAAAGGTGGTTGCCACTGGCTTATATGCAGGCCACTCCAGCTGCGATCCTGGATGGAGCCTTAAAAGCCAGGAGGCAGTGGGAACCCAGATAGGGCTGACTCATCGATCCGGGAGCTGACGGCAGCTTTGATGGCTGGTGAGGCGTCAAAGAAAGGTTTTGATGGCATAAGTGAAATTGAAGACGCGAAATCAACAGCCTGAAGATGGTTTTTAGGGGCGTCAAGGGTGACACATGAAAGGGAGTGAGGGTTTGGAAAAGCCCACGTGCTGGTAGTGCCAAACCCCAAACGATCAGAAACTGCTTCAAGATGTGCCCCACACATCTGGATGGAGGTGGCCCACAAGCCATCCCACAGTCTTGGCGCTTTCCATCCTAGGCTGGTTGAGGGGGAGCGAGATGCCTGAGGGGAACTCTGGAGAGGGCTTATTTCGCCCGTTAGGGCTTTATAGATGTTGTCACTGTGGTACTGCAGGTTTGGCAAATTTTTATCAGCAGATGTATTTTCTGAGTCAGCCTGCAACAGGCACAGGAGCACATCTGGCCGTCTGGACGTCCATCCATTTTCTCCAAGTGCCTGCTGCAATGCAGAGCGCTGGTCTGCGCCATGTGATTATCACAGCCACGCATTAATCAAGATTCCTGCCTCAGGAAGGCAGAGTGATTGGTGGGACTGCAATCTTTTCTTTGTTTACTGAAAGGTTTCGTCTTAACAAATGCGTGGCTGCCTCCGGTTCCCATTAGGGTTTGTTCATTCCCAAAAGAGGCTGGGTTGCCCTTGGCTGTGCCCTGCTGGACACTCCTAGTTCCTGCTGTTCCCAGAATCCACTGGGCCATCTAGAGTTTACGTGGGAAAACAGAACAGCCACTGGGCTGGTTTTTCACTGTGTAGTAGCAGCGACTGCCTTCCATGGACTCCCAACTACGTGCCAGCAATGCGGTATGCACCTTCTTCTACGGTCTCCTTTGCTCCGTGCGATAAGCTCTTAGGAGGGCCAAAGAAAGCAGTGAACCGCCACTGTTCTCCGTGTGACAAGTGCAATCTGTGGGCCAATTGCGAAAACAAAACCAAGCTCAAAGAACTAAATGACAGCGTTCAGGGCAACTGTAGCAGGGGGGAAAACGGAAGAAGAAAAATCTAGAAAGAGCTGAAGCTAAATTGTGCTTATAACCAGTCCTGGAGTGTTTGGTTTACCGTGTGTGTGTGTGTGTGTGTGTGTGTGTGTGTGTGTGTGTGTGTGTGTGTGTGTTGGGGTTGGGGGGGGCGTCAGGGAACAGAGCTCTCTCCTAGGGTCAGGTGACCACAAGTCCTCCGACAGTGTGAAAGTTTGCAGTAAGTGTCTAGCCACGGGTGAAGGTTGGTTTTATGAGCCCGCTTGGCTAGTTCACACTGTGCAATTATTGTGTTAAGCACCAGCGAAGGCGGGGCTGTGGAGGAATTCTGTGATAGACTCAACATCTAGAATGGATTGATGCTAAGCCAAGGACATTAGCTTTGATCATGTGGGTGGGCTTCATCCACTCAGCTGAAGTCTTAAGAGTGCGGAAGCGGATTTGCTGGGGAAGGAGAATTCGGCTTACGTCTGTAACATCTAATTCTGCCTGGGCTGCAGCCTCTAGCACACCCTTCTGATTTCAGAGCGGACAGTGCTCCAGTTATGAGACACACAGAGAAAAGCGTTGTGAAAGGAGACGCAAGGAACCCATGTGGGGCAATCACACGTGGACGACTTCTGAATGCAAAGAAGGGGAAAAAGGGGCAAGGCTAAAATTTAAAGTTATACTGGCCAGACTTTCCATGCATAGGGAAGGAACAACATGTAGGTTCACAAATTCTGAAAATGAGGGCCTGTGAGATGGGTCATTTGGTAAAGTGGCTTGTCACTGAGCGTGGTAACCTGAGTTTGATCTCTGGAACCCACACGATAGGCAGAGGGGAGCAACTCCTACAGGCTGTATTTTGACCTTCACACATGTACACACACATGCTTAAAAGTAGTAACTGCCAGCAAATATGGGTCAGATATGATGACAGCGGTGAGTGGATTGCTCGCCATGTAAGCATGAGGGTCTGAGTTTGTATTCTAGAACCTTCAGGAAACTGGGCAACATAACATGCATCTAGAATTCCAGAGCTCCTCCAGAAAGAGAATAGGCATAGGGGATAATACTGGAAGTTAAAGTCCGTCCAGTTAGTAAAAGCAGAGACCTTGTCACAAGCTAGTTGAAAGATAAGGAGTGACATCCAAGGGTGCCGTTGGACTTCTATGTGTGTGTGTGTGTGTGTGTGTGCGTGGATGTACTCATACATATGGATGCACACCTCTCTCTCTCACACACACACATACATACACACACACACACACACACACACACACACACAAGTAGGAGTAGAAAAGTTAACCGTGAAAACAGAGTGCAGTGATTCATATCAAACTAATTGCTCTTTATCAAATCCTTCCACACAAAAGACTCCAGGCCTGCAAGATTTCACTCATGAATCTTAGCTTCTATCAAAGGAAGAAATCAAACCCTATCAGACATTCACCAGAGAGATTATTCAAACTTTGCATAAATAATTTCAGAAAACTAAAAGGAAAAAGACTTCTTAACATTTTAGGAAACCAAAGCAATCATTATAGCACTTGACAAAGGATGAAAAAACTTGGCATAATTGCCTTTGTGAATATACATACAAAAGTATTTAATGGAAGATTAGTGACTTGAAAGATATGGAAGGGCATTACATACCATGACAATAGAGATATGTTTACTGTCACATGAGCTGGTTTCAACACGAAAACATTAATTTATGTTACATCAGCATTAGAAGAAAATGATATGATTGAAAAAGAAATTTTCAAAAATTAGTCTCTCATCCATGATAAAAAGATTTTCCCCAAATTGAAGAGAAGATGACAATTTCTATAAAACAATAAAGGATTCCTTTAGAAGCATTACAACCAATATCAGATGTAATTGGCAGAATATTGAACACTTGACCTCGGAAACTGGAAATGAAACAAGGAATGAGCATGGGAAAAAATAGAATGTGCTCAAAGTGTTTTTATTTTCAGTTAATGTTCTCTTTGCATAAAGAAATCCAAAAGAGAACAATGCAATTCGATAATTAATAAGTGAAGTTAGAAAAAAAGGACCAGTGCAATGTAATATGCTAAGAACCACTTGCTGCTGCATATTCTCCAGGAAACACGGAAAAGATTATTTTGTAACAGTTGTATAGAACATACTATGAACTAAATGTAAGAAAATATGAAATACTTCTATACTAAAACTCTAAAGCATTGTTGAGAGAAATTAAAATAGGTCTAAATAAAAGGAACCATGTGCCATCTTCAACTTATTAAGGAATCAATTCAGTTAAAATCAATTTATAGATTTAATAAAATATCAACAGATTTCTTTGGTAGAAACTGACAAGATATTCTAGAATGTATGTGTACATGCAAAGAACTCTCAAACAAACCCTTTTGTTCCTTTGTTTAATGGCATTTAGGTACATAGGCCAGGCTGACCTGGAACATACAATCCTCTTGCCTCAGCATCCTTATTCAAACCATCACAGTGTATATTGGAGGGTTTTTTTTCCAAGTATAACAAGGGGTCTCATTTCAAAGACAACATACAAGCATGGGAAACAAGGAAAGACATTTTGCTGTAGTTTGCTAATATTATTCTTTAGGCTTTCCAACTTTTTGTGAGAGTAACTCTGAAAACTTATCGATAGATAGATGTCTAAAGCATTTATTCCCACGGAATGGTATACAATGCTTCCAATTTTTCCACATCTTCCCCAACACATGTTATTAGTAACATGTTATCTGTTGGAGCCCATGGATGTGGATCTGTTCCATCTTGATCAAAGGTCAGATAGTTCAGGCCTATTCTTGCTCTTTCAAGGTTATGACAAGAGGTTTTACCTAGGCTGTGGCTTCCTACAGGTTGACTGGCCTAAGGTGAGGTTGCTGTGTGTTCTGTCTAAATAACAGAATACTACTTAACTCAAGATATAGTTACGTGGTGTTTCAGATATTGAAGAGGTAATTGTTCTGTTTGTTCCTTGTATCATGGTAAAGCAGTATTCTGCCTTCTCCCCTCCCCTTTTGGATTTAGTATTCACTTGGTTGCCCTCCTGACTCTACTGTCTTTTTCTTTTGTATCTTTGTTTTTTTTTCTGTCTAACATTTTGAATCCACACGCCCCACCCAGGAACATATGAGCCCACCAAGGCTGGACCCTGACAGTTATCCATAATTTAATGTCTCAGCATTTAAAAGGGTTTCCAGAGCAGGGCTTCAAAGAATATATGCAGCCATGTTCACAGCAGCATTTTCCATGTTAGTTAAAATGTGAAGTTAGCCCATGTGTCCAACACCCGGTGAGTAGATTAGCAAACTTAGGTGATTAGGGGGAGTGTTTTACTGGGGGTGAGCTTTGAGGTTTCAAAAACCAATACCAGCTGCCCCATCTATACCTGCAACATGTGTCTCAGATGTAAACTATTAGCTAAATGAGCCATCTAAGCCTGCCTGCTACTATGCTCCACACCATGATGTTCATGAACGAACCTTTCAAAACTATAAGCAAGGTGCCAATTAAGTGCTTTGCTTTGTAAGTTGCCTTGGTCATGCTTCATCACTGGGAAAGAACTGTAACTAAGGCACCTATTCAACACACTTGATTTCTTCATTCATTCTGTTGCTAAACCCAATGTGTACAAATCTCTTAAACTCTACTCTCTATTCTCAGAATCTCTCCCTCTTTCTCTCTCTCTCTCTCTCTCTCTCTCTCTCTCTCTCTCTCTGTGTGTGTGTGTGTGTGTTAGAACTGGCTGTACAGCTAGGACTCCCAATCTTGGGCGCAGAGGCTCTAAGTTAGGACCTGGCATCTCAGGACTCTACTTCTCTCTTCCTCCCCCAATCTCTTTCCATACACAGCCTTGCCACCTTCCCAAGTGAGATTCCCCCAAGCTTCCTTTTCAGTTTGCTTAGGTGACACCTATTCAGTATGCCCCACCCCCACCCTTTCTCTTTCTGACTCAGGAGAATAGTAGTATACATCTACCTGTCTTGATGAACTTCAGAACCTCACAAGCACTTTCTGGAGGCATTTTATGGTTTTCCAGGAACACGTTCCTCATCCACTGGGTTGTTAAACAAACACAGACTGTTCTGAAAGCTGAACAGAACTGTATTTTTTTTCATTGCTCATCTACTTATTTTACATCCTGCCTGCATCCATGTTCCTCTTCCAGTCCCCCCACCCCACCCTGTCCCACTCCTGCCCTCCAATCCCCTCCCCTTCCATCTCCATCCAGGAAAGGACAGGTCTCCCATGAGTATCAATAAAACATGGCAAAAGTTGCAGTTAAGACTAGGCACCCCCCCTTGTATTAAGCCTGGACAAGGCAACTCAGCATGAGGAATAGGGTCCCAAAAGGCAGTAAAAAAATCACACACAGCCCCTGTTCCTGCTATTAGTAGTCCCACAGGAGGATCGAGCTTCACAACTGAAAAATATATGCAGAGTGCCTAGGTCAGTCCCATACAGTCTCCTTGCTGTTGGAGCCCATATGAGCCTGGGATAGTTGATGTGTTCTTAATTACATATGGATGACAACAGGCATGCTTCACTGGTCCCAGAAGGTCACTGTAGTTACATGTCCACAGTAAAAAATACTCATGACATTTCAGTCATAGTATAGTTCACCAAAAAATGATCTGTCATGAATTTAGGTCCTCCCAAAGAGAAAAGAATAAACAGACAAGCAGCAGAAGAAACACAGACACGCGTGCTTCAAGAATGTGTAGAGTAGAGGGAAAGAAAACTCCAAATAAGGATGGGAATAAAAGCCAGGAAAGCCCTGCAGGTACCAGTCTGTGCAGGTACTGGGGGGGGGGAGGGGTATGTGTAGATAATCTGCTTTTACGCAGATGATATTTGTTCTTTGAAATGTTAATTGCTCTATTTCCTTAACTCTAAGCACAATTTTTTTTCATATTTTAATGATTCTGAAATATGAGGGTGTGTATTAGAAGGGATGTCACAGGAAAAGAAAAAAGAAAAAGAAAACTCTAATACCATTGCACTTCCTAGGGAGGGAGTAACTTGCCATGGAGCTGTTGGTACCTGTACATGTGTGCACTTGGCAATAGTAGAGACGTACGTCTATTGAAACTGGCAGCGGGATGAGCTTTGTGCATGGGCAGTGCTTAGCCAGGTGAATTCAGCACTGAATATCAATTTAATTGTTGCTTTGGTTGGCCTCAGAAAAGCTGTGCTGTGTTGCCCACCAGCAAAGACTAATTCTTCTGGAAGATGACACACTCCTTCCATGCAGCACAATTAGAGGCCAACAGACCATGGGCCAAGAATGGCAGCTTTGGTACCTGTGGTCTATCTACAAGCTAAAGCTGATGCTCATCAGAAAGGGACCTGTAGTCATCAACAGTTGAGTGAAGAAAACACAGAACTGAAACCTGAGTCCAGGCATTTAGATGGTGTAGGGTGTTCTTTTATTTGCCTTGAACTTGCATTGTCAATGGTCAAGATCTCAGAGGGGAAGGAATGAAAACCAGGCTGAAACCCACAAGGCAGCTATCACCACTAATGAGGGAGTTCAAGGCTCCAAAGTGTTTAAAAAAATATGAGACTAAGATGTTGTTCAGGTACTTAAAATCCATTGTGTATGAGTGGATAGATAACAGGGTGAGGAGATTTCATTAGCAAATAGACATATTAGTAATTGTGCATGTCCACCCACCCTTTCATGGTGCCCAGGCAATAGAGCTACTGACAGTTTGTTTCTTTACCTGACTCTTCATGTTAAGGAAGGGTGTGGTGCTTCTAAACTAAATTAATCCTGGGTCTTTGGAGGATCCACTGTAAACTGGTGAATCCAAAGTGTCTGCCTTGATGGATAAGAGTAGAATCCAAAGTCCTATCATTTAGAGAATCAAATCAAGAAGCCAGCTGTTTAAATAACAACAAAAAACAGATCTTGTTATGAGGAGAAAGATTTGTAAACTTTGATATTGTGATACATCTTGAAAAAGATACTATTGGTTCTATCCTGGAACTAATATATCCATAAATATGTATATATACATAGGAGAGAAACATCTCTGCAGAATATAATATATTACATAATCTTATAAGGTTAATATCATATCAGTAGAGTAAAATTTAAATATTTTGGGTTTTTTTGTTGTTGTTGATGTTTGAGACAGGATTTCTCTGTGTAGCCCTGGCTGTCCTAGAGCTCACTCTGTAGTGCAGGCTGGCCTCAAAGTCATAGAAATCTGCCTGTCTCTGCCTCCCAAGTAGGGAATTAAAGGTGTGAGCCAGCATCACCTAGTCGTAAATATAAAATTAATGAAGTGTAAGTTATCAAGTACCTGTTAAAATATTTAACATTAACAGCAAGTGACGGATGAGAAAATATATTAATTCTTTAATCTGAAATTAGCAGAATTTAGGTTCAAAATAAAATAAACCCCTCAGACTTTAAGCTTTGCAGATGGGTGCTTTTAGCTTTTAGGAGCCTGCCACTGAAGAGTTAGCATCCACCATTCCACTCAAATGAGCCAACAACACTGCACACAAAAGGGGAATCCTTTGTTACTAAACTTAGCCTGCTGTTGTCTTACATAGTATTTACAGACGTGCTTGTGTTGAAATAAAAGACAAATCCTTTTTGCCTGCTTTCCATAAAGGCAAAGCTTGATTGTAGGGGAGGGTAATGTGCTATTTCCCCATTACATCCATAACTCTGCAGAAACACTCGCTGCTGTGCTCAACATTAATTTTAGTAATTGAGCTGGGTTAAACAATATGGTAAAGATGCAAAAATCTCCTGCAGGTGTGCGGAGAAACACAAGTGAAGAGCAAGTGTCCCTTGTAGCACACTTCAGATGGCATTTGGGGCTTCTCAGATGTGTTCAATATGTTTCTCAAATGTAATTGGAATTCCGAGTTAGTTTTTGAATGACATTAAAAAAAATGGAAATATCTTGAGGATTCTAACGTTTTCAGCAACGTGCCAGCAATCCAAAAATGATTACCCTGGGCTTGGGTGGGAAGAGTCAGAATGGAACTGGTTTAGAACCTAAAGAAAAAATAGTAAGGCACACGTGATCCAGGCTGATGGGGATGCGGGAGGGGATGGGGGACAGTGTAGAGAGGTCAGGAGCATGTGCGGACCAACTTTGTGTTCTGAAGGGAAAATGAGAGCACTGGTCTGTGCCTCTGCTTCTCACAATGCGAACAGCAGGATGGAAATCAGGGCTGCCCCAGAAAACTGCAAACTTGTTGCTCTGGGGGTGCATAGAGACACAGAAACACTGACAAAGGTCTGAATGTGGGGGAGAAAAGAGCTACAGAAAGGAACCAATTCCTGCAAAGTGAATTGTATTTTCCAAATCTGCTCCTTTCTTCTCAAATTAATGCTAGTAGTACAGGCAAAATGTGTGGGAATGAAAAATGAAAAAAAGCGCTATGCTAACTGTGTGTTTTAAGTACATTCATTATTCCCAGTATGCACTTATGTGCAGAGAAATATTTTCTACTAAAGCCTCGAAACAGCTCTGTCTCTGGAATGAGCTCTTTTCTTTACGGAAACAAAAGACATACCTTCTTATTGCACACCTCTGTGCAGAGGCCTTCCCAGTAAACAAGCTAGTCAACCCTCCCGGTAGAAATTACAGTGGTCCCCACTGCCCAACAGCAAGGATGCTCCAGAAACCATGGCAGAAAACCTATCTGTAAGCAGAGTCTAGTCTTCCATGAGAACCAGCCTTTATCAGAGGCGGAGATGTTTTGAGAGGCCTCACTCTGGGGTTCAGTGCTGGATTGTTTTCGGTCGGGGCAAACTCACTCACCAGCATTTAAACATTTAAAGACAATGATTTTTCCAATGTATTTCATATGCTGTCACGTGAATGTTTACTTAACACAAACATTCTCCGGAGGATCTAAATTTCACACGTAGTTCACATCCACAGAATCCACACAATTTTTTAGAGAAGCAGTTGCGGCTTGGGGCCGGCGCCTTAGGGTAAAGGTGTGGTTCGGCGAACCTGGATTTGGACTGAGGCAGCCTCTGCATTGGGTCCTTAAGTAACAAAAGGCTTCAGACTGAAACTCACAGAAACGCTGAGAGCAGTTTACTTCTTAAACAAATACCCTAGCCTCGGCCAATTACAGCAATCAGTCAAACTCAGGCAGCAACTAAATCAAAAGGCTGACACGGTACTGAGTGAGCTGTAACCAATTAAGCCCTATAGCTCACTCCTGCCTCCTATCCAGACACTGCCTGACCATGTAGCTTTCCAGATGGGATGTGATTAAAGACTCATGAACGAAAGTCAACCAAGTGCTTGCAACTCAATTTGTTCCAGTTTTGCCTTTGGCTGGTGTATAGCTCTGCACCTGTGTGCCGAGAGCAATCTAGGCGCTGCAGGTACCAACAAAACTCCGAAGACTTGGGCGTCGCATTTGGGAACCATAAATTTAAAATGACCCCAAGCCTGAACCAAGCCAACTTTTTCAATTGACTTCTGGCCAAAGATGAGCAACTGAAGGAAAAGGATGGCATCACTCACCGGTATCAACAGTGATCTGGGTTGGTGGAGCCACTGGAGAGCATGTCCTGTAATGGGAAAGGAAGGAAGAGCACTATAACTTCCAGGGAAAGCAGAGGAGTCCATGAGAAAGAATCACATTGAACAGCTTTTGGATAGGGCCATATTTGCAAGACTGGAGGGGGCAGGGTGTGGAGGGGAAGCAGAGTGTAAGTTAGCAACCCCTCCCTCGACTTCCTCTGCCATAGCTTTCATGGGTTTATTTTATAGCTATCCTTTTCGGTGAGTGTAGGTCTGCCCTCAAACCATAATAGGTCTACGCCTAAAAAAGAAAAAAAAAAGTACCACAGTTTTTAATAAAACCCACTGATGGGGCTGCAGAAATGCATCAGTGTTGAATAGCTTGTGCTGTTCTGCCAGAAGACCCGAGTTCAGTCCCAAGCCATGTTGGACAACTCACAACTGCATGTTTCACCAGCCTCCTCGGGCACTTGAGTGCCTACACATGCACACATACACATAAATAAAAACTAAAAATCCAGTACTATTTAGATCTCCCTAAAGGACCATTAAGTGAATTGTTTGCAGCTCTTTCTAAAATGTAGTTCTCGTGAAGTTTTTTTCCCACTTTGCAGGTGAAGGTTTAAATCCTTAGGATGCTCTTCTAACCCTCCTCAGAACCCAACTCCAGTGTCCCACTCCACAGCTGGCATTCTCTTTCCCAGCCATGCTAACGTTCCGTGTCGCTGCTATGACGCAGGGCTGCTCTCAACCACGGCCCCCGAGTTGGAGACTTCTGAGCTTTGAAGTCATAGCAACCATGAATGTTCACACACAACCTCTGTCCAGCTTGATCTACTCATGCTCAAGATAGCCTGCTCTGGAAAATTACCCCGACATGTAGGGTTCAGTACAGAGTGACCTTCCAGATCCTGCATCCCTGATTTCGAATTCCACCTGAGGACGTAGCAGCTTAGGCCATGACAGTTCACTAAATGGTCACTCTACTGTCTCCTAGTATCGTTATGTCTTACACAGAGTTGGGTTGTCAAGCCTTTGCAGAGCTCCTGACACACAATAAGAGGTTCTCAATAAGGGTCTGATGTACAGCTCTTCAGACCGAGGGAATTAGCATACATCAGAACAAGAGAATAATTTACTGGCTGTTTATCAGGCACGTGCCTCCCAGGCCCAGAGCTAAATTCATTACAAGTATTTTCCCTCGCCTTTTTGCGCAGATTCTGTCTTCCAATGGAACAAATGACTTGTCCTGAAGCTTCAGACTCATCCAGTGTGCGAGACTATTTATTCTTCAATGTTCTCGCTTGGGCTTAGAGCGCTAAGCCCAAACTTGCAGTTTGCTAGGCAAGGTCAGTTTGAGACGACTTTCTTGAACTTGACTCTCAACTCATGAACAACAAAGCCAGCCAGACTCTTTTTAGATAGTTCTGAGTTTCAATTCTTTCTGAAAAGACTTCCCAAGCACAAAAATCCAATGGGACATTTGACTTAGGTGAGAGTTGAGTTGGCTTGAAAGAGTGGTAACTGGCAACCTATGTATGAGCTTACGCTGCTCTATCATCTGTTTTGATAAAGTTTTATAAATATATGATCAAACCCATTTGCTTAAATATTACACCTTAAATATAACAGAAGCAGTTTCTGGTTGGAACAGAAACAGTATGACCTCCAGAGTCGTGTGTGTGTGTGTGTGTGTGTATGTGTGTGTGTGTGTGTGTGTGTGTGTGTACCAGGTAATGTCTTAGGGTTATGTAAAACACAATTAACAAAAACTCAGAGACAGAAATTGAGGTTCAACCTGAAGGTCAGAAAAGCAAAACAGCTAGCCACTTGCTCTTACCTTTACCTCAGTCCAGAATGGCGACCCCGCCTCCAGGAATCTCAGAATGAGACTGTGTCTGAGAGCTGTCTCCCCAATTTATATCCCTCTCTAGTGCTGGGATTAAAGGTGTGCACCACTACCACCTGGTTTCTATAGCAGGCTAGTGTGGCTGCTGGGATTAAAGGTGTGTGTCACCGCTGCCTGATTTGAAAGCATGATCAGTGTGGCTGTTTTACCATTTGAGCTTCAGGCAACCTTTATTTATTAAAATATGAATAAAATATCACTACAGGGATAGTATTGCTGCAATGAAATAACAAATTAGGGAGGAAGTGGTTTGTTTGGTTTACAAGACATTGTAGTCCACCGTTGAAGACAGTCAGGACAGGAATTAAACAGACCAGGAACCTACATAGGAGCTGATGCAGAGACCAGGGAGAGGTGCTGCTGACTTGTTCAGTCAGTTTTCTTATAGAATCTAGGACCACCAGCCCAGCCATAGCACTGTCTACAATAATCTGGGAGCTCCCCCATCAATCACTAAGTAAAATGCCCTACAGTCCAATACCATGGAGGCGTTTTCTCACGTTAGGTTCCCTCCTTTCAGATGACCCTAGCTTGTGTCAAAGTGACATAGCCAGGACAGGTATATACATACGTTTCTTTATAGAAAAGTTTCCAAATTCTTGGTCTAAATCAGCTCCTCATCTACAGATGGCACATATCACACGACCATCCTCACAATGACTGTTCAGTCTTTCTTCTAGAGAGTTTCAACATTCCCCCCCCCCCACCAATGATCACTCTTGTAAGGTCGATCCTCTATCACTGAGGGACATTCCAGATTCAGCCTCTATATACTCAATACAACGCAAATGCATGCAAATAGCTATTTTACTTTACTGTTCAGGAAATAAGACCAAGAAGAAAAGCCTGATATGTTTGGTACAAATGCAGCGAGCACAAGATTGATTGCATAGCACACGTAAGCACCTACATCAGGGTAGGCCAAGGCTGCTCATTCATTCCTGGCCTCCCTAACCCCCAAAAAATCACACAGAAACTGTGTTAATTACAACACTGATTGACCAATAGCCTAGGCTTCTTATTAACTAACTCTTACAACTTAAATGAACACATTCCTATTATTTTATATTTTACCCTGAGGCTCATGGTTTGCCAGTAGTTTCCAGAACATCTGTCTTCTCCAGCAGCTGCATGGTGTCTCTCTGATTCTGCCTTCTTTCTCCCTGCATTCAGCTTAGCCTTCCCTGCCTAACTCTATTCTGCCCTGCCATAGGTCAAAGCAGCGTCTTTATTAACCAATGGTAATAAGACATATTCATAGCACACAGAGGGGAATTGCACATCACATCACTTTCTCTGAAAAGTTTGCCTTGTGTGTGTACTCGTGTGGAGTACAGATGCACTTGTGCACACTCACGTGTGTAGAGGCCAGAAATCAGCCTTGAGCCTTATTCCTTAAGGGCTGGCTACCTTGGTCTCTCCCTTTTACCTGGGACTCCCTGCTTTACCTTGGCTAGCTGGCCAGTAAGCCCTAAGCCTTTATTTGCATTTGCCTCCATAATCTTGATATTTTAAACCATGGTACCACATCCAGTTTTTTTTTTCCTCTGAGTTCTGGGGATCAAACTGAGGTTTTCACGCATGCCACGCACTCTACCGACTACAGCTCTGCCCAGCTCTCTAAGTTCCATGTGCGATGGGCTGGATGCTCACATGTGGAACCAATAGCTGTGGAGAGCTGACGACAGGCTCACTCCAGGCTCAGGTGCTGTGCCCTCCTCGTAACTCTTCATTGTCTACTTCCAGTCAGGCCCCAAGTACAGCTCTGATCTGTGATTCTGTTTACTTGCTCTTCTCCTCAGTAGATATACTATTGTCCTTTGAAGCAAATACAGTGCTCGCCGTTGGCACTATCTCTTTATTCTCTGACTGAGCTTCTTATTTGTTTAAATATTAAGTTTTCAGTACAGGACACCGTGGTGGTTTGAATGATGATAGCCCTCATAGGCTCCTGTATTTGCATGCTCAGACCCCAGTTGGTGAACTGCTGGGGGGAGGGGCATTAGGAGGTGTGTCCTTATTGGAGGAAGTGTGTCATAAGGTTGTGGGCTTTGAGGGTACAAAAGCCCAGTCTAGGCCCAGTGTCTACCCCTCTGTCTCCTCTCTCTGCCTGCAGCTCAGGGTTAAAGCTCTCAGCTACTGCTCCAGCTCTGTCTGTCTGCTTCCTCCCACACGAATACGGACTAGCCCTCTAGAATTGTAAGCAAGCCCCCAATTAAATGCTTTCTTTTATAAGAGTTGCCTTGGTCGTGTTGTGTCGTCACAGTAATTAGGAACTAGGGAAGATTCTACTCAGTGTTTCTAGAAATAAGCAAAGTATAATAAAGAAGGAAGCCAGGGTCACCCTGGTCCGTTAGCCCTAATGAAATTGCTCTTAATGCTGTGGTATGTTTCCTTCATAGAGGCATACAGGAGAGTAGCGTGTACATCATCATAGGTATGTTACAGGTTTCACACAGATTACACTAGGATATCTTCTTTGGAAAAGCTGATTTCACGTGGCTAGTTTTTAATGCTGAATATTTAGGCTTTTATTCTTCTACCAGTTTCCTCTCAGAACTCACTTCCCCACTAAAAATTTGCATTTCCCCCCATAAGATTTTTTTTTTTTTACACAGGACTGTTTCTTAGATTTTCTTTCAGAAAACTATGCCTCCCCAATAAATACTTTTTGGTTGGGAAACTGTAAGATAATAGAGTATAAGCACATTTTAGGGATCACTGAATCCAATTTCCCATTTTAAGTAAAGTCACCTAAGCAAGAACATATAAGACGTTAACTGGAGAACTCATCCACCTGCTTGGAAATTAAAGGCCTTCTCCCGAGAACAGCTCGGCGGCTGCCGTTGAACAAGGCACAGAGTCCAGCTAAGGAAAGTGTAGGCCTTGAGAACAGACACCGATCGAAAGTAATAATGAAAAAAAATCAAGGACCCCTCAAAATGCAATCAAATATCTACACAAATATAATATTTATATACATATAAACTGTTTCCATTTGAATGGCCAAGATTGCTATTGGAAGCAGTTAGAATGGCAGCAGTATCCCGAATCTGAATATTTATATAGAGAATAGTCTTTAATTGCTTCCAGTTCATAGAGTTACCCACTGTTCTCAGCTTGCTTATATAAAATAAGCTTTTCTACTACAAGTATGTATATATTACACATAGTGTCTTGGATTCTGTACAGGATTTTTTTTTTCTGGCCAGCCTTAAGAAGAGTTCTCTAAGAACAAATGTCACTTTCAAATCCTAGACACTAAAAATGTTTATCCAGCACCCACTGGAGGCAAGACGGGGGCTCCCAGCCAGCTTGGCAGAGCCATGAGCTCTGCTAACCTAGGCTATTTCTTTCTCATGGCTTCGCCCTGCACACTAGTTAGAGCGTGATGAACGACGTCTTTCCCTTGAGGGTAGGCCTAATTTAAAAAGCCATCTTTTTCTTTCCACCGCATGCCAGCCGCACCGCACTGGCACCAAGACCACACTGGACAGATAAATGTGTCCCTGCCTCATGGTTGTTACCTGCCAGCTCCCTTGTAATTACTGACAACTCTCACGATGGTCTTCAGATCTCTGGTTCAGGGCTCACCCTTCACCTTGTCAGCACGGTTCCCAGGAAATGGAGAGCTTAATAAGGCAACTGTAGCCAGCTAATTCGGTCTAGTGAGTTTATAACGATCTTCCTCTCCTTTTCACTTCTTTTGTTTCCCTCCCTTCCTTAGGGTCCTAGAGAACAGACCCAGAGGCCAGGCAAAATACCTCTGCATCTTGATCCCTTTTGTATTATTATTTTTACTGTGATTTTGAGGCAGGGTTTCTCTAAGATACTCATGTTGTGAAGCACAGCTAATAAAAACTCAGGGTCAGAAATTGGGGTTCAACCCGAAGATCCAAAAAGCAAAACAACTAGTCACTGGCTCTTACCTTGACCTCAGTCTAAAATGGCAATCCTGCCTCCTGGAATCTCAGAACGAGACTGTGTGCTGAGAGCTGTTTCCTCCCGTTTTATAATCTTCTCTAGAGCTGGGATTAAAGGTGTACACCACCGTGATTAAAGGCACGAGCTGCTCGGTTTCTATGGCAACCAGCGTGGCTACTGGGGCTAAACGTGCATGTTATTATGGCTACAGGGATTAAAGGTGTGTGTCACCATAACTTGTTCTGTAAGGCTGACCAGTGGGACTGTTTTACTCTCAGATCTTCAGGCAGTCTTTATTTATTAGAATACAATTGAAATTCCACCACAAGGCTGGCTGTGCATTGACCCTGTGGCCCAGGAAGCTCCTGAATTTGTCATCCTGAGTGTCCTGAGTAGCTGAGATGAAGGTCCTGATGGCTCCAGACTGATTTTAAGATCAAAGTCATCCATTTCGGGAGGCAGTCAGATTTTCCTATGTTTATCTGGAAATTGGAAGCAACCACTCTATTTCTGTGTGGACAGTAACACCAAAGACATACAGCTCTCCGTGGAAAAAGAAGCAAATTTCCACGCAGAGCAGGGCAGACATCAAGAGTGTCCAGGAAGCCTTTCTGGGCTCAGCTGTGAGCTTGCTTTCTCTGAGACATTTCTCCCCTCCAGGGAGAAGCCCCACGCCCTCGTGCTTCTGCTTCTGCTCTCAGGTGCTTTCTGCAAATTAATGTCACATGTCCTGACCAATACCCCGCGTGTTAAGGTGGGAGAGGAGGGGTGGATGCCACCTGAGTACAATAAGTACGCGATCTCACAGTGGGGGCAGCTAGCGAGGCTGCATGATTACTGCCAGGTGGTGGTTACACCATGAAGGGGGAGTTATGTGCTCAGGCTTGACGAAAGTTAAAAGAAAACTGAAAATGAAGGATAATCAAAACGCATACCTGTCAGAATTTGAGAGTTAGCAGAAAGAGCCTTCCTAATCAGAGGGAGAGCTAAAAAGCCTGGGAGGCAGAAATCACAAGAGAAATGGAGGCAAATCTCAGGTGTATGAAAAGAGTACCGAGCGCCGGCTGTGGATGTAGCGTAATGAGATTGATTGCTTGTAACAGGAAGAATAGAATTTGAACATAAAAATCAGCTCTGGCTCATTAAAATGATCTTGTAAGAAGCGAGGGTTCTTGGCCCTGCCTCCCAGAGTCGTGTACGACAGTTCCAGAATGTCAGGAATTCAGATCACCTGGCATGCAATCACAGGCTATACCAGACCAACCCTTGCTCTCTGATGCTGGGAAAGTCACCAGATCCCGGAAGACCTAGCGTAAGTGTTCTAACTGAAAAATAGCTTGCAGGAGACAGAATGCCGACGACACAGGAGAATGAGATTTGTAAGGATCGGAGGGACTGGCATGAAGCCTGACAGGTGCCGTGTTGCTCCTTTTTGGTGGGAGAGTTGATGAAACTCTTCTGAGTTTTGTTACTCCACAAGGCAAATACGTTCAAGATGAGAACAAGGGCTCATAACAAGGCAAACGCCTCACAAATATTTATTTGGCTTCTTTTCTGATTGGCTTTTCCTGGGTCCAGTTCAGTTTCAAACTGACATGTCATAACATGACATTATCATTGTCAAAAATGACGTCATCACCCTCATCAAACATGACACGGCTATCAATCCTGGAGTTCATGCCCACGTTCAAGTCCAGGAGGCTCTGAGCCTGTAGTGAGTGTGTCAAAGGTAAAATCTTATGCAAGGGTACTCAAGTGTGTGAGATGGGACTCTGCTCATGTTGACTTCCGACTTATTACTTGATTTATCCCTTAAGTATAACTGCCACTCAACAAGGAAACAAGATGTTCAGTAGACAACTACTATTTTGCATAAACCTGGACAGATCAATCTGTTTTCCCAGGACACATGTCTTGAAATGGCTGAAACAATGACAAGAGGAGCCAAGAAGCCACTTCACAACTGTCTGATGTCTGGGCTGAATCAAATTTGGTTAGAGAAGAATTTCCTGGCTAACTTGCTTCTCTGTGACGAAGCTCTCTATTTTGGGTCTACTACTCGAAACCTGTAGGTGCTGGAAGAAGGAAGGAAAGTAAATGAAGGAAGGAATGACAGAGGCAAGGAAGGAAGAATACAGGAAGGAAGGGAAGATGGAAGACAAAAGACTGGGAAAATATCTATGAAATAGGATCGCAAGCTAGACAGTCTTTAGGTCCTTTCTATGATAGACACTGTAGAAGATGCCTACTTCCCACGAACTTCTTAGATTTTGACCATAATGCATTTACTGGGACAATGACACAGACATTCTGGTGCCTGGGGCCTATTCTACCTACTAGCTAAGAGCCAACGGTTTCCCCAAGGGAGCTAAGTTCACATAGAAAACACAGTGGTGAGGTGGAGCAGAGAGGGTGAGCAATGAGTAGAGGGACCCTGTTTAGTTAGAAGCCCCAAGTGTGGATGCACCTGGGAAAGAAAAGCTCACAAAGAAGAAGGGGCTCAGGGCATACTCCATCCTTCCACCCACATCTCTGCTATGAATATGGATGAATGCACTTCACTTGTAGACGAGGCTGACTCTGTCTATTTGGAGAAGATGGATCCATGGTCTGGGTTCTAGGATTCAACTTTGCTACTGTCTTCTTGACAGAGTCATATTTATCTCTTTACATACATTTGTAAAGAAACACATACATACACAACCACACATAGTGACTGGAGAAAGTCAGGTTATTACGAGGAGGCATTCCAGCCTTAGAGAATTCAAGGATACCAGAGGTCAAGGTTGACCATCACGATGAGAAACTGGTGACTATGAGGTGGTCAGCTAAAAGGAGGAAAGAAATTCTAAATAACAAGTGTAATATATGCAAATGCATGGCTCTTAAATGTTATATACTTTATTTGAGCAAAGATACATGGAAATCAGTACTGTTTTGTCCTGGGTAAAGAAAAGAAAGGCAGGAGGTGGAGCATGCGTCTCACAGTTTGGAGAACTTAAGTTTTTTTTATTTTTATTTTTTATTTTGAGCAGCTGAAACCAGCAAGCAGAGCCAGCAGGTTACCACTGAAACAATTTAAGGGAGAAATGATGTAGGCCTGCTCTATAGTGACGGCTGTGGGAAACACAGAGAAGTGGAATTCAATAAGAAGTGAGAGGTTGGAGAGACGGCTCAGAGGTTAAGAGCATTGGCTGAGAAGATCTAGGTCTGATTCCCAGCATGCACATGATGCCTAGCTACCATGTATAACTCCATTTCCCAGGGGAGCCAATGCTCTCTTCTGACCATCTTGGGTACCAGGTATGCATAAGGTACACATGCATACATGCAGGAAAACACCAACACACTTAAAATAATAAAACCAATCCAAGCAAAATTAGAATGTTGTTACATCACAGGGATAAGCCCATGGCTGTCTTACAAACGCAACATAGAAGGACGTAGGCGTGTTTTCTACATGGCCGAGACACTTACCTACAAGACTTGGTCTACAGAATTTTACAAAAGATTTTACCATTGCATTTGTGCTAATGTACTGTTGTCACTTCTGCATGGTGGCCCAGGTCTTGTCTTTGGCTATGGCATTATTAGCTAGATAGCACATGTAGCCTGGAGAATATTTTTATTTTTTAGCTTGTCAGCATCCAAGGTCAGCGACTCCATCTGCTGCACTTCCATGAAGCCATAAAACCACTGCACAGCTAATGTAACACAATAGAGCAAGGAGTGACCCCAATTTTCCACTGGTCGTGAGGCACTGAGGTCAGCTCTTCTCGGGGCTCTCAGGACTCAGACTATAACAGAATGAGAGACCTTTGCACCCCAGCACCACCTCGGCCACATGCATGCCACAGTTAAATGTGCAGTTTTAAGAGGAACAAAATTGAGTTCAGGAAGGGATGCTGAGACTGCAGGGATATGGTCATGCTTCTTGAGAACCTGGGCGTGGATTGAAAGACCATGGAGGATAGGTCCTGTCTTACACGGTCGTTCCATCTTTGTATGCTTGCAATCCTGGGTATTCAGTCTCCTGTTACTGTTCCAGCCTGTCAAAGTATGCATGTTATTTGCTTTGTTCCTTGTACCTCCTCCCATAGTCAATACAGTGGAAGCTTCAGGTGGTGTTGTATGGTGCTTTATATCACCGTATATACAATGTCTAGAACCAAATAGGTACTCAATGTCTGTTGAATGACTATATTAGCTATGTATTCTGTTGGTTTGAAATACTCTGAAAGAAGGGAGGTAAGGAAGGGATTATTTGGGCTTAAAGGTTGAGGCTACAGTAGACCATGACTAGGCAAGTCATCATGGCAGGAGCTTGGGTAGCTGCTTACATTGTGTTCACAGTCAGGAAGTAGAAAGAAGGAAAGAAAGAAAGAAAGAAAGAAAGAAAGAAACATTGATTGGTGGGTGGATGGATGGATGGATGGATGGGGGATGAATGGATGGATAGATAGATTAGATAGATAGATAGATAGATAGATAGATAGATAGATAGATAGATGTAAGTAGGTAGGTAGATAGGTACACAGACAGACAGACAGACAGAGGACAGGACAGGTACATAGATATGAATGCTAATGCTTAGATTTCTATCTCCTTCTTATTCATTACAGAACCCCAACTCTGGAATAATGCCATCCACAGTTAAGGACGATTTTCCTGTCTCAGCCCCGTCTAGTTGATCTCTCCCAGGTGTGTTCAGAGATTTGACTGTGAAGTGACTCTACCTAAGGTTAGGTTGAAAAGCAGTAGAAATGATCACAATAATCACATCCCGTGTGAGCACTTACATGAAGTTATTTGAAGTTAGGTATTGTGTCCCTTCACATTTAAATACAATTGTTCAGATTTGTTTGATTCTGCATTCAAAGTGCTTCAAACTATAATTCTAAACTAGATCTTAGATGAACGTTCAGTTATGCTCTCTTCTATTTCGGGTAATCTATAGTATGTTTCTGCATAGCTGGCCATCTGCCCATCTATCCTCAGTCATCTTCCTCTCATCTGTCTTCCCATTGGCTTTTTAGTTTATTTAGCCTTTATCCTGTACCTTTGTAGAACATCCCCTGCCACTCTGTAGGGACAGCTGGGCTACACGCAACTTCATTTCCTGTCATGTTTAAATCAACGGTCTGACATAGTTACCTAGATCTTTTCACAAATGAGAAAAGCAAGGCTAAGTAAGTTCACAAAGATGAGACAGAGAGTAGAAAACTCACATTCCAGAGAACAATATATGCAGATATTAAATGTTATAGGCTATACTTGGCCTGAAATATATGGAAATCAGTATTATTTTATCCTGGGCAAAGAAGAGAAAGGCAAGAGGCAAGGCCTGTGTCTCAAAAGGACTGTTTTGAAAAATGTAAGCGGGTTTTTTTTATTTTTATTTTTTTTTATTTTTTCCTTCCAAGTAGCAGAAACCACAGAGGGAAACTATCAGCTCACTATTGATGCAAGGGAGGAATGATGTTGCCTTAGTCTATAGTGATGGCTATGGGCCATTGGACTACAGAATCGAGAAGCTGGAGAGACGGTTCAGAGGTTAAGAGCATTGGCTGACAAAGTCTCAGTTTGATCCCCGGCATCCATGTGGTGTCTAGTTACCATGTGTAACTCCAATTCCAAGGGGATCCAATACCTTCTTCTGACCTCCTTGAGTACCAGGTATGCAAAATGCACATACATGCATGCAAACAAAATGCCCATATACACAAAATAATAAAGTGAATCTCAAAAAAATTTAATGTTATTTCACAGGAATTTCAAGTTGATTTCTGTTTTACAAATGCAAAATACAAGGTCCTAGGCATGTTTCTTACATGGCTTGGATCCTTCCCTCAAAGTGGTAAGTGTATTTTCCTTCTTGATTCCTTCCATTCCCACTAGAACTTCCTCATGTGTATGGTTGGTGTTAGAATAGCTGTCTCACAGCGCTCTGCGCGAACCCGGACTACACACAAGTAGGTAAAGTGGTTAGAGGTCCAGCTCCACCCCATCACCTTCCCGGGTGTCCTCAGGGACATATCACCCATGAGCCTCACAGTAAATTATACGGGACCCCCTTTTTTCGGTTACTTTGTTTCTTTCATTATGGCGACCATTTCAGAAGGCAAACAAACTCATTATTTATTTATTTTAAATTACTTAATCAGTTAAATTTCCCCCAACCCTATTACAGTTTTCTCTCCTTCTCTTCTCTCCTCCCAGTCCCTTCCCCCAACCTCCCCTCTTTCCTTCCCTGATCCACTCCTCCTTCTTTCTAGCAGGCAAACTCTTCTGTCCTTGCCCGTTCCTGCTAACTTCAAGTGTGCTAGCACAGAAGGACCCTGTAGCTGAGGCATCACAGGACTCCAGAGCCCCACAATTGCTTTAGGAACTCTCCTTCCTATAGCCAGGCTCAGGCCCTATCTGGGAAGGCTCTAGCATTGCTTGATCTGCTCTCTCCGGCCCATGTCACTGGAAAACGTCTTGAACTGTACTCTCAGTAAGGGAAACAAAATGTGAAGGTGTGGTCAAAGCATTTATTTCTACAAAGAGAAAAATACTAAGGTATTTTTATTGCCTCGTAAAAGCTTAGAAACCAGTATTAAACACTGAACTCCAATGCAGGTATCTTATTCTTCCGTATTACATGTGGCATTTAGGTGCCTGCTTACAATGTTGGGCAGCAGGGCGACAGAAAGCCAGCCACAGGTTCAAATGCAGAGAGCTCAGCTCCTTTGTTTGCTCATTGGCCACTTGTGTCACAGCCTTGGCTGTGTGACAATGAAACCTCGGTGAGGAACTTCCACTTTCTTCCACCTCTGTTTCACCCCTGACTGGATGGTAACGCTAAGTGAGCCTGACGAGGAGTAGTTCCACACCCAGGTCACCAGAGAGTGGGAGAACAAGAATTTACACAACGCTAACACTACGCCGGGCGAGGCAGGAGGTATTGTGCACGCAAATAGCTCACGTGATTGATTTTGTAACTGGTTAGGCGTATGTTCTCATTTAAAAAGATAATCTTATTTTCTCTGCATGGGTGTTTTGCATGCCTGGGCCCAGTCAGAAGAGGGCATCAGATCCCCTGGAACTGGAATTACAGGGGATGGTGAGCTACTATCTGTGTGCTGGGAATCAAATCCAGGTCCACAGGAAGAGCAGCCGGAGCTCTCAACAGCTGAGCCCTCTCTCTATGTGTTTGCGCTGGAAGCTCAGAGATAGGACGTCACACTGGCGTCAGATGGATCTCCACAGCAATGCCTCTCTCCGTTATGACCGCCAAGCTAAGCACCTCTCTCGTCCGTGACCGCCAAGCTAAGCACCTCTCTCGTCTGTTCTCCACTTGCTTGTGCGTCTTTTAGCCTCCTCTGCAAGTGGCAACAGTGTTTCCTGTCTTTTGTTCTTCTTTCATTTCCAACTTATTTGCTACGGCTTAGCACAATAGAAATGTTTCTTTCAAACAATGCTCAGGACGGGAGTCACTTTAATTGTTCACTACGAACTCGTGCACCAGGCAAGGGAATCAGCCTTGCTCGTCTGTCTTCCATCTTCTCAGCAGCTTTGTCTGGAGGCTATCTGCGTTCAGAACTCTCTTGCAGAATTTGCCCTTGAAAAATGGATTTTTATTTCTTTTAGTTGAGTCCAATAAGAATCTCCAAACTAATAATGCCTTGATGTTTTTTTCTCGCTTGCCTTGTAAAAAAAAGCTTCTATTACTTATATAAAAGTGGCAAGCTGCCTTCTTTATTGCTTCAAATTACTTGTGTTAAAACACCTCTGTGCTGCCGAGTTTCAACCTGAAGACAGCATTCAAATCCATGTCACAGAGAGCAAAGAGCCCCTTTCCCCACGCTTCTCTCCGGGGCTTCAGCCTCAACCTCCTTCAAGATTTAACTTTCTTCCTTTGGCTCTGACAGACATGGAGATACGTGTTTGTATCAGGAAGGAGCGTGACTCTAGCTTGGCTGCCGAAGATTCCAAAGGAGGTGAAAATCAATACTGCCAGGCAACGCTGGGGCGGCGTGGGGTAGTCATATGGGACAAGAGGCCTGCCTGCCCACTGTGACAAGAATAATGACATTGGTCATGGCGCTAGGCTTAGTTACTCACAGTTACCTTCCCCAGAGGAGAACGAGTCTTCAAGAAAAAAAGTATGGCTTGGAGACTAGATGGCAACATCAGGGAGGATGTCCAGCTACCAAACTCGTGGGTGGGTCTTTCCGACAGCAGACACAGATAATTTTTATTGTATTATGGTCCATTTTCTACGCTTGGAGGGCTTACATGTGGGGACTGCTGGTGATTAGGCAGGTGTTCTTTTGCCAACTGCTTTAGTCAGGGTTACCATTGCTGTAATGAAACCGAACGGCCCAAAGCAGCTCGGGAGGAAAGGGGTTATTTGGCTTGCACTTCCATGTAATAGTCCATCTCTGAAGGGACTCAGGGCAGGAACCTGGAGGCAGAAGCTGATACAGAGGCCATGCAGGGATGCTGCCTATGTGCTGGTTTACAGTTTGCTTGGCCTGCTTTCTTCTAGAACCCAGGACCACAAGCCCAGGGATAGCACCTCCCACAATGCACTGGGCCCTCCCGCATTGATCACTGATTAGAATAACGCCCTATAGGTTTTCCTATGGAGGCACTTTCTCAAATGAGACTCTGCCCTTGCCCACGACTCTAGCTTGTGACAAGTTGACAGAAAGCTGGCCAGCACACCAATTTTGAAAGGCCATGGGAAAGCACAGTGTATTAAAAGGAGAAAAATGGAAAACTTAGTTTATAGCATGGATCTGTCTTGTCTGAATCCTGGCCTGAATCCCTTCCAGGTTCCCAACGCAGCCTTGCTCTTTGGGGGTCCTATCTGGTGTTCTCTTCAAACCCTAAGGTGCATTTTTGAAGCCCCCAGTTAAGCCCCTGAGTGCTGGAGCGATAGCCAACATCCAACCCTTTGCATAGAATAAGTCTTTTTATCCGTCTTTGAAGTCTCTGGGCTTCCCAGGCATTTCACGGACCGTCTCCGGTGCACCACCCTGCTGAGCAACCGGAGCAGTTTGCCGTCAGTATGTGTTTGTGTAAAGAATATGCCGGGGTCATATGAATCTTGTGAAGATAAATATTGTTTTGTGTATTTGGAAAAAATATGGCCTCGAAAGCTGTTTAGTGAGGCATTTCATGTTAAGGGAATGTCCCAACAAGGAAGCAGAGTTAAACTTAGCACGGTGGACTGCTTAGTCATGTCACTCAAGGCTATAAATGAAACTGACGTCTCTCATCGCAGCTTCTGGCAGCACTGCCAAGCAGATGCTCAGAGAGTCTGTCTTTGAGAGGGCAGAGGCTTCTCCTGCCATGGCATTGGAAACCCTCCCACCAAACCCAGGTGCACACAATGGATCGGGGTCACTCCTGGCTGACCAGGTCGGGTAATGTGACTCTCTTTCACTCCCCCCTCTGGCGTTTTCCTTCACCTCTTTCTCTTGCACATGGGATTCTTCCTCTTCTCTCTTCTTTCTTTCTTTTGTTATTTCCATCTGTGTGAGAGTGTGTGCGCGCATTTGTGCACACACACGGAGGCCGGAGGTTGCTATCGGAAACCATCCTTCGTTGCTCTCACGCCTTGCTCATTGAGGCAGGATCTTTCCACCAAGCCTACAGCTCACTATGGCTCATGTTGCTCGCCACCTTGCTCTGGGGATCCTCTGTCTCTGCCTTCCAGGACGGTGACTATGAACAGGCCAACATACCAACTCAGCATGGATGTAGTTTCTGGGATCTGAACTCTCGTCCCCATGCTTGCCTGATGAATCATCTCCTTGGACCATTTTAGTTCCTTCATCAAATACATGTGGTCTTGAAAGTCACTTAAATTTAGTCAAAATCAGTTTTTTACTTTGAAACACATCACCTTCCTCAGACCCCTCTTGGGAAGCAAATAGTGCCCTTGTTATTCTCGTTAGCAGGGGCAATACTGGGAGCCTCTAACATTTGTCCACTGAATATTGTGTTACAGGCATTGCAAAGAGTCTTTGGTGGCGTTTTCAACACAGTCTCTTATTTGAAGAGTTGACTCCACAACATTCAATTATAAGCATGATGCCTGATACAAAAGAAATTCTCCATATATGTTACCCGCTATTTTAATTTCCACATTTAACACTAACAATCATTTCTGGAATCATTATGACTACATTTGTTCCTGTGTTTTAACAAGTCAAGAGCCTGAGCCTGCTTGTCTGCTAAGTGAGGCAGCGTAATGACGTAATACCAGAGATGGGCTTCACGGGGGTGTGGCTTGTCCTTGCTACACACAGGCCATTAAGCAGCAGAGAATTCAAAACCTATGCAGAGGCAGAGATAAGGGACCACTTTCATAAAACAGAAGCAGAATTAGAAACTAGTCATCAATTAAAAATTTGTGTCTTATATCAAGAAAATCTGTGTGTGTGTGTGTGTGTGTGTGTGTGTGTGTGTGTGTGATTTATGCTGCAATGATTGGCATTGTGCTCACCAGGCTCCAGAGACCCGAGGAGAGCCTGGGAGCTCGGAAGGCCCCGCTGTGCCCCACGAGGTACTCAGAGCGGAGAGCCTCTCCATATCACTCACAAGAACTGACATGGGCCCTACCAACCACGGTCTAGTTACCCCTTTGGGGGTTTTGGCCCAAAGACTTCTAACTTCAAGTTCCATCATCTTACTCAGCTAAAACAATAGAAAATGTCCAACTTCAACAAACTCAATGTCAATTTAATTGCAGCAGACCCCTAGACTCACATTTTTGGAGGCTACAGGAGAATTGGAGACGTATTTGTGAAACCCACATCTCAGTATTCGCTTTGCCACAGGGTTCTCTATTTCCCATGACCACAGTGCAACAAATCCCTCTGAGGCTCTTGGCTTCCTTGTCTGAGGCAATGGACAGCAGGAACCAGATGACAAGAATTCTCAACCTGAACTTGATCCTACTGAGTTTTCACTGTGCTTTAGGTGTGCACTGTCAGACATAAACACTTTAATTTTACGTAGAAAGAATAGGCCTTACTCTATTTCTTTGGTGTGGGGTCCAAGTGTGTGTATACGCATGTGGAGACCAAAGCTGGCTGTGCTTCTGTTTGAATTTTAAATTGTGACTCAGAATAAATTTATATTTTATTAGTGTGAAGATGGACCATAAAGTCACGTGATCCTTTACAGTGGAACATAACTAAACATTATATATTGATTTGGTTCTAGGCCACACCAGGAATACTGTACATGGGTATCCATAAGACATTTAATGTGCAAAACCCTTTCAGATGTCAGCATCATGAGATGCAGTTACCCATCTACCCAAATGCTGTCATCTAAAAGGAGGCAAGTTCCAGGAACTGATGAAGATGTGCGGACTCAGGAACTTACTAACTTTGTGGTTATGGGAAGTGGTACAAATACCAAGTGGAAATCAGCTGGGTATTTTCTACCAAGACTGCAGAGATAGAGAGAGACTTATCTACTAACTCAGCCATCCCATTGGCTGGTGCACGTCAATCAGAAATATGTACACCTGTTCATCTGTTGACACAGGGAAGGATACTCAAAATAACATTTTCATAAGACCTACACTCTAAATTTAAATTAATCCCAGGAACAGAAATAGTGTAGTTCTCTGTAACTAAAGGGAAAGCAAAGGTGCTGACTTTGGGTTCTTATTTGATTCTCCTGCATGCCTATTTAAAGTAGATGTTATTGGAAGCAATGCTTGCAACAGAAATTTTTCATGTAGTAAATGGGACATTACGTTTTGACTCGCCATGCTGTGAACAAACCATAAATGCTAGAATTTAGACTTTAGACTCCCCATGCAATGACAAATCTTTTCAAGTTCTTAGTGTAACTTTTAAAGGGTGTGATCTAAGTCCGTGTACCTATTCTACTCATCTCTTGGGCCCTCGTGTACTCGGAGATGTGACTGTGTGGGCCCTGGAAGAATGTTGGGTGTCATCTCTGTGCTGTGGTGTGGATGGCTGTGAGGATGCGCTCAGAAACTCATACACTAAATAACCCGGATATCTCATCTCTAGGTGTATGCCCAAAGGAAATGAAATCAGCATGGCAAAGAGACAGGGAAGTCCATATTTATGGTGGCACAGTTCTCAGACATTAAGATAAGTAATCAGCCTAAGTGAGCATTAATAGATTAACAAAGATCTCTCTCTCTCTGTCTCTCTCTGTCTCTCTCTCTCTGTCTCTCTCTCTCTCTCTCTCTCTCTCTCTCTCTCACACACACACACACACACACACACACACACTGGAGTATTATGCAGCCATGGGGCAAATGAAATCCTGTCAATCATATATGAAAAGGACTGGAGGGCATCATGTTATGTGGAAGAAGTCAGTTGCGAAAGCACAAGTAGTATACGTTGTCTCTCACACATGTGAAACCTGAGAAGTGTCAGCTTGAGTTCAGAGTAGTGGTTCACTGATGTTGAAAACAATGTGGGAAAAAAAGGGTGGATGTGTGAAGCTTGGATTTAACTAGTGTGTTTGATAAAAATCTATTGAAATGCCACACTGAATTACATTACTGTATACAATTAATACATGCTACTCAAAAATAATAATATAAATTACTTTTAAGACTTAAAAACTATGTGAAATGCATATTTTTTTACCTTCTATAAGTCATGTTCTCTTAAGGAATATATTTTATACTCACATGCTATCTAAAAGCAACATATCTGACTGGCTGATATTCGGCTACAGACATGAAAATGACTGGCTGATATTCGGCTACAGACATGAATGTGTCTGTTCCAGGTAGCCATTCTGATGCTTCCAGCTTCCCCTGTGTTCAATGTGGCCATGCTGGTTCTTCCTCTGGGGCTCCAGATTCTAGTGATGCAGATATCAAAGCCTCAATGTGTGGGCCATCAGGTTACCTAAGTCCCAAATTGAGAGTGTGTTCTTATCGGCTAGACAGCTATAATGTATGACATTTTCACTGTTCTAAAGAATCAAACATATTATAAACATACACAAAATCATGGTTTCAGTGGATTAAATAAAAGTAACAAAGAAGAATTCTCACGTTTTCTGACACTAAGAAGAACTTAGAGACTCCTAGTTGAGGACACTCGATACTTCCAAGTCCAATCTACTCATAACCTTTTAAAAAAAAATGTTTGCCAGCTTTTAAGTCAATTCTCTTCTTTCTGAACTTTCTATTCTTAAAGTTAATGCCACAATACCCAGAGATATTTCCATAGTTGCATTATCCCTACACCTCAAAGGGCTGAAGGCTTTCCCAGTCTAAGCAAACATCCTCTGGGGAACCATGAAGAGGTATATTGAACGACGCTTACTTGGATCAAGAGAGCTGGGGTATATCAGTTCATACGAATTAATTTTAAATCTTAGGATCCCAGAAACCTTGAACAGGGTCTGTAATTTCTGAGTGGGGGACCAAGGGTAAATCTTTCTCCAAATGTTTTTGACACAAAACTTCTCTTCCAGAAATATTATTCCTAGCCTCACTCAGGGTAGTGTTTCATGACACAGGAAGTCAGTAAACACTGACCATCAGAACCAAGTCCCAGATCCACTTCTTTGGTATCCTCTCTTCCTTTGGATCCCTGCACCATCCCTTGAATTAGATTAGGAGTTCTCTGAGCATCTCCAGGGGAATCTCTGTTAGCCCCCAGTACCCTCATCAAACGGTCCATAAGTCAAATCAATTGTTTTCTTAATCATGTTGGCATGGGCTTCTCTTTTTCCATTCTTATTTTCTCATAGACAGTTTTCTAGAGACTATGTGATGTTTAATTATTAAATACTCGATGCTGTAGTAGATATAATAATATTGCTCTCTTTTATTAAGCCATTATAAAGATATTTAGACGTGATAAAAAATAACTCATTTTGTTTTAGAAAATATAGTTACTTTAAAAATGTCATCTATATAACCATGTAATGGATTCATTATTATGTTAATGTCTGAGAAATACTTTTCAAGAAAGTGTTCATTTCTTATAAGGTAAATATGTCTGAACATAACTCACATAGCAATTCAAAATACACTTTAAAGAATGAAACAAGCTCTTGAGACCAACAGTTTGAGGATTGCTACTCAGTCATGCCAAACAGTTTAGTTTGCAATCTGTAAACTCTGACTGCCCTCCCAGGGCCTCACCTCTCACAGACTCCGACTGAACTCTTTGTACTTACTGTCTACCCTACTAATTGAGAAAAGCCTAGCAGATGCTTCTTATATTCGTGTCACTGTGTCAGTGGTACCTACAATATTCTTGGGACATGTGCTAGCTGATTTTCTGTGACCTTTTCTCAACCTAGAATCATCTGAGAGGAAGGAACCTCAATGGAGAAATTCTCTCCATCAGTTCAATTTTAGGCAAACCGATAGGCCATTGTCTTAATTTGTAATTTATGTAAGAGGACCCAGTGTTTTGTGGGTAGTGCCATCCCTGGCCTGGTGGTCTTGGGGGCTATAAGAAAGTGAGCTGAGCCAGACACGGGGGACAAGCCTGTAAGCAGCTGTCCTCCATGGCTCCTGCATCTTCTCCTGCCTCCAGGTTTCTGTCCTGCTTGAATTACTGCTCCCAATGACTTTGATGATCAACTGTGATGTGGAGGCATAAATGAAACAAACCCTTTCCTCCCCAAGTTGCTTTTGGTCTTGGTGTTTCATCACAGTAGAGTAAAGCTAACCTGGCATTGGGTTTAGCCCTGATCACAGGTCAGAGCTGATTTCCCCCTCTCTTCTGACTTATACTCACCTGTGTAAACTTTGGTTCTATCAGTATCAAGAGACTTATGCACCACAAGATATTTCTGGCAATTTTTCAAAAGGTTTCATGGGAGCTATCTTGCTACTATTCTAGCAGTCTTCAGGCTCTGAAGTGGCTGAGCGCTACAACACTGTGAAATATGCACATACCTTTTATCCCCATTTCATAGCATACAGGAAAACCCTTCACATCTTCAGTGTGATGAGGGCCTTGTCTGCCGAGGAGGTGTCTGTCAACACTAAAGTGTGTGTTGGGCTGAGTGTGTCAGGAGGAAACTGTCTCTTTATGTCTCACGGGTGGTTACTAGTTCCTTCACTTGAGGATTCTGTCACCTCTGCTCACACCCTGGCATCTGTCTGGAAGCTCCAGGCTTTCCTGGTGTCAGACCTTTTATGAACCTTGGTTCAGGCAGGATGGGCAGATGAGAAGATGCCTACCCTGATTCTGTACTCTTTCTCAGGAGTCTCAGCGTGAGCAGAGGGATGCAAAGGGGGACAGTCACCTGGGTTCATGTACCCCAGCAGTGCCATGTTCCAGAAGCCACCCAGGGCTTTCTGATCTGCACTGTCTGGAGCACCCCCAGCTAGTTGAGACTTGAGCCTTTGGAGTATGAGCCACCATTTTTATTCTCAGGACCCACTCTGCATTAATGGAGTGAGCCAGAAAGAGGCTATAGGACAATCTCTTCCTGGCTTAGTACATTACATACATCTTTGTATGTATCATCCGTTCCTCTGAGGTCTTTCTCCACTCACCAGGGCTTACAAAGCAGAGTAAGCTTACAAAACTTGGATTTGCTTCATGGTCCAATGTTCTACTAAGTGAGCTCCTCTGCCTCACACTCTTTCTCTGACTCTAGAAACTTCCTCATGTGGCTTATAGTTCTTGTTTATGAAGCCCTGCATGAAGAAGCATTAAGTGATGGTGAGAGCTAGCCCTGACATTTCCTAGCTAAGCCATTTTAGTAACCACTCTGCTAATAATAACTCCTTTCCCTTGAGTTCCTATTATGTGTGGGGCAGTTTACAGACCTTCTTCAACGTACTAAAACAACCTGGTAGTTTTCATTTTTGTTTTTTTAACTTGGAGCAAGTTTGCCACCTGGGATTTTTGGCCATGTTTACAGACAATTTTAGATTGATGCTTAAGAGGGGGTGATGCTACTGTGTCTAATAGGTAAAGTCCAAGCATGCTGCAGACATTCCAGTGCTCCCAGGCTAGCTACCACAACAAAGAATTATCCAGCTTCGGATGTTTGTAACCCTGACGTCAAATGTCCTCCATTCCCAGAGCAGGTGTCAGTGATCCAAGAGAACCTGGGGTCTCAGAAAGTTTTAGTGAACTGGCCGAGGTGCAACCTGGTAACAAGTGACTGAGAATCCAAATCCTGGGCAATTGCAGGTCTAAAGCTATACTCCTATCACACCCAACACCGCCTACCGTCTCAAGTCTTTTCTAGACGTACACAACCCAACCAGGAATCCAGACTAGAGTTGGACTGAGGGAAGGGTATCTAGACAATCAAACCGGTGTGAGTCTGCTCTACAGGTCAAGCTGTCTCCTTTCCCCTGCCTCCTCTTCTTGACGATGTGTCTCCTTGGCTCTGTGGTCTCTCATTCATGCTAGCCATGTGAGTACGTAGGGAAAACACCTTGAACACGTTCTTCTCCAATACACCACCCTCCTGGCCTGCAGTTCAGCCATCATCATATTCGATTCAGACTGTCTTTGTGTAGTTAGCATTGTTGGTCAATAAATCAGTTCCTTTTCCTGGGTTTGAGTGTCCAGGGGCCAGTGCATTTGGGTTCATTGTGAAAATCCAAATAATACAAGTAGAAGCATAAATAATTGATACATTGCTTATTCCCCGGCAGTCCCAACAGACCTATTCACAAATGCAGCTCCCCTTAGCCTTTATCCAGTCTAATTTTAAGGTCTAGGGGTGTAGTGTTTCAACCTGAATAAGAAGAAGGTAATAGGCAGACTCTTTTCCCTCTGAATGATGTGAAGTTCACTGGTCCAGAGAGGAAAGCTTTGGGACACAACTAATCACAAAAAGCACAAGTCTGGGTCCCTTCTCTCGTGACTTTTAAGTGAGGAAGATGTGCCAAATTTTGTAAAATTAACATTTATTCTTGAAAATGCTAATAATAATAAAAAAACTCTATTAAAAGGGAGCATCAATCCTGCTGTGAATTTAACACATCACACCCTCAGGCCTGCTTCTGTTAAGTTGCCTCCATTTGTTTATTTTCCCCTCTCATTGTCTTTCATGCAAAGGCAAGGAAATCAATAAATGCACTTAACACAGCCCCTCCTTCCCACTGTAAGTGAAATCTAACACATGGGAAGTCTGACTCCTAGAATAAGGGCAGAGAGCTCCTAGTATCTGGGCTTCCCACTGACTTTTGAGATGATCTGGTAACTGTTCATGTGATCTTAATGTCATTTTCTTCCTCTATCAATTACACAACAATTATTTAGATTCCACTATACGAGCTACAGTGACCCTGACCTCTCTCCCTCTCGTGCCTATCAGGGTTGATTTCTTACACTGTGTGTTTAAACCTCCAGTCTAGAAATCCTTCAATAGTCATTTCCTGCAGGCAAGTTCTGTCTGTATGAGCATCTATTGAGTGTGCAAGACTATGAAATGCTAACCTGTAGATTCCAGCCAGAGTGGAATATCTGGGAACAGACATACCCTGTGATCTCATAGAACCAAAGGACTGAACAAAATGCATCAGATAATGGCCAGACAGTGAACATCAGACAGTGGAAACCACTAATCCCTGACAGGAACAAATGAAGAGGGTTCTTTTGATGTCCATTTATGGCCTTTACAGTCACAGCACAGGGACACAGTGAGGGGACCTGGGAAAGAGAATGGGACCATACTTTGACGTTATAGCAACAATAAGATAGATTTCACAGGTCAGAATAGCCAAAGGAAGCCAAATACTTACAGGGTGCCCTGGAGATTCACAGACGGTATTGATGCATCCTAGGCTATGAATCAGATACCCCGGAAGAAAACCACCCAAAAGAAGGGAGGCGTGCCTCCAAAGGATCAAAAGCCACAAGCGGAGCTTATGATGGGATGGGTGTGTTCTCTCATTAGCTAGAGTGAAAAGTAGACAAAAAAATAGGTAAAATAGGACAATAAATTTTGTCTTCCTTGTAAGATAAAATTAGCAGCAGACACAGGTTCGTTTAGTATTGAGGAACAAAGTTGCAAAGTGCATATAGGAAAAATTAAATTGCCTGGGCAGCGGTGGTGCACGCCTTTAATCTCAGCCCTTGGGAGGCAGAGGCAGGTGGATCTCTGTGGGTTTGAGGCCAGCCTGGTCTACCGAGTGAGTTCCAGGACAGCCTGGACTGTTTCACAGAGTAACCCTGTCACAAGCAAACAAACAAAAAAAAAAAAAAAGAAAAGCTTAGATTGTTCCCAAAGAATCTGACTGCATCTCTCAATAAAGTTTTAAAATATTTAAAAGAATAGCAAAACATCTAGTCCCTGTGCTGACACAATTCACAAGTAGTAGCAGCCAAACAAATGAAAACAATCCAGAAAAGCAATGATCAGGAATGTAAAGAAACAGGAAGCCAGAACTGAAAAATCACACCCGTGATAGAACTTGCAAGAGAGACCTACAATGCAGTTGTATCTGTAGTCAATACATTCAAGAAGGTAAAAGAAGGGTGGGGTCTGTAAGTTCTGTGATAGAACACATTACATCCTGTGCTCAATTCCTGTACAATCTATAATACTTAAAAAGCAGCAGGTAGAAGAAGTGTGAACATGTCAAAAAGTCAAAGAGAAGTAGTGAAAAACTTGAATCAAACTTTAAAGACACAAATGAAACAATATTCATGATTAAAATGATTTCTGTGGTTGGTGGAAAGAGAGGAAAACTAGTCACAGCAGAAGAAAAGCTTAGCAGCTTGGAGCTCAAAACAAAACCAGGCAAACAAAGCTGAGTACCAAGTCTGTAGAATGATGTCAAGTGACAGAGTGCACACGTGACTGGTGTCCTTTAAAGGGAACAAAGCAGAACCAACTGTTTTTTTTTTCTATCCCAACTGTGATGAAAAATCAGAGAACAGATAGAGCTCAATGAACATAGAACAGATCTGAGTTCAATGAACCCCAAATTAATTAACTTGAAATAATACACTACACTAAGCTGAATCCTAGTCAATTTGCTAAACCCAATGATCAAGAGATCAACTCAAAAAGAAGTGGTAGACACGCAGCAGTTTCTTACTTCAACACTCTGACCAGCTAAGAGTCTCTGCAAAGGAAGCTTCTCTGACCAAGGCTGAGAGCATGTGCCCCTGATAGAGAAATCTGTCATTCCCTCCAAGGCCCAGGGAACCTCACAGAAGAGGAGGTAGCAGGACTGTGAGAGACTGTGGATGAGGAGGAGAACTGTGACACACAACAGCATCTTCTGGACTTGAGGTGGCCATTGAAATCGTGAATATGTGGTATCTTTTGTCACTTATACAAGACACAAAAGGAAGAGGAGCCTCGCTAGGAGGAAAACAGTTGTCAGAGGAGTGGGAGGAGGAGCAGGGAGTGAACGTGTTTACATTACAATGTATACAGGTATGCAACAGTCAACACCAAGAAAAGCAATATTAAAAAGAAGTGGTGGGGGCCACTATATCAGGAAGAGCATAAGCATAGATGGTTTCAGGTAGGAGTGGACACCTCTAAGGAACTCGAAGAAGGAATGCTAGCTCAGAATCCTAAACACAGAATAGCATTTTCTGTGAGTCAAAAATTCTTTTTTTTTTTTCTGGCAAAAGAAAGGTAAATAATTTGCTACCGGGACTGAAGGAAACCTGGAAGTCAAAGGGAAAAGCGAATGCTAGAGGGGAAATCTGCTTCTCCACAAAGCAGTGGAGAGCTGGTCATTTTAAACCCCTTGTGGTGGTTCACATGCGAATGACCCCAGAGGCTCACATATTTGAAAGTTTCATTCCCCAGTTGGTGGACTGTGTGGAAAGGATTGGGAGGTGTGGACTTGCTGAAGAAGATATGTCACTAGGGGTGAGTTTTGAGGCTTCTGAGCCCAGGCCATTTCATTTGGCTTTCTCTCTGCCCGTCCAATGTAGTCTCACCATGTAAGCTCTCAGCTACCCCAACTACCTGTCTGCCTGCTGCCATAAACCCCGCCACGATGGCCATGGACTTTAATCCTCTGAAAATCAAATGCTCTCTTCTATAAGTTGCCTTACTCATAGGGTTTTGCCACAGCAATAGCAAATTAACCAAGGCACCCCTAAGGAACACTGTGACATAATGAATAAGTTATACCGGATGAAATGCAATGTGACTTGAAGGATTGTGGCAAAGGTACATTCTAGGGCCAGTCTTGGTGCCACATGCCTTATGTCCCAACATGTGGGAGGTAGAGGGAGTAAGATCTCTGTGCATTTGAGGTCAGCCTACTCTACATAGTGAGTTCTAGGCTAACCGCACTTAAAAAGTTAGATGCTGTCAATGTGTGTGTGTGTGTATTTTATAAATTTATATGTATATAAATTTCAAAGCATACACCAAGATAATGAAACAAAGAGTTATTGTTAATGGACCGATAAAACTCAATCACAAAGCGTTCAATTAGTTCAAGAAAAAAAAAGACAAGAAAAACAGATTAAGTACAGATTCGACAGAATCCAGCACATTTCTAACGACATCAATAATCACACTAAATGATTAAGTGTCAATACAAAGACGGAAGTGACTTAACCGGCTGGGATCCAATTGTACATTGCTAGCAACAAATCAACTTCAAATTGAAAAACACAACTAAGGAATCAGAGAGACCGCATAGCATAACATAGCATGCTTATAGTCTGAAAGTAAAGACATAGTAATTGTGTAATTATGCGTTAACACCCACAGAAGTAAATTTACAGTCAGCAAGATGGCTCAGTGGGTAGAGCCACCTTTGGCCAGGTCTGATGACCTGAGTTTGATTTCAGGGCCCCACATGATGAGAAGAGAACTTATTGCCCAGAGTTGTCCACTATTTTCTGCCTGTGCCATGGCATGGACAACCACATGTGCACATCTACATACATGCACACACAAAGAAAACAAATAAATGAAATGTAAGAACATTTTTAAGGTAAACTTATGAGTTAAAAGTATAACTAGTCATAAAAAAATCTTAAATGGCTCTTAAAAAGTGATTTAATCAGAAACACAAGACTCCTAAATATTTGTTCACCTTTAGTACATGCACACACATGTACGTGTGCACACTCACATGCATACACAAACTTGATAGACCTGTAAGGCAAAATAAACTCACTATTATAGTTCATTCTTTGGGGCACGTATGTATATGTGATATGCATGTGTGTTTCCATGTGTGCACATGTCTGTGTGGCTGTGTATAAACGTGCGTGGTACTTTGTGAGCATGGCTCCTACAGGCTCACTTGCTGGAATACTCGGTCCCTCATTGGTGGAACAGTTTGGGAAAGATTGGGAAGTTGTAATCTACCCTGTGGGTGTTAGGAATCAAAACTGGAAGTTAAGAGTCCAATCAGTGCCCTTAACCACCAAGCCATCCCTCCATCTCCGATAGCCATTTTGAACAAATTTGTTACATATACCAAAGAACAATGGAAAGGAAATGGCGAAATGGCGAATTTAGAAGGCAATAGTCAACCAGCTTGGGCCATTTACATTTACTGATATATTCCATAGCAATGCCGGAATCTACTTCTCATGTTAAATTGTATTGACTGTTATTGTTATGTGAATGTATACATGTATGACTTATGTGTGTCATTGTGGGTCCTCATGTTACAGGAGGCATGTATTGATCACAGGCCACTTTTTGGAGTCAGTGCTCTCCTTCTAGAGTGGGATACAAATTGGAAAGGAAGAAATCAAACTTTTGCTATTTACAGATGATATGGTAGTATACATAAGTGACTCCAAAAATTTGACAAGGGAACTCCTACAGCTGATAAACGCCTTCAGTAATATGACAGGATACAAGATCAGCTCAAAAAAATCAGTATCTCTCCTATATGCAAAGGATAAAGAGGCTGAGAAAGAAATCAGAGAAACATCACCATCTACAAAAATGACATAAGATATCTTGGGGTAGCACTAACCAAAGAAGTGAAATACCCGTACAACAAAAACTTTAAGTCTTTGAATAAAGAAATTGTGGAAAATACCAGAAAATGGGAAGCTCTCTCAGGCTCTAGGATAGGTAGGCTCAACATATTAAAAATGGCAATCTTAGCAAAAGCAATCTACAGATTCAATGCAATCCCCATCAAAATCCCAGCACGATTCTTCACAGACCTCAAAAGAAAAAATATTCTACTATATATTGAAAAACAAACAAACAATAACCGAGGATAGCTAAAACAATCCCCTACAATAAAGGAACTTCCAGAGGCATCACCCTCCTTGACATCAAGGTCTATTATAGAGCTACAGTAATAAAAACAGCTTGGTACTGGCAAAAAACAGACAGATGGACCAATTGAATTGATGACCCTGGCATTGATCCACATACCTATGAACTCCTTTTTTTTGATAAAGAAGCTAAAATTATACAACGAAAGAAAGAAAGCATCATAAATAAATGGTGCTAGCATAACTGATATCAACAAGTAAAAGAACGAAAATAGATCCATATCTATCCCCCTGCACAAAACTTAAGTCCAAATGGATCAAAGATCTCAATATAAATCCAGCTACACTAAACCTCACTGAGGAGAAAGTGGGAAGTAGCCTTGAATGCATGGACACAGGAGATCACTTCCTAAATATAACCCCAGTAGCACAGACAGTGAGAGCAACAATTAATAAATGGAACCTTTTGAAACTGAGAAGCTTCTGTAAAGCAAAGGACACAGTCACTAAGACAAACTGAATGGGAAAAGATCTTTACTAACCTCTATCAGAGAGAGGACTGATCTCTAAAATATATAAAGAACTCAAGAAAGTATACATCAAATTATCAAATAATACAAACAAAAATGGTGTACAAATCTAAACAGAGAATTCTCAAGAGAAGAATTGCAAATGACTGAAAGACACTTAAGGAATTGGTCAACATTCTTAGCCATCAGGAAAATGAAAATCAAAATGACTCTGAGATACCATCTTACACCTGTCAGAATTGATAAAATAAAAAACACCAATGAGAGCTTAAGCTGGAGAGGATGTGGAGTTAGGGGAACACTCCTCCATTGCTGGTGGGAGTACAAACTTGTACAGCCACTTTGAAAATCAGTGTGGCACTTTGTCAGATAAATGGGAATCAATCTACCTCACAATCTATCAATACCACTCTTGGGCATATACCCAAAAAATGCTCAATCATACTACAAGGACATTTGCTTAACTGTGTTCATGGCAGCATTATTCCTAATAGCCAGAACTTGGAAACAACCAAATGCCCCTCCACTGCAGAATGGATAAAGAAAATTAGGTACATTTACACAATGGAGTACTATGCAGCAGTAAAAAGCAACGACTTTTAAAATTTGTATGTAAATGTATAGAACTAAAAAAAAAACATCCTGAGTGAAGTAACCCAGATAGATAAACATGGTATGTACTTACACATAAGTGGATATTAGACATAAAGCAAAGCATAACCAGCCTATAATCCATGATCCCAGTGAAGCTAGGTAACAAGGAGAACACTAAAAGAAATATACATGGATCACCCTGGGAAAGGGAATAGACAAGATCTCCTGAGAAAATTGGGAGTGGGAGAAGGGAGGATGGAAGGGGAAGAAGAAGGGAGAAGGGGAGGGAAAAGAAGACCATGAGGGAATTGGACACTCAAGAAGAGGGAAGGACAGTGAGGGAGAGAAAGGAAAGAGATACCTTGATTAAAGGAGCCAGTAAAAGGCTGTGGAGAAACATGGCACTCGCAGAATTCCCAGGAATCCACAAGGATGACCCCAGCTAAGAATCTAAGCAACAGTAGAGAGGACACCTAAATTGGCCTTCCCCTATAATTAGAACCTTCAACCAGCAACTGATGGAAGCAGATACAGATCTGCAGCAAAGCACTTGGCCGAGCTACTTGAGACCTGACCAAGAGAGGGAGGAGCAATAATATGAGCAAAGGGGTCAAGACCATGAAAATGATACCCACAGAAATAGTTGATCTGAGCTAGTGAGAGCTCACTGTCTCTGGACTGATAGCAGGGGAACCTTCACAGGACAGAGCTAGGCCCCCTGAATGTGGATGACAGTTTTGAGGATTGAGTAGTCTGTGGGGCCACTGGCAGTGGGACCAGGATTTATCCCTAGTGCTGGAATTGGAGTCTAGGAGCACTTTCTTTTTGGAGGGATGCCTTGCTCAGCTTCATATGGGGGGAAGGGCCTTTGTCCTGCCTCGAAGTGAAGTGTCAGATGTTGTTGACTCCCCATGGGAAGCCTTGCCCTTTCTAAGGAGTGGATGGAGGTAGAGGGGATGGAAAGTGGACTAGGAGGAGGAGAGGGATGGGAATAGGGATAGCTATGTATATTGAGAAAAGATTGTATTTTAAAAATTCTTAATAAAAAACGAGAGATCTTTTCTGATGCTCAGATGAGCACCTCTCACAGCCTCCTCCTCTCCTGATTTGATTCCCGTATCACAGTTGAAGCTCACATCTCGGCACTAGGGCTCTGCAGAGATCTAAGGAGTTTAAAGGCAATGGCCACTGGGCACAGCACCTCACACCTGCAACCCCAATGCTCAGGAGGTCGAGGCAGAAGGACTGCACGAAGTTTGAGACCAGTTACTACAAATTAAGGTATTGTCTCAAAATATTAAAACCAAAAAATGAGCCATCAGTCAATTCTGCATTTTTATGTTATTCTATTTTGTTATGGAATTATATGCCCACAATTGTTAATTTTCCCATTTTTGAAACCCTTTTTTCCCTATGGTCACCACTGATAATACTGTGTTTGTTTTACCTAGCCCATTAAAGACTATTTAAACCATTCCCCTGCTGTTGTCCCTCTTTTCCAGGATCCTGAGTATGGGCAAACCTTGGGCTCAATCTTAGTCCGTGTTCTTTCCTTTGTATTTCTCTCTGGTTGGCATTTGCATATAGTTTTAAATACCAGTAAAATTCCATCTGCCTGCTCAGCTTCTCTGCGTGGCTCTTAGCAGCCATGTGGCACATCATGACTGAGACAGGCATGTGTCACATCACGACTGAGACAGACTCTTCACACCTCCGAGCACATGAAACAGATTTCCTGGGCCCTGCCCTTCTGAGGAATGTTCTAGTTCCCCTTTTAGTTGCACAGGCTGAAAAATCACTCTCAATTGCCTCCCCAGGTCTAATTAGTCATCATTAGTAACTTCTGCTGGCTCACATCCCTCCCCCCAAAATCCAAACGCCAATCCCATGTCATTTTTGTTTACGGGTCTGCACCTTACACTGGGATGTTACATTGGTTTATTGTTGTTTCCCATCATCCTCTGCAGGTTGCTCCCATCATCTGTCCTTCCTAGTGGCAGTTAGCTAGGGGGAATGAATCATTTAAGATGATACAGTAGAGTACACTACTTTTAACTAATCACTAGTATTTTCCCACGGCAACCAGAACAAACCCTGGCCTCTTCAGCATGATGCTCCACATGGCCCCAGACGTCTACATCTGTTTCTATCTACAACCTCATCACCACATACTCTCTTCCCCCCACTCACTTCAGCCTTCAAAAATTCCAAATGTCTTGCTATTTCAGGGCTTTCAGTCTTGCATGGTATATTAGGAGGGTTTTCTTCCAAGGTGTTTCAGAAGCTAACTCCTCACTCTGGAGGTCTCCAATGTACTGTTCCCAGGAAAGCCGTCCCAAGAAATGGCTTGCTTTTCTGTCATCCATCATCACCCCAAGCATGCTCTGCGTCTTAGCACTGCTGAGACAGCAGAACTTTGCATTGATGTGTCTGCTCACTGTCACTCTCTTCGAAGCAGACCCTCTCAGGCTGTGGACGGCCTTGTGACTTTGCTGCCTTGGAGCTCAGAAAAAGCACCTTGTTCGCATCAGTCAAATACCTGTTAACTGCCTGCCTGGGTTCTCCTTACTGGGATTGTTTGTCTGGGCAGATTTCAGTGGCTTCTGATTGGATATCACAGGTTTGGAAATGTTTTCTCATGCCAACGCACATGCTTTTTCAAAGCTGACTTGAGCAACAAAATCCCAATTAAGGCAAAGAGTCTTGCTAGAGGCATCACTGCAGTAGTTCAGTGTGAAATATTTCCAAACTGGCAAGCCCACTGAGGTCCTCAAAGGTCTCCTTGAGTGACTCAAGCACGCACTAGAGCAAGGAAAGGGTCAAAGGATCAGCTCTGACTACATCATTTGAGGAGGCCAATGACTGTTTTCACTAAATCCTCAACTCTTTTAGAAATTGAAGCATGTTTGTAAGTAACATTTGTGTGATGGACCAGGCTTTCACAGTATCTTCCAGTTAACGCTATGTTTAGCGTCTAGATACATAGGACCATGGAGATGGCTGAATAAGTAATGTGCTTGCTTAGTGAGCACATGAACTGCAGCGTGTATCCTCAGGACCCACGTGAAACCAGATGGACTAGTGAACACTCATAACCTCAGCTTTCCTACAGTCAGATGGGAAACTAAGACGGGATGATCTCTGGAAGCTTGAAGAAGACTATCATAGACCACACAGCGATTACCAAGAGACTGTTTCAAACAAGGCAGAAGGAAGGAATGTCACTTGAAGTTATTTTCTCCCTGCTACACACTTTTGTCCAAGATGACTGACTGTAGTCATTTATCTGAAACAACCCCAAAGTGAAAGCAACCCAAGCGCCCATCAACACGCAAATGAAGCCCCAAACTCTGGCATAAAGAATGCAGTAGATTTAGAAGATTAGTTATCAAAAAAGGGAGGGGATGTCTGCTGTAGCTAAGAAAAAAAAATAAACACAAAATAGATAAGGTTGAAAGAGGCCAGATATAAACAGTTGACACACTGTGTGTTCTCACATATATGTACACAAAATTTAAAAAGCACTATAATGAATGCAAATATTATCTGTAATTGTGATTGTGTGTATCTGTGGGGGGGCCTGCGTGCGTGCGTGCGTGCGTGCGTGTGTGTGTGTGTGTGTGTGTGTGTGCTGGAGGTGAGGTCCCCTGTGAAGCTCAGATTGACCTTGAACTCAATCCTTCTTTTTGCACTCTCCACGTGCTGAGATTCCACCATGCATAGGTAGTCAGAATGCTCTATTTGTGATGTCAGAGATTGGACCTAGGGCCTTGTACATGTTAGGTAAGCATTTTCCCAGCGAGCTACAGCAAGCTACAGTCTTCTCACCTGGCTTTGGTTTTTAACATTACAGGAATGACACGGGCTGGGTAATACTTCAACTTCTGTCGCCATATAAAATAGATGGCATCTCCCATAATATGCTGATGACTTAGGTAATGGGAAGGGGGAATATGTACACTTTTGTTGGTGATTTAAATTTTATTTATTATTCAAGTTTCTCCATGTTGCACTGGGAAAAGAAAGAAAATTCAATTCCTTTTGAAGTTTTATTGCCAAATGGTGGACACCCAATCTGTGCACAAATAATTTAGACGCATTAAATATTAGGAGCACAAGGAGATAAATAACTGAGGGCCTTTGGGCACCAGTTTTGCACCTATTTCAATTTTTCTGCAAAGTCTGGAAAGATATTTCTTTTTCATCAGACAGGTCCTCTTCTGAGCAATAACCTTGAACAGCCGTCCACGGAGTAGAGCATCAAATCCAAACTCCCTAACAAAACATCTGAGTCTCTTCATGCCTGGTCCCATGACTTCTGTTGCCTGAAATTACCCTTTGTTTTAGTCTTATGACCTTATCATCTCTTCTCCGAATGAAGCATGCTGTTTCCTGCAATCCTGTGACCCTGCAGGTAGATGCTGCCTCTCAAACATGCCCTTCTCTGCTGGTTCTGCCCAATCAATACTTCTGCATTTGTCAAGCACTGTTCTCTGAACAACTCCTTCATCTCCTTGCTTCCTTCCTCTAGAGAGCTGGTCAGCTATTCCACTGTGGGCCGCAGCACACGCTTCGCAATGCTGTATGCAATTAGCTACTGGCACCACGTCTCTTGTTCAACACTGAGACGTTCTTGAGGGCCTGAGCTGGCGCTGCAGGAAGTGCTAACACTGCCCTGCCCAGTTCCACGTCTACAGGTCACTGTCACCATGGAACACCACTGTGTGTCCTGGTCATGGATGTGGAAGCTATAAGAGAGAAAGGCAAACATCCACACTGTGAACTGGGCCATGGGGACTGTGTCACAGCATGCAATAGTCCCTGTGCCAGGCACTGCGCCGGGAACATGGAGCTGAATTAAACAGAGTTCATCTTCTACTCTTTAAGGCTGTCTGTCATATATAACGAAGTGAGAGAAATACTTTACTATGATGTCTCTGTTCACCAAACAAAAACCAACTTGGGAGACAGGACCAATTGTTACCCTGTTTTAAAAATGAGACTATGAGTCAAATGGTTTTGCCAAGCTTTCCTATCTTGTGACAGCTTGAGAATTGGAACCGAGTTACGAGGTAAAGAACATTCTTCAAATAATTCAATCTATTATTTATGAAGCACCTGCTATTGCCCAGAAAGTGTGCTGAATTCTGTATATATTATCGCTAATTTTCAATAAGCATGATAACTGTGATTATCACCACTCTTATGTAGAGATTCTGTGGCTCAGAGAAACAAAATAATTCTTGTAACCATGCACAGCAAATAAAACGCGGAAGCACAGGCTGGCGAGGCAGCTCAATCTGCAAAGTTTGAGCTCTTCATGTATGAAACATCAGACTTACAATGCGGGAATCTGTGCAAAAAGCTCACCATGGGGCTGCTAATATGGTTCAGTGGGGGGAAAGAAAAGCATTTGCTAGAGTTAGGTAGATCCCGGGAGTCCTCAAAAATCCTTAGGTCTTGGCTCATATCTGAAATTCTAGCCATCCTCAACTCCATGGCAAGATGGAAGATAGAGACAGAAACGTCCTGGCTGGCTAGAGTGTAACTGGCCAGGAACACACAGAAGATCAGAAACAGCGAGACCCTACTTCCCGGGGTAGAAGGAAAGACCTGACTCTTGAAAGGTACTCTCTATATCTCTCTGTCTCTGTCTCTTCCTGTGTGTGTCTCGGTGTCTGCTTCTGTCTCTCTCTCTCTCTCAGCCTTTCTCTCTCTTCATGCATACACATAACAGTAAGAAATACGTAGTACACACCAGTTCAGCCTAATCGGTGAGCTCCGGGTTCTTGCTTTTCTCATAAAAGAAGGGGTGTCGCCCCTGAGTGACAGTACTCACGGTTGCTCCATGGCCTTTGCATGCTCGCACACTCATACAGACTAGTACCCTCCTGATACGGATCCAACCAACACCAGGGCCTTGCAAAGAATTCTATTCTACAGTCAACCAATCTCACTGAAGTAATGCAAGAATTTCTAGAAGTCCACACAGAGGTCCCCTAGGTGATTCGATGCTTAGGTGGTTTCTCCAGGATTATAAATTAATGTAGGAATAGCTCATTCTACTGAAATGGCAGACAAACAAGTCCCAGAAATTTCTGCACTAATGGTGAGAGGAGACACCACTCAACACTTCATTCCATCAAGGATGGAAGAAGTAGTCCTCTCCTCTCCCGGTCCTGACTTTGCGCCTTTATCAAGCAATGCAGTCTGTGGGCCTTTTTAACAACACCTGAAACCATGTCTTGGACACTCTCAGAATAGTGAGTGCCCCAAATGGTGAAGACTCAAAACCTGCGTGGAAGTTTAAGGCAGAATGAATGATTCAATACATGGATGAGAGGGCTCTTCCAGTCCCAGGAGTTTCTCACATGGAATTAGCAAGAACAAAAACTTGAAGAAAGAGCTATCATGTAGAAATAACTAAGAGAGAAGTTTCTTCTGGGTTGGTATGAGGGAAGCGGTTGTACCTCAGGGGGAAGGGCTTTGAGAAAATCATGAAAGTTACTCCAGTAACGGTACTGTAGCCACTTGGTGGGGATGTTGTAGAGAAAATTCAAGAACTGTTCAGACCTTTAAAATTCGTGCCATCTCGGGCTCCTCTCATCCAAGCATGGCACTGAATCCAAATGCACAATGCTGAAGCCATCTTTACCGTGGTCATTATCGTGCCCTCTAGTCATCAAGGGAGATGGATGTTGTCTTTGCTGCCTAGATGAGAACATCTATTCGCGAATAGCATGCAATCATGCAGGCTACCGCATGGATGAGCCACCAGGGCATAGTAGATCAGAGTCCCTTCTGGGAGAAGCTGGGTCATACGCTGCAATCACGGCTGCTGCTGTCGCGGTCCCTTGGGTCCCCTGCTACCTGGCATCTGTGGGGTGATAAAATATTCCCATGGTATGCACGCAGATCTGTTTCCCAAAGTAGATAAATCACTTATCCGTTTCTTCTCCTCTATTTTCTAGCAACTGGGTAAGAAGCCTGCCTATCAAATGTCCGTTTAAAATCCACTGTGTCTTAGTAGTGTTACATGAAGGGAAAATGCATGCACAGTCCTATGCCCAGGGTCAAAAGAGGCTCAAAAATTTGCCTGATCTGAAGGCAGCTGAAAAATCAGGGCTGCCAAACACAACGCTTTCCGTCAAGAGCTTAAGGCTCTCAATTCCCAGCAAATTCTGGTTCTCGCTGACGGCATACTGTCCCTGACACAAATGGCTTTAGGTGTTGAAGGGAAAATTGTTGCCAAAAATCTAGGGTCCAACAAATGACTCCAACAACTTTTGCTTCCCTCTTGCGGGCTCTGTATGCCCAGGCAGCAATTTGAATGTTAAATCTAGGTCACAAAGAACTTTGCCGGAAGATTTCCCAGTCATGGGAAGGCGGAGGTTGTTTTGAAAATGTTTGTACTGGGAGTGTTTCACGGAGGTATTACAGACTACATTTAAAAATGCGTTTCCTGGGCACTTTCTCTGTGCCAAGTGTGCTACAGGACACGGCAGTGGGGTGGACCAAGACTGGCTCCTTTCCTTAACCAGCTCATATTTCAGGGGTGGAGAAGGAAGACTTACGGTGTGCAATGCATTGCTCTGCGTGTTACAAGAGGAGTATTTAGAAAGGGAGGATGGGAGGTATGATATAAAGGAAGGTGCTAAGATTCCATTTAACGCATCCTCCAAACGTGTGTGTGTGTGTGTGTGTGTGTGTGTGTGTGTGTGTGTTGAAGGCTTGCTCTCGGCTGATGGTGCTACCTGATACTGTAAAAGCGCTAAGGGGTGGATGCTATTAGAAGTAAGTTGGACCACCACTGGAAGCCCATTTTGCAGGGGACATTGAGACCCGGCCTGGTTACCCCACCCTCAGCTTCCTGGCTGCCTGCCATGTGGTGACTTGCCTCCTTGGCTACATATCCAACCCCAGTACACTCTGTCATCACAGGACCAAAGAAATGGGCCACATAACTCTAGATGGTAGCCTCAGAAACCATGCGTGAAAATAAATATTTCTTCCCTTTTCCATGGATCATCTCAGGGTATTTGTTACAGTGCTCAAATGCTGCACAACACAGCAGGAGCCACTGAAGGTCAATCCTGTGGGCGGGCAGAGGGACAATGCTTCTAGGAGACTTCTGGAAAGAATGCCTCGTATGTGAATGGGCTGTGGATGCTTCAAGAGGAGCCCAGAGAGATGGAGGAGCACCTGTAGATCACCTGGAGGAAAGCATGAATGTGATTGGTGGATAGCACTGCCTGAGCGACTGGGGACAGGAGGGTCACAGAGAGTAGAGGAAGTGTTGGTTCCTGCAAATGTGGTCATCCTCTGTCCATCAGGAGGTAAAAGAGGGCAGATTCAGAGAGGAAACAGACATGATCAGATACCGGGATTAATAAATACATGCATCCGTCATATGTGATTAGATTAGGAGGGAGATAGGAGGCTGTCGGAAAGGACAGTTTAGAATGGCTAGATTCAACATAAATCTGAAATGACATGGTAGTGGCAAGTCAATTAGAGAAACAGCATTCTCACCCCTAAGTGGCAGAAAGGCAAACTGGACTTTTCCAGGAAGATCATTTGGTAACAAATAGCAATTCTATTTCTTGAATTCATCTCCTAGGCATAGTCTTGAATACATAATGTTTGCCCTTAAAAACCGCCATCAAACTAAGTAGTTTTCATCAGCAAGGGAAACTGGCTAAATAAAGCAGGAAGTAAGTGTACTAGGTGAGAGGCTGGAATCCAGGGGAAAAATGCAGACACAGAATCAGATAAAGTGGTCACAGGGGATTGCTAAGGGAAGCAAGGAGAGGCAGGAGCGGAGCAGCAGGCAGGTGGACGGGTAGCTACCCTAACTGCGAAAGCTGGGCTCAGACAAATAAACCTTCAGTTGAAATAAGTAGAGATTTTAAAATCTTACATCTTAGATGTAATAAAATAGAAAGAAAATGCTCTGTATTTGGGGATAGCCTCCCCCCAATAAATGCCCTCTGCCCCGAAACAGTGATCTAAGAAAACTGTGAAATTTTAAATTCAACTTTGAACAGGTTTATAGAACTAAGAGAGCAAAACAATAGGGTTCAGGCTCTTAAGCTTGGGGATGCCATTGTCATAAACCCTTTTAATTTCAATAGAGAAGCTAAAAGAAGTTCTTTTTTATCCCTGAAAGAAGGGAGAACCAGAAATAGACTCATCTTCCAAGGAAATGAATTCTCCCTCCAAGATTTCTTAATCCCACACTGATTGGTCCCAAGTAAAAATGCGCATTAGTGCATTTTCCAGCAGCCAATGTATATATTTTCTGGAGAGGAAAAAAAAAACTACGCTATCTTGGATGTAAATTAAATCTACAGTGTTTTATACACCAGGACTAGCATTAAAAAATGATAATCAGGCAAAAGAGGAGACAAGAGTCTTGACTGAAAATCAGTAGAATCGATACACAGAGGCAACAGGCCTACTGGGGATCCAGATAATGGAGTTAGAAGACAGAAGCATTTAAATTAGCTGTGCCGAGGAAGGCAACGAAGTAGAAAGACAATACGGAGGATTTCAGCAGAACAGTACAAACGCTGTCAAATGGCCAAACGGCAATGCTTCAGCTTTAAGATAGAGAACGTGAGGTGAAGAAGGGCATGGGTTATGTAGTGGCAAGGAAGAGTAACCAAAGGTTCGTGACATTAGATATCCAAGGGGAAAGGGTACGAATAAAATGGCATTGAGCTAGCAGGTGCAGGCAAGAGTCCAACAGGTCTTGCTGATGCCTTAGAGAGCATGCTCACTGGGGCTCACTGGGGTGGAGACTAGTGAGGTGTTGACCACAACTCTTGAGGTTTTCTCCTGGGCATAGTGCTGAACAAATGTCACTTCTAGGTAGGACCCCCGCAGATGCCTCATGTACCATTCCCTCTTCTCTAATCCAGAATGATGATCCCCTGGTGGCTGTGGAAGCTTCATAGTGAATATGGCTAAGGTTTTATTTATCCTTAGTACTCAAGGGCTGAAGGAAGCAGAATACAGCAGCCTCTGAAGGAGAAGGAAATCTATATTGAGTGAGTATACCAAGGCTTCAGTCTGTAGTAGCAGCTGGCTTTGCCTTGGATGCCTTCAGCCCTTGGAGGGCTGCCCTTTGCAGCGACTCCTGCTGCCTACTGCAGGGTGAGTTCCTCCACTGGTGGCTAAGCTGATTGGTTGACTTGGTTGAATAAGGAGATACTAGGAGGCCACCAAGAGTGTGTCTGTGAGGAGACTTCAGGAGAGGATTGGGTGCAGGATGTGACCTGATCAATGCTTGAATGTATTAACGAGTTTACCTTCTGGGCACACTGGTGGGCTATGCTAACGGGAAGGTGGAGCATGGCGGGAGGAAGTTAGTCGCTCAAGGTGCTGCTGAGGGTGTATCTTGTCTGGGCCTCTTCCTGTCTGTCTATGTTTTAAGGCCGTCACCGTCTTTACTCCGCTCAGCTCTCACCTGGACCATGTTCTGCTGAAGGCCCCAGGGATAGAGCCAAGGAATCAAGGACTGAAACCTTTAAAGCCACAAACCAGGATAAAGTTGTCCTTTTTTAGGTTGTTTCTCCTAGGTACTTGTCAAACCGATAAAAAGTCTGGAAAATACTCACAGTGCCATAAGACTGTCCAACTTTCCTAATTTTGCAAGATCTTGGTCTTGAAAACATTTTTTTCCTGCCCTCACTGCTCTGTGAACTTGCCCGCTAGGTTTGTTTGTTTATCAGGGGCCACGCTCAGAGCTAGTGCCGTAGGGAGTGGAAGTGTCCTTTCAAAAGAATCCCCATTTTGGAACAAGCGTTAGAGAGAGGAAAAAGAAAGACTTTCTAATGTAGTCTAGACAAATGACCTTGATTATCTGTCTCCTGTCCTCGAACTTGGCTGAAACCTGTGAGATGATCACACTAAGTGAATCTTTACTGTCTCTTTCACTTCAGGAAAGTCAGACCTGATTTTCACCAATTAGCTCAGAAAATAGAATATAACACAAGATGGAAAAATGTGCAAAATAGATGCTCTATTAAATATGACATAAATCTATATCATGAGAAATGAGAAGACTGAAGAATAGATTTATATCTTTATGGCCAAGAGAGCTAGTATTTTATCCACTTATCCACTTACCAAACTTAAAGTCTTCTTCAGGGTCATTTAATCTGGTTCTTCCCTTCTCCCTTGCCCCCTTCCAGCCTTTGCAACTTGAATTCTTTCTACCACAGCACCACCAAGTGGCTTTTTGGAAACTGCTTGAACTCCCCTAGGGACAGGCAAGTCATTATTACATCCTGGGAAAGCAACAGTGTTCTGCTGGATTTAAAAACAGCATTCAAGAAAGTTGACTACAGCCTTGATGCTCCTGTGAATACACACATATGATAACCAGCACACCCTGTGTGTGTATATATACATATATATATATATATATATATATATATATATGAAGAGATTTATAGACATATACAGTGTATATTTACATGTAGTATAAAACCTGTGCATATGAAGTACATGGATAGACACAGACATCTTGATATATTCATGCACACCAGGCACATAGCTTACTAATTATTTCAACCATAATAAGACATGAACATTTCTGCTTAGATTTTTTTTTAATGGCGTTAAGATCATTTCCTATATCCTTAATAGACGTGGAGTACGCCTTTGTCTCCTAAATCTGTCAAGACTGTATATAGTTTCCTGTGACGCTACTACTTACAAAGTTGACTGCCTTCCCCTTAGAGTAAAATATTTTCCCCTATTTAGGTCAATTCAGGTAGGAAGAGGAAGTACACATGGAATCTGCCATTCCGGAACACATGCCTTAAACCCGTTCTCATTCTCATTCCTAGGTCAGCATTCTTTCAAGCATCAGCGAAGGTGTTTGGGCAAAGGCTGACTTCTTACTCCGTGAATTGGTTGGATAATGAGATGTTTACAGATCAGTCTGCAGGTGACAAAGTGTCCTCTGACTTAGAAGTTAGCATTAAGGAACACCTTTGAGTTAGACAGAGGAGTGGGGATCCTTATCTCCAACTGTAGTTAAGAAGACTAAAGAGTCAGGGAAGTTAGTACTATGCCTCAAATTCACAGAGAAGCGGCTAGTCCAATACTGGAGCGTTGCCTACTTAGTATCATTTAATCCCCCCTTCTCTATGAAGCTCGGTGCTTTGTTAGAATGGTGTTGTATCCAGTATCACATATGTGATCTCCTATTGTAGTCTGGGTGTGCATACAGTACTTGGTTCTGTTAATCCGAGGTAGACCTGAGTTTTCTAGGAGGGTCTTCATTTCATGAACAAATAGACCAAAGAATCACCATGCCTGCGATATTAAAAACTACAGCCACAGCAATCACCACTGAGGTAAAAACTAGCTCCAATTCTAAGATAGGTGATTTTTAAGCCCCGTTGACAGATCGCTGATTCAATCTCATACCAGTTCCTAGAAAAGATTTGAAAACTGATCATAGGTTGGTGAAGCAACTGAGATTCACAGCTAACAAATCATAAAGGTGATGAGGATAGTCAGGCGACTCCCCTCTAGAAGCTCAGGATGGCAGAGCGGAAAGCATGGAGAGTTTAGATCTCTAACGGTACCCCAAATCACCTGTGCCAACCCCACACACCTGCCCTTGACCATCCAACCCCACTGCCATGGCCCTGTAATCCAGTGGCGGGAGTTTTCTTACAGGTGGCAGCAGGACTGGCTTCCCTTTTGTGTGCTATGATACATCTGAGCGACGCCTATGCTGGAATTCCAGTGAGCACGGTTCAAGTTCACACTTTGTCAGGCTTACAACTCATCACCATATCACATGGAAAAAGTCATTTCTATGTCTCAGGCTTAAGTTTCCTGATCTTCAAAAGAACTCAGTGGGATTTTGTGCCACGCCCTTTCAAGTCTGTTCCTGGAACCTTTATGCTCCCAAGGCTGCATCACACAGGATGTGGGAACTGCAGCATCAACAAATCAAACACAGCGCTTGCTTTTCCCAGGCTCCTGATGGAGACAGCCAATGGCAGAACTGCGTGTGAAACTAACCAACCCTGCCGGTGTCTTCCACTGCTTTTCTGGCCGTTGGTTTGTTAAATCTACGGTAGACACCAATGCGTGTCAAACTTAACACCATCACTGACTGACTTATTTCCTAGTCTTAATTTTATTCCGCTTACCCTGAAATCATCCATCGTACACACACCCGCCGATTTTGTTCTGTTAAAAGTCTTCGCAAAGCCCTGCTCCTAGCGACTGTAGAAAGGGAGACATTTTTATCAGGCAATGACTTAACTCGGCCTTCACCTGTTCCTTCCGTACAGATGCCAGAGCTGCGGTAATCGCATTGTGAGTTCTGGTCAGAGAAGTTCTCTGCATTTTAAACTGTCAACAAAGCAACAGAAAGTCCCAAACATATACACAAATATGTTGGTTGCTAACAAGGCAGAAGGATAAACACAGGGTAGCTATGACAACTCTCTCATGGATTCTCCTTAGGAGGAAGCTCCTCGGTGAATATAGATTCAGATTGACTTTGAGGATTCAGGAAGCAGAGGTTGATTGAGTGTATTGAGCCTGGCTGAAGCTCTCATATGCGCATAGACAAATTCTTTACTTTTGCTGCCCATCAGAAGCACCCAGGGGGGCTTTTAAAATCCCAATAACAAGGCTTCTCCAAGAACATTTGAACTTTTAACTCTCTCTCCTTTCCTTCTCTCCTTCCCTCCCTTCCTCCCCCACCCTGTGTGTGTGTGTTTGTGTGTGTGTGTATGGTACTGGTGTTTGTTTAGATTCCCTGGTGACATTATGGATATGACGGCTAATCTTTTCTGTCAACTTGATGAGATTTACAATCACCATGGCAACACCCCTCTAGGTGTATCTTTGAGGGATATTCTGGATTAGGTTAATGGATGTCAAAGACCCACCTTTACATGTGGGTGGCGTCTTTCCATTGGCTGCTTAGAAAGGAGAAAGGAGGCTAAACACCACCATTTGCCAGTCTGCATCCTGCCTGTGGATTCTCTGTAGCCAGCTGGCTCAAGTGCTTGCGGTCACCCATCCCCTGCCCCACTGTCTTTTTGGACTGTTAGGCAAAGCCAATTCTTTCCTTCAGTTGCTGTCAGGTACTTTGGGGACAGCAAGAAGGTAAGTACCTGACACACGGCCACCACTAACCCGGGCCTCGTTCACTCCTCCTATTCAAGTGTATGGCCAAGACTCTCTAAGAAGGGAGGGAGGGGCCAGCGTGCAGGCAGCCACACTCAGGGTCAGCTGCAGGCCTGTTTGGTTATGGTCTCTGCTTCCTCTCACACCAGGCCGCCTGAGGCTGGAGGAGGGGGAAATTATAGTCTTGGACAAAGTCAATCACACTGTTAATTCAAAAGGCAATGTGAAATTCTATGGCAGACAGGAAGGAGTACTTTGAGTCAGTTGCTTTCAGAGTCAGTCTGTACCTTGGCATCCCTGTTTTGAAGTACGAAAAGCCATTGAGTACAGCAATGACCCAGAGATGGCCTGGTGTAGACAGAAAGCTGGGCAACTAGAGAACAAACCTATTTCCTGAATGTGTCCTACTCCAAAAGGGGGCAAAGGCTGAACACTGTCATAGCTGAGTTTTCTTAATCCTCAGACCCAAGCTGTTAAACTTGAATGCCACAGGGACAGCATATAAGCTGTTCACATATTCAAAGAGTTTTGTACAGATTTATGAATAGCTGTTGTCACGGGTCACTTAATTGCTTCCAGCGGTGGCTATTCTTGCTTCCTGGTCACTCTCCCCTTTAGAACCCCCTTAACCCCACCCAACTCAACAGTCAAGGTGTTAGCACATGGCCCTGCAGAGGCCTTGGGCCCTGCTCTAAGCTCATGCCCAACTCCTGCCTCAATGTGCCCAGTTCTCACAACCCCCAAGTTCTTTAGGCACCAAGTATTTCCTCTGCTTATGTGACCTCAGCAAGACGTACAAGGGCCATCACTCTGGACACCAAGTATCTCCTCTGCTCACGTGACCTCAGCAGGACGTACAAGGGCCATCACTCTGATGACCAAGCAAGCAAGCAAGCAAGCAAGCAAGCAAGACAAAGCAGCAAACCTAAGGTGCTTAGGGGAAGAGGGAGTCTTAGAGTCACACAGCAGAGGAAGCTGTCGCACCCGTCTTTCTCTGCACTCCAGTCTTCAGGTGGTGGCTGTGTTTGAAGAGTGAAGCCCATGGATTCCCTGAAATCGATACTGCACTTTAAATCTTCCTCTCTTTAAAGCTGTGGCACGGAGGGGTGAGATGCTAGCGTGGCTTTCTTGTCTTTTCCTCCCACGCATCACGAATTAGGATCCTGTTGTGTCCATATAAATATTGCCTATAGATTTATTCTTGAAATAAAAATTGATTTGAGAAGAATAGTATACGGGCTATACTGAGAGTGTGTCTCGGATCTAGAGTTCGGGTTAAGTCACCATGACTGTATTACCTATATCTTTTGGCCATGCTTTTGGTGTCATGGTAACATGGCCGCCATAAACTCATGTGTTTGAACGCTTGGTTCCCAGTCAGTGGTACTGTTTGGAAAGGCTTCCTGGGTTCTAATAGTCTGGATGCACTTCCTGTTCACTCTCTGCTTCCTGAGGAAGGATGCAATCCGACCCTCAGCCTCAGGCTGCCTTGCCTTCACCACCTGGCTAGGCGCTATCCATTCTAAACTGTAAACTCAATTAATCCCATTGCCTTTCAATTGATTCTTGTTGGATAAGCGGTCCCAGCAACCAGATCTTCAGCTCCCCGTTTCCTTAGCTAGGAATACTCTCACCTGGAGACATCAAGCTAGTCTCTAGCAGCAGCTGCCTGTGTGGGCCTTCTGCTGACAGCTTGGGAAGGGAATGAGAGAGAAGCATTCACTACCCCTTTACTGCCACTTCCCCACAGCGGGATAAATCTGGAGAGACTTCCTAATATCGCAGAGCTGGGCTAGTTATTTTGCACTGAACTCTTGCTTTCTTACCCTCCTCAGACTTATAAAAGACTGTTAATAGATTCTATAAATTGTAGTGTCTCATCAGCAAGAGAGAAAGAGAAGGAGGGAAAATGAGCAATAGTGTGCTGTGTTCTCATCGTTTGTGTAAATGTGTGAGCAGAAGAGCCTTGAACCCAATGTCTACCCCTTGCTAGGCACATCGATGGTCCAGGGGGTGCTGGGTAAAAGTGACATCCAAAGTTGAATAGTTATGCTTTATGAAAGAAGAGGAAAGGAAGAACTAGGATGGAATGTCTAATTTCTAAGTATAAATGCATAGCAGGCCGCCTGAATTAAACCTGATTTTTGGAGTAATTACCTCAACATTCCAGGCCTTCATGACTTACAAATTACTTTCTAAAAATTAAATTTGGAGTAGGGCATGGACAGCAGAGTTTAGCATTTACCCAGGAAAGCATCTATGTTTTGTGATCCCCTGACAGTTAATCTTGGGTCAACTTGATGAGCTGTCTGGCCTCTGTATTTCTCTGGGGATCATACAGAATAGAACAGCTGAGGTGAGAGATGCCTTCTGTGGGAACCTATTCTCTAGGCTGATTCTGGACCATATTAACAGGAGAAAGAGAATACAGACATCCATTGTTCTCAGCTTCTTAGCTATGGATGCATGGTGGCCAGCTGCCTTATGTTCCTGCAGCTGCAATGACCATGTCTCCCACCCCACAATAGTTTACAAGCTGGAACTGTGAGCTAACTTAAACCCTTTCTCCCTTCTGTTGTTTCTGTCAGCGTGTGTTGCTGTAGGAACTCCTATTATAATTCTTTTTATACTTTAAATTTGTTCTTATTGTATATAGTTTTGTATTAGGCTGAGACCTCTTTTATTTAGACAAAAGGGGGAGGTGCTGTGGGAGCTCCTTCAGCCAATAGCCTTTAAGATACTGGCTCACTCTGGGCATGGCCACATGTACTGTATATAAAGATGTAGAAACATGCACAGCCCCTTGGCTGCTAGGTTCTGTTCCTGTTCCCCGCTCATGCAGAGGACTGTGATCTGTGAGTCTACTTCTAAATAGGGACCTTTATTATACTCTATTCTGAGCTAGTGTGGGACTACTTTATTATAATCAACTACAGTGTTTTACCAAGGCAGCAGATAATATAGATATAACCAACTTTGGGGACATGTTCTAGGAATCAGAAAACGCCTAGGTGTCCAAGAGAGTGGAACAGATTGCTCCAAGTCCCGCCTTCCAGAACACTTGTGGTATGTGAGCCAGTGTTAGCTAAGACCACATTAGTGTGATTGCTAACAGATCCATGCTTTGAGTGGAAAGTGGGAAAATTAAAAATATCAATGTAACTAACTCGAGTTGGTGTCCAACACAAAGTTGGAATGTGATCAGTACACAGAGATTGGAAGATGTTCATGGACAGTAACCAGAAAAGAGACATACCTCCTAACAGTCGATAAGGTCAAGAAGATCAACAGAAAGATAATGAGCAAAGGAAGCTGATGATTTAGCCCTTCGTAGATAATTTTTCAAAGTCCTTAGTCACAAGGAAAGAAAGTAATTCCAGACCCATATGCACTTTGTGCTCGGCTGTATATACCGTGGTTTATCAGTTTTAAAGGAAACTATATTTAGTTCATCCCAAGCATGACGGGAGTAATAATAGCTGTTATTCATTGCTGCTTTGCTATGGACCTGTTACATTGCTAGGTGTTTCATATATCCACATTCTCCTGTGATGGCTATTCTTGGTTGTCAGCTTGACTACATCTGTATAAACTACAACCCAGAAATGGAAGGCCTAAATGTTTTCTTGGTTTGAAGTGGGGGAATCCACTTCTAATCCAGAACTTTGAGGTAGGAAGACACACGAATTTGATCCAGATCTTGAGGAGGGAAGTCATGCTTTTCATCTGGGCCACACCTTCTGCTGGAAGTCTATATAAGGACATAGAAGAAGGAAGATTTTGCTCTTTGTCTGCTTGCCTCCATTTTGCTACATCCATTCCTTTACAGACATCAGAGCCTATCTCTTTGGGATTCCAGCATATATGGAAGACCAGCTGAGACATCCAGCCTTGTGGACTGAGCAACTACTGAATTCTTGGACTTTCTGTTTGCAGCGAGTCATTGCTGGATTAGCTAAACTGCAGTCTGTAAGACATTCCAATAAATCCCTTTTTTATAGTCTTTCCAGAGAACCCTGAGTAAAACACCACCTGCTCAGATTAACTTCAAGCCCTGAACAGGCTTCTTCCTCAAACCTATGCTCCTTAGAGTACAAGTCCCTGATAGCACATGATTCCTAAACTGGAGCAGGGGCAGGAGTCTGTGTGCAGGGGTGAGCTGTGGGGAGCTTGGAATACAGAAGTACCAGAGTTCTTAAGCATTGGACCTGGCGCCTTTCAGTAAGGATGGGCTGAAACAAAGGGAAGTCTGTGGGCTGTTTCCCCTACTCTGTCGTGCTCCTGCACTGAACTGAGCAGAGTCCAAGAACAGGAAAGTAGAATCAAGCCATCTGGGTTTTAATCAAAATGCATCTATTTAAAGATAGATAATTGTATATACTTATTTAGCGTTTAGTGGTTTTTGTAATCTTGAGATATTTAGCCATAGGCTACACATTCCTCCATGCTCTCTCTCTCCTCTTGTTCTGTACATTCAGAAGCCTTGGTACCTGGAATGTACCAAGGTACTCAATAACTAGGCTGCATTGGTGATCATTATTTCTAAGCCTTATTCCTACTTACAAATGCTTTAAGTTGTGTTCAAAACATTGCAGGGCCTGGGTGTTTTTGAGATACTCCACAATTAAAAATCTGCCATTAACCAACCAAACAGAAGAATCTCAATCTTTGAACATGAAGGGCTGGGATAACAGCTGGACAGAGGCTGATCAAGGGGACAAGGCTACAATATTCATAGCAGCTCCACTAGCTGCTAGCAATTAGCTGTGAGAAAGGGGAAGAGGGTAGTGCGAAGGCTAGCAGCTGCTTCTGCAGCTGTGCACAGGAGGAGAGAGGCTGAATGCGAATCTCACGTCTTCCTGGGGTGCATTGTTTCAGCAGGAGACCATTCAGCCATTTGAGACTTCCATAGGAAGGATGACCAGCTAGTTGTACCCTTGACTGCTGAGTACCTATCAAAAGTCTACTCCTGACAACTTTGCTGTCGGGGGGAGTGGGAGGAACTTAGTCTCTACAATAAGGAAATAGACTTCAATGGCGCCATGGGGAGCCCTGAGCTGGGAGTGAGAAGCCATGCTCCCCACTGGCTCTCTTGTGGCAAGTCATTTCACCTCTTTGTTTGGTTGCCTTGCAGGCATCACTAAGGACTTTGGAACACAAACAGCATCCAGCCCATAGGTGAGCCCTTGATTCTGGTCAGCATCTGATCCTCCTCCTCTTGTTAATGATTTCTGTCTAATGAGGAGATGATGACCGCCCTCCTGCGCCCCTCAAGGGTAGTCAGAAGGACGATGGGGTTAGTGGGTGTGAGAGCAGTTTGAGATCTCTCCAAACGTGAGGCTTCCAAAGGTGGGGTGATGTAAAGGCCCCGCAGAGCCATGTCTGATCTCTGAGTCGGCAGGCTTCTTTCCCCAGTGGCCTACAGAGGATGGATGCCTAAGACTTCCAACAGTGGAAACGCTTAGCTGTGCATATTTTTCTCTCGGCCCTGAGCACCACCAGAATTAATCTGTCTTTCCCTGCTGTGGGCCTTTTGCACCTCTGGTCTTGCAGTTTGGGGACTCTACAAAGTAAAGCAAGCTAACCATGAAGGCAGCCACGGTGACGCTGTGACAGACGACCTGATGTCTAAGACAGTTGCTGAATGACTCACGGGCAGGGAGTGTGGGCATGCTGGACAAAGGGATGACTCACATCCGAGACAGGACAGCGTGGGGTTTCAGTGTGCTATTTCGAATGGCCATCCATCTAAAATGTGAGGTTGCTTTACCTTGGGAATTTTCCATTTAATATTTTTGGATGCTGGTTAGTCACAGGTAAGTAAAACAGAATGTGGAGACACAGAAAGAAGAGGTGACTTTTATCTAGTGTACAGAAGTCCTTTCTTGGGTCAACCCACTATTCTGCTGGGTAGATTTCCTTTGTGACAGACAGGACACCCGCTATGGCACTGGCACTGCCCAGCGTGGTTCACCATGCAGAACGCTGAAGCTCAGTCTTGTCAGTTTATTCTCAAGGAAGTGGTAAACATTTATTTTATTTTTGAGTTGATAATATAATCATATCATTTCCCCTTTCTATTCCCTTCTTCTCAATTCTCCATTATACACTTTCAGAAGTGAAGGAGAAACTTGAGAGATGGGTTAGTGACATAAGAAATAAGAAAGGCAAGCTGTGAGAAAGCTACTGTGCGGGCCAGGAATCCCCTCGCCTTAGTCTGAGCATCATTAATTTTTCCATTTTGAGTAACTGTGTCTAAGGAACTCCTTTAAAAGCGCCCAGTGCATATGATTTTTATCTAGGACACCCAACCCCTCGTAGAAGCTACCAAATGTGAGCAAATATTTTCTCCCCATTATTCTTAGCTACTGATCCCTGTTGGTCTCATTCATTGATCTTATCATAATTTATCTTATTTGTAATATAAAAGATATTAATTTTACCTCTTTTGTTTATTGCTTTTCTTTATTCTTATAAGTTCCACAAGGGCAAAGAACAAATAGGTTTCATCCATCTACATTCCTCTCTCTGTACAAATGCTCAATAAAGACTTGTTGTCGAGTGAAGATGTGTCCAGGAGACTTGGCTATCATAATCACTGCCCTCTTCTATACTTTCTGTACTACGTTGTAACTTCCTGATTTATACACATCCTCATTGAGGCTATGAAATTGTGAGGTCAGCAACTTTCCTTTTGTCTTGGCATGCCGAGCCTGGCACACAGTAGATTTTCATGAGTGCTACCTGCATAAAAAGAATGGAATTTCCAACATCCACAGCAGACGCAATAGTCCGACTACCGAGACAAGGGTTAAATGTGTTTCCATGAACTTCAGGGCACGAAGGATACAGAGTGAGAGGAGCAGGTGATGCTGTTGGAACATGAGGATGGGTTGGGTGGGGGTAAGGCCCTATAAAGAAGCCGAGACAGGTGAGCAGGCACCTTCGTTACTATTGTGGGGCACCTGGGTAGGTGGTGGAGAGAGATTGTCTAGCAAACGGAAGTGGTTGAAAGAAGCAATTGTTACCCTAGAAATTCCCCATGGGACATACAACGCAGGTTGCTACAACAAGTACCTGTCACATTACTGAGCGAGAGAAAATGCTGGATGCTGAAGTACAATTAAGATGAATGTAGTACACCATATTTTCTCATAAATGCTACTACCCTTTTCTCTCCCAACTGACATTCTTGTCTGTCAGGGGTCCAACCACGAAGGGTTCATATGTTCCAGGGTAGGGGCATGTGGATTAGAAATGTTAGTTCTGATAGACAGAGATGCAAAAGAGATACAGCGACATAGGAAAGTACTTGGAGGGCCACCCAGTGAATACTGAGAGCTCCCGTGTTTATTTCTTATGACCTTTAAATACCCTAACCCACAAGAGGGGAAGAAAGCAAAAGACTGTTTTACCATGATCCAAGTAGTGGGCAAGGTGATTACCATCCTAACACCCAAAACACCAAGTCCCCACACCCTAGGCCAAGACATCCTGTTAGGAGCCTACCTTAAGTTAAATCTCCTGTCAGAAACCTTGAAAGAGCAAGATTAGGCCTAAACTCTCTGACCACTCCAGGGAGAACAGACCCACTTCTGTGGGCACCCATTTGTCTACTCCTGTCCTAATGGAATCTCCCCTGCTCTTCTACGGACTACGTCAACACATGGAGTCCGGATTCCCAAAGCCCTGCATGACTTCTGATTTTCGTACTTCCATGACTTTCGTTGGTTAATTAGTCAACTATTTGTGTCTTCCCGAAGTACAATCAACTTCACTATACAACTAACTCACCATCTTATCCACAAAACTGCCATGTGGCGGTCTAGTCATTACTAACCATTGCGATGTGGATGTTTCTTGTTGTTCATTATAAATTACGTGCTGAATATCAAGCTACCACAACTGAGGAAAAATTCCCATGTTAGGTACATGGCTATTTTTTCTGTGAAGTTTCTCCCCAAACTCTCCCTGACCAGAGCACCGTCCTGCGCATGAAAGACCTGCGATGAGACTCTAGACAATCATCTAGAAAAGTCCTTAGCTTAAGAGCACGTCATGCCCATGTTAATGGCTTTGTCTCTGCACCTCTGTCTCTCTCTCTGAAATCTTTTTATTTATTTTGTCAGGGCAAATTATATGTGATGAAAGGCTATAAAACAAAGGAAAATCTAATACAAGAGAAAGACATTTGCATCTATACGTGCAAGTTCCGTTAGGGAAGTTCTTGGCCCTGTGCTTAAGAAGCTAATCCCCTGAGCACGGGTTACAGTTACATTTGCCAGGGGATCTTAAGCATGCAAATTCAGAGATCTGACTCTGAACCTCTGGCGCGTTATTTTGACCGCTGATCACCCAAACCTTCTGCAGCAGAGAAGGCTTTCAGCCAAAGGGAAAATCTCTGGAGTAGAGTTTTCTGTGGCTGGCAGGACTGGAAATCAGCTGGCTGACATCCCCACAGGAGACAGCTTGTGTTTCCTCAGCCTTGATGATCAGAGGCTTCACACAAGTTTACCAACGAAGATTCTTGGTCTCTACTCCAGGAAGCTGATGGTGGATTCACACTGGCGGTGGCTGGGAACTGCCACATGCATGGCTGGACATGGCGGAGTGTGGAGACCACCTTTGCTCTTCAGGCCCATCTCTTATATTTCTTTTTCTGGTAACACTCGTCCAAGCTTTGACTCATGCCGTCCATAGGCAGCTCTATGAGGTCATGGGATTCAGAAAACTTGGACTCTGCATCCTGATTCTGATTCCATAGTAGAACAGGTAGCTCAGCCACCTTCCCCTCTTCCCCAGGATTTCTCCTTACTCCTAAGACCACCCTACTCTGAGATCCAACTCATTATTTTCCTGGGCTCCATATTCCCATGTTCCTGCTGGAAAAGGCTGGAGCATGATATTTTGGTTAAAAGTGGGATCTGCAGTTTGGATGCTTGCTTGCTGTCTCCTTCCTACAGTGCCATCCATGGCTTTCTCCTTCTGATTAATATTGTGTGTAGATAATTTGCCCAGTCACTCCTTTCAGTGGGCATTCAGCATTCATGTGCCCAACTATCTCCATGAGGTCAGGCCTGTGGTCGCCCAGCACGCCTGGAACAGCTGCCACCAGCCGTGCTTTGGGTTTTGTACACTTAGCTGCTAGTCAATTCCTCGTTTAGAGGAACCACACTGCACTTTCAAGTGATCATGTTGTTTTCTTGCATGTCCACATGGGTGTTTTTGCAAGGGAGGGGTCAAATTAACCATGCATCTTCCCTTTCAGTAATTATTCATAAAGCTAAAATCATTTGCATCTTAAGTAGTTCTCCAGGAATTCAAAAAAAAAAAAAAGATGGTATTACGGTCACAATGCTAAACTCAATAATAATTAGAATTACTCCCAGGCTGTTGAGTAATGTAAACACATTAAAGCATTTTTGGTTGGGTTTATTATCTGCTAATAAAATGAAGTTCCAGCTAAAGGGCAGTGCTGGGTAGCAGCTAGCATGTGAGCTGTGCTGTGTTCTCCTTGGCTACCTGGCCATCCCCAGGTATTTATATCCGCATGGCAGATGAGTCCGGAAATATGTCCCCACACGACTCCCAACCTGTAGACTCAAATTCCACAAACAGAATAAGCAGAATGAAATGAAAACTAATTGGACTTTAAAAGACCATTCCAGTCTGTTGTGACTTGAAGTGAAAGTCCCCAGAGGCTCATTTCCAGGGGTGTGGGAGAGGGGCTTGACTGCAGGAGATGGGCTTTTGTGGAGGGGGATGATTGGATCCCTAGGGCTGTGATCTAATCAGCAGATTGATTTCTTGATAGACTCATACTTTGAAAGTGTTCTGCTCAGAGGAAGCAGGGTATTAGGGGTGAATCCATGGAGGGCTGGACTTTGTCCTAGCTCCTTTTCTATATTATCAATCTCCCTTCTACCTTCTCCCTCCATCCCTCTTTCCCCATCTCTCTCCCTCCCTCTGCTCTTCTTACTCATCTCCCCCTCTCCCTCCCCCTCTTTCTCTGAGTGTCTCCTTCCCTTCTTGAAATGAAGAAATTCTTCTGTCACATTTCCCACCTCCAGGATTTTGTGCTCAAGCATGGGGTGTGACCATGACCGGAGTTGCTGACCCCACAACTGGAGTTCTCGACCCCTTGAGTTGACATAAATCTTCCCAGCTTTGCCTTGTGTCTGTGAGATATCTTTTATCACAGCAACCAGAAAATGAATGCAGAAACTGAGGCAGTAACTAACGTGACTCCTATGACGTTTCCGGACAGCACTGGCCATCAGAAAGCAAATGATTGGCAGGCTCCGGGAAGGACATTGGGATGGCCATGAAATGAATGACTGAAGTAACAGAGAGGGACGCATCTAGGTCACTTTCTTTCCTAGAAAGTGGGAGAGCATAGTCTTGACATTGAAAGCCTGGCCCTTAACTTCAGCCTTTGACCAATGATTTAGGGCTTGAAGGATGGGAAAGAAGAGCGTCATGAATAGAGGTGATGAAGGGTGGATTCAGCTTGGACCAGAGCAGAGGCTGGGGTACAAGGCAGATGCACAGGCAGGCAATGTCCTTATGGTAGCCATCCCATGTAGCTGGGCCAGCCGAAGGGACTGTTTCAACCCTTCTTCCTTTTCCACATCCTCTCCCAGTTTCCTCCTGTCATCTCCATGCATTACTGGCATGGTTTCCAGTTTCCTCTTCTTCTTCATCACCTTGTTCTTGACGGGACTTCTTTCTTTTCTCAATAAAGGCCCCAAAATATATGCGTATGGCATATGACATACATATGTATGTATCCTACATGTGTGTGTCTACAAGGTCCTAGCTCCCAACTGATGTTTCTTAACCCAAGCATTGTAAAGAATTATTTGAATGATTTGAGGATTTTACTATTAATTTTAATGAAAAACTCTCGCAAACACTTATCAGGGCATATGGAGGAGCAAGCATTCCATTTTCATTCTCAAACTTAGCCGGAGTATTGAACAGGAATCCTCCCACTCTGTGTACAGCAGAAGGGCTTGCCCTAGACAGAAAGCTACCCCAAGAGAACAGGAAGGCTCAAGGCCATTAGGGCAGCCCTCTCCAAGAAAACCTGGAAGCCTTTCCATTCAGAGAAATCAACAGGAGGACCCAAATGTCACTCATCCCCGCCGTGAGTGGGAATGCCCGCAGAAGTGGGCTCCCTTCCCACCCTAATCTTCTGAGCACCTTGTACTGGGCGTGTTTTTTCTTCGCTCGCGAACTCATTTGCACATGTCAGCACTAATTTTCAAATGTGCCTGGAAGCAGTGAAAAATGAAACTTCAGACTGGTAGCAGCTCTCAGATAGCGCGCACCCACAGCTGCCTCTCAACTTTTACTTGTTATTAAAAGGGGGGGGAGGGGAGAAGCAAAATTGGTAATTTTTTTTATTGCTCTAATTAAGTCTTTAAGAGCTGCAACCACACAGAAAAGAGGGAGAGGGAGGAAGCTGGGATGGGAAGGACAAAACAAAGCAGCAGCCCTAACAGAATGCACAATGGCGAACTCTGCTGAAATCCCTGCCTCCTGCCACCCACAGCCCCTGCTCAGTGCTCCTCAGAGAGGTGGGTGTTACTGGACAGGAGAATGGTTTGTTTACAGGTGGAGCACAGGGCCCCTGGGGGAGGTTAGCCTGGACTGGGAGGCTGGAAAGAAACAAGACACACTGTACAGAGGACCAGCCTTGCTCCAGTCTCTCAGGAGTTTCCATTCTCCTGCCTCTGAACTCTCAGGTCTTCTTCCTGGAGTCCATATAGGTGAGCAACGAAGAAATCAATGCAAATGGCAATGAAAATAAATGAACGACCTTCTTAGCACGCCCTGGGCTGTTTCAAGGGCGTTGTGCAGCAAGTCTTGTGCTATTCTTTTTTTTTTTTTTTAATATTTATTTATTTACTTATTATGTATACAACATTCTGTTTGTGTGTATGCCTGCAGGCCAGAAGAGGGCACCAGACCTCATTACAGATGGTTGTGAGCCACCATGTGGTTGCTGGGAATTGAACTCAGGACCTTTGGAAGAGCAGGCAATGCTCTTAACCACTGAGCCATCTCTCCAGCCCGTCTTGTGCTATTCTTGCACTAGTGATTCACTCACTATTTGTGTACTTACTTCTGAGTATGCCTGTGCCCTTTTATGAGTGACGTGCACTACATGTGTGCAAAAGCCTGCGAAGGCCAGGAGAGGGCAATGGAGGCTCTGAAACTGGAGTTACAGAGAGTTGTGATCCACCATGTATGTGCTAGAAACTGAAGTCACGTGTCCTCTGTAAAGCAGTAAGTGCTCTTCTGCCTCACTTTTATGTATTTATTAAAAAAAAAACAGTTAATGACATGGACAGGATCTGAAAGGGCTCAATTGACCAAACAATTCAGTTCTACAACAGTGGTTTTCAACTTTCCTAATGTTGTGACCCTTTAACACAGTTCTGCATGGTGTGGTGATGCCCTAACCATTATGTTATCTGGCTGCTACTGTATAACTGTAATTTGCTACTGTGATGAATTGTAATGGAAATTTCTGGCCTGCAGGGAATCTGAGATTGGACCCCCAAAGAGTTTGCAACCCCGGGTTGAGCACTTTTGTTTTATAAATTGGCTATAAGCTGCTAACAGTGTCTCTTCTCTGGGGAAGGACTTTTGGACCAAAAAGTGATGTTAGTAGCTCTGGAACTCTATCAAAGCTGGACCTATACAAGGAAACACTTCAAGAATTACCACCAAGGCTCTGGTCTTTATTGTAGGGAGATGCTATTGAAATAATTCTAAGCAAGGGAACGGCAGGCAAATGTTTATTTTCTGAGAGTGCTGAGGATGACATGGCATCGAGCAGATGGTATAATGGGGCAGATGGGGTAAAGAAAGTGGCAGGAAAACAGGAAGCTGGAGCTCAGTGGTAGAGGATGGATGTGTGTGTCGCACAGAGTGGAAGCAGAGAGGAAGAACCTGGGGCAAATGCTGAAAATCTGATCATAATTGGAGAAGGGGGAAAGAACTGTAGACATGCAGTTCTGTAGACATGGAGTTTTACAGACAACATTGGTTGTCTACTCAACACTCTTTATTCTCCCACTCACTTTCCTTAGAAGAGAGGTTCATAGCTCATTCTTTGACACTCCGTCCCAGAGACTGTCCACATAAATCAAAAGGGGGGATGGCCAGCTACTTGGATCATTAAGAGAATAATAAACTGGGACAGACAGACAGACTTGGACATCAGGGAAATGTCGTAAATTGAGAGAGCAAATTTTATACAACTGCTTAAATTGCCCTCTTCTTTACTAAAGACTAAATACTTTCCCCCATGACCGCAAAGAAAGCAAAGATCTCTGTTTTCAACATCTCCACATATCACTGTAATAGAGAGTTAGACTTGTGTAATAGAATAAGAAAAATAAAATTATCATGGTTATACTCGGAGAGGGCATGATTATGTATCTACTATATTTGTTGAGAACAGCAAAAATATATTAGACAAAATGAATTTAGTAAAAGTTGGAGGATATATGATCAATTGCATGTAAATATTAGCAACTAACAATAAGACATATAAATCATATGTATTTATAGGCATCAATTGTATTTATACAATAATCAACAATAAGAATAATAAATTTAAATATATGATATAGCATCAAAGTGTTAGGACGCAAGAAGAAATAAGGGGAAATTCCCCAAAACTATAAAGAACAAAAAGAACATATTGTTTCACAATTAAATAAGCAGAAAGGTATACCATATTCATGGACTAGGTGAATCAACTAATACTATATAGATGCTGTCTATTTATGCTGATGTACATATTAAAAGCCATACAAAAACAAATATTGTCTGCAGTAAGTTTTTGTACAAATTGACACAATTGTAAAAGTCTTGTGGGAATACCTGATACCTACAATAGCCAGAATAGCATTGACAGGGAATAGGAGAGGATCGTGTGCATTAACTTCAGGACTTACTCCTAGTCTATGGATGGCAGAACAGTGAGGGCATCTTGGCATTGCTGAGTGCTGACATGTAGATTGTCCAACAGAAGAGTCAGGACTCATTCTGAGCACATGTGGCCAACTGATTTCTGGTGAAGATACAAAGGCAACAGGGGATCTGCCTGCCCTTCAAGGAACAGTGCCGGATCACTTTCATTCCTTACAGCATGTCAAAATAAGTCAACATGGGTCGCAGACCTAAATGTGAGCTATAAGATACAAACCTATGGAAAGACAGGTAAGAGAAAAAAAACAAAACAAAACAAAACAAAAAACAAAAAAAAAAAACTGTTCTGACCATGTCGAGAGAGATGCTCAGTCAACAAAAGCACCATCTCCAGAAAGACAAATGTGAAGTCAATCTCAGTGGAACTAAAATCCTCTACTCCTTTACAGAATCTTAAACTAACAAAAGGGAAGTGCAAAAGTAGGAAAAGACATGTAAGTATGTGTTTGGTAAATAGTTTAGCAAGAGTGCATACTTTAGAAACCATGAAAACCCGAAAAAAGAGTAAGTAAAGTCAAATAAATGAATGGTGGAAGATTCAAGCATAGTATTTGCCACGAGGGAGATAGAGATAGCAAGTAAGCGAAAAAAGTATGTCAGGGTTAGAACTGATTAGCAACAAGGATCAAAACCACAGGACATTTCTGTGCATGAAGTGAGACCTAAAGAGCAAAAGACTTGGCCTAGAAAGCATTAATGCGTATGCGTGATGATTAAACTCTTAAATGCTACTGACATCCTAGAAAACGGGTTGGTGCCCCCCCCCCCTAAAATTAAATCTACAATTTGACCCAAGGTGTTTTCCTCCAAGGTGCTTGTTCAAAGAGGCGACAGCCTACACACACACACACACACACACACACACACACACACACACACTAGACAATACAAAAATGTTCACAGTGCCTTTATCTGAATCAGTCTCAAAAGAAAGGAAACAAATTTCTATCAATAAGTCAACCATGGGATTCTACTCAGAGGTAAAAGAAGAGAGTTAATATGTCTTGCTTTTTGTTTTAGTTTTTATTTTTAAATTAATTTTAATTTTTTTATTTTTTCAGTTAATATATTTTTTTTTAATTTTTATTTTTAAATGAGGCAGCAGGTCTCTTTGGGTATTTCACGCTTATCTAGACTTTGGCTTGTTCCCAGATATCTCTTCTCTGCCCCGTCTCCCTGCCCCACTCCCTTTCGAAGGATTTTGGCCTTCGAGATTCTCAACTCGACTATTTTTCATGTGTGCATCAATAGAGAGAAATTTCAAAATAGCTCTGCTTAGTGAAAGACTTACAAATACAAACTGGGCAGCTTCATTTTCTAGTCCGTGAGGACCAGAGATCCATGATTGCCTAGTGCACAAGCAGGGCAGGAGGGCCACGTGGGAGGCATTAATTGAAGGCATAAAGATTTGGGTAGTAAGGAGTCTATATGTCATTGTGGTGATGGCTTCCTGGGTAGATTTTCATGACAAAGAATAGCACATTGTCTATGTTAAAACATGGAGCATGCTGTATTTGATTATATTTCAACATAACTGCCTTAAAAGCACCAATCTACCTGCGAATGGTGGTGCATGTCTACAATCTCAGTGTTCTAAGGAGGTGGCAGAAGGAGGATCAAGAGTACAAGGATAGCCTTGGCTACATTGGGAGTTGGAGATCAACTTTGACTTTCAGAGCCTTTGCCTCAAAAGCAAGTTCCAGACTAAAACCCCAACTGCCAATCTGTCCATCACCAGGTTTTACCCTACGTTTTGAGAGTCCATGCTTCTCTGGCTGTGCTCTTGATGCCAGGGCATGCTACAAAGCATCTGTAGAGAGGGCAGAGGCCTAATTCTCTGCAGTCCTTTGTGTTACAATCTCCAGAAGGGGCAGCTTCTGTCTGCTGATAAAGTGAAAAATAGGCTTCTTTAGTGACATATTTCTGTCCCCCGAAACTGGATGGAGAGCTGATGAAGTCAATAGTGATTTCTCCCCCAGGTGTATTCCTGGGCAAAAGAGGTGCCCCTCGGTTGGGTTGGTAATTGAATTCTTCAACAGCTTTCTCCTTTAGCACTGGGAGCGTCTGGGATCATATCCTCCTACCTCATTTGCCAAGGTTTGGCTGTGGAGGAAATTTTTGCCCAACTCAAGTTCAAGTACAAGGGCAACTTTCACTCTTTGTATCTGCAATCATTCTTGACAATAGTATTTGGTATATTTGTCTATAGAAACCTTTTAATGCAAATTTTCAAGTTTATATTTATACATTTGCGACAGTGTCTATGTATCCAGACCCATTGGAGTAGTCCCGCATTCTTTATAAAGAATGATAGCTCATTTAATCCCTGAGACGATAGAGTGGGCAGATAAGGAATCTAAATATTAGAATGCTGTTTTCTCAAAGAAACGTTATGTTACTTTTTACGAGAACATGGCTTTAAGCCCATGCCCTGCTGACTATGCACGGGTCAAACTACTTTTCTGAGTCTGATTTGTAAAGGTTGCCCTTTCCCATAAAATGTTTGAGTCATCTTATGTCAATACCAAATAGTCTAGTAAATGAATCAATGCTCCACACCCCCACAGCATTTTTTTTTTTTTGGTAATTCTCAGTAGACTGAGGGAGATAAGAACACTTCTTTGTCAGTAATTCCTGATATATCATGGTTACCAATTTTTTGGCGAGATGTAAATTTGGAAATAAACCAGACCTAGAGAATATGGCTTACAGGGGGGGAGTTAAGAGAAGAGGCAAGGACAGAAGAGGGTGATAGGGGGAGGTGTGGGGGGAACAAGCAAATTTCTCATTTTCATACTTTCTAAGCAGGACAAGTTTAAGTTTAGAAACACGAGCTATCATTCTTTATTCCTTTGTCAGGGCACCTTGGTGACACGGATGTGATTACTGTACCATGAACTTGAGAATATCACCTTGGATTGGTAGACATAAAAAATATTTAAGATCCAGTTATTGGGTATTATAGCCTGTAGAATTAAGGAAGGGAAGGATGGAAAAGGAAAAGGAGGGGAAAAAAGAAACAAGGGGAAAAAATGAAAAAGGACACTGTTTCCAGCAAAAACAGAAAGCACCTTCTGCTCACAGCCTTCCAGCACTGGCTGAGGGAGTAAGACACCTGATAACAGTAGCCATTAAGCGTACATTTACTAGAGTCTTGCTGTATGCCAGGCACTGAAGCAAAGAGCTTTGTATGTGTTGCCTCATCTGTGATTCTCAACAATCCAGCAGGGAAACTGGAGGAACTATCGCATTTGCATTTTATAGATGATAAAACCAAGATAGAAAATGCTAAGCAACATGCTCAAGGGTAGCAGACAGAGGACACTAGGTAGCTAGGATTCCTGGCTGTGTATTTCTTCCTGCACCGTATCAAGACACCAAGGCAGTTTCCAGTCACTCTTTCAAAACTTAATACGTGTGTCCAGTGATCAAAGGAGAGGTTGAGGTTGTCATCATGGCTTTGACTTGACAAGGTTGGGCAATAGGAAAGTTGACTAATGGTGGCATTGCTGGTATGGGTGAACTGGTTAAAAGTGCAGGACATGGGAAACAGAAATACTGGCCCTTTTTCCAGTGCTGGTCATCTCCATGTATCTAGAGAGTCGTCACAATTGAAACCACGCCTTGGGACAAAAGGGGAGAAGGTATTGAAATGCTCAACTAAAGTTATAGAATGAAGAGGACCATAGAAAGCCATGTCCCCATCAGGTCTGCTACAGAATCCCGTATTTCTTTGCCATCTTCATCTGTGGTCATGTTTAGTTGGGCAACCTGCCTTTGTTCTCCAGACGTGAGAAAGACTAATGCTTATGGGGCAATATCAGCCTGCTTTCCTCTCTAGTCTCCCAGCTGCCTGGGAGCTCTAGGTGAGCAGAGATGATAATTTCATATCAAAGTATTCTATTAGGGATCAAAGAAATGACGTATACTTGGTGAATGAGAAATGCCCTTAATCCTGGGTCTGTCAGTTAATAGCTGTGGAGTCTTGGGGGGGTACCCATGCTTATGTGGATCTTAGTTGCCCTGCCTGCAAACTCCCAAACTTCTGTGTTGCAAGTATGTAAAGACCAAGTAACATGGTATCAATAAAAGCAATTCCTGAACTGCAAAGTGTCAAATCAATATCACTTCTTGGTCACCTTAATCTCTTCTCCCCACCCCACCCCCACCTTAGTTTTAACATACTCTCCTTTCTTCCTCATGATTTCATATCTCTGTTTGGGGTATTTGGTTACACAGCTCTTTCAACCTTCAAGAAGAAAACAAGCAAAACAAAAACAGGAAATAAATATGCATTTCAAGGGCATTTTCTTTGAAGACGCAAGCCTGTGGGTCCTTTCTCATTGTTTTTTTTATTCCTGTCTCCCAGGGAGGGGGTTGAAGAGCATTGTGCAGTCTGTGATTGTGTTCTAGGGGATAAGCTTCAAACGATGTGCCACAGTCTAAAGACTTCAACCCAGAAGCTCTGAGGTCCCGAGCACCCATTCTGCACCACCCTTCAGAGCCCAGTTAATCCAGTCGCAGGGTCAGACATAGACAGACTGAACCACTGCTCTGTGGCTACAAAAGACTCTTCCCCTTAGCTCATGAAGACAGACTAGAAAGACTGTGATCTGTGTTTCTACAGAGCGGGCCGTGCACAGCTTTGCCTGAGGGACTAATTACAAACTTGACTCTCCAAACAGCATCTCATTGAAAACCTCTACCCATACCAGCTTGAGGGCCACTCAGCTGAAGCTAACATTCCATGAAACCTATATGTAAGTACCTGTCTCCCCTATTTCTGAAAGCTGTCTGCAAGTGTTTCTAAAAGCAAGGCCGCGTGAATTTAGAGACCCGTGACTGCCCAAGATGCCGACAGCGAGACTGAGTGCTCAGTCCTAACTAAACAAGTCATTCATAACAATTTCCCCCCATGACTCAGGGGACATTGTAGAAGAAGCCACAGGAAGAAAGTAAGAACTAAGAAATATGGAGAAAGGCAGCAAGCCCATGCGATTATGAGCTCAAGCCGCTGTGATTGCTGGGCCTGTAGGACACAGGGCATCTCAGCAGTCAGCCACACCTCTAGAACGGGGTCATAGGACTCTACTCTACTGATGAACTATTGAGTACTGATAGTCTCTGAAAGGGGTAGTCATTGTCTTTGACCATATATCCATGGATGAATCTTCCAGAATCCAGTGGATAATTCCAATATCATGGCCATATAGATGGCTCTGGGGAATTCCAGAGACACAAAGCAAAAAGATGTGAAGGTGTAGAAGAAATTAATAGGAAAGAGAAAAGTTTAGCAAGGGAGGGAGAGGGAGGAGAATAATCATAATTCATTACACACATGCACAGCACTGACAAAGAACCGATTAAACCAAACATGGCCGTGTGGCGTGTGTAACCCAGTGGCAGGTTGCACATCTCCAGCAGCTGTCTGGATCTTACAGACTCGGCTCTCACTCCAGTCATATACCCTGTTCTACAAGGACCACAGCTTTCATTTCTCCTTGTGTTCCATGTGCCATACGCACCTTAGAGGATGCCAGGACAACCTTCAAGATCCAATTCGCCCACACGCACTGCAATGGCCAATCCCAGAATAGAGGATTCCAGGACATCTGTCAAGATCCAGTTCGAATGTGCACAGTGCACTAGCCCATCTCAGGAGGATGCCTGAGTGACTGCTAATGTGCATCAACCGAGTGGATGTTACACATTCTGTAGACTTCCCACCTGTGACTTGAGCCTACAGGCATCGGAAGCTGGGACCTCACTCCCTAGCATTTGACAGGGAAATTCTGGCATTCAGGGAACACTTGAAGGCTTCTCAGGTACCTGTCTATCCACCCCCTTTACCTTCTTTATTCTTTGGACTTGGAATATTGAGCTTTGTTGCTTGTTTGGTAAGTGTTGTCAAATATTCCAGTTTTTCAAGTAAAATTGAAACTATGAATCCTTGTAAGCAGCCTTCCAATGTTTGAATATCAATCCCATGGCTTTTGGCTTTTTATTTGCTAAGAGCAACAGCCACCATCCCCCAAAGTAAATTCTTCATAATGGATTTTATCCACTGGACACAAGCTCAAAGAATCTGATCTGAACAGGGAAGCACTTCCAAATTCAAAGTGGCGGTGGCTGCTGCACAGGTGCGGTGCATTCACTTCCTCCCAGTCTCTCTGCTGCCTTCCTTACGGCCTAGAGAAGAAGGTGGAGTCAGCCATAAGACTGGAGTAAGACACAAAGTCTCCTGGACTGTACCAAGCACCCTTTGTTCCCCTTTTTCTCCAGCACTGACGATACGGCCTTTTGGTTCTCTGTCACTCTCTCTGTGTCTCCCTCTCTCTCTTATCTCTCTGTCTATCATCTATCTGTATCAACTTATCTATTGATAATCTAAGGATGTACATATATTTGTTTGTATGTATGTATGTATGTATGTATCTATCTATCTATCTATCTATCTATCTATCTATCTTCTTCCATCATCTATCTGTCCACTGTACAGTGATATAATAGGTTTATTGCTTGCTTAGCTTCAAGGCTATTGACCTTTAACTGGTAGTGTGGAAACAGGCAGCAATCAGTGTGATAAGATCTGGCTCCCTAAGCTCTGCCATGTGGAATGGATGTCAAAATTCGAGGTGACATAAAGGGACTGCTTTGTCCTATCCTGCCTCTTTGCACACCTCTCTGTGTTACAACAACCACAGACCGTAAATGGGGGTTTGGAGCAAGGCAGGGATCAGTTTCCTGGCTAGACCTTATTCTTCCAATCATCCAGATGCTTGCCTTGAAAAGCATCCCAGTGTGCTGCCTGAGAGAGAATGAAATGGGAATCAAGTTATCCCCTCTTCTGGGCTCCAAGCCCTGATGCTATTTTCGGCTCATGTCTTTCTTTTGCCTTCTGCCCAGTCAGCTATTCAGTCCTGCCAAGTCTACCTTGTTAATCCCTTTCGTGCCTCATGCCTCTTGTCTCATCTCAATCTCAGCTGTGCCTGGCACACTTTGGATGCTCAGCTTTCTGTACCTGGAGTATTAGAATGATCTCTTTACTCTGAGTTCTCAGTCCAACCTCATGGTACTTTGCCATGAACCTCCTAAAACATGATGCCATTTTTTTCTATGTGAATATTTGATGGGCCTTTTTTTCTCTATTCATATCATTGTCTTTAACCTTGTGTTGAGTGAACTAAATCCAATAAAAAAGAATTGCTCTTTGGCAGGTGGATTCACTTGCTAATTTAAGAAACAAACCTGGAATCAACATTCAAATATTGGAAGGATGCATATAAAGATTCACATTTCCAATTTTCCTTTTAAAAAATGGAATATTTGACAATACTGAGCAATAATTCTCACATAACAATCATTCTATGGAGTCGAGTTTGGGCTTTGTGAAGGTTCACTGTACTGCTGGAGTCAATGTGTCTCTCTTCACAGGGATACATATGCATAGTTCCTGGTACAATTTTAACCACCAAGACTATACCTATGAGTGAGATTGAAGCTTCTCTCTCTCCAAAATGAATGCCAATTTCTTAATTTAGTGCTTGAAGACAAGACAATGCAGTAGGCTAAATAATGGCCAATTTGTTCATATCCTAGTGTCTAGAACCTGTGCATACTTTACCCAACAAAGCAAAGAGATTTTGTGCGTATTATCAGGTCTTATCTTTATGATAAGACTTTCCTACATGCCAGGAGTTTCAAATGTGACATGATCAGGAGAAGCTGGAGGAACAGATATTTGAGAATTGTTAACAGAACAAGCATCGGCTATGTTGTTGATGACGCTACAACCGAGAAAATTCTGGAGGCCTCTGGAAGCTGCTGAAAGAGGCAAGGATGGACCCTGGAATCTGCAAGAGGAATCAGCTCTGTTGACACTGTGATCGTAGCTGTGTAAGAGTCATGTCAGACCTGCCCTCCAGAAGTGTTAAAGATTGTGCTGTGTTAAATCACCGCATTAAATCACTACAGTCATTTGTGACAACAGCAATGGGAGACAAATGGAGCTTCCCTCCAACGTGATTTTCTTTTCCATTGAGGGCATGTGTAGAGAGAGTAATGGCTCCACACATTTGGCTTATCAAATAGGCAGGTTTGTTATCTTTTACCCTTCTTCTCATATTGTATAAACCCTGATTCATATATTTTGCTAGAGTATAGGCTTGGGTTGCCCATTTTCTCATCTCTAAGTCCAAATTTGTCACAGCCCTCAGATTGTCCCTGTTCTTAGTAGCTGCTCGGCACATTTTCTCTGTGTCGGACGGGACTTGACAGGAGCTGGCTGCTAATCTTCATCCCCTTCTGTGGCATCGCTAAACGCTGACAATGCATCAGGTCTTGAACTCAGGAGTTATTGATTATCTTCCAGAATCCTCACAAGGTGCCACGGCATGTGTGTGCTCATGTATAGATACTCTCAATTTGTGTGGCTGAGCCTCCTTTATTCCATGAAAAACCTTGCCCTTGGTCATATTTCCTGTCTTGACTTCAGAATCCTGGCATGTGATTAGAAATAAATAACCACAGAGGCTCTTACAGGCCCGGGAAGAAGTCTTGGATTATGTGAGCTAGTAAAGTCTTGTGTTCTGAATACACAGATTACGTATGAACTAGAAGTTCAGTATTGGTACCCATATCTTCCTGACCTCACAGAAATTCCAGCCTTTGAGAAAAGGCACACAAAGAAGGACCAGCTTGTGTTGAAATAAGGAGCGGCAGGCTGCGTCCCCGGCACCCGGCCACCCCCACGGCTAGCTTTACCCGAAATAATTACACAGAAACTGTATTCTTTTAAACACCGCTTGGCCCATTTCTATCTAGCCTCTTCTAGGCTAGCTCTCGCACCTGGACTAGCCCATTTCTAATAATCTGCTGTAGCCCACAAGCTGGCTTACCAGGAATGATCTTAACCTGCGTCTGTCTGGAGTGTGAGAATCATGGCGACTCACTGACTCAGCTTCTTTCTCCCAGGCTTCTGTTCTGTTTACTCCACCCACATAAGGGTGGGCCTATCAAATGGGCCTAGCAGTTTCTTTATTGCTTAACCAATGAAATCAACAGATTAATATATGACTTTCCCACATCAAGCTTTGGACCTCTAAACTAGGGAATCTTTTCTCTGGCTTACTGGAAGTTCCGAATTAAACATACCCTTACTTGTGTCTATGTCTTCAAATGTCATACAGTGTCTATGAGTGTAAAGACCACAGTGCATCTCTCTGTCAATCTGTCAGGGTTTGGCATTTGTGTACACTCCGACTGAGCCAAAGAGGTGCGAACGTACAGTAGCCAAAATTTACTGCTTGTCTAGCCCACGCTATTCACCAAGGTAAGTTTTCCACATGTGTTTCCTAACCTGATCCTCAAAGTCTTTTACCTACCAGCAGAAGAAGCATTTTGGTTAAAGTCAGAGGACCAGCACGTAAGGGTCTCAGATTTTAACTCACACCTGTTTGTCTCTACCCACCACTTCCCATTGGTTAATGGATGAATTCATTCAACAGAGTTGTAGTATCAGCTCATAATGGAGCAGGGTCCCTTAAGAAGCATTAGAGACACGACGCTGAGTAAATCAGACACTGTCTATGACTTTACAGAGCTCACACAGATGCACTCACGGAATTGAAGAAACAAGGAAATCCCATCTGTATATGATGCTTGCTAAAGGCACAGAGAAAGGGTGCACAGTCCTTCCACGATCTACTCTCAAACTGCCACAAGTGCACATTTAGACCTATGTGTGCTATAGGGAGGAACTGCTGTAGTCAGCAGGTCCCGGACCAGATAGACCATGGTGCACCAGTTTGCCCCCACTTAAAGGGCTCTCTGCATTGCACTACCAGCCCTCTTTCCAGAGTGACCATTGCCCTTTGTTTAAAGAGTTCGCTGACTGCATTGTTAAGAATGACTTATATCAGAAAACTTGAAAGTGATTAGGAAGGTGATACAATTAACTTTATTAACTTACCGTGACACTTAATTTACTCCATTATTTATGAACATAAAAATTATATTCAGCAAGACGCATTTTACAAGTGTTTGGGGATTCTGTTAACCACTGTACGCCCACGTGCTGCCAAACAGGTTGAACCCAACCTTTGCGCCTCAAAGAAGAATTATACACTCGAGGACAGATATGTCGGGTCCATTGTTCAAGGGCATAGAGTGGCTCAGAGGCCAAGGTGGATGGGGAGGGAGATTTAAACCCTATGGACATGTGGTGTGTGTCTCTCACACTCTTCTCAGCCCCGTCTTTCATTTAACATTTTACAAAGGAAGAAGAAAAGGCTTTCAGATTCTGCACATGGCCCGAGGAGTGAGCTCATTGCTGCTTTTGACTGAAAGCTCTAAGGGAAAGCTTGGCAAGCCGGGTAACAGCTGTGGCACACGCGACCGCCCCGTCACGCTTGTGTCACCATAATAGGCAGCCTTATTATTTTTTAATTAGGAGCTTCAGTGTTTTGTTGGGCTGTAAATGTGTCAGGACCCAGGGATTTGGCTAGACAATGGACTGTCTTGCATTTAATCTTTATGGAAGAGTTTGGGAGACACAGGGTCGGTGTGCAAAAGCCATTTTGTAATTGTGGGATAACAGTACTTAACATTTACTAAGCCCTCACCACTTTCCAGGCCTCGGGCTGAAGAATCTTTGGACTCATTTATTAAACCATCCAAATGATACATATGCCTTGAACTCTTACCGCGGTCCATGGGCTAATAGAGTCATTTTGGTGGATAGAGAGGTGATAAATAAAACCTATCCAGAGTCTGCCTTTCAGGATGCTAGAAGATAGGAAGAATATCCTTAAACAGCTGAGGTGGAAGATACAGAGATGGGAGAATTAGGAAGAAGCCAGAGAAAAGAATCTTTTCTCCCATGTTTTGAACACAAGGCACCCTGTCTGCCCCTGCACTGGCTCACAGCACACACACTCTGGAAAGTCTTTCCCTTGGGTCGGGCACTAAAGTTCATTGAAAGGTGTTGCATACCTTACCCTAAAATACGCCTTAGCGGCATCCATTTCCCTCTTCCTTTTCCTCCAAATTGAGCTTCTTGTACTCCTTCAATGACCTCTCCGCTGTATCCCTAGTGTCATTGTTGTCCCCTCTGACACACTGGCTACTCTCTAGGCGGCGTGGATGTAATGTATGTAGCTGGTTATGCTATTCATGTTTAGTTATAGGCAGGTTTTCCTTGCTTAACCATCACACTTTTAAAAGCCAAAGTAACTCAGAAACCTTGGATGATTTGATTTAGGTCTTGACCTGGTCAGGGAATCCTGGCACCTCTGTAGGAATAAGAAGGAAGGAAAAGAAGAGCCTTGGAGGAAAAGCTCTAAGTTTCATGTGACATCAGGAAATTTTGAGCAATAGAGGTATGAGGCAGGTTTGGAGGACTTAGGGATGTGAGATAATATTTTCTTACATGTACAATATACAGGAAATTCCGGTAACTTTGTGTTTTTATTATCCTTAATTATTACTAGTCTCTTCTAACTGCTACTAAAACCTACCAGTTTTAGCATCTTTTATGGGCTACCTACTTTAGTATACTTCCTCTATATCATTTTATTTATTCATCAATGAAATTGTGAAGCAAGCATTGTTCCTCACATTTGATGGGCAAGTCTATATGGGGGTGATTTCTCATCTATCAGTGTTTATTTCAATTGCCTAGAATTTTGTCAGACTGCAGACTCTGAGTCCCCTCCTTCAGAATTATCACTCCTTGCTCCCACTCAGACCCCATGGATCTGCATCTCCATGCATTTGTGGTCATAGGTGATGGTGCTGTTGATGTGGTTAGGAAGTCACATTAGGAATCATATTTTTGGAGGTTCAAGATCGGTATTCACAGACGATATTCAAATGAGAGGACAGCAAATCACATATCCATCAAAATCCACATCTAAGATGCCCTCCTGCAGTGCACACTTGCTCATTTCGGCACAGGCTGAAACCATCAGAACAAATGAGGGATGCAGGGAAGAGGGAAGAATAAAAAAAAAGCACAGCAGTGCATGAGGCAAGTTGACTAGGAAAAAGGCCAAGCATATCTGTACATGCTTAAGCACAGAGCTTGGAAATGACCTCCGTGTTCATCTTGCCCCCACCCTGTGACTCAGAAGTGACCAGAGCTCATGGCTGAAAGTTGTCTACACTTTTAGGATCCCACGTCATCACAGTGTTGGGTGAAGGGAAGGTGACGGTGAGTCTGCCTTAGCCAGGTGACTTCTGAGTGTGACTCAGTACGTTTATTTGAACTTAAAGGATGACTTTCGCAGGTGTCATGGCCTTAAAGATCCCTTCTCTACACAATCATGTCTTGTAAACTAGAGAGAGCAGTATCGACGCTCACCTAAAAGAAAGCTGGCAAGGATCTCCAACCCAGCTCTGGGGAGTCAAAGAGCATGTCACTATTGGGAGTCAATGTGTCTCTCTTTTGAAGTCCAATGCGCTGGTGGCAGTGACCTTACTGAAAGCATTCGTAATATGGACGTATGTGAAGTCTTCCGTGTACTTTGTGGGATGGCATGGACCTAGAACGGTCCCTAAAGGGAATATCTTAGCTCTCCTATGAGCAGGAAAACTGAGGGACTCCCCCTCTGTTAGTGCCTGTCAGTGACTTGGATTGGTAGTGTTGGTGTGGAATGCTGAGGATACAAATAGAAGCTGGAATAGAATGGTTGACCCTGGGGCTTCTGCCTCGTCACGTGTGGGTTCCTTTTTTACCATCTGATTGTTGTGTGACTGTTCACATCCTTTAACCTAAATCTTAGTTTCCACTTTGTCAGTGTGGAATAATAAAAAAATCTTTGAAGATAAGAGTTCTGACAAACACATTTGTGTATATGTATGTGTTATGCAAACATGTATTGTGCATATATAGCTTATGTGATGTGAACACTTGTGCATGCCTGTGTATATACGTGTGTGTTTGTGTGTGTGTGCGTGGAGACCCAAGGTTGTAGGTCAACATCAGGTGTCTTCCTTACACTCTTTAGCTTGTGAGATAGAGGTTCTCACTAAACCTGCTTCTCAGCTAACTCAACAAGAATTGCTGGTCACTGATATCCAGAGATCCACCTCTCTCTCTCTCTCTCTCTCTCTCTCTCTCTCTCTCTCTGAGATTACAGATGTTCAAAAGCAAACCAACCCTTTTATGTGGGTGCTGGGGATACGAACTCAGGTCCTCATGCTTGTACAGCCAGTACTTTACCCACTGGGCCATCTTTTCAGTCTCCTGCAGACAAATATCTTCATGCCCTTGAAAGCCTTCGCCCACTGCCATGGCGATCTTGTCTTGGCATGCAGTAGGTGCTGTCTTTCTTTTTCCTTTTAGCAAATGTTCATTGAAGAAGAGTAAATGAAGAATACACATAAACTCTGAATCCGAGTGTTACATCCTTGCTGGACCCAGCTCCCATCTTCCTGAAACATGTTTCCCTAGTCCACTGGATTTAATAGCTCATTCCATGCATTCTTACACCCCACTCTGGTGCCACCTGAGAAAACAGATATGTCACCACCGTGGGCTCCCCTAATGGTCTCAGATAAATGGCTGTCCCTTGTAAACGAGACTGGAATGGCAGGCAAAGGTGACATGAAAGAATGCATGGGAAAAGCAATTGTGTTTGCCTTTAAGGAAGTAAAAATCATATAAGGTATGGTGACCTCTGCTCTACATTGGGGAAGAAATAAAAATAAGCAATTTACTCGCACATGGTTCACGGGAAAATGGCCTTGAGGAGAAATTACTTATGTAGTGAATTTATGTCCCGTTGTAAGACAGATTATACCACTGCATCAGCAAATGAGGTCAGAGGACCGAGGAGGACGGATAAGAGGTGGTGTGGGCATAGCTGCCCTAACTGTATGTGAATCTGGAAATGGCTGATGACATTCTAGAATTGCTAGGCTAAAGGCATTCCACTTAATTATTCCTAATTTTTTTCTTTTTTTTCCGTTTATTTATTTATTAAAGATTTCTGCCTCTTTCCCGCCACTGCCTCCCATTTCCCTCCCCCTTCCCCAATCAAGTCCCCCTCCCTCATCAGCCCAAAGAGCGATCAGGGTTCCCTGCCCTGTGGGAAGTCCAAGGACCACCCACCTCCATCCAGGTCTAGTAAGGTGAGCACCCAAACTGCCTAGGCTCCCACAAAGCCAGTACGTGCAGTAGGATCAAAAACCCATTGCCACTGTTCTTGAGTTCTGTCAGAATGGCTAAAATACTATTCCTAATTTTTTTTTAATGCAACAAGGGCACACATTGTCTAGGCTGGTCTTGAACTGGATAGGTAGCTGAGAGTGACCTTGAACTTCTGTTCTCCAGTCTCCAACTCTGGGACGATAAAGTTGTGCCACCATTTCCTAAAATGCTTGAAACACAACTTAGGCCCCTACAGATGCCAGGCAAACACCCTGCCAGCTGATCGGCAGTCCCAGGCCCCTTGTCTTACTTTTTATGAAAATCCCCAAACAAACTGGGTTTCTATTCTGTGTACATCTCGCACTCAAGGACAGTGGTTTCTGAAGGAGAAGGAGGCTGTACTTGGAGCAGATCTTATCTAGCATCAGGAACAACTGCAAACTTGGTCGTTGTTTTTATGCATTATTGAATTGTACCACGGGTCTCAGGTTCCGAGGCCTCAAGCAAGGCAGGAAGTACCTGAGACTCCTACAGGAGAGAGCAGGAATGGCGAGATGCAGAGATAGTGTGCACCCTCTGTTACCGAGCAACTGCTCCCAGGCTCTGCCGACACAGGCCTCGGGCTCACAGATATTTCCATTTTTGTAAAAGACAGTAGAAATAAGGGCTATTGCCTGATAACTGCTCATTACACATATTTTTCTAAACAAAGAATTCAAATAAACTTGCCTTCAAGTCAAATCTTATCCCTAGTAAGTGATCCCTTGTTTATGCAGATCCAAATAAGCAACACACCCCATATGGAAGGGATTTCAAAGTCTGTGGGCTTTGCCCCAGGGCTGAGACTTTAAATCCAGTCAGTTTTTTTTTCTTCACACATTGGGACTTTTAAAATTATTCCCAAATGTTTTCGTGTCCCATATGTCTAACGCTTTTCCCCAGAAACTTGACATGTCAGTGGGGTTCTGTGAGAGGCCGTTTCCAGCCCACAGAGGGTGACATCTGCTTGGGTCTCTGGCACACAGCAACAGACAGACTAATCCTTAGCTTTCTTAGATCAGCTTACTGTGGGTTTGAAATTAGAGATACTTAAGAGGAAATCTGGTACTTCTCCTTTAGAAGTTATGTGATCAAGGGCAGCCTGGTCTCTGGTGTCCTAAGGTATAAATTGGGGTATAGATAATAAGATTTCCTGTGGTCATGAAGAGGACTGAAGGCATCAGTGGTAAAGCTGGCCTGTACTGAACTCCTGACACATGGTGGCAAGAGTTAGCCTTACCTGGGTTCTGGGCTGTGAGGGTCAGGAGCCTGTGTCATTATCTGAGGAAGCCACCAATCATTGCAGTATTTGAATGTTGCCTCTAAGGCAATGTTGAAAGTGTGAACCGTGGAAGATGTTTGGGTTTTAGCAGGGGTAACTTTCTAAGAGGACAGTTTAGCCTTTTTTTTTTTCAGGAGCTCTTAGACTCTCAAGCCACAGGGCATCTCCTCTACAAATGATGAATCCTTCCATTTATTCGCTTTGCCTTAATTGGCAATAAAGGTTATACAGATTTAAACTGTTTAGAAACCTTTGTTGTTACTTGTACGTGAGAGTGTGGGCACGTGTGTCACAATAATCACAAGGAGGAGGACAGAGAACGACTTTCAGACATTGAATCTTATTCCCGCCTTGTTGTGTCTGGGTCTCTCTCATCTCTGTCTTGAGGTTCTTATGGTATTTTATAGAAGGTACAGACATAAAACTACATGGTAGTAATCTTAACAAATGTTAGAAGAGACTAAAATTCATCCCTGGGTGGGGAAAGGAATGGCTAATCAGAGCCTTATAAATTATTCTACCTGTGTATGCAGGTGTCTATGTGCGCACAAATGCCTGTAATATGTGTGGGAACATGCAGTATGATATGAGGAAGTCAGAGAGGAACATTCAGGGTCATTCTTCAGACATCAATTGTATTTATTTATTTATTTGTTTATTTCTGAGACCTGGTCTCCCATTGACTGAAACTCACAATGATGTCAAGACTGGTTGGCCAAGCAGCCTGAGATTTGCCTATCTCTGCCTCCCCAGCTCTAGCATTGCAAGCATATTCTACAGTTTTCAGCTTTTCCATGGGTTCTGGCAGAGTGAATTCAGGTCCTCCTGCTTGCCAGGGAAGCAGCTTCCTGACAGAGTTATCTGTACAACCCTGAATAATTAAGAATTATTAATAGCTAAGAATCATAGTGGTTCTGCTCTTAGAAACTCAGTCTGACGCAGAAAAGCCACACGGTTCTTATAATTCAGCCATTCAGGTTCCACAGTTGAAGCATAAAAAGTGAAATTTGCATACAGAGGGAACAAAACTGGTTAGCTCAGGTCACTCAACAATATACTTTTTAAATGACAAAAATATATTAGCTTGTGGTGTGACTATTCTTTTTAAAAAATTTATTCTTTTCTTGTATATTACATCCCGACCATAGTTTCCCCTCTCTCCTCCCCTCATTGCACCCCCACCCCCCATCATAACTTATCCACCCCTCTTCCATTTCCCTTCAGAAAAGGGCAGGTCTCCCAGGCATATAAGTTGCAATAAGACTAGGCACCTCCCCTTGTACTAAGGCAGCACTGAGTAACCCAGTCTGAAGAGTAGTGTCCCTGGAACAGGTAAAAGAGACAGAGACAGGCCCTACTCCCACTGTTAGGAGTCCAACATGAAAACCAAGCTATAGAACCATGATATATACACAGAGGACCTAGGCTGGTCCCGTAAAGGCTCCCTGATTGTTGATTCATTCTCTATGAGCCACTACGAGCCCAAGTTAGTTCATTCTGTGCATCTTCTTGTGGTTTTCTCAACCCCTCTGGCTCCTTCCTCCCCCTCTTTTGCAGGATTCCCCAAGCTCTGCCTAATGTTTGGCTGTAGGTTTGCATCAGTATCCATAGGTTGCTGGATGAAGCCTCTCTGACGACAGTTAGGTTATATTCCTGTCTAGTAACAGACGATTTTTATGGAATGTTATGCTCTTTGTCCTGCGAAAAACACCAGGATAAAAACTTCTTTCCATGTATAGTATGAGGAGGGAAAGAAAGGAAACAGAAACCCAAAGTTGTTAAGGATTTAGAAGTATGGAAGAAACCATCACTTTCTTTGTCCCACTCTTTATTAACTGCCTGATCTGAAAAATCTCCTCAGTTCTCTGTCTCATTTTCCCAGTATGTTGATGGCGGATGATACAAGGTATATGTGAACGTTGTACAAAGGAGAATATTAAAAAGAATAAATGCTGGGAAAGTGATTTCTGGACTGCTAATGACTCCAGACATGCTAGTGATCATCACAAGAGAAGGGGGAGAACGGGCTGCCACCCCAAGAGCAAAGGCAATGGTCTTCATGGTGATGCACACTCAGGACTTTAGGGCTATGGCCATGCTGTGGTAATCCTGTTTGTATCTCCTCATCAGCTTTCTGTTCCCCAATACGAACCATAGCAACTCCCTCAGGCTTCCCTCCACATCCTCTTAACACGTCATGTGTGGCATGGCCAAAATTAAATTCTATTTTCCTCTCATTCACCTCAGAACTTTTCTTCTAGTTTCTATCTTTTCCCTTACAATAAGCCACTTCCCACTAGACTTCTCTTTATTCCCAGTGCATGTTCCATTGGTTCTAGAGAGCCCTCAACGCACTCCTACACTCCCTGACCCTCACTGCTTAATTCACCCAGGATCATCTCGTCCCAGGCTATAGTTTTTCCGTCGTGGCCTTTCTTCCATGTCATCCCCGTTTCTCCGAAGCTCATCTCCCCAACTTCTGGCAGAGTCGTCCTTTTCCAGAGGTAATAGCTCGCTCTGCTCTGCTTTTGTTCTTAGAAAGCCTCATTACAGTCTCCTCGGAGCCTATGGGATTACTCCAATGGCTCAAGCTCATTCATGCCACAAGTGGTAGCCTAAGGTACTTTATGCCCTGGAGCCTCAGTTTACCAATTCTGTATTTGCCAATCTGCTTCCTTATTTTCTCTGTAACCCTGCTCACAATCAGACATTGGCCTATGACTCTTAGTACTTCATGCTTTTCTGCACTGTCGTCTAAAACAACGAAAGCCAGGAGTCCCTTTCATGAAAGACTGCTTAGAGCTCTTCTTTCCCACTCCTCCACGAAACAGAAAGCACAGTTGTGGGAATGTCCAGCACAGACATGGTCCAGCACAGGCATGTTCATGTGTCTGGAGCACGAATCAGCTTCTACTTATCCCTTGCCCCAGCATACAGCACAGGACCAGACAAACAAGAGTCCCTCAGCTGGTGGCTCTCCTGGATGCTGAGAGCCCTCTTCTAGAAGTCTAGGACCATATTTATACTTTTCTACAAATAGATTTGATTTGTAACAATTACATTTTTGCTGTGTGGCATACGTGGGCATACACACATGTATATAGATATGTATACACACCTACCCACCTGTAGGAGGTGCGTATGAGGAGGGACATGGGACAACATTGGGTCTCCCAATTCTACCATGCTTTACCTTACTCCATTAATACATGGTCATTCATTGAACTTGCATTTAGGCGGGTGACCGGGAAGTCCCACTGATCCTCCTGCCTCTGCCACCCCATGCCGCATAATGCTGAGGTCACAGACTTATCTTTTTATGTCATGCTAGGGATTTGAACTCAGGTCCTCATGCTTGTGAAGCAAGCACTCTGATCTGCTGAGCCAGCTTCCCAGCCCTGGAATTATGTTCTGATTCCCTAATAGCGGGTGTTTCTGATGTGCTCAAAAGAAAGCATTTTGAGGGGAAATTGAAGACAGCAAATAAAAAAAAAAAAAACAAGGCAAGGCAGGAGGGAAAAAGACAAAAAAGGAAAAAGTGATCAGAGAAAAGGAATAAAGACAAAAAAAGTGAAGTGATGGGATGGGAAGAGCAAAACTCCTATCATAACTGCTGAAATTACTCTTGTGTTTGGTATCGTGATCTCCTTACAGCAGTGGTTCAAGAGCCTTTAACACAGTGCCTCATGCTGATGTGACCCCAACCTTAAAATTATTGTATTGTTACTTTACCACTATAGTTTTACTATCACCATGAATCACATGCAGGAGATCTGACATGCAGTCACTCAAAGGGGTCACCACCACACACGTGACCACAAAGAACAGTACCCTTTAAGGAGGGATTTGCATATGCTTCATCTGGGTCAAGTCAAACCCTTTGGCAAGATGTAGCTCTCTAGACCAAGCGCTTCGGATTCCTCTCAGATGCCACAGAATCAATTTGCATTTATTCCACAACCTTCTGAGAAATTCCTCAAGAAGCCATCTCGATGACATCATCTTTTGCCTGTGCGTCACTGCGGAGTGTCTTGTTCACCTGAATGTGACTGCTCCGTGATGATCAAGAGAAGACAGTTTGAGGAAGTGCGTACTGCCATGTTTTTTGGTCTGTAGAAAAGTCAGGAAGCTTCTTTAGGATAACTGTGTGTGGCTGCTATTGCTGTTTGCTCTCCAGTTTTATGCCATTCTCTCTAGTTTGCTCTTCCCCTGTGACTTCTGGGAGCTCCTAGCTCTGCCTCTTAAGTGCCTATAACCAGCTACAAATCATGGCTCTGGATTCTCTCTGCTCCTCCTCTTCCTAGCAATAATACTGCTCACACTGCCTGTGGCTAGGTCCTAGACAAAGAGGTATCACACAACCTGTAACAATTACCAAGAGACTAATGATCCAAATCGGGCATTGGGACCCTGTTTTCATGATTCTGAGGAAGTCACCCTGTGGTAGCTTCTGTCTGGGCTGTTTGTGCCAGTACGGGCATAGCTGATGTTACGAAATCCAAGCCCATTCGCAAGATTTCAAGCACATTATTAGTTAGTGATAGCTCCAATGGCTTCACAAAGGTCAGAGGACATTTGCAGAAACAAAGGGTGATTGGCTTTGACAATGGAATTATAAAAGGAACCCAGCTTACTTACAGTAAGATAATTGTCCTGCCATGCCGCCTACATTAGTTTTAATTTTGTCACTTGTGTAGACAGATACAATTATGCTGGTCGGATATTTACTTCCTATTCCAGGATAATGGATCTCTTTCTAGCTTTAGAACGAGGGCGATAAGTTGTTGCCTGAGAATTGTGGGTATCATTCTTAATTTAGGTCTTAGGTTTAACAACAGCATTAGGGGAGATTGAGGTTAGTCATTAAGGAAGATGCTCACTCGCAGGCCTGGAGAAATATTTGTCTATGTCGATGCTAAAATGTTTGAGAAATCCTCGTCTGGTAAGACAGACCTAGGACTTTCTTCTGCAAGCCCAGACTTGGCTTATTTTCAACAGCTCCTTGGACACTGTAAGCTGTTTTGATACTCTGAGGCTTACCTGTTTCTAAGATTTTTTTATTTGTAATGTTTTGTGTGTGTGTGTGTGTGTGTGTGTGTGTGTGTGTGTGTGTGTGTGCGTACACACACACATGAGTGCACTTGCCTGGGGAGGACATTGCATCTTCCTGGGGTTGGAGAGATAGGCCGCTGTGAGTCACCTGATGTGGGCACTGGGAACTGAATTTAAGTCCTCTTCAGAATATGTGCTCTCAACTCCTGGACTATCTCTATAGACCTTTAGAGAATGTAGAATATCTTTTTATTCATCCATCCACTTGTCTGCCCACCTATCCTTAAATTTTTTGTTATTTCTGAGTTCGTATATGTATATAATGATTTATGATCATATCTACTTCCTATTACCCTTTCTGTCTCCCATGACTCCCAGCATGGCTCCCTCACAACTTTAAACCCTGAAGTTTTCTTTTTAGATAACATACTAAACCCACTTAGTGACGCTCACATGAGCATTGCCGTGGGGTTATCCGTTGGAGCACGGGGAAGCTACCAACATTAGCAATGGATAGTTGCTGCAGCGAAGGACATTATTCTGCCTGGAGGAGGAGGCTGCTGCCTACTGTCCTTTTATTGAAATCTCAGCAAAATTAAGATCTTAAATTTCAAGTGAATTAATAGAAGACCAAAGGAACTCTTATCCCCAAGAAACCCCAGAGTATCGTGGGGAAAACAGGCATCTACAGCATGAGGCCAATATGAAGAATAGGGCAGGTAGCTGGGTTGGTGGAGAGGGGTTGCTCATGGTTGACAGCCATTCCTTGGGCATAGAGGATTAATGTTAGAGAATATGACATATTTGTACATCTGCATAGATAGAATTGGGGCCGTATTATGGAGCTGCTGGGGATGAATTGGGGAGCATTAACAAGGAGCAAGTGAGAGAAGTTTTTGTTTGATTTTGTGGTACCCCACGAGTCTGCTGCTGCTCGTTGAGTCCTCTGAGACATGCTGCGGGGAGACTTAGCAAGTTGACAGCCTGCAGCTGTTAGAACTGGAGTTCACAGTCAGGTTATACGGTCTCAGAGATGTTCCCGGATGGCGTCTGAGCGTGATGAGGCAGGGCTAGGCTCTTCCTGTTCAATAGAAAACTCCTCTAAGGAGCAATCAGCCCCAGACTCCCCAGAGGCCTTGACTTTCCAGAGATACTGCAGTCTCCAGCATGTCCTACCCATGGCTCTTTCTTGTCTCCTCCTTGCACTGAGCCAGGCTTGCGACGGGTCTCCAGCTCCTCTCACCCTCACCTGCCAGGGCTTTTCTGATTCCTACTCCTCATTCTGTCTTGCTGTATGCTTCCTGAGGAGTGGAACTGACAAAGACTGGCTGAGATATTTGGACTTGAAGTACTAAAGAGCCATTCAGGGTTTTACAAAGGGACATGGAGTAATAAAATCTCTACTACTCGGAGTACTGTGTGTGCAGTGCACAGGAGTGGGGGTGATGTAGGAAGCGTACGTCATGGGTAGGGTGATGACCTACCAAAAACGAGAAAATAGAAAGCTGAAAGAGGCTAGGTAGATCCAGGAGGTAGAAACGCAGGGCAGTGTGGCCAAGCTACTAGACAGTGAGGAATGAGGTGAAGACCTCTCAGTTGCTTACCAGGGCCAAGTTCTGAGCTTAGAAAGACTGGCTTTGTAAGAACACCTAGTGAGGCGGCTTGCTAGTGGGTGGCCCTCACGTGGACACAGAATGGGTGGCTGGCAGGTGAGGGTGTTTACGAGGCCACCAGCACTTGCCGTCCACCGGAATGATCCCCTGAGCATGGAGACACAGTGGTCTCCTCTCTGATCTTTGACTTTGTATTCCCTAAAGGTAAGAAAGCATCCTTTTCCATTGATCGAGAACAGGTACCGCCACAGAAAGGAGCACTTGGATGAATTTTGATGAATTAATATGTGTAATAACCTTTCTTGAGGGGGAGGTGCTTTCTAATCTTGAATGTTGAGATTATTGTCTCATTGAAAATTTAAAAAAGATCTAAATTTGCAGTTTGAGTGTTGGTGTTGTGATTCTTTGACTCTGGGGATGATGAGGCCGATGCCTGAGGATCCTCTTTCATCTGCTCCTCTGTGGCCGGTATTTTAAATCGGGCAACTAAGCCTCATGAGACCTTTACCTCTGCCTTTCTGACAGAGGGAGTCGTGTCATTCAATTTTGCAAATTTTCTGGGAGTATTTTAGGAAATCTTTGGCATTGCCAACTAACAAACTGAGGTGACTGGTGCCACAAACCCTCCACCCCTGTGTTTACCTAATTAAATCCTGGAGAGACGCTGAGGACTAGAGACACTGTCCTGAAAATCAAAGGACGGACTTAAGGGGCGAGATCAAGACAATGAACCATGTCAGCTGAGTGTACTTCTAACTTCCGGAGAAAAAGAAATCCATCTCTCAGACACAAGCCACAGAAAACCAGCCATGCCGAGTTAGTTCCTAACAAACTTCTTACAGTGGGGGAATTACTGAGGGGGATGCACCTTCTAGTGGCATGATGTCATGGTCCTTACCTTGGTACCACATCTTAAAATGTGCACCAGTCTTCTCCCTCCTTACACAGACTGGACATCAGAAGTTTGAATATAAAGTATGAATGCATTTGGGGCATAGGAAGGTGTCACTAGGCTAAAGAATCATAATGTAGAATTTGAAGCTTTGAATTTGTAGAAGTTGCATTTACATTCAAAACAAAGCATCTTATTCTATTTTTAATCTTTGTGATCTATTCCCCATGTGGATCAGGCATGATACTGGGTCTCCCTAAGATACATATTCCAGGAAAGCACGAGTTAGTAAAAAAAGACGTCCTTTAGTGACGCAAATGTGGAGTGGATGCCTGCCCTTGGTCCCAGCCAGCAGGGAGCAACTGTTAACCTGAAGGCAGCTGGCACCCCCAAATCACAGGGCATCCTGCAGCCGGAGCTGCGTTTAGAAGCTCCTCCCTTCCTCTTTAGCCCTTCCTCTTGTGCAGTTCTTCCAGACGAGGAGGAGCAGTGAGGGAAAGTCCCAGGTCCAGGACAGGCTTAGGGAACTCTTAGAGTGGACAAGCGACAGCCAGTGGTATGTTGCCTCAGGGCAGACTCTGGCACCTGTCTAACGTAACTAGGGTGACGTATTTAGAAGAGCACACTCTTGGCACAGGTCCAGGCAGTGACTAGATGCAGTTTTAATAGCGGCACAGGGAGGCTTCTTGAGTGGGCTCCAAGCATAAGGGGAAAGTGATAGATCGTTATTGATTTCACTGTGGCAGATAACTGGATACTACCACCAGCCTCACGTGAAGCTCTAGACTCCCCAAAACGGTGGTGTCTGGGCCACCAGCGTGGGTTAGGGACCACTGGTTAAGCTGCTAGATTCTTTATGGTTTAGTATATTGTTCTAGAATGGGCCTTGCCTTTTGGACCAAGCTGCCACCCTTATCAAAGCCATCAGAATACTCACATAGCATTTTAAGAACCCACAGTAAATTATCATTAGGGCCTTGGCTTTTCACACCTCCTCCTTGGGATCCTCTTTACCCATGTGATTTTGTATAGTCTTCCCTCTAGGTCCGCTACCAGCCAGGCAGCCTTGAAGCTACAGAGTTCTTTAGAGGATCCCATGTGATTTTGATAAAGGATGCACAGTAGTTCACGCTGCTGAGATTCGGAGACAGGACAGAGACATCTGTATATCAATACCCCTTTAAACGGAGTGATACTCAGCCTAACACACAGTCTCTGAGTCTTGATTTTGAGTTTTTAAATCTATAAAATATTTATGGCATGACCTATCACTCCAGAGTAATTTGAAGACTAAATAAGACAACCCAATATGTAAGATATTGTTTCTTAGCAACATGAGAGGCTGAATAAGTGAGCTTTAAATTCTCATTATAGGGCTGTCACCTGTTTTTCTACATAAGGGACATGGTCCCAGTATTTCCTGCATGAACCCTGGCGGATGTGGTTACACACAGGCTGCCTTGCTCTGCATTCTCATCTCCAGAGGGTGACTCTAGAGGAGAGCCTCTCAGATGACATCCTACAGCAGACCCGTGTCTGCAGAACTGGCTTTAAGGGTGGCTGAAAGCAAGCTGGAGACAGAAGAAAACTCACCGGGCTAATGTTCGATTTGAAAAGAACAAGGAAGAAGTGGGAAAGGAAAGGGATAAAGGATAATTTGGCAGAAACTTTAGAGCTAACAAAAAGTTAAAACCAAACAAAAATAAAAGCAAAATAAAACGCAATCTCCGCTCTTGCTGCCTGGTTGTCTAATCGCTGCAGGCTTTGGTTTTTGTGCCCTTTGAGCAGCTTTAATATAAATGTCATAGTGCATCTAAGGCATCTGGGGCATGGTGGGCACCCTTCTTATGTGCTTTTCATCTGAACTTGGATCATGAAGGCTTAAGGGACGCATGGACAACCAGCACCATTCACCGTTTCAAGTGCTGGGTCGTGAGAAGAAACCCGAGTGAAGAAAGCAGCAGAGAAATCCATCTTTCTGTGCACCCAGTTTTAATGCATGAGATTATTTTCTCTTTGACATTTCCCCCCCCCCACATGACACTATATTTAGTTACAATGTGGCCCACAGCAAAAGTCGGAGTTTATTTTGAAATGTGCAGAACCATGAGCTGTACAGTGCTCTGTGTACTGGCATCGCAGTGCCAGGCGTGTGAAAATTTTCCTATCCATTAACTGCTTTTCTACTGCGTCTAATGGAATGCCACGGCCGTCCAATCCCGCGTGAAGCACCTCTGTAGCTTGGACTCAGTATTCCAAAGATGGTACATCACTCAGTAACTTGCAAGCCTCTTTGCCATCTGCTCCTCACTCTTTTACCTTTCTCAATGGCCCCGTGGACTAGACATTTTGATCCTCATTTGGAGAGAAGGCGATAGACTTTGGGTAGTTAAACGACGTCTTCCACGTCACAAAATTAGCTGAGTCTCATCTCCTTTGCATAGTACTCAGGATGCGAGGCATTCTCTGAGACCCGCTCCATGGGAGCCGTGTTCTGCTGTTGTTGTTGTTACTGTGATTGTTGTCAGCGCAAGGAAACACATTTCATTCCATGTCAATTCCACTGGGTCCCTCCTCGCCAGTCTTTGTTCTAGCTGTCCTCCTCATATTTACTTGCCACGGACAAACTGTGAAGTACTATTAAAGAGGACTCTATTTATGAATTGTTTCTCTCGGGGTCTGTGCTACTGTATTTAGAAAGTGGTCTTCTGTTTGTTTGGTTAGAGTTACTCCAAGATATTTTATATTTTTTGTGGTTATTGTGAAGAATGATGTTTCTCTGATTTCTTTCTCAGCTTATTTACCATATGTATAACGGAGGGCTGGTTTTTTGTTTTTTGCTAATCTTGTATCTTGCTACTTTACCGAAGGTGTCTAGAAGTTGTAGGAGATCCTTGGTGGAATTTTTGGGGTCACCTATTTAAACTATCATATCATCAGCAACAATTAATAAATGGAACCTCCTTAAACTAAGAATTTTCTGTAAAGCAAACGACAAGGTCAACAAATGAAACGGCAGCCTACAGAATGGGAAAAGGTCTTAACCATCCCACATCGGACAGAGGGATGATCTTGAAAATATACAAAAAACTCAAAAAAAAAAACTAGTCATTAAAAGAACAAATAATCCAATAAGAAATGGGATATAAGCCTAAACAGAGAACTCTCAACAGACTAATCTAAAATGGTTGAAAGAAACTCACGGAAATGCTCAGCATCCTTAGCCATCAGACAAATGTAAATCAAAACAATACCTGCGAGACTGGGCAAGATGAGAAACACTGATGACAACTTATGCTGGAGAAGATATGGGGTAAAGGGAAGACTCCTCCATTGCTGGTGGGAGTGCAAACTGGTAGAGCCACTTTGGATATGAGTATGGTGATTTTTCAGAAAATTAGGAAATAACCTACCTCAAGACCCAGCAATACCATTTTTTTTTGGCATATACCCAAAAGATGCTCAATCATATCACAAGGACATGTGTTCAATTATGTTCATAGAAGCATTATTTGAAATAGCCAGAGCCTGGAAATAACCTAGATGCCCTTCGACAGAAGAATGGATAAGGAAAATGTGGTACGTTTACATAATGGAGTACTACACAGTGATCAAAAAATGACATCTTGAACTTTTCAGGCAAATGGATGGAGCTAGAAAACATCATATTGAGTGTGGTAACCCAGACCCAGAAACACAAATATCATATGTATTCACTCATGAGTGGCTTGGCTTTTTAACATAAAGCAAAGAAAACCAGCCTACAAATCACAATTCCAGAGAACCTAGACAATAATGAGTACCCTAAAATCTAATGTACATGGGAATCTAGACAACAATGAGGACATGGATTTAATGTACATGGGAAGTAGAAAAAGATAAGATCTCCTGAGTAAATTGGGAACATGGAGACCATGGGAGAGGGTTGAAGGGGAAGGAAGAAGAAGGGAGGGAAGCAAAGAAAAATATATAGCTCAATAAAAATAATTTTAAAAAAAGAGGACTCTAACGTACCAACGTGTGGTGTTTGCCAACAGGTCTCTAAACTGTTCAGGGCAGCCTGCTTGTCCTAGGCCAGTGATTGTAATAGAAGATGGGCTGAGACCCACTGTGGCCAAAGCATTTACAGATTTCTGGAGGGGTCTGAGGAGGGAAAGCACACAGGGAGAGTGCTGGACTCCTCCTCCTTCATCTGATTGTTGATGTGAGAGGCTTTGGTCACATCAGTCATTTCAGTGCTGGAAAAAGCCAGGCAGGACAGAGAACAGACCCAGGCCTCCAATATCTACTACTGTTTTAAACCAACTTGACAAGTCCTACACCCAATCTTCTTATTACATAATAAAGTTAAGATTTCTTACTGTCAAATCCCTGCCAGCCATGCTGTTGTTGAAGTCCTTGCAGGTGACTGGTCTTTGTAAACAGGTACTGGGAATGCTACTGAAGCTCACAGAACAACATGAGAAGCCACGAGTTTCCGTTGACCCAACACTTTAGAGCCAGAGGCCTGCCAACCTCAGACTCCCACTAGGGGTTCTGGCTTGAAAACTTTCCATCTCAGAAAATACACCAGCAATATCTGCCTCCCCTGCCTGCTCCTTCCCACTGCCATCAGCCTGTGCAGTGGGCAGGACAAAGAAAGACAGGTGCCTCCTGCAGAAAGAAGAAAGGAAAGGAAGCAAAGCCTTGGAGGCCCTGAGCCACCAAGCAAACCCAAACCGCACGGTCCACCCTTTGGCCTAACAATGCCCTTCTTTGTACCACCCCAGACAGCAGTGTAGAGAGGTGGAAAACACGTGACCCCGGAGGGAACAATTCCACTTTCAAGTTACGGCTGGACCACTTTACATGAGTGTTACTTTAGGCAAGTTGCTTGATCTCTCTGAGATTCACTGCTTTCATCCATCAAATGAGAAGAATCACCTCTGGCCTGCTTCCTCCCAGGGTTGTGATGTGGATGACAAGGGCAAAGGCACGTGACAGTCCCTCTCTGCTGCTTATTAGAACAGATGTCCTGAGGGCAGACATGGTCCCCCCATGATGGGCAGGAGACTGAGGACATTAACGGTCCTTAACACGAGCCTTGAAATAATGTTATTGCTTTCGATAAATTTATAATTTATACCTTGTAAATCCTAACATTCTCCCCTCTGAATGCGACTCTGAAGGTTAATGAATGAAATACCTGATTTTCAAATCCCAGCGGCTGGTGTTAATTGGAAGCAAACACACTCCTTCAGGTTTGATCTATCATAACAAAACAGTCAGGTGACTTAACCTCAAAGCAGCTCACTCTTGCACCACCCGGAGCCCAGGGAAGATGGCAAGCATTTCAAAGGCTTTGGATATGTTCCTGTGTTCTTGTTCCGTTCCTGGGCTCCTCCACCCTTCTGTTTTAGAAAAATAGCAAGCAAGAAGGAGGACATGGAGCAAAGGAAATTTAAAGGGACAAGATGGAATGTTTTTAAATAACCTAAAAATATTAAATCCATAGATTTAATAGAGAACAACCCAGAGATTGCTGGCACTTGCTACTCAAGTATGAGGGAATCATTGGCGGCCTTTGCAAAAGTATGACCAGAAAGCATAATTAAAGGGCCAGAATGGTAAATGTAGGGTCACAAAAAGAGACAATGGAAAAATAGTGGGGATGTATAAATTAAATATATAACCCCCATGGTTTTAAAAAATGAAATGCAGATACACACACACACACACACACACACACACACACACACACACACACACGGTGCTGTAAGAAGACTTACAATAGAGCCTCCTGACAGAGTGACAGGGCAGACTCCAAGTTCTAAGGCCCCTGTGTTGGTATGATTGGGATTAAACTCAGAAGTTTCTATGAGCTAGGGAAACCCCGTGTTTCTGAGACACGTCTCCAACCCTTATAGAATTTTGTAAAAGCAAAACTCTGGAATTTGTGTCCCTCCCCACGGAGTTAGAAGTTACAGGAGAAGGAGATTGCTCTATAAACCTCCTCTGTAAGAGTCTCTATTCATTCTCCATGTAGTGTATGCAGTCTCCTTGCTCATCGTTTGACTAGAGAGTATCATTGGTCCTGGGAGGTGAGTACCTGTGTTACAAAAGCCAAAAGTGAGGAGCCCAAAGATTAAGAGATTGTTTTAAATTACCCAACAGATAAGTGGGGAGTCTGGAGCAGAGACTTGGCTAGCTTCGACTCCTAGGAAATCTATTAACGAAATGAGTTTCCACACTAAATTGCCTATGTGTACGAAACCCTGTAAGTTGCTTATATGTGAGAGGCACATCTACTGTATATATATTAAATACACATATATTCTTCATATGTGTCTTTGCGGTTAGTAAGGCTGCATGGGGTAATAAAGAGACAAACAAGCTTTCTGACTTTTTAAAAAGCCTTGAAACAAAACCTTCTCAAGAATACGTGTCAAGAGAAGTAGACCAATGGAATCATATAGAAGATCCGGATTTTAACCCACAAACCTATGAACACCTCATTTTCGATAAAGGAGCTAAAAGTATACAATGGAAGAAAGAGAGCATCTTCAACAAATGGTGCTGGCACAACTGGACGTCAACCTGTAGAAGAATGAAAATAGACTCATATCTATCACTATGCACAAAACTCAAGTCCAAATGGATCAAAGACCTCAATATCAATCTGCACACACTGAACCTGATAGAAGAGAAAGTGGGAAGTACCCTACAACATATGGGCACAGGAGATTACTTCCTATGTATAACCCCAGCGGCACCGACATTAAGGGAAACATTGAATAAATGGGACCTACTAAAACTGAGAAGCTTCTGTAAAGCAAAAGACACTGTCACTAAGACAAAAAGGCAACCTACTGACTGGGAGAAGATCTTCACCAACCCCGCAACAGACAAAGGTCTGATCTTCAAAATATATAAAGAACTCAAGAAACTAGACTTTAAAATGCTAAATAACCCAATCAAAAAATGGGGCACTGAACTGAACAGAGAATTCTCAACATAAGAGGTGTAAATGGCCAAAAGACACTTAAGGTCATGCTCAACCTCCTTAGCTATCAGGGAAATGCAAATCAAAACAACTTTGAAATATCATCTTACATCTGTCAGAATGGCTAAAATTAAAACCACCAATGATAGCCTTTGTTGGAGAGGTTGTGGAGGAAGGGGTACCCTCATCCATTGCTGGTGGGAATGCAAACTTGTGCAACCACTTCGGAAATCAGTGTGGCGATTCCTCAGGAAATTCGGGATCAACCTAGCCCTGGACCCAGCAATACCACTCTTGGGAATATACCCAAGAGATGCCCTATCATATGACAAAAGCATTTGTTCAACTATGTTCATAGCAGCATTATTTGTAATAGCCACAAACTGGAAACAACCTAGATGTCCTTCAATGGATGAAGAAAGTGTGGAATATATACACATTAGAGTACTACTCTGCGGTAAAAAACAATGACTTCTCGAATTTTGCATGCAAATGGATGGAAATAGAAAACACTATCCTGAGTGAGGTAATCCAGACCCAAAAAGATGAACATGGGATGTACTCACTCATAATTGGTTTCTAGCCATAAATAAAGGTCACTGAGTCTGTAATTTGTGACCCTAAAGAAGCTAAATAAGAAGGTGAACCCAAAGAGAAACATATAGTTATCCTCCTGCCTATGGGAAGTAGACAAGATTGCCGGGCAAAAATCTGGGATCTTGGGGGTGGGGTGGGATGGGGGTAAGGGGAGAGAGGGAGAGAAAAGTGAGAAGGGAAGGATGGGGGGAACTTGGGGAAATGGGATGACTGGCATATAGGAGGGTTGGATAGGGGAGCAGGGAAGCACATATCTTAGTTAAGGGAGCCACCTTAGGGTTGGCAAGAGTCTCGAACCTAGAGTGGCTCCCGGTGCCCCGGGCGATGTCCCCAGTTAGTTCCTTGGGCAGCTGGGGATAGGGAACCTGAAATGACCCTATCCTATAGCCATACTGATGAATATCTTGCATATCACCATAGAACCTTCATCTGGCGATGGATGGAAACAGAGACAGAGACCCACACTGGAGCACCGGACTGAGCTCCCAATGTCCCAATGAGGAGCAAAAGGAGGGAGAACATGAGCAAGGAAGTCAGGACCATGAGGGGTGCACCCACCCACGGAGACAGTGGGCTTGATCTATTGGGAGCTCACCAAGGCCAGCTGGACTGTGACTGAAAAAGCATGGGATAAAACTGGACTCTCTGAGCATGGCGAACAATGAGGGCTGATGAGAAGCCAAGGACAATGGCACGGGGTTTTGATCCTACTTCATGTTCTGGTTTTGTGGGAGCCTAACCAGTTTGGATGTTCACCTTCCTAGACCTGGATGGAGTGGGGAGGACCTTGGATTTTCCACGGGGAAGGGAACCCTGACTGCTCTTTGGACTGGAGAGGAAGGAGGAGAAAAGTGGGGGGAGGGGGAGAGGGACGGGAGGAGGGGGAGGGAAATGGGAGGCTGTGAGGAGGGGAAATTTTTTTTCTTTTCAATAAAAAAAATAAATAAGTAAAACAACTTACACACACACACACACACACACACACACACACACACACACACAAAATAGAGGAGGATCACCAGAATATCCTGTGCCTCCTACACTTCCTCACCATGCTGGGGCTACCTCCTTAGTTCGTAGCTCCATTGTTGGTTGATTCCAAGTCAGAACAATCCATTACCGACTTGACGGTATGACCTCACCGCTGAAGATATCACATGCATTAGTCACAGGGCACAGAGAAATCAAGTTGGTACGGACCTGGAAGTTTCTGCCCTGCAGGCGGGCTTTCAAAGTAACAGGAGGTTCTATGCAGTCTACCGAGGGCACAAGAGATCAGAGGTAGCCAGCTGTGAAGAAGGTGAACCTCATTAATGACTGGGGTATGTGTTCTAACCAATTAAAGAAAGGAATAGCTAGGCGGGCCGGGTGGTGGTGGCAGGTGCCTTTTAACCCCAGCACTCAGGAGGCAGAGGCAGGTGGATCTCTGTGAGTTCAAGGCCACAGCCTGGTGTACAGAGTGAGTTCCAGTCAAAGCTACAGAGAAACCTTGTCTCGAAAAGCCAAAAAAGCAAAGAAAGAAAGAAAGAAAAAAAACCGGAATAGCATAGCCCTGGCCCTGGCCTCCCAAGGTTAGTAACCTTGCCTGTCAACCGCCATCGTCATACCTGGAGAAGCATAAAGAACTTGCCTGGCTGGCTGGCTGACAACAGAAGGAGTTGGAGAGGTACTGTGCCTCTGCTCTCCCTCAAATCAAGATACCTGCCCATCAAGTACTGACTTCCTGAAGTCGTCCAAAGAAACGCAAGGAAAGGACCAATGAGATGACATCACTTGCCTCAAAGCCTGACAACCCAGTTTTGAATCCAGAAACACAACGTGGGAGGGGGAACAGTGGTCCTCTGATCTCTCTGTGTGCCGTGACATCCATGACGCTCCCTAAACATTTAAATTCTGCCCTGACTTAAGACAACTATCTACTCCTTACCCACGAGACCTCTTCCCGTTGAATTTCACGGTTTTAGGAAGAGCCTTGGATGGGAGCTGGGAGTGAAAGATTCAGATACAAGGTCTACCTCCTCAGGACACTTCCCTTGCCTTCTAAATCCTGTATTCATTGGCATGATGGAAACCAACCAGCTTTTGAGAGGGCAGAGGCATCTTCTAGCTGGGAACGTGAACATTTACTCAATGTTGAGCAAACATGGTCAGTTACTGCTGTGGGTCTGTGAGGGGATAGTGAGATAATTACAACATGGAAAATAAACAGAATTTAAACAAGAGAATTATTAAACATAGAAAGAAATCTTTGATGGGGGACAATCTCAGGAACATGGAGAGACAAACATGATTATATCATGATAGGTTTCAGAGTAAATCATGGTTTCTCGTTAGATGCCTGTGAAGACCTTTGAAAATCTTCTCATTAAAAAAAATAAGATTGTAAGTAAAGCAATGTGTGTTATAATTTTTTCCTGTTTTGATTTTGATATGCTTGGCTCAATCAGCAGACTTACGAGATACAGTGTATCCCTCAGAGGTTTAAAACACTATCACAACGCTACTCTGATGAAATATTGATAGGGATATGATGAAAGATAGTTTAGAAATATTGTAAAGATGAGGATTTTCAGTCTTTCCCCGTTTTTTCTGATTATTCCAGAAATTTTGTTGATGGGGCTTCTGCGTGTCTTAAGTGTTCTCGTGGGGACCATGAGACAGCTTTTGTTTTTTGGGCTTTTGTCCTTCTGAGGGTGGAATTAGTACCTCTGGTGTCCTTGTGTGGACCCATGGGCAGGAGTACTTCGAATTATAACATTCTACTCCTGACTGCTTGGTCCTGACTAGCTTGGCCTCCTTTAATGGCTCTCCAGTGCCCCAAGAGAGGGGTCAAACACCATGGCAAAGTTTCCAGGCCTTTGTAGTGACTGCCTACCACAGTCTCATTCTTTCACCCACGCACATCCTGCCACCTGTCAAATCAGGATCTTCGTTAGGTCTATAACAGGCTTTGTCTTAAGAGCCCACCCCTGGAAAGGGTTCAAATCCTGCTTCCCTTCCTCCTAAACTCAGTTGAGATAATGTCTTTTCCTGAGAGAAATGTATAGGGGTGAGGAAGAACCAGGTATTCTGGAAGGATGCTGGAGGGGTCTTTCTCTCTCTCTCTTTTTTTCTCTCTCTCTAGCATACACACACACACACACACACACACACACACACACACACACACCACTGGCATCTTTTCTATAGCACCTTACTTGCCCTCATCCCTATTGCGTGTCCATCCCAATTGTATGCCCATGTCGTTACTGAAATAATCTTCCACACCTGCCTTTGTCGCTAGGGTAACCGAGAAGAAGAAAGCGCCATCACTGAGGTTCTACGGCACTACCTAGCACAGGACCACTGTGTATTCAAAGTCTGCCTTACTTGTTTGTTTGCTTTTTCTTTTTGATTGAACAAAATAATCCAATACCCATTTCACTCTACTTTGTCCCAAATCTCCTTGATCATCACTCACAGACGCATCCCGGACCTTGACAATAAGATTGTGTCACGTCAGAGGCAAAATCAATAGACTTCTCTTGAGAAGGGTTGCTTTGATTAAGCAGAGGGGACCCTAGAGAGCACAGGATCCAACCCCCTTCTGCCAGGATGTGACAGAACATCTCCATTTCACAAGAGGGAAGGGGCTCCCAGGGTTCCTGGAGAGGGCAGGTCAACGGTGAAAACACAAACATGTTTCTCTTTTGACTTTGGCAGGACTGTAATTGCCCACCCACATAGGCAAGAGATAATGTGGAATCTTTTGGATGGAATTCTTGAAAAGCCAAATTCAAATGTTGAGGATGTGGAAGGGACAGACATTGTTTGTGTGTGTGTGTGTGTGTGTGTGTGTGTGTGTGTGTGCTCTACTTTTCAAAACAGCATTTGAAAGCCTAGGTGATCAGGAAAATAATAAGCCCTGCTAGTTTAGAGGTAAACTTATTAGATATTTCTGGAGGCGAATTCACACACACACACATACACACAAAATGCAGACAGTTCTTGCTTTTAGATCAAAGGAATTCTTGGAGACTGCATCTTTAGAAAGCTGTTCTTCCTGATTAGAGGCCAGGGGCTTGGTTTCCCTGCTCCTGGAGCATGGCAAGTGAGCTTAACATTAGGGGCCAGAGTTGCTCTTGCCTTTCCCTGTAGGTGGCTTAGTGACACACTTGTTTCCCTAACTGCCTGGGTGAGGAGGTCTTGGAGGGACTATGGTGAGCATGGCGCAGCCTCAAGGGAATCACTAAGAGTCTGCTGCTGGTGTCGGCTCCCACTGTATTTGAAAGCTCCATGCACGGTTCTTTATGGAATCTCGTAACCAGGACCCCCAGGGCTCTCTTGGCCCCTGGAATCTCTCTGACTGCTAAATGTTAGTGATTGCTCTTAACTGCTGCCTCACACTGCCCTGATGCTGCTGGGATTCCTGTACGGGACTGGAAGATTTTTGGGGAAACAAGGGAACTGGGACAAAGCTCACAGGACGTGACGTCTGTATAAAGACCCAGGACACACACTCAGAAGTTACACTTCTCAGCTGACTGATTTTAGGCAAGGCACTTAAAATCTTTGTGTCTCAGTTTTCTGGCTGTGAAGAGGGCATTGTTCTACTACCTGTCTCAAACGTGTGCGATCAGTTGGGAGAGTTTGGCTCTCTAGCATGCGTGTCAAATGCTAGGCATACTGGCCTGCTCCTATAGTCCCAGTGGGAAGAGAAGTAAGGACAAGGTGATCCTTGGAGCTCTATGGCCATCTAGTCTTGCTGAATAATTGATGTCTGGATTCAGTAAGACAGCCTGTCCCAAAAAATGAGATGGAGAATGATAGGAGATACTTGATTTTGACCTCTAACCTTCATATGCACATACATATATACATGTGCATGCACGCACACACACGGCACCACATACACACACACATGCACACAAATACAGATAGGCACACAGAAGACAGACAGACAGACAGACACACACACACACACACACACACACACACACACACACACACACTGGGCTAAGCCCAGACTCCATGGCCAAGATTTGCTTTCAACTTAAGTTCTGACATACAGTTGGATGCTTTCAGCCACCATTAATGGCTTCCTTCATTCTACTGTCTAAAACAGAAAACAACAAAACTGGAGCTCGTCCTTAAAGCATCCCTTCCTCCTTACCTCCAACATCCAATTCAGCCCCAGCATCTCCATCCTAACCCTGTAAGAGCTACCCTGCTTCTTTCCCAGCACCCGTCACTCTACCTGGAGCCCTGGAGTCCTTGCCATTGCACGCCTGGGGACGCCATCCTCTGTCTCCTGTTCTCCTTTGCTGCTGTCCAGGCTGCTGTTAAGGCAGCCGTCGGAGAAGGTGTATGACTCTAGCAGAACACGCTGAGTTCTTAGAGACAACCCCCACATTCTTAGCAATGGCTAAAGATTCTCACCCGTTCTGGTGGCCGACCTTCACCTAGGGAGTCTCCTGAATCTGGGAGCATATCTCTGAAAGTAACCTTTCCCCTCAAGACCTTCATCTGTTTCAGAGAACTTTCTTCCTCTGTGTCTTTAGGGTTTAGCCTTCAAAGTTGGCCATAAGGAACTGCCTTCCCCAGCCCTGGTCTCATTCAAATATTATTCTTTGTGACCCACACCAGCCAGCATAAGAGCAGGGATGGTTGTCTGAGTTCCACAAGGACAGGCGCTCTCTGTTACCTGCTTCAGCTCGATGCATGGCAAAATTTCTGCTGCTCAAAAAGTAACGAGCAAACAAATGAATTTCCCAAACTGTTCGCTCAGTAGATCCAAGAACTGCAGTGATGGATGACGTGAGAAGCATCTGTGCTCTGCAGCAAACACAAAGACTCTCTATGCTGTATGTTCTTGTCCTACACAATCTGATTCTACTGTGGACAGAGCTGCATTAGAAACCACCTAAAAATAAACAGAGAGGGACGTTTCTATTCTGTAAAATTCAAATACGGCTTCCCTGTGCTTCCCATGAAGCTTTGATGAAGGCAGAGCAACTGGAAATCTTATCCTGTAAAGGATCCCTCGAAGGGGAGCCAGGCAGCCCATGTTCAGTCTTGCTGTGGTGCACACACAGGAATATAGGTAGACTCATTCTCGGTTGCAGAGAAATGATATTTCAAGAGTTCGATTTGGAGACACTCATCAGATACTAATTCAGCCAATAATTACACAAGGCAACGATCTGGGGCAAGAAGGACAAGAGTGAGTTAGATTTGTGAAGATAAGAACATTGAGGACATCAAGACCCTGAGCAAGATAGGGTGAAAAGTGTAAGAGATATATATATATATATATATATATATATATATATATATATATATATGGAATTAAAGTTAGATAATCACAGAATTCAGTGATTATAGGAGCCTTCATTATAATCTTGTTGAAAAGAAGAGAAAAATCAAGTAATGTAGAGCCCAGGGTTATGCACCTGAATCAGTCGGGCCTGTGTTCAAAGCATGACTTTGCTATATATGGATTTTAAAGTCTTGGTCAAACTATTTAAGCTATGCTTGCAATTTGCCCAAAATAGGAGAGATAATATTATCTTACTTGAATTTGTGATCAAATGTGTACAAAATACAATGCATGCGGTATGGTGTCTAGTATACTTGGTATCCCCAAACACAAAATATTTGGGGTTATTTCAATTTCTTATTTTATGGATGAAAACTTAAAGCTTGAGGTGAAATGAAGTTGGCTAGGTATCAGGTGACAATGTGGACACAGTCAGGGCAGCTAGGCAGGATTCAGACTTCTAACATCAAGGCCTGCAGAGAGGGTTCAGTTGGGAAAGCGTTTGTCATGCCAGGCAGGCAGGGGACCCTCAGTGCCTCTCTCTCACACCCACGTAAACTTGTTTCAGTGTGGGCAGTAGAGATAAGGGATTCCTGGGGCAACTTAGCAGCTACGCTGACTGAACTAGTGAGGTGTGGAGAAGGATGGAAGATGTCTAAAATAAACCTCTTCCTCACCCCCTGCACACACACGCACATAAGCGCGCACACACACAAACCTACACCCACATACATTGGAACACATGTGTGCACACACCTCACACATATACATCTGACAACAAAAATTTTCTAAATTCTGTATTCCTCTACCCTGTCTTCTCTCATTTCTGTCTTGCACACATAACCTGAAGGATTTAGCAGCATGTAAAAGAAAATGGAAAACAGTTTGGAGGAATTTCTGGTCACAGAAGCATACATATCAAAGTGGGTAAGGTACAGAATCTACTGTTACTAGGACCTTTAGTTAGGGCACCTGTCCAACCTGACAAGATATATCTTTTAAGTGTATAAAGTATACCTAAAGTATATGAACTGATTAAGACAAAGAAAAACATAAAATTCTTCAGTTTTAAGGAAAGAAGTGAGAACGGAGAGTTTAATATGGGAGCTGATACTTCAGGGTCAGGCCAGGGATGGGATCAGAGTGAGCCCTGCAACACTTCATTACAGTTCAGAGTTACAAGTCCATATCTTGGTTCAGTGTGAACCAGAAAGTTTAAACCAAGACCTTGATATAAAGTCTTGATCAAAATTACAGAATGAATAGAAGAATAGCCTTGCTACAGAAGACGTGCTGGTGGATGAGCTCACATATGGACAGTATGTAAATTTTAACATTTTAATATTGAATTTGTTCCAAGTACATATGAAGTTCAGTTTGTGGTGGGGAGGGAGTTTTTTTTTTTCTTTTAAATCAGGAAGCATCAAGCTGAGAAATCAATATAAGATTGGTTTTCATTCAGGAATAAGAGTTAAATATCTTATAGAAATGATTACAGAAGAGCATCAAGAAGAAGGATCTATCAATGGCAACAATTAGATCTGGGAGTAGGCGGGATAACAGAAAAATGATAACTATGCAAATTAAGGTTGTTTAAATTGTTACAAATACAGGATTTTGGAGGTATGGCTTAGTGGTTAGGAGCACGTACTGCTACTGCAAAGAAGTCATGTTTGGTTCCCTGCACTTATGTCAGACAGCTTACATCCTCCCCAAACCCCAGTTGACAGAGATCATATAGTAGCTTAAGGATTCTGTGCACTTCTACACTCATAATTGCTCACAACATTTGCACATTTGCATGTATGCAAACACACATACACATAACTAAAACAAGTCTTAAAACAATAAATTTAAGCTATTGATGAAAACAATATATATATATATATATATATATATATATATATATATATATCTTAGTGAAAGAGCTAAGCACAATTTCTAGATACTAAGATACTAAAAAACTTAAATGAAAGACTAATAAAAATGGGTTGACTAAAGGTTTAAATTCAGATAAGAGAGAAAGAGAATAGGTAAGTATATTTCATAGGTAACTGAACTATGGCAAAGGAAAGATCTAAACTGTAGCATAAAGAAAAAAAGAGATGGAAAATATAGTTAATAAACTATGTTAAAGAAATGATCAAAATAAAATAAGAAGAGTCATCTCATATATATATGTGTGTGTGTGTGTGTGTGTGTGTGTGTGTGTGTGTGTGTGGTTTGACATGGGAAATGAGCCATGGAAAATTTGGGGTGATGTAATCATAAGAAATCATTATCAGAAATCTTGAGCATGAGCAAAATTCCTGAACCCTCAGATTTCAGGTCATGATATCATCCATGCAGAAGAGGGCAATATAAACCATAGAAGCAGTGTAATAAAATTTCAGAATTACCAAACATAAAGAAGATCACCGACAGATCAAGGAGAAAAGAAAGATTGCTAAGGAAGCCATTTCCAACCAACAGCCAAGAAGCATTGAAGAAATGGCAAAAGTAGGTAAAGCTATTATTGTAGGATTCAATCCTCAGATATAGTACCAATTGATACAGACTAGGAATAAAAAAGTTATTCATGGATACCTACTAAATAAAAAAATTTTCAGTCCATATGAGTTGTAGCTAGAAGTACAATAAGATCCATTTTAAAAAGTACATATGACTGAATTATAATGGCATAGTTTAGTGGTTCTCAACTTGTGGGTCACAATCTCTGTCTGGGGTCATATATCAGACCTCCTACATATCAGACATTTGCATCGTGACTCAACACAGTTGCAAAATTACAGTTATGAAGTAGCAATGAAAATAATTTTATATTTAGGGCCACAATATTATGAGATGTATTAAAGGGTTACAGCATTAGGAAGGTTGAGAACCACTGGAATAGATGAGTAAAGAGATGGTGAGTAAGAACTAGAGAAAGGCGTGGCTCAGAAAAGTGTCTACCAGACAAACCAAGACTATGTAATTTGGAGAAAGTTCATATAAGAGAAAATTCAAACAGCAGTGACAGGTGATACAGGAAGCGATGCCTGGGCTGTCAGGTCCTGAATTTATGAATTAAGGTACTCTTTAAATAAAGAATGCAAATGTAGCCAACAAAATAGAGGAAAGAACATGAAGATAGAAGACTATCATGATGGACATGGCAGCACACACTTCTAATCTCAGAATTCAGGAGGCAGAAGGAGGCAGTTCTCTGTGAGTTGGAAGTCAGCCAGTTCTACACAGAGTTCTAGGGCAGCCAGGGTTGGTCTGATAATAATAACATAATGCAATCCCATTTCAAAATGTAAAAAAAGGACAAAAATAAAACAAAGAAAATTTATCAAACTATCATTTTACCAGAAGATAAGCAAAAAGAGGAATACAGTAGGAAAAGAAACCTGCTAAGTATACAGCAGAAATAAGCCAAGAGAAGTAAATCCAAATAATCAATTAATGATCATAAGAAGTATCAATTCTCGGAATGTGCCTTTTAATGAGAGATAAGACGAAAAAACACATGCAAGCAAAATAGCTGAAGACGAAGGAATAGGGAAAATACAGAATGACAATCGGGCAAATGCAATCAAGTTATTATAGATAAAGAATCAGGTGGGTAGGCCGGAGGGGAAAGCAGTGTTAAGAATAAAGACAATTATCATACTACGTAGAAAAATCAAAAAAATCTTTAAAAAATATCACAGCAATTTTAAATGTGTGGCATGATAAATTAAGCTTTAAAATGTAAAGCAAAAACTGAGAGGAAAAACAAAAAAGGCATAAATCCATAGTCATAATAGGTAGATTTTAATGAACACATCTGGTCAACCAATTTGTTAAAGAAACACAAAAATTATTATGTTCATTTTTGTGCTGAACCTTAGCATGATCTGATTAACACACTAAAGAACCTATGTGCTGCTTAGATATACATGTGAAAATTCAAAGATTTGGTCAGGTTTTAGAAAGCAACAAATGTCTGTACATACTGAAGCATTAATTTCATTAGATACACTTTCCAGACACATTAGAAAAGGAAAGAAAGAAAAATCAGCAGCAAAAGAACATTAGGAACTTACCTAATCTACCAATTATAAACCACACTTTTAATTAACTCCGGAGCCAAACAAAGGCAGAGAATCTTCAAATACAGTTACAAATGTATGATAGTGGAGGCAATCAAAGTGTAGGGTGCATCACCAGCGAGTTCTTACGGGATTTGTGGTCCTATCTGCTTATGTGTCAATCAGGAAGGCTGAAAAGTGGCTGAGCATTCAGCCTTAGCAAGGAAGATAAAACCACAATAAAGCAAAGGGAATGAATAGGAGGAATGACGGGATACATGAGCAAAGCGAAAAGCAGAACTACAAAGCCAATTTTGTCATCCAACATGTGTAACAAGAAAGAACATTGTTGCAAGATTAACGAAGAAAGTAAACTGGAACGATTACACGAAACTATGGGATCTCAGAAAACAACAGCATAAAGGAACAAATCATGCCCAAAACCTGAAAAATTAGACAAAAGGACTTCCTAGAAAATTACAATTTAATGAAATTGATTTGAGAAGGAATAGTCTACCTCCATGGTCTATTACTTGATAAATTAAATGAGTAGTTTGAAATAGGGTTGTTTCATATCTTGGTCATACTGTATTTAGATGCTGTTGCTTACGAAACAATGTCACCACTATGATGCCTTTACCTGGGGACACGATGATGCAATCCGCAATTATACAAGGAAGCTCATATTTGAAGCCAGATTCTATTCTTAGTATTTTTAATTAAAAGGTATCATCAGGCATGGTCACTGCCTCAGAAAGATTCACAGTCTATGAAGATAATTCATACACAGAGGTAAAGACTGTGGTGCAGACCATTCTGAGAACAGTGAAAATGGACATAGCCATCCTGTGTTCTTTGTACCCAGAGTGGGCACTGAATTGAGGATCTTGTATACGTGAGGCAAGGGCCTCATCATCAGAAACCTTATTTTATTGTTGAGAAAGGGTCAGACTAAATTGTCCAGGCTGGCCTTGAACTTGTTATGTAGGTCAAACAGGCTGGAATTTGGAATCTTTGATCTGTTAGGCTCCCAAGCAGCTGGGATTCCAGGCTTTTACCACCATACATAGGTAACACAGTAACTTAGCATCTTCCAAAATTCAACACTGTACTGACAGTGACGATGTCACATTTTGCTTATTTGTATTAAGATATCTCCAATAGCAACACACAAATCCAGTCAAACCAAACCAAATCAAAACTGAAGGGCTAATTCAATCCCCCCCCCCCCATGAGCAGGAAAACTGTCCCTGATTCAATACCTATAGGGGGCAGATCAAAGAGAAGGATTTCTTTATCATTCTGCCATCTGAGCAATGCATTCCCAGAGCTTGGAAGAAGGAGACAATTTGTCAACAAAGGGCAGGAAACAGCATTTTATTGTCTCACTTTGTCTCCTTGGGCGGTTCTGCTCTGGCCCTGCCTCTCTAATGGCCTCACACTGTAGCTCTTTCACAGCCTAAGGTGTCTCTGGGAGACTCCAGAACAGGTCCCTTTCATTGAATGCTACTCACAGTCAGATAAACAGCAGACGACCTTTCTCTCTTACTGTCCTGACTTTTAAAATAACTTTCCTAACAAGCCAGAATTCTGGAACATGCTCTCTAAGAAAAGCGTGCCAGACAGAAAGCTTGCTGTTCAAACACCTTTACCCAGCTAGCAGTGGTTTAGGGAAAATGACCCAGAGACACTCTCTACTCTCATGTTCTCTCAACTACAGACCATCTTGGGCCTCCAAATATAGAAAGCTGCCCCTTTCCATTTCACCCTAGCTTTCTTGGCTGTCCATTTTGGCTGTAGATAATGTCACCTTCGGGTTGGACTGAAGAAAACCTGTATTCTGAACGTACTTTTTCTTATTGCAGGCATCTCAACCCTGTTATTTGGGAAGAAAATGAATACTATTATAGTAAGTGTTGATGGTAGAGATTTCTCTATGTAGAATATTTTACAGTCCTAAGTGAACATTTCACGTAGTGCCAGAACAGAGACACTATCTAGATTACCTACTTGCTGGCTGGTTAAGGTCAAACAGAAGTTTAGGAGGATTTTTTCAGCCTCCAAGCCTTTTTCCTGTCCTTGCGTGGCACATCCATCCATGCATCCATGCATCCATGCATGCATCTATCTATCTTTATCTATCTATCTATCTATCTATCTATCTATCTATCTATCTATCTATCTGCTATATTGTCCCAATAGTGTTCACCTATGTAACTAATCTTCCTAGGAGATGTTAGGTTTTTCTCACTGTTTAAATTTATTCAATGAACTTTGCCACCATTTAGGTATATAATGGTCCTAAGAGGCTTTTTTATGTTCAAAGTTTTGTTTCCAGCTGGTGTTGCTACTGGGAGAACTAGTTAAGGTGAGGTTCAGGGTTTAGTTTAAGACATGAAGATGGTCTTCTAATTTCTCACTGAGAAACAAAGCCTGTGATGTAGGCCACATTCTAGGACTTGGTGATGTCTCCAAAAAAAAAGAAAAAAAATCTATCTATCTATCTATCTATTTGTCTATCTATCTATCAATCATCTATCTATACAATTATGGGTAGATCACAACCCAGGAGAACAACAATAACTCAGGCAAACAGTCCACGATCCTCTCAGAGTAGCCCAACATCCCAGTTCAGCTTTCCAGGAACATCCACATGAATAATAGTAAAAATAAAACATGTGTTTATGCTTATGCTGTTTATTAGAAATGAGCCAGTCCTTTGCAAGGGGATGGATGCTTACCAATTTACAAAAGACACTTATTCTATCTTTTGTTTCCCCTGCTGCTTCTAGCAGAACTTGAAAGGGACAAGTTGATTCCATCTTTCAATGCTTTCAAAAATATTCTTTTGTGCAGTAATGAGATAAGATGGAAAAACAGCTGGTAGGAATATTTCAGAATATGCCCAGATTTGAACTCACATGTTATGTTCAGAAGCTCTGGTCCCTAGGAAATTCCTAACCCCCTTAACACCTCTGAACTTTTCTTAAGTAAAATGGCTTTGGTGAGGATTAAAGATCTCTTCAGAATTCCAGGTTCCTATTAAGAGTTTAACCAGTCATAGCTTTAGTGCATTAAAAATCGATTATACTTCCTGATACCTGTTAGATGTTTTTTTAATTAATTAATCTCAACATAAAAGGATGCTAAGAATCTCCCACTAGTGGGGAGCAGTTGGAAACGTTCCTGGGCTTTTTAAGATTCTGTGGGAAATCAATACACATTGCAAAAAAAAAAAATGTTGAGTATTTAACAGTCAGAGAATGAAAGGCAAGGGGCTGGCTCCTCTTTAGAAAATGTTCTTTTCTTTCCTCCTTGTGTGGGTTCCGGATGAGGATCACAGGTCTACAGAACGCCAGGCAGTGTGACTGTGGCAGAGTCCACTTGTGTAGGCTCTGAGCAGAGTGGGTGGCAAAGGGGAAGCATCACAGGGAAAAAGGAGGCGATCTCCAAGGAAACCAGAGCATACAAACCCTTCCTCTGCATTTCTCCAGGGTGAGAAGAGCCTTGAGAAGAGCCTTGCTACCTGTCCTCTGTACGTCTCACTGGTGTGGGATACATTCAAGGTCCTTGGTGCCTTCCATAATGGGATTCTCAACAGACGAGCTGCACAATGTAATTATGTACATGAATTCTGCCTCCTTTGCACCTGGCTGAATATTTCATACTTAAGAAAGTGTATAAAGCTTGGTGGCCTTGGTGTTTGTTTCTTTTCCTGGGAGCTTACTTCTTCAGCCTGAAAATCTCACAATTAAGAGAAGAAGGGCTTTGATATTCAGTTTCAACTTCGAACTGTAGTTTATTTTAAACCTGCTATCTCATTAATTTGCAGATTGGATTTACCATCTTATGTGTTTAACACACGCTACTTTCTGAAAAGAAATCTGAAGCATTGTTTTTCATAAAATGCTAGCCTCATAGCTAACATTTCATTTCGGCCTTGACATCAGCCCTAGCTTATCTCCAGATAAAATCCTTTTACTTGAGTTCAAGGGATCAGAGAAAAGGAGCATCTTCATTACGTTTCCTGTTGCTGTGGCAAGTTGTGTGCAACATGACCGAGGCAACTTAGAGGAAAGAGGAGTTGACTTTGACTGAACAGTTCTAGAAGGAGAAGAGTAGCACATGATGGTGGCGAAGCTTACCGACCTGTGGCAGCCATGGTATCAGGAGGTACCAAGTAGGCTGAGAGTTCACATTCTCACCTGCAAGCAGGATGCAGAGAGCACAGAGGAGGAAGTGGAAGGAACTTAGCCACACTCAGAGCTCCCTGCCAGGGACAGGCATGCTCCAGCAAGGCTCCACCTCCCAAGAGCTCCCCAAGCTTCCCAAGCAGCACCGCCAACTGGGACAAAATGTTCCAATATGGTAAAATGGTAAAATGTGGAAACATTTCTTCTTTAAACCACCAGAAGGGATGAGAAGAAAACATTGGAAAGTGAGTCTTTTGCGTTTTGTGATTGTAAACATCTTTCAAATGGCTAAAAGGTTTTATATAAATTTTTACAATTGATGGAACACTGACTTGTTAGACACAGTCAATGAGATGTTACTTTTACTTTGTATGTATTAGCAATTATTAAAGGCTGTTCCCATAATTTCCCCAACTACTGATTATAATAATTCAGTGAATGAGGTATTATTGACTCATGAAAGGACAGTGACTATGTCCGTGTGTCAATGTATTCCTCAAGCCCTACAGCTCCTAAGTACCAGAGGCTGAATCAAACTCAACATCTGTCTGTAAACTTACACTCAATAATGCTGTAGTGAGATTGGCCCATGGCATGAGCTACTTAGGCAGCAAAGACATTTCTCATTCAAGTTTGCATTGACTCAGCTGTACCACCTTGTCTTTCCAAACTCCCGGGAAAGGAACAGACTTTGCATGTCTTGTGTGGGTAAGGGTAGCTAAGAATGGCTTCCTTCCACACGTGGCTCATTGTACAGAGCACTCCATGGGCCCAGGTGCATATCGCTGTGGGCGGGAAGGAGAGATGAACACATAAAAGACTCGCAGAGAAGGCAGGGAATGTCCTGGACCATACAATCTGCCAAACCAAGTTATCCTTCCAGGCAGAGCGTCTCTGCATTTGATCACACCGTGTCCATGGTTTGGAAATCTGACACCATCCTACAAATGCGGCATTCCTGTTGTTGATCAGATACTAATCCCAGGTTTGTCTTCAAATTGCTTTATGCAAAAATGCAGATGAAAGAGAAATTTCATTTTCGAGCTGAGTAAGTTTCAGAGCTTAGCTGAACTCTTTTTTTGCTAAACACACTCTATGCTTACTTTTCTAAGTATGCTCACAGACATGGTGTGAGACTTATACTTAGTCTAAAAATCCTGACGGTCACAGTTAAACAAGTCCCCTGGGTGAAGGACAGCCACAAAGTCTGGCCACGTTTATTCCATGATTCCAGCCAAGGCCCACAAGTCCAATCTACCCTTTCTGCTTAGCCACCATGTGTTGAAACAGTCATTGCATCATCAACACACTAATTGATGTTCTGTATGTTCCCACGGACCCTTGGAAACGCATCAGAGAGCAGCAGGGCCAGCCGTCATGACGCTTGCATTGCTGCTGGGATGGCTGCTCCAACTGCTTTAATGTCAACATGTGGAGAATAATTTGCCATCGAAGGAAAGGAGCCACTAGAGTGTTCTTTTTTTTTCTTATCACAAAGTAAATACCACAGTATATTGAATTAATTTAAGGAGCAACATTCTAGGGAGGACAAAAATACGACTTTCCACTCTAGCTACACATCAAAACTATATGAGTTTGAAAGAGGCCCCCACTTCCACCATTCTCTGTCTTGTGAATGCACTCTATACGTGTGTGTGTGTGTGTGTGTGTGTACACACACATATGTGATGAACATCATTTCATTTCATGGTGGACTAGACAATGGCTGGCATCTGTATTAGGGTGAAGAAGGTCAAGGAATGACAAGGGTAGTGCGGATTGCATGATGAATATACATCATTTGCATACATGAAAATGCCATAAAAAAACTCACTACTGTATCCAATCAAAATACATGAAGAAAGAAGATATTCCATGTCATGTACGTTTAGGAGAAGGCAAATTAAAACAATGAGTTACTACTTGGTGTCCATCAGAAAAAGGAATTGAAATTGACTCAATTATGATTTGGTAAAAGAACTAGCTACCTAATTTTTACTGGGATTGTATTGTGATGGTGTTTGGTAAGGTCCTTCTATGTGTACTGATTACAGGATTTTTAGATCTTCTTACTTTCTATATGTTTATTAATAATACTGCAATAAACTCACTTCTATATGGCAATTTTCTCATCTTTACAATAGCTATCATAGCATTTAATTAAAAAAACTATGACAATATAAGATGAAACATGCCCGACACAATGCCCAGTACAGAGACAGCACTGGTGGTGGGCAATTTTATGTGTTGACTATGCCCAAATCCCCAGTTATTCAAACACAGTGAATGTAGGTGCTTCTGTGAAAGCATTGGCTAGCTACGACTGGTTGGCTTGGGTAGGAGATATTACCTCTGACATTCTGAGGGAACTTGATTCAATCAGTTGAGAAGCTCACGAGGGGTTTAGAGGCATAGCTAAAGGAAAGTTCAGAGCTGTGGAAATCTGCATTTACCTACACCCGAGGGCAGCTGGTACCACCCAACACCCTGATGACCCATCTTGACCTTACTCAGCCAGGTGCCATCACAGGGTAAATCAATATTTGGTGATAAGTCCTAGGCAGATAGAGAGAGAATAATAATCTCCCCAGGACTCAGCTTTTACCACTGATGAATGTGAAGAAGGTGGCATCTGACTAGCAGACAGGGTCACAGAGAGAGTCACACACCACGCTGACATTAGCCTGGGAGAGGTCACTTAGGTTCTGAATTATGGTCTTCCATTGTTCCTGTTAGCATTTCTGCATATCCATTCTTAATCAAATATGTGGGAGTGCAATAACTAATTAAATACAGAATAATGTCCCAGGAAGAATAGAACTGCTTTAGATAACCCAAAGGCAGCCTTTATCTGGGCTATGTGAAAAGTATTCTTTGTAGACCTCTGATTCTGGAAATACAGAGAATCAGGGAGTTTGCTATAAGTCTGTCTCCTAGTAATGTTTTGTACATTGGTCTTGTTGAAAATCTTCACAAAAGCTGTTTACTCACAACATTTGGGTGTGAGAGAACATTAAATGGACAGAGATTAGCTTAACTGTACTAGGAGGAAGAAATGAGCTACACATAAGTGCATGCACATGCGTGTGTGTATGTTTGTGTGTGTGTGCACACGTGCAAGTGTGTGTGTTTTAGATAGGAGAATTAAAAGAATAGTAACAAATCATAACAGCTGATTTTAGTTACTGAATGAAACAAATAAAGAAGGGATTAAGATGATTCCAGTTCTGATGATTAGATGGCATTAAATCTTTCGGCTAGTAAGAAGATATCATTTTTGTTGTGGTTGAATTATTATGAGGTATTTGAAGGAAAACTGACAGACTTTGTATAATTTGCTCTGGATTCTAGTGGGCCACGAGGACTTATGTTCTAATATTTTTGTGTGTAGCAAAATTAAGATACTATAAAGAGAAGAAAGTGTGAAATGTTAAAACTATACCGATACTGAAACCAAATGACTGGTTAGGGTCCCCGGTAAGACAACTGCCATAGACCTTGGAGTAAGGTCCTAGAAGGGTGAGCAAACACAGATTGTCTGGGAAGGAAAGATCCCAGTTCAAGTCCCTAGGATTTCTACTAACAGGGAGCAATCAAATGTCTCTGCATCAGACGGCAAGACACATAAGGAAACAGTCCATCGCGAAGCTGTAGTGCTTGTCTTTTCCTGCTGGGAAAGTTACCCAGAATGCAGCAGAGAGTGGCAGAGACACACTTGCAAGTAAAGTACGGAGATGTGAAGGGTGGGTACGCCTATGCCTTCTCCATAATTGGAGTCCCAGAGGGAAACAGTGGAACAGAGGAGAAACATTCTAAAAGAAAAGGACTCTGCATTTTCCAGACTGACAGGAAGTGGAAACTCTCAGATCGAGAAGCATCAAATTTATTAGAGAGCATAAATGAAAAGAAATGCACCCTTCCAGCCAAGAGGATGTGAAAGTACAGAATGTGGAAGATAGGAGGACATCTTAAAGCAAGGAAGAGGAAAGAGCAGCCGCCTGGGATGGAAAAGGAGACAGGCTGGGAGGAAAAGTGATGGAACCTGACATGGATGCAAAAATGACTTTAAAACATTAAGAGAAAACATTGTAACTCGTGTGTCCAGGGAACAAGGCTTAAATAAAGACAACTTTGGAAAAAGCAAAAACTTACTTCACTATAGGCTTAGTGACAGTCCTTGGCTGGAGCGGCTTCCACGGCCATATTTCAGCAGCAGAGCAAAGTGACTTCAGAGGGAAGGCCGAGAGGTTAAGAAGTCAAAGGAAATATATTAGCAGGTGTGCATGGAAGCTGACAGAAATACTGCCCGTATGTGCAGCTAGCGAAGCATTATTTCAGGGATCATAAAAACCAAACTGAAATAGTAAACAGTAACTGCCCCTGAGTCAAGGGAGCGATGATCAAAAGTAAGATAACAGGGTGGGCATGGTGGAATGTTCCTGCAGTCCCACTTCTCGGGGGGTGGGGCCAGGGGGATTAGGAGTGAAGCCACCTTGAGGTACAGAGTAGAACAAGCTTAATGTCAGCCTGGGCTGTATGAGAACCATCTCAATGCAGAAAAATAAAAAAAAAAAATAAACCAAAACTAAGCAACTCAGATACTTCCAAGTTCTCATCTTTCAGAGGAATTAAATATTAATATTATACTGTGCTTCATTTGTGTGATAAAGGGGAACCGCCTAAGAATCAATAGCGAATTTATGTGCTCCGAAGCACTGGTGTGTGTGAGGGGCATGGAATGGATGGGTCAGTACCACTCAGCTCAGCAGCTCAAACAACGGTGAGGGATCAATGCCGGAGAAAGAGGAGAAATGAAGGATAAAATCAGCTCATTCTCAGTGTCCGCAACCTAAGGAGGAAAACACTGACAAAGAATGATTAAACCCCATCGCACAGTCGATGCTGTATTATGCTGTCTAATTTCAAACATGGAGAAGGTAAGCCAATATGGAGAAAATATAAAGTCTTCACACATTTGAAATGAAAAAGAAAATATTTCTAAAATGCTCATGGTACCAGAAGAGGCAGCAACATTTAAAATGTAACTGAGGGAATGCATAAGGACAAGGACTAAGGAGATGGCGAAAGGTGCTTGTGGCAAGCCTGGTGACCTGAGTTCTAGCCCCGGGACGCACAATCTAGAAGGATAAAATCGGCTTTGTGAAGTGTTGTTCTCTGAGTTCCACATACGAACACCCCACCAAGAAACAAAGTGCAAATTAAAATAATTATTTTAGCAGAAGTGAGCAATGACAAAAATCGTAAGGGCAAGACATTGTAGATTTTGGCTAACGTGACAATAAAGAGGAAGTTTTAGATCTCAGTGTTTCTGTTAGAAAAGGCTTACAGAGTTAGCAAGATGGCTCAGCAGACAAACGTGCTTCCTATATAATCCCACTGGTCTGAGTTCATTCCTCAGATGCCACATAAAGAAGGAAGAGAGAAATAAGTCCAGGAAGTTGTTCTCTGACCTCCACATGCATGATGCATGCCATGTGTAGCCACAAAATGCACACACACACACACAAAAAAAAATAGATTTTTAAAAGATTGCTTATAGTGAACAAGGAAAACATCCAATGTCGCAGAATCATTAGAAAGTGGCAGAGAGAAAGAAGAAGGGACACACCATTGTATGTAAAAACAGTGAAGAGGAAACAAGAAGATGTTAGTTAGAACTTGAAAAGATCAATATAACAGCTACAGCCTTCAGGGTTGATCAAGCAAATTATATAATAAATACTATTGGGACTGAAACCCCAGATAGAATAGTAGACAAAGCTACAGACCCAGATGGACAACTTTATAATATACATGGTAACATCAAAGTGTAGACCTGGCTACTATTTCTCTTTTTCCGAGAGGAAAGTTAACGGTCACCATGTTATCATAGGGCAAACCTTGAAGACCCAAGGCCAAATCTGTCTTTAACTGCCTACCTTTTAACCTATAACTCACAACCAACTTCTCAAAGCAAGTAGTTAAAACACACACTCTGGAGTTCAAACAAGTTATAAAGAGGGTAGCAAAGCTCTATCTGCAAATATTTGACCTGCCACGGAGCAAGAGAAAGGGCTGAGTAGACTGGAGGATTGTAAGTGGATATCTGCCGAATTTCATCTTTCGGACCTTGGAAACTAGTTTCTTTCTGTGCATGCATGCATATGTGTTTGTGTGTGTGTTTATAATGTGTGTTACTATCTGGGAGTGTAAGCATACACATGCCATGATGTGTGTGGAGCTCAGAGCATAATATCTGTGTCTACCCTAGTCTCTTATTTTCTGTTGTTCACCATCGTGTAACCCAGACTGCTTGGCTCACCAACTTCTGGAGATTCTGTCTTGGCCTCCCATCTTGTCATAGGAGCGCTGGGATAACAGGCATGTGTTATTGCACCCAGAATCCTGGGGTCTTGGAGGATTTCAACTCACATCCTTAAACCAGCACCGTGAGTACTTTATACATGGAGCCATATCTCTAGCGTAAAATCTTCTCAATTTCACCATTTTAATCCCTTCATAGTCATTTATTACCAAGTCTCCACGCATAGCTACCTACAGGCTAATCTCTGAACATCTTTCCTTCTAGTTCTTAGCATCCCTCAGCACTTACAGTTGAACTCAAAATTCTTTAATTTAACTACTATGTACACAAGGCCTTACTTAGAGGTGCCAAAGGTCGTATCAGACAGAAAGGAACTTTCTAAAATGAACATAAAAATCTCAGACCTATTGTGTATGACCAGATCTGTAGGAAGTACATGTGTCCTCTGCTGGTTTGAAAATACACAGAAGGAAAAACAGAAATACGTCTGTGTTTAGTGTTTAATAGCCTTATCGTGGGATTCTTGGGAAAGAAGCTGTTCACTGACTATGAAGACAGACATGGAGAGCTCAGGCATCTTCTCAGAGTGTCGAGCTAGGCATTACCAGACATTCAAGCTGCACTGGCCACGTCAAACCATTCACACCTTGGCTACTCTTCCTCATCTCCCTCTTTGGCACAGGAAGGAAACCCCATAGCGACCTTGGGCAGCAAACTATCTCCATTTTGATGGGTAAGAGAATGGTAATTTTGAGCTGGCATACCTTGCTTTAAGATTCCTATAGATGGTAGAGATAGACTTGCGGTTTGAGTCTGCCTGGAAAGGCCATGCTCAGAAAATTGTGTAGTTTGTGCCACAGAATACCACCAGAAGAAGAGATCTTACTTCCTCCTTAATTTTTTCTCCGTTCCTGCAGGCCTATCCTAATCAAGGAGACTCCCCGTCCTGACCCTAACTCTTCTTTCAGCCAACAGGGTTTTCTACTTCTTGCCCTGCTCGTCACATCCATGTCTGAGGTTGTCATTCTGTCCATTTTCATTCCCATTCTCGCCACCTGGGCTCATGCAACCTTCCATCTGAACCACAGTGATTCTCTCCTTAGAGCGTTCACATTGACTTCAAACATCCCCTGTGCAGAATTGAGCCTCCCATCGCCACCCTTCCTACTGAATTGTAAGGCTCCATGGCCATGGAGCCTACAAAACCGCCTGGGCTGTGTTGAAGGATGTGGGGTTGGGTGCCGAGGTGCTCACCCAAGTCAAGAGAGTTATTGTTTCAACCCACTGCTGCTTCTTCTGACAGAGGCCTTTCTTTCCATCTACTTCCTCAGCAAAAACAAGTGTTTCAGGAGACCTGTGATGCGATTACTCATGTTCCTTGGACATGCCTGTGCACGGGAGTGTGCAACACTACACTAAATCATCTAGAACGCATACCTTTATCTCTTGTACCTAGGGTCAAACCACAGGACTAGTAGTGGGCACTCCACAGATATACAGGAAATGTTTGGGCAACAAATGACCAAGCAGTTAACTCCTTCAAGGCAGGGCTATACTTCTTATGTATACTAAGCTAGTAGGTGCTGCTTAATGTGTGTTAGCTAAAAGAATAAATTAACCAACTGAGATGGAATGAATATACAGGATGTAGTCAACGCTATTGGACTGGTGACTTCTATTTTATTACTAGCAACTAGAATGGCAGTCTCCCACCTTTGACTCCTGGCACACAATTCCAAGCTATTGAAGGATGTTTAAGGGAACTAGAACTGGAGATTTTTTTTGTACATTTCAAAAGGCTAAAAGATAACTTGTACTCAAGGGAAGGTTAATTAAAATGACAAATTGCTTGGCCTTTGGGTGGAATATACTGAATTAGTACATGATAACCTATTTATTGTGTCATATGACCTGATCAACTGATGTATGTCTTTGATTAATAAAAATAAGGGAATAAATTAGTTCCCACTAAATAAATTCAGGTGGTCTGACACATTAAATCCTCACAAGCAGAAAGCCACACATTCAAAGGTATCTGCCACTTCGCCTCTCTCCGTGAGGGAGCAGGTTGAAAGAGGAGGCGAGAAGGCCAGTTCATCTCAACCTGATTGGGACTTGTAATTGACCTTCACTTGGAGATCTGCCTTTTGGTGTTTTTCCTCTCCCTTTAGAATGAGGAGACCTATTCTAATTAAAAACTCTGAGAAGCAAGTTTTCTTTGCCTTCTCCATTTTTTTTAATAGCTAATGAGGCCCAGGGAGGGTAGGTGACCTTCCAGCAATTGCCGACCACACCACAGCCATCACTGGAACTCTCCTTTCTCAGTCCCAAGCCAGCCACTTAGTTCACATGGATAGTAGTTTCTCCTGATGTAATGAGGAAGAAAAAGTCCACAATGATAGTTTAACTATTGGTTCAACAAATATTTACAGTGCATATACCTACCGTGTGTCATTTGGGCTATGAGGACTCCCGCTGGAACAATGAAAGAGGGTCAAGATTTGAAGATGACTCCAGGGATTCTCAACCTCATTTATTCTTATACCACACCATTGCGCTTATCAAAAACCTGTACCTGTTTCTCACACAGAGACCAGGTATACACTTAGCTTGCCTTTGTAAGCATCCCATAGCAGAGTCTACCAACCTGGCCTTCACAATGTTTGCAGGTCCTTTCAAGCTCTAGCTATGAGCAACGTATGACTTCTTCTCAACATAACACCCACGTCCTTGTCTCTGTCTATGTTCTACTAGTTTGAACGGGCTCATCCCCCTGCTGTGGAATAACCCTTCTGTGAAAATAGGATGCTGTCATTGTGAATAATAAGCTGACTGACTGATAGCTAGGTGGGGTTTTCATGGCAGAGGGAATGCTGGGAATAAGGGCAGAGTCTGAGAAGTCACTTGCAGATGCAGAGAGAAACAAGATGAATGTGCTGTGTTAAAAGAAGGTACTTCTACATGGCAGGGAGTAGATAAAAAATATAGTTAATTTAAAGTGTAGGAGTTTGTCAGTAACAAGCCTGAGCTATCAGTCAAGCATTTATAAATAATAATGTCTCTGAATGGTTATTTGGGAGCAGCTGCCGAGACCCAGAGAAACTCCACCTACAATCTCCCCCTCTTTACTTTGTCTTCTTTGGGTGAAATGCTTTCCCTGAACCTATAGAGCTCTTTACCTTAGTCTGTCTGCTAGATATCCTACATATCCTAGCCTGTGTCTACTACTAGACTAGATTCCACAGAGCAGGATCAAGTGTTTCTCATCTGTCTATCATTATGAAACATAACCTCTATAGATCCCATGTGCTGCCCTTGACTGGGTGCCAGGTATTACTTCCAAGGAAATGGCTTTTAGTTTATTTGATTCTGGTAGCAAACCATAGAGAAGATTTCAAGGGTGCTTAGATTCACAGGTAAGACTCAAAACTCAATGGTACTTGGTACAGAGGTGTTACATTTACAAATTCAGGTGTCAGTAATAATCACCCCTCCTCAATGAGAGGACATGAAAAACAAAGTCTCAGAGAGGACACGCTTGTATGTATGTCACAAAAATAAAATCATTATAAGAAACTGGGAAGGTCTGAGTATTCTTTGGACACAGAGAGGCTGGGATTGAAAGAGAGGAAACTTAAACATGTCAAATAAGATAGTGAACTAGAAAGACATGGCGTGAGAATGTGGCTCACGCATCTCGAGATCTCTTCTGGATGCAGAGAGGGTAAGCACAAATGTTTCCTCCAATCGCCTCTCAGTCTGACTGTGATGAGTCCTGAGGTGTCCTTGACTGTGATGGGACTCTTGGGGTATCTATAATTGTCTGAGACTGCCAAGGAAAAGGCTTTTTTTGGGATACACTTATAACTTATCCACTCTAGTTGGTGATCTCATTTCCTCATCCTCATGACCTAAGGGTGATGGAAAGCAGACCAACACCATTGAAGAGCACTTAGTATCTACCAAGAGACTGCAGCAGTGTCCACCAGTAGCGAGACTTTCTGTGTGGCCGCTGTGCTTGCTGTGAAGACCACAGATACGAACTCATGAGTGACTGGACAGGAATTACTTCACTTCAATATCAGGTTTGGAAATAGAAAAATTTACATTTCTTTTTGTTTGTGTGTGGCCATGGTGGCAGAGCTCATGTAGGGAACACTGAGTTACAGGACACTGGGTAGCTGTTTTCTTGTCGTGCTCCTATGACATCATTGCTGCTGAATGTCAGAGTTTGGGAGTTCAAACATTCTCTAAATTGTAATCACAGCAAAGGACACATACTCCATTTGTCACGGCTCGGTCCAGGCTTTAGCTAATGAACAAAATGTTATTTTTCCTCCACTCTGTTTCATTCCGGAACTATCACACTCCCAACTTCTACTTTATTGGTTTAGAGTAAATTATTCAGCCCTTCATTACCATGCTATGAATGTTTAATTTTTGTCCTGATATTGTCACAGAGAAAGTGTGCCCTCACCTCAGCTGCTTCTGCCTCTGGTGTGGTTCACATGCGACTGGCACAGAGGCCCCGAGAAAACAGAGCCTTTGCCTGAGTCCCCCCCCCCCCCCCCAAGTCACTTACCTCCTCTCCTAAGAGCCAGCGATTAAAGTGGGGATTTGTGACATTCTGGCACATGTAAGGGAGAACATGTCTTAAAATCATTTCCTAGGAAACAAGAAGTCATCCCAAAAACGTAAAAATGTAGAAGATTTTTGTTTTTTAATGGGAAGTGCGTACAAGAGAGCTAAGTGTCCTTTTAGTTAAGGTAAGGGATAGAGAAGAAGTCTGACTACAGAACAAGACTCTCTGCTATGCTGGGCCACTGACCACATGTATCTATTTAGTTTTACAGCTCCCACCCTGCACTTCCCAGTGTGATATGACTCCCAGCCCCTTAAAGCCCTCTGTTGAACGGTATGGCTCGGCTGTATTCCTGCCTACATAAGAACACTTCCAATTTTAAACATGCTCCAAGCCATGGGCTGTCCAACTACTATGTGTATCTTATAATAAAGTCTACTTTATTGGGCATTTTTACATACGAGAAAATAGAACTCCAGAGGAGTCTAACACGCATCCCAACGGGCAGGAAGGACATTTAAAAACAATGCTTGTCCCAGGGGCTCCCGGTTTCTGATGCTGTGTTCTGACTGTGTTTGAAGCCCCAGGATCAACACATACAATAGAGCCCTAAACACACTTCCGGTAGAAGGTCAAGCCATGTAAAGCACTAGAGTTGCATGTAGCAAAAGCCAGCTCTCATTTCATGTGGAAAGTCCTTCAGAGCCACTAAGACAAGAGTCAAGCCTGCTCACTGGCCCTTCATTGTCCGCTGTCTCCACGGCTTCTGTCAGCTGCAGCGGTTTATGGCTGCCTGGCCTACCTCAGGGTCTGCTGCCCACTGAGCATGCCTGATTCACCATTAGTGAGCAAATGGACTCTGCAGAATGACACGCACCAGTGATCTGTACCGCTATTGCCATGCAGCACATCCCTGACCTGGTAAACGGACCTGCATTCCAACTGCAGTTTATAGACTGCAGCCCTGCTGGTCCGACACAGAAGATAAATCAACACATAGGAAGTTATCTGTTAGGTGCTTAGTTACTGGATACAGAGATGCCCATGGTCCCTTCTAAGTGCGTGAGTCCATGCCAGGCATCCAAGGAAAGTGATGGGGCTGTGTGAAGGAGGATGCTGGCTGAGAGTGAAGGAAGGGAATTCAGAAGTAGACAGCCGTCCAGTGACTGACTGCATTAGGCTCTTTATCGGCCTGTCCAGGGTTGGTATTGCATAGCTGCTTCCTCTAAGTTGCAACATACCTTCCTGGAAGGAAACTCTGAAGCCTGAAGACTCATGCCTTCCCAAGGTTGTCTAAACAGTAGCACTGGCCTGGGAGAGAAGAGTTTCTGTCCTGCCCAGCTGTCTGCAAGTTGTGAAGGAAGCCCCAGGGATGCAGCTTTTGTGATTCAGAGCCCACATTAAGGTGTTTTTTTTTTTTTTTTTGATGATGCAGCTGCCTTGGAGATACTCATGCTCCTGCCCGTGAAATCTGTAAACCCCCTGGTTCACTAAGCTAGATTTGGGTGGAATCATCTTTCTCCGTGTGTCTGACCTGGAGTGTATAGTTGTATGCTCACATCTTCCCAGGAAAAACATCATCCAACTGTTAGGTCTCTAAGAAGTATTGGCTTGATTTCGCACGCTCCAGTTCTGAGGCCAACTGGACCATAAATAAGGCCTGAAGGCCTAGTGCAGTAGGGCAAACAGATAATATATGAAATTTTTCTGGATTCCGGGAGGAGAAGACCTTACAAATTTGCTTCTGCTCTCAGTTCCCTGGCTGGAATCCGAGTCTAGCTCTTCCTGTAGGTACCATGCTGAGACTACAATCCAACACTGAGGACAGATGTGCCCTGATTAAGAGTTAGCATTATCTAAGCTTCACCACTGTCTCCCACATACGGACAGCCTAGTACTGTTTCTGCGGCACTTGGCAGTAGGACCAGGATCTGTCCCCGTGTCGTGAGCTAGCTTATTGGAGCCCATGCCCTATGGCGGGATGCCATGCTCAGTCTTAAGGTAGGGGGAGGATATTGGTCCTGCTCCCGTTTAATGTGTCAGATTTTGTTGACTTCCCATGGGAGCCATTACCTGTGGGGAAGAGTAGATGGGGAGTGGGATGGGGGAAAGTAGGAGGACAGCAAGAGGGGTGGAGGAGAGAACTGTGGATGGATTATAAAATGAAATTAAAAAAATAAAATAAAAAGTTTGCATTGTCTTTGGAACAGGCGATTAAATAAGATAAAACCATTCCCAGCTAGATGGACAAATTGCCCAAGAGTGGGTAGCTCACTTGTCCATAGGCACCCCTTCTGTCTCACAAGCTCCCCACGACTGAACCCTACTTTAAATAGCCAGCCCTAACCCTAGTCTGGATGTTTCTCAATTAAGCTTGGTTTGCTACATATTTTGGGGTGCCTAAGACTTTAAAAATTGCATTTGTCTATCATCTGTATCTACCTACCGATTTACCATTTATATATTTATTCTTTGTATGTGCACACACACGCATGTGCCATGACATGTATGTATAGGTGAGAGGTGAAGTGTGGAAGTTGGTTTTCTCCTTAAACCATGTGGGTCTCAGAGATGAAATTCAGGTTGTCTGGCTTGACCACACATGTCTTTTTCCTACGAGTCATCCCACCGGTTCCTACACTCCCCGATTCTACGTATGTTCACTTGGCTCTTCCACCCTTGCTACTCTGTCTTCTCTCACGCCTGCCATTCTTTCTCACCAGGGACTAAGCATGTCTGGAAGTTGTGTTTATAAAAATACCTTCTAGTGAGAGTATTGGAGACACTACGGCGGGGCTGTTTTTTTGTGACCCTTGATCATGTATATGTATGTTCACTTGCAGGCTTGTGTGGTGGCATAACAAAGCATTTTCTTGGCTCTACACTGTCTGGATTTGTGTCTTGGCTCCAACAGTTAAGACCTGGGTATGTGTCTGGGAGAATTTATTTAATCTCTCTCCGTCTTAATATGAAGAGATAATAGAATTTACTTGTTTATCAGTGGGTTGGCACAGGGAACATGTGTGTATCCCTTTACAAATAATTAAGGCAGGTTGGATATGAAAGGGAATTTACCAATGAATTCACTTTTAAATCCAGAGTTTGTGTCCGCTTTTAATCTGTATGGCACCAATCTCTTCGTCTCCAAACAGCAGCTGTCCTATAGGGGGTGTTAGCAGCTGTTCTATGGGGGTGTTAGCAGTTGTCCTATAGGGGGTGTTTGCAGCTGTCCTATAGGGGGTGTTAGCAGCTGTCCTATAGGGGGTGTTAGCAGCTGTCCTATAGGGGGTGTTAGCAGCTGTCCTATAGGGGGTGGTAGCAGTGCAGCCTCTGTCTATGCTTCTGTCTGAGCATCCTTTTCAGCAGATCACACCTTCATAGTGACTGAAAGATACAATCAAACTGTTTTCAAAAACCTGATCACGCAGAGCCACCACTGTGCTAAAAGAACAGATTCTCTGAGCAGATTTTAAGTGGATTGTCCTAAATCATGTAGTGAGTCAGATTGCCCCACTATGATCAGTAGAGTGAAGTGGGATTCACCTCTGTATGCTGTGAATATGTTTTGTTACCATGGGTTAATAAAGAAGCTGTTTGGGCCAATGGCTTAGCAAAATATAGCCAGGCTGGAAGATATATATATATTTCTTATATATATATCTTATACATACATTTATATATATATATATATATATATATATATATATATATATATGGAGAGAGAGAGAGAGAGAGAGAGAGAGAGAGAGAAAGAGAGAGAGTAGGTGGAGTCAAGGAGATGCCATGAAGCTGTTGAAGGAGAAAGACACACATCGGAACCTTACCTGGTAAGGCACAACCTCTAGGTAATGAACAGATTAATACAAATTAATTAATTTAAGAGGCAAGAGTTAGTTAATAAGTAGCCTGAGCTAGTAGAAGGCCAAACAGTATTATAATTAAGGTAGTTTCTGTGTAATTATTTGGGTCAGGGCAGCCGGGAAACAAATGAGCAGTCTCCACCACAGTAGAATCTCCCTTCTTGTGCCTCACCGGCAACCCAGATAGGCAGGAACTAGTACCTTTAAGGCAGGGCGGCTAGCATCTCCTGTCTTTTTGAGAACTGCTATGATATATTAATTTATTCAACAATGAAGTCAGCGAATGGTGAAGAAACGATCCATCAATCCACCGCTTGGAAATGCATACAGGATGAGAGACACAACAAACAAATCTCCACACAAATAAATACACAGAACTAATTCACTGCATCATGGGAGAAATACATAGTAAATAGGAATGTGTGTGGTGTGGGAAGGGAGAGGAGGAATGCGGGTGAGGGGAAGGGAGAGGGATATGGAGAGAAAGGAGGAGTGAGAGGGGGAAGGAGGGAGAGAGAACGAATGAGTGCCGAGTTGTGACTCTCTGATGGTAAATAATCCTGAACATGAATCCCGATTTCATGCTACATATGTCCTGAATTATGTTCTCCAAAAAATTTCATCCTTTGAAATTTCCAACCTCTGGGATATTGGAATATGGTTGCTTGTAGAGATAATATCTTTTAAAGAGGTGATTAAATGAAAATGAATTCTATATGGTGGGCCTGAAACAATTGTGACTGGTCTCTTTATGATAAAAACACAGAGTCAACACTCACGTGCATCCATAGAGATAGGGAAACATTTGTACATAGCTGAAGCATGTGTCTGCAGGCCTAGGAAGGAAGATGAAACCCAAGCTAACGACATCTTGGGCTAGCCCAAGGAGAGACTCAACATTGCCCCTAATATACGGACTCTCCTCATGGGTTATGTTATAGTTAGTGATAAACATTTTTCAAGTATTGTTATTATTTATTATAAAAATGATAATCATACATTGCTATATACCAGGGAAATAGGTTTACATAGTTCTACTTTTTTTCTCTCTGCAGACGTTGTAAGAGAACCACTAACTTCTACCCATCCTGGATTATATTTGGAGAGGAAATGCCCATGTAGACAGCCTTGGAGGAAAGATAACATCTTCCTGGGAAGCAAAGGGCAGGCATATTTGGTGTCATTCATGAAAGATGTGGGCTTTCTAAGCTTAAGGCTCCTCTCCTCTAACACAAGCCACTACAAGTGGCTCCGTCGTGTCACGCCCATGAATCTTAGGAGCACGGGGAACCCTTGAACACAGACTCCTTGCTGTGAAGGGAGTCATAATGCCTTAGTCCGTGACCCAGGAGGCTCGTGTCTTATATCAATATCCACAGCATGGCAAGGGAACTTGGTAACTAGCAAATATGGTAAAAAATTTAAATAGCACATTGATTTCCATATTGACTGTACATTTTTTGGCATAATTTTGTCATAATTCTATCCTGGCCATAACACAAATTACATACTGGGAGCTCCCATGGATCACACCACCGGTAGGCCAGTTTTTCCCAGGTAATGAGAATGATCTTGAAACCACAATCAATGCCAGCGACCTGCATCTTCCACCCAACAGCCTTTCATGTAAACCCAATAATTAAGAAAGGCCAAGACAGAGGAACATTGTCAGTAAGACTATGTTCATAGTTTGCAGATATGATATGTTAGGGAGAAAAATAGAGCATAATTCTCTATAGAACCTAATTAACAACCTTACGGAATTTGAATGTAGAACGTTTATCATAGAAATAAGGCTAACGGTGCCTGCACAGAGGACTTCGAAGATTAATTCAGATGGTAAGAATGAAGTTTCCAGGGTTGTACAGGGTACACCCTGATGCGGGAGTGTCCTGTATCAATCTGTTGATTTCATTGGTTAAGTAAAAAAAAGAAACTGCTTGGCCCTCATAGGTTAAAACATAGGTGGGTGGAGAAAACAGAACAGAATGCTGGGAGGAAGAGGAAGTGAGCTCAGACTCGACAGCTCTGCTCTCTGGAGAGAGACACCATGCTCTTCCGTCCTGGGCAGAAGGTGATGCAGCCAGCTGCCAGGTCAGACATTCTGAATCTTTCCCGGTAAGACCGGTGCTACAGTTTATTAGAGATGGGTTGATTGGGATATCAGAATTAGCCGAGAAGAGGCTAGATAGAAATGGGCCAAGCGGTGTTTAAAAGAATACAGTTTGTGTGTTGTTATTTCGGGGCGTAAGCTAGCCAGGCGGCTGGGGTGCTGGGGACGCAGCCCCGCTGCTCCTATTACAACAACACCCAGCCCTAACAAGACTGCCTTGGACTTTATGGATATGGCTGTGTGACAGATACTTGTGTACACATAGTAGCTCATTTAAGTTCTGGGTGTTTGCAATAATCATCTAAATATAATGTCAACAGGAGCTGCGTTTAAGGATTGATACAATTTTATGAAGGATTTGGTTTGTAACTGGGTCATAGTGGGTACTCAACAAATAAAGTATTATACTTTCCCAAGTGATACCATATTGTCTTTCTACTTCTTCAGAAAGGCCTGAAGAATGCTGTAACTAACTAACTGACTTCAGTAGGGCTTACAAATGGCTAGAAGAAACTAGAGGGGAGGACTGAAGCTTGGCATCTCTGCCTTTGTCTTGATCTTGTTTGCTTTGCCAGTTTAAAGATTTAGGTCAGTTTCCTAATCACCTCACACACAGACGTGTTAACCACGTATAGAATTCTTCTAACGCAATAGCGATTATTTGAGACACAAATTAAGAGCCAATAAAGGTATTTCAAGATTATAGGAACAGTGAGTCTGGCAGGCACACATCACCCCACGCAATGCCGGGATGACTAGGCATGAGCAATCGCCCTGCTGAGAAGTGAATTGTCTCCTTAAGCAATGAGGACTTCCCAGCATCACCGAAGCAAATTTGAGATCATGGTCAAAGGTGGTTAGATTAAGACCTGACTAAGCCCGGTAGTTATGTCAGCCCTTGACCCTTGCTGTGTGACCGCTACTAACCTCTTGCAGAAAGAGAATTTCTACTGTGACCTTTGAATGATGTTCAGAAAGTAAAGAGAGAATTCTCTAAGGTCTGTAAGGTCATGCAGAAGTAAGGCTTGGGGTTAGCTTTCTGGAATATTAGAAACTGACATTTTATGACTAAATATTGGGGCTACCCTTCCGTGCTTTTCAAGTATCCCCTAACCCGCACAGATGACTGACCAAGACAGTTTTGCTGGCCTCCTTTCACAATGAGGGACCAGAGAGTGAGAAAAGCTCACTCTTCTGACTTCCTCAGATTACACAAAGAGCACGGAAAGAAACCCGACTGAAAGTAAACACTGTGCAGTTGAGTTAAATCTCAAGGATGGAAAGCGGAGCAGCAACAGTGCCGAATTCCTGGTGCCCGGTGTTCTGACATTTGTGTATCTCGGGTGTGCTTGCACTGCGGGCATCACTCATCCCCACCGCATGCCTGCGAGGTCACCATGATTAGCCCCGTCCTTCTGGAGAGGCATTTGAGCTAGGCAGAGCTTTAATAACCTGCCCTGGGTCCCACAGCTAGTCAAGCCACGATGGAAACTCACACTATGTGGCTACCAAGGCAACGCTCTCCAGGACTCCCTTGCCCTGCTGGAGCAGGAGAGAAGGGGACAGGAAAGTACACCTTCCTGTGGGCTTGAGCTGTGATGGAAGAGATGCACATGTGGCCTGAGCTTACCAAACTCCAGCAGGACTTCTGACACTCTTCGATTCACCGGCAGCTCAGATTCTTCCAGAAATGTCTCACAGTGCACTGGCACCCTGCACAGATACAGGCAAGGCAAAAACTTTGCTCACCCAGCAGGACTGAGAGATACTATGTTATGTCAATTAAACCATCAGACACTTACCACTCAAAGCAAGATTCAGGTCATGTGACTGGTATTGGGGAAAGGCATATGGCTCTTATTAACATGATAAATTACCAGTAACACTTCCTCCAGCTAGTCTCCATCTCCTGAAGGCTCCATAGCCTTCCCGCATAGCACCATCAACTGGTAACCACCACGTGTTCCATCGCAAAAGCCTATGGGCTACATTTCTCATTCAAACCAGAACAGCAGCATAGGGTCACAGAGAGGTCAAGGATCTGGATGAGGTGCTCTTTACCAACCCCAAATGTCCACCCAGTTAGAACAAAACACCTCAGCCAGTTGCCTGGAAGCGCTCCCCACCCATCCACAGGGGCCATCTTTGCTGGCATATCTACCATCAAGCATGTATATACTGTTTGCCCTTTGAACCCTCAATAGCCTGCCCACTTACCAGATCAAGGGTCACAGCACCCCAGGGCTTGCATATTCAAGTAGCTCCTACTGGATTTAATAATGGCCCCAAGTAGGAGAGCAATGGTATCCACATATCAAACAGAAATAGTCCATCTGATAAGTCAAAAGGTGAGTGCCCTCAATTTACTAGGGCAGGAAGAAACAAACAAAAAGAACATCTTAGCATAAGGTTGCTGAGACCCCGTAGTAGAAACAGATCTATCTGTGAAACTGTAGAGAAGAAAAGACCAACTGACACTAATTTTGCTGCTACACCTCGAAGTGTAAAACTTAAGCCATGGTATGTATAATGCACGCTTCGTTAAGGGGAAAATCATTAAGTTTATGTGTGCATGCATAGTTAGGAAAAGCCAGTCTCTGTAGAGCTTACGAATGTCCATGAAAAACTGTGAATTGCTATAAATGGAAACTTGGGTAAGGTGCATGATTGCATGACCAGGAAGTGGCAGAGAAAGTTCAAGAGCCCACTTGGCAGGGAATTCTTTCTCTGGAACAAGAGCTGGGTTATTATTATTTGATTTGGATGTATTTTTCTCTGAATGATGAACGATGCGAGGTCATAAATGACCCATTGTAGGATGGCAAATGGCTTAGTGGGTGAAGGTTCTTGCTGCTAAGCCTGACGACCTGAGTTCAATCCCTGGACGCTCATGGTGGAAAGAGGGGACCCCTGACTCCCGAAAGGCTTCTTCTGACTTCCACCTGGACACTGGTACACATGCTTGCACTGTGCATCATAAGCTAAAAAATAAAATATAATTAAAATGTAAGACCCTTGTAAGTAAGGGTGTATGAAAATCACTGTTTTCAGAACCAGGTAAAATGTTGGAATTATCTTTGGATGAATTAGAAAGAGCTAGAAGAGTCTTGTGGGAGGGTCTTTCAAACTTAACCATGCAGAGGCATCAGCTGGGGACTCTGTACAAATGCAGATGCTGATCTGAGGTTCTAGACCCAGTCTTGCTTTTTTGCATTCTTAATTTTAAATCTGAACTTTCCCATATATAATTCTCTTCCGTGTGCCAAGGAAACAGGCCTTACCTCATGAGATGGATATAAAGATGAAATAAAAGAATGCATAGCCCCCCCCCCAAAAAAAAGAATGCATAGCCCCTAACAACAAAGAAGGTCTCCATAAATCCTAGCAATTTTATTTTTTAATAAAGCAGCTGCTTATATGATTAGATCAGAGGGAACAGAAGGGCTTCTCTCTTCAGGCGGTTACAGAGCCCACAGCAGGAGCAAGGGTGGTGGCGTTTAGGGATACAGGGTTAACTTTTGGGTTTTAACTTTGCCAAATCCTAGCTCCAAAAAGGCATCCAAGAAGCAAAGGGCAAAGTTAAGTGTGTGGATGGGGATAGCAAAATGATCTGTTCTTGTCCACTGCTGTCGTCTGACTTAGAATTCGAGGTCATGTCGTCCCAGCAAAGGACTGAGGCAGGAGAACCAGGAGTTCCTGATCATCTTCAGCTACACAGTAAGTCAGAAGGGAGCCTGGGCCACAGGGGAGCATCTCAAAAATCCAAGCGAGCATATGGCTTGCTGGTAGCCCAGCAAGCTGGTGCCACAGCAACACAGCACTCAAATCTCTTGATCTTCAAATGTGTGCTTTCTTTTGTTATTGTGGATGACAAAGTCACGGAAACAGAATGCCATATCTCAGAGCTACATTTTCTCCCCACCCCTCGCCACCTCGTTTTGCTTTCTAATTCTTTATTAATGAAAAACAAACAACCTACAAAGATTATATAGAGGTTTCATTTATAGCAGATGCAAGGCACGAATAAACAGAGCGAGGCGAAAATAACCCTCTTGTTGTGGCCCGGACAGTTTTACTTAGGTTTGTTTTCTTTCCTTCTCTCCTCTATGATGGAGCCATGACAACCTGTGTTCCCCAGAACAGATAGGAAATGATTGTGGCACTCATGGTGCCCTATTCTAGGCCCCTGTAATGGGGTTAGTAAGGGCACACGTTCTGGTAGGACTTTAAGTAGCAAAGTCTATTTCAGTCATGATCTCACCTGATTGCTTCATGTGTCTTATCATTCACAAATGAGACAGAAAGAGAGAGAGAAAAAAAGAGAGAGGGAGAGAGAGTTCTTACTGTGTGCTAAGCTCAGTGCTACACACTGCGGAATCTAGGAGAGGATCAGAAATGGCCTATGTCATCAGGGGCCTCATAGTCTAGTGAGCAGAGATGGGTCCTGAGCCCAGTGATGAGTGTAATGATGGAACGGCCCTGTGACGGGCCGCAGGAAGAAGTCAGTGGCACCCATCTGCCTCAGACAGAGGAAATGGAGTCCAGAGGAGGTGATGAATTATGGTTATGTTGTCATTGCTCATTTTGCAATGCACATACAAGAGTTGTAGGTATGTAGCTCAAAGGTAGCATAGCTCAGATGGTAACACAGATCTCTACAGTGAGATTGTGTGGCCAAACCATCCCCATGGTGTTGACAACAGCTCTAATCCCTGTGTGTGTCCCCAAGGCAGGGGATTCAGAACTTTTTAGGTGAGTCAGTTTGTATCAAGACAGGACGAGCCTTACTATTGGGAACAGTGAGACCCCAGATCCTAAATTTCATGTAATCCCCTGATCTGAGTGCCTACAGCTGCTCTGAGCATGAGACCTTCAGAAGTTCATGATGGCAGGAGAGTGGTTTCTGGTGGGTTTGGCTGGGGCATGGCTATCTCTATATAATCTGCCCCTGAACATAATAAAGGGGGCATTCTTGGGGAATTCAAGGATGGCACGTGTCGCTGTCTCTCTGTCTGTGTGTGTCTGTGTATTTTAACCTCCGGCTCCCTTGCCCGAAGCTCGCGAACTGAGTGCCAGTGCACAGAGTGCAGACACGGAGGCACGGTGTGTGGCACCTTACATCTTTTGAACTGTCACCATTCTCCGGTGAAGTAGCTCATAAATTCTTGTAAAACCAGACCCACGCTTTACAAGTCCAGGACGCGGGTAAACCGTGCTCATCAGAGCTGCATATCCTTTCAACAGTTTTCTGACAGATGGCGGAGGGGACAGCATGTGCTCTTTTGTACTGATCTGCATGTCAGGCTTTGGGCGTCTTTTCCCCCTTGTCTCGGTCATTTGTACCGAAGAGAACACGTGGTTACCTGCTCTGTCGAGAGCCTCCGCTTCCAGTAGCTGTACTGTCTTAGGGACCTTTCTTCACCTGCTCACAGCCAATTAGCCACACAGGACACACTGACTATGGCGGCACCTGTATGGAGATGAGTGACTTCCTAGTGGACAATGGCCTCATGGCTCCTCTATGATCCCTCTCTTGATGAGTCTTAATTCTGGGGGGTGGGTAGGGATCATGGTGGGGGGAGGAGGACGGGGAGGGAGAACATTAGAGAATTATTGATAGTGCATAATGACTAGTTCAGAGTTAAGTTACCGTATTTGTGGGCCAAGCAAAGGGATGTGTTCACATCTCTCTGAGGATGCCTTAGTATTCTCTCTCTCTCTCTCTCTCTCTCTCTCTCTCTCTCTCTCCCTCTCTCTCTCCCTCCCTCCCTCCCTCTCTCTCCCTTCCTCCCTTCCTCCCTCCCTCACTCACTCCCTCCCTCCCTCCTCCCTTCATCTCTCCTGCCCTCATCTTTCCCACCATCCTTTTCTCACCCTTTCTTGGTTTTCATGTTCTTGCTAAAATTTACGCCTTGATGTCTTCTCCTCTTTGCTGCTTTCCCAGCCTCAGCCAAAGGCTTAGACTTGAGATCTCAACACCATCCCAGCATCTCATAAACAGATCATTGCAGCTCTACAGTACTAGCACAGGCCAGGCAGAATTTAAAGCTAGCATCTAAACCAATACTGTTTCTATGTCTGACTAAGTTCTCTAGGGAAGACCAGAAAATGTGATGCTCCAGCATTCTACTTCCTAGGCAAACCGAGAGACCCTGCTCTGATCATTTTATGACTCCGGAAACAAGCAAGGCACCATAGGTTAGCCAGAGCCACTGACCATCAAGACTGACAGCTCTTTACTCCTCTGCTCCCTTGCCGTCCCGTCTGCTCTCTTCCTAAAGCTGGCTTCTGTTTCCTGACCGTGTCTTCATGACCCACGAAAGAGTCCTTTTCATTCTCACTAGCTGTGTGTTCTCTGGCAGTCCTGTTGTGTCAAGTTTTCCTTTCCATTGTAATGTCTTCTGCTATAGGGACAGTATGCAGCCAAACCCTCCTCCAGGAGGCGAAAGCCCTGCAGAGGAACCCAGGATGTCCTTGGCCTCAGAGCGGCTAACTGCCTAGCCTAAATATCATCCCAAAAGCACTGGCCTGGAATCACTCGTGGTTTGTGATTACCATTTGTTTTGGGTTTCATCCCAGTCTAGGAATAGGGATCACAGGCACTGGCATAGAGGCAAGCTTTATTTTCCCAGGCGCAGAAAAACATCTCTGCCAGAGAGGGACCCACTAAACTGGGCTGTGATCTGATTATTCTACTGTGGTGAGAACCTCCTAGAGAGACTGGGTAGCTTGGCTCTAAGGTTTCTGAGGGCTGGATGCTGCTGCTCATCATTATACAAGAGCAGGATGTATATGTGCAAGAAAGGGGTGATGAGGAGCTGGAGCCGATGAGTTGCTGTATCCTGTAGGGTAAGCTGATGGATACTTGGAAAAGCATCTCTCAAGTTTGCCCATGGCTGGACTGGGTAGGGGTTGTTATCGGAGAAGGGGACTGAAGATTCTGATGAAGAGTAATTCATGGACAGTCTGAGGGTGACAGAGCTGGGGAAGGTTCCTCAGACTGTTGTAGCCTGAGGGTGACAGAGAGAGCTGGAGGGAGGTTCCTCAGATGGTTGTAGCCTGAGGGTGACAGAGAGAGCTGGGGAAGGTTCCTCAGACTGTTGTAGCCTGAGGGTGACAGAGAGAGCTGGAGGGAGGTTCCTCAGATGGTTGTAGCCTGAGGGTGACAGAGAGAGCTGGGGAAGGTTCCTCAGACTGTTGTAGCCTGAGGGTGACAGAGAGAGCTGGGGAAGGTTCCTCAGACTGTTGTAGCCTGAGGGTGACAGAGAGAGCTGGGGAAGGTTCCTCAGACTGTTGTAGCCTGAGGGTGACAGAGAGAGCTGGGGAAGGTTCCTCAGACTGTTGTAGCCTGAGGGTGACAGAGAGAGCTGGAGGGAGGTTCCTCAGATGGTTTGCAAGGTCCAGAGGGAGCTCAGTAGCCCACACTCTAGAGAGTAGACCAGGCATCTCAGTAAGGGGTTATAAAAGTGACCTCTAGAATCCTATAGAGCATGGTGAGCAGTGAGCACCTTTAGCAGGCAATTTGCCATGTCCAGACATCACACAGGAAGAGGTAGCAGGCCAGATGCAATACGGCTAAACTATCCCTGTACAGGCAGGGGACGCATGCCAAGAAGAAAGACTACAAACACTCCAAAATTCATAGACTCTGGGAGGGTTCGTTGTACCTTTATGGTGAGGGTGAAAGAAATGTAAGAAGAAAAACAACTTGGGAGGCAGACATCAGGGAGAGGGGAAATTCAGGCAGAAATAGGTTGCTACAGCAAATTTTATAAATTATAGCAGTAGAATTTTGAAGAAGAAGAACTCTGTGCTGTCTATTTTTGTCAACTTGACAAAATCTAGAGTCATCTGAGAGGAGGGAGCCTCCACAGTGAAAATGTTGCAGTAAGATGAAGCTGTAGGACATTCTCTCAGTTAGTGACTGATATGGTAGGGACCAGCCCACGTGGGTGATGCTTTCCCTGGGCTGGTGGTCGTGGATGTTGTATAAAAACAGTCTGAGGAAACCAGTGAGTAGCACTCTTGTACCTCCGCCCAGTTCCCCAGTGTCGTACCTTAAGTTCCTGCCCTGATTTCCCTGCATAACAGACTACAGGTTCATCCGGGCGGTGGTGGCGCACGCCTTTAATCCCAGCACTCGGGAGGCAGAGGCAGGCAGATCTCTGTGAGTTCGAGGTCAGCCTGGTCTACAGAGCTAGTTCCAGGATAGGCTCCAAAAAGCCACAGAGAAACCCTGTCTCGTAAAACCAAAAAAAAAAAAAAAAAAAAAAAACAAGACTACAGGTTGATAAGATGATGCTAAGCTGGTTTTGGTGTTTCTTCACAACACTAGGTACCCTAAACGAGAGGCCCTGTTTCTGAGAACGCGAACAAGCCCATGCATTGGTTGAAGAATCCCAGTCTAGTTGAAGCGATACAGCTGTGAGGTGGGATGGACAGCCGCCTGGGAGGAGCAGAAATCCTGCCACGCCATCACCAGACCTTCTGAGGACACCCACAGTGTGTGCAGGTGACACACCTGGCAGACAGTGTCACTAACCATGAGAGCCTGATAGTTCCCCTGCACATGCGTCCATTCCTTCTGTGAAACAGGGCAAGTGGATCATGGATGTCGCACTAGACCCCAGGTGGTCACGGGACAGATGGTATCTAAACCTGAGGTTCTCTCTGGGATAGGGAGGCCATCTAGAGTGTCCTCTCTACCCAGGGCAACATGAATTGGGAAAGTTACTGCTGCCTCCCCTCTGGCATTTGCCCTTAGATTCAGACATTTATTAGGGGATACAGCATTCATGGAAAAGCAGTAGCTAACTCCTTTGCTCTTTTCCTGAGCTCTGGATAGTTGCTAATGATTCGCACAGTTTCTGTCTGTGTACTGATAGATAGGCCTTGTGTCCAGGAGCGGCATGGATTGGTTCTGGGAGTAGACCTGAAAGCCAAGATTTGAGTCAAGCGTATCACATTCCTTTCTTAGTATTGACCTCTGTGTGGAGGTCTTATGGGGCTAGGAAAAGAGCTAGTCATACAGCTTCTTATCCTGAAGCTTTACCCACCAGAGAGGAGAAAGATATAAAAATAACCTATTGTAGCACATCACTATCGTCCTTACAATGCATTATTTTCCAAAATTTACTCATAGGGAACTGAAGTCCAGAGATTAAGTCATTATCTCTGTGCCACAGGGCTATAAAGTAGAAAGTCAGAATACAGCTCCATCTAGCTAGCCCTTAATCACAGAACTATCCTGCCTTGTGTCCCTGAGTTGGTGAGGTCATGTCATCCTCTCTCTACTCCATGGCCTACAGCCGCACGACAGTGGCTCTCAGATGGAGGCCATTTATCCTGCTGATGGCATCTTCCTGACAATGCCTCACGACATATTTGAATGCCCTGACTGGGAGATGGATACTACTGGAATTAAGTGTGATTAAGGATTTTGCACAACAGGTCACTATGCACAGGGCAGATACCAAAACCCACGTCCAAGAGTCAAGAGCATTGATATGGTTGAAGTCCAAGTATCAAGAGCATTGATATGAATGAAGCCCAAGTGTCAAGAGCGTTGATATGGATGAAGCCACTCCAACACTGTGCTTGTGGATGCTTTACAACAGCATCCTGTCCTGACAAGATGTGGAGATTGCCCATGCCTAGCCTAGATCTGGTCATGTAGTGGGGATATACAAACATTTATGTCATAAAAAGATGTATGAATGGGCAAATGTATGAAATATACCAGCAGTGGGTTATGTCGTATAATCGTGGTCATAACTCATTTATTCAGATAGCATTGATTTTCAAATCAACCTGCAAGAGTGAGCCAGCAATCACAGCCCCCAATCTCTTGTGGAGTGGGAGAGGCGACAGATATAAGCAAGAGCCTAAGCAGAAAGGAACAACATACAAAGTCGCTTTACAGTGAAGGAGGCTCAGACCTCAGGCCCCCCATACAGGAGGCAATGGGACACATGCTGTTTTTCAGTTTGGGCTTTTCAGGTGTATGCAATATGCTCACACAGGAGGTGCAGTAAGTGATGTAGGAAGCATCTCTTCCTACATCAAGCCTCTCTTGTCTGTGTTGCTGTACATCCACCTGATCATGGATGCTCAGAACTAGACCTACAGCAAACAAACACCACATACCAACCAAAGACTAATTAATTAAAGTCCCTAATAAATTGTGATGCTATTTATTGCTCAATTATAGAAATTATTTCATCTACATTTGTAGCACAATTACTCCCTTTTTCCGGTGTTGTTGTTGATTTCTTCTGTATCTAGCCACTCTGCACAAACACTGTTTTTCTTTGTCACTCATCCCCTTTGGGAGAAATAGACACTATGTTTAATGATAAAGAAGCAATACCTCATTAAGTCACAGTACATTAAGACTCTAGGTGCCTCAGTGACCCATGTCAATATCATGCAAGGAACCTGAGACTTGACAGACTAAAGCATTTGCCAGGAGAGGCATCTGCTGGAGACTTGAGCTCCCAAAATAGGGCTACATGTGAAGGACACATTTTACTTTTATAAATATTAAGTACATCATAACTAGTCTGTCAAGAGTGGATCCCAAGAAATCTACCCTTCTAAAGTGCAAGATCTCTTTCTGAGGTCTCGGTGTATGTTGCTTCCTTTCCTATTACATCCTTGATGGCTCTTACAGACAGAAGGCCATTCAGAGATGAGAAGAGCGTGTTTCCTTTCTCCACTTTTGAATCAATCTTCATGTCTAAATCTGGATGGATGATAGGTGGTGGATGACAGCTCCTCTGGCTTCCTCTCCCTAAAGAGGCAGAATGACACCCAAGGAGGAAACAGGACTCTGGGAAGGAGAGCTGACCATTCGCCCAACCTCTACAAGGTGTTCTTATGACAGAGCATGAACACTCACTTCCTAGGACACACCATGGCACATGCACAAGCTCCATGCAATTAGGTTGAGAAAGCACAGTCTTCTGGGATAAATTAGACAGCCAACCGTCCCAGGAGAGAAAGAGGATAAAGAAGAGTTATTGACAAGTTAGAGTGAAGCCAGACATGGTGCATCATGCCTGTGATCAATAGCACTTGAATGGTTGAGACAGGAGGATTATTACCAGTTAGAAAAGATGCCTGAACAACAGTATGAAACCCATCTTGAAAAAAATTCAAAACAATAAAATAAATGAAGGAATAATAACCTAACACCGTTGCATCAGATGTAATAACATTGTTTTGGAATGGAGTGAGGGTATTGCATGGGGGAAATGTCTCTGCTGGATGAGTCTTCAGGCAGGATGGCAGAAAGGCATGGATGCTATACAGACCACAGTGTCTCCATTGGTCAGATGGTCTTTGGTACTAAAGAAAGAAGAGGGAGGGAGTCTCTGGAAATGTAAAGCATGAGCCAGCAAATTATGATGCCTCAAACCCAGTCCTGCTCTGTGCTGGATGGCTCAAAGTGAATGCATCTGCTGATAAGCACGTGGGGAAAACTGGGCCCATAATCCCAGCCATTATGTTTATACCGCTGAGTGCATGGCAACTGCTCTTAATTAACACGCACAGTTCTTTTCATACTCTGGAAAGGGACTGAATGGATCACAGAATGTATTTGAAAGGCAGGCAATCTGTGGTGAGAATAGAGACTGCCTTTATCATTGTAGAAAGAGGCGTGCCTTTCACAGACATGGGAAGATGGGGAGGCCCATTCTTCTGAGACAGAATACTGATGAGGGAAGGAGGGTGGTTTGTTGTTGTGTAAGGGAGAGCTAGAGGAAGAGAGAGGGACCGTTTGGTGAATGCTTTTTCTACACGAAAGAACAGGGGGAATCCTACACCAGATGCTGACCACATAGGAAAGCAACTTTGTGAGTGTGTATGTACCTTTGATATTGAGAGGAGATGAAGGGTTCTCGATAGTAAGAATTTTATAAATGTTGGCAGTATCTGTCATGTTTCATGTGATACTAAGAGTAGTGTGCTTTGTTTTTTATTGTTTTTTTTCCATTCACCTCCATTCCTCCCCTCACCCTTCTACTTTCTCCTATGACCCTCATGCTCCAAATTTACTCAGGGTATCTTGTCTTTTCCTTCTTCCTATGTGTATCCATGTCTGTCTCTCTTCGAGTCCTCTTTGTTGTCTAGGTTCTCTGGGGTTGTGGGCTATAGGCTGGTTTTTCCTTGCTTTATGTCTAAAGGCCATTTATGAGTGAGTACATTATATTTGCTGTTCTGGGTCTGGGTTACCTCATTCAATATGATTTTCTCTAAATCCATCCATTTGCCTGAAAATTTCAAATGTCATTATTTTTACCGCTGAGTAGTACTCCATTGTGTAAATGCACCACATTTTTCTTTATCCATTCTTCAGTTGAGGGGCATCTGGGTTGTTTCCAGGTTCTGGCTATGACAAATAATGCTACTATGTACATAGTTGAGCACATGTCCTTGTGACTTGATTGAGCAACCTTTAAATATATACCCAAAAGTAGTATTTCTGGGTCTTGAGATAGATTATTTCCTGATTTTCTGAGAAATTGCCATACTGATTTACAAGGTGGCTGACAAGTTTGCACTACCACCAGCAATGGAGGAGTGTTCCCCTTACTCCATATCCTCTCCAGCAAAAGCTGTCAACAGTGTTTTTGACATGTGTAAGATGGAATCTCAGAGTTGTTTTTATTTGCACTTCTCTGATGACTAAATATGCTGAGCATTTCCTTCCTTATCTTTCAGCCATTTGATATTGTCTGTTGGGAGTTCTCTGTTTAGGTCTGTATCCCATTTTTTATTGGATCATTTGTTCTTTAAGTGACTGCAAAAATTCTACCAGGGAACTCCTACAACTCATAAACACCTTCAGTAATGTAGCAGAATATATGATCAACAACAACAAAAAATCATTAGCCCTCCTTTATACAAAGGTTAAACAGGCTGAGAAAGAACTCAGAGAAACATCACCTTTCACAATAGCCACAAATAACATATATTTTCAGAAATCTATGCCACTGGGGTGGTGTGTGTGTGTGTGTGTGTGTGTGTGTGTGTGTGTGTGTGGTGTGTGTGTGTGTGTGTATGTGTGCAGGGGGGGTAATCTCAGATTTAGTTGATTTCAAAGACAGTGTCTTCAGTAACCCCCAAAAGAAAGAGTAGGATCTTAAGGTCCAGATTCAAGTTCTAACCTCCGCATAAATTGTGTCCCCTTGATGAAATGACAAACGCTCCATGTGTCCAAATTTCTATAGCTGTCAGAGTGGGGGCAGTTTTTGCCTTCCCCTGCTACCTCAGATTTGTTATAGGAAAATTAAGGTAACTCAAATGAAACAAGAGGAATACCTATATTACAAGAAGTTTAAGTCTTTGAAGAAAGAAATTAAAGAAGACACAAAAGAATGGAAAGATTACCTATGCTCTTGGGTAGGTAGAATTAACAAAGTAAAAATGGCAATCTTACCAGAAGAAATCTACAGATTCAATGCAATACCTATCAAAATTCCAGAAAATTTCTTCACAGACCTCAGAAAAACAATACTCAACTTCATATGGAAAAACAAACAAACAAACAAAAAACCCAGGGTAGCTAAAACAATCCTGTATAATCAAGGAACTTCTGGAGGCATCACAATCCCTGACTTCAAAATCTACTACAGAGTTACAGTACTGAAAACAGCTTTGTACAGGCATAAAAACAGAGAGGAGGACCAATGGAACCAAATCAAAGACCCGGATATCAATTCACACACTTATGAAACCTGCTTTTTGACAAAGAAGCTAAATATATAAAATGGAAAAGCATATTAAACAAATGGTGCTGGTTTAACATGTAGAAGAATGTAAATAGATCCATATCAATCAACATGCACAAAACTCAAGTCCAAGTGGATCAAAGACCCCAACATAAAACCAACTACAGTGACTCATAGAAGAGAAAGTGGGAAGTACACTTGAATGCATTGGCACAAAGAACCACTTCCTAAATATAACCCCAGGAGCACAGATACTGAGAGAAACAATTAATAAATGGAACCTTCTGAAATTGAAGAGCTTCTATAAAGCAAAGGACATGATCAACAAGACAAAATGGCAGCCTACAGAATGGGGAAAGATCTTCACCAACCCCACCCTGGACAGAGAACTGATCTCCAAAATATATAAAGAACTCAATAAGCTTGACATCAAGAGAAGAGTGTTTTCTGGTACTACAATTCATGGAAAACACATATGTTAGTTACTCTAATGACAGATTCAATGCCAAAGCCACCTCCTTCAGATTTTTGGAGATGACTGCAACAGAGAAACTTATGTGTTTTACTGCTTTTTTGTTTTTGCTGTTTTTGACTTTCTAAACATGTTTGATCTGAACACAACACCCTCCAGGTAGGATTAGTGTAGTAGGAGGTGTGGGCTGCGTTCCTGCCACCCGGCTCCCAGCCACCGGCTAGCTTTACCCGAAATAACAACACACAAACTGTATTCATATAAACACTGCTTGGCCCATTTCTATTAATTGTGGTGACATATCTTGCCTAACCCTTATTTAGTAATCTGTGTAGCACCAGTCTTACCGGGAAAGGATTCAGCATGTCTGACCTGGCGGCTTGCTTCATCACATCTGCCCTGGAGAGGGGAGGCATGGTGTCTGCCTCACTTCCTCTTCCTCCCAGCACTCTGTTCTGTTTACTCCACCCACCTATGTTCTGACCTATCAGGCCAAGCAGTTTATTTATTAACCAATGACCTTCCTCCATCAGATTAGCACATAGTGTTCTGTATCCGAGTCTCCTGAAGTTTGATCCTGGATTTGATACTAGCATGCCTCATGACTGGAGAGAAGAGGTTGCTGCATGAGTTTACTCAGTAGGCAAATAAGGATGCTGGCCCTTCTGAGCTTGATCATTATAGAGAGGCTCAGCACACACACTGTACTGTCATGACTGACACTGAGGTAGATGATATATAAATTGCCCTGGTCAACATATTTCCTTCTAAATTTTGTATCTTCCAAACTTGTCTTGAAGGAAATGGTAATGGTAGGTGGGTGGTTCCTAGCAGGCAATTATACTATAAGGAGTCTCCTCATGCTTGGTACTAGTAGCATTTTAAAAGAGAGCTAGTTACCCTTTCTACAGTGTGGTAACCCAGCAAAGTGCCACCTATGAAGCGGAGACATCCCTTCAGTAAACACTGAATCTAATTGATTTTGTGCTGCCCAGTCTCTAACACTGTGAGAAAGGAATGTCTGTTATTGAAACATTGCCCTGTCTGAGGCATTTTCTTCTAACCGCTCAAATCAACTAGGTACCAAAGTAATATTGTTGTGTCTCTTCATAGTTATGTGGCTGTAGTGAAGTCTTGATTTCACTCTCATGTGAGCTAGTGTTTTCTTTTACTATGAAAACAGAATTTAGCTGACCTGGAACAACACGGTGACACTTGTATTTTAGTTTCTATGAAATGTAGGCAATTATTAATTCACGGTACGATTGTTATAAAATTGTATACCATAATCAAGTTTAAGCATCGATTGGCAGAAACCCAGAATCCACTCGTCGTCTAGTGACTTTCGAAGACTTGGTATTAATAGTGGCAATGATAAGGTCTGTGAAGTCATGTTCTCAGATTTTAGTAATTCACAGTAGTAAGCTGGATAGAAATAGGGACGGTGTGGTGGAGATGCTGTGTTTTCTATGTGGGACGGCCTCTTCCTGGTACTTCTCAGTGTTGCTCTGTGCATCCGCTCGGAGGCATTAAGGAACTTACTACGGTGTTAACCAAAGAGAAGGATAAAGACTGGAATCCAGACCTATTTGAGTTGTAAGCCCTACAAACTCTGCTCTGCCATGTTCAAAACAAATCGTAATTTATTTCACAGCTTGAACGTTCTTTCCTCTCTTTGGTGGTTTGGAGCAAGAATGGCTTCCTTGCTAGAAGCTGATTACCTGCTCTTCCTCATGAAGATTTATAGTTCAGGGAGAAGTGATTGCTGGCAGGAGGAGACCTCCATAAATCCCCACGCTCAGGCTGTGCTGGCCACTGACAGTCACAGATTGTATCCAACCAGGAAAAACCAGAGGCTCTTTGAAGCTGCATAATCAGATTATGATAATTTCATCAAAACCCATTTCAAAAAGCCAACATTTATCATTAGTTTGTGTACCTCCTAATTATCTCATGAGAATTATTCCGTGCAGGAATGATGGAATACTCGAGCTTGAGAGAGTTTTCTAATACAGCATGGACACAGTCTGGGTGTGCTGGTCACAGTTTGTGTTGGGGGCTTATCTGAGACAGTTTCCTGCAAATGTCAAGAGAGGTGGCATATTTAAAAAGATTAATATCAGCAATGGGCATCAATTTCTCTCAGTGGTTTCTCTAGTAACACGAATTTGTTTGTCACTGAATGGTAAGCAAGTTCTTACTAAGAAGAAAAAAAGTAAACAAAGGTACACATAGTCCAAAATATTCTCTCCAGGAGGATTCTGAGTGCCAGAACTAGATTTCATTAAAACTCGGTCATTGAGAAACAGACCTGTGAGCCACTGCTTCTTCAAAATACTCAAATCTCCTTCCGGTCTTCCCACCTTCCCCCCTCCATCCCTCTCTCCTTTTCCCTCCTCTCTTTCCCTTTCCTTCCTCATCTCTCTCTCCTTTCTTCCCTCCCCTGTATCTCCCAGAATCCTCCATCTGGATGGAGGGGCCACTTTCCACCTACTGTCTCCCTCAGATGCAGGGAGGGTAATCCTGGACAAGAACAGCACCTTAGTCTGTGAAGCCAGCCAATCACTGAGTCCTTTAGCAGATGCTTTTCAGCTCCACCTGCGGAACTTGTTTCTTTCACCCGCTGACTGGTCCACTGACCTTTCCGTTTCTTCTCGACCAGCAAACTGATTTTCCTCCCGAGAATTCCCATCTTATATCCCAGAGGAACACGCACCTCCCTGTGAAGCCTGGGCTGGCCTCAGCACTCTTTCCTGTGCCCCTTTTGCCTCAGCCCTCGGGCTTCCAGGGTTACAGACAGGAACCACTACTGGCATCCATTCTATAAGCGGTTGAAAGAACTTCAAAAGAAAAGGACTAAGTACGGCGTACTGGGGTGATGTGAATTTCAGATTTCATGGTGTACACATCAAATATTATCAGAACATAGCCACGTTTATCTGTGTGTTGTCTGTGGCTGATTTAGAGTAATGGAGGGAGAAGTAAGGAATTAGGGCAGGTAACACGAGCCTTTGCTCTCTGGTCCTTGATGGATAAATCTGATCATCCTCCTTTAGAACCATGGCTGCAGCCTCCTCATGGTTCTCTTCTCCATCCCCTCTAGCAAACCCTGGATGTCATCTTCACAATGATCTACCAGTATTTATCCATGATACTGTGGAAATCCCCCCTGCAATGCCTGGGCACATGACTCATGCGTAGGTCCTTGCCTGGTGTATGTGCTCCAGAGCTTGAGCCCAAGGACTGGGGGAGGAGGAGGAGGAAAGCGGGAAGAAGAGGACTTCTCAATCTGTACTGTAAAACAACTGTGTTGGTGTGAGTTATGTTCCTGTTTCTGCTGGTCCTCTCTCAGCTAATCTGCTGCCTGCTTCCCATAGCCGGCTCGGTTTCTCCACATGCTCTGCTGGGAATCACTCCCATCTGCTACCTACTTCCATATTCACCTGACTGGTGATTCCGGTCGTCTCTGAGTTTAGGAAAGTCTCCCCCAGGAAGCCTCCTGACTCCCTTCTCCCGTCTGGGTGTTTCACAGAGTACTTGTCTCCTTGCTTCTCCACCTATTGTTTTACAAACCCGGACGTGCTGGAGCTCTGTTCTTCAGGACCTGGCCTTTGTAATATTCTATCTCCAGGTCCTGGAAATTCACTACCATCTCTATCTGCCCATTCCAAGAATAGTTACATCTGTATCTGGAATGTTCTGACAGAGATAAAAGAGAGTCCAAACTCTACTTATACAAATGTTCTTTTCGAATTTTGAGCTGGTATTACTTTTAAAGTTTGTCATGGCTTTCACCTAAAGGAATCATTTCCATTAAACTGTTTTAAGTTCAGTGCCAAGAATAAAATTGATCATTGATTTAATAATATTAATCAGTGGATGTAATTTTTTTTCTCCCTTTTAGAGTCAGAGAAGTTTTAGAACACACAGCATTCCAGATCTGAAGTAAATACTAAACTTATCTTCAGGGCAACCAATTAGCTTTCTTGTTCAAGTTTAACGATGCCAACATAAATGCTCTCTTTTATTTCTTCCTGTCCTCCTTCTTTATCCTCCATCTCTCTCTTTCTTACCCAGACCAGCCTTGACGGGCAACATGGCTTCTTTTCAAAACTTTGTTCTGAATAAAAGATTTTTATCAAAATGTCAAATTACAGCAGTGGTTGCAGTCAATCAGTTCTGATCCTCTCTAAACAAATGGGACCTGAGAGGTTGCCAGATGAGTACACAGTCAGCTGGATTCCGGTGATGCTGAAGTTTAGCCCCGAGTCATGGAAGTCAAATGTCTGAGTACCTAAGTGATTAATCCAGACAAAAATGGCTTATTTGCTTTCTAGAGTTTCAAGCCAGAAAGGTTCATGAAAACGAAGTCTGCTCCCAGAAATCCCTCACTCCACCATTCAAATCCATCAGCAATATGCAAAGACACAAAGTGCTCAGGGCTCCCTGGAACATGCATGCGTATCTTCCCAGTGCATGTCTAGGAGCATGTCCCGGGGAAGTAATCTGGATGAAGGACACAGATACACACACAAGAGGCTCCGTTCTGCCTTGTTTGTGCTGATGAAGCATCAGAGGCCACCTAAGCATCTGTTTAGACAATCATGCCATGTCTGATTACTAATTGCTCTATGCACGGTGACTACACAGAATGCTCGCACTGTGGTTAAGTAATGACGTGTGGATCCATTATGAAAGTCACCTGACCTTCCTTGGGGTGGTTGGTTTGTCAGTGTTTTTACGTCTAAGTATTTAGTGAAAATGTTGGATTTTTCTTAGGATCAAAAATTTAAAAATGGGTTTTCAATGGGGTTTGGGATTTAATTCTCCCACTTTCTTATGTTTTGTAACAGATTTCAAATAAAGAATGATTGGCCCCTGGGTCTGCATCCATTTTCATCAGTTGCTGGACGATACCCCACTGATGACAGTTGGGCCAGGCCATAATCTTGTCACAAGAGATGACCAGATCAGACTATTTATCTATTATTATTAGTCTGAGCTCCGGTCTTCCTTGTAAATTCTTGGGAGGTCCCTCTGTGCCAGGTTTTCTTCTACACCAGAAATGTGCCCCCTTTCCAGAAGTCTCCTTCAGCCCTCCAACCCCCCTCAACCTAATCGCCCATACGCCTATCTGAACCAGTCTCTCAGTTCATTCAAGAATCTCTTCTCAGAGATCCACGCATCCCTGGATGAACTCTCCCAGTTACCTTAGCCTCTCTGGGGCTGTGAGTTCAGAAATCCCGCAGAAGAGGAAGAGAGGGGCTTGTGGGAGCCAGAGGGGTCAGGGACACCACAAGAAGACTTAGAGAATCCACTAGCCAGGGCTCACAGGGGCTCACAGAGACTGAATTGATGTTCAGGGAGCCTGAATGTGTGTTACAGTTTTGGGACTCCTAACAGTGAGAACAGGGGAGTCTCTCACTCTTTTACAGGGCTTTTGGAGCTACTCCTCATGCTGGGTCCCCTTACCAAGCCTCAATGAATGAGGAGGTGCTTGGTCTAACTGCAGCTTGATATAGTATTAGAACTGTTGTCAGGTTCCAGTGTTTGGAAGCAATGCTCTCAAGATGACAGAAGGCATATGAGGCAGGTGGTGTTGGGAAAGGGGAGGCTTCAGGCCCTCCATGGTCTATTTCTTGATTTGTGGGTATTTCCTTTTGATTTACAATGAATGGGTCCATATAACACTTCTGTGAATTTTTCGAAAACCATTAAGTTTTCTTTGTAATATTCAACATCTTCAGAAAGAAAAGAGTGAAAATTGGGGCTGTAACAAGTCTGATGCTCAAATTGCTTTAAAAAGCATCATTCAGAAGCTTTATCATACATCTATCTTAAACCATGTAACTAACGTGGTAGTTTTATTATATGATGTCTGGTGTTTAAAACTTAGTTTGTGTTTATTTGCTTATTTATTTATTTTTGTGTGTGCCTGCCTGCATGTATGTTTGTGCTACATGTGCATGCAGTGCCCATAGTGGGCAGAAGAGGGCATCATATCCTTTGGGAGCTGGAGCTGCAGGTGTTTATGAGTTGCCTGTTGTGAGTTCTGGAATATGGATTTAGTCTTTGCAGGAGCAGTACATGCTCACAACCATTGAGCTACCTCTACAGCCCTGTATGATATTTCATATACGACATTATATATATATATATATATATATATATATATATATGTATGTATAAAACTGACTTTACCTCCCTTTCCCCAAATAATCCTTCCTGTTCCCAACCTCACCCACCCCCAGCCCACCCTCAAAACCTATTCTTTTCTCCGGTCCTAGGGAGATCCTTAAGCCCTCCTTGTTATTTAGCCCCTCTGGATCCTGAGTCTTAGCATGATTATCTTTTTTTTTTTTACAGCTGATATTCACTTATGAATGAGTACATACATACTATGCTTGTTTTCCTGGGTCTTGGTTACCTCACTCAGGATGACGTTTTCTCTAGTTCCATCCATTTGCCTGCAAATCTTATGATGGCATTGTTTTTAACGGTCAAGCAATACTCCATTGTGTCAGTGCACCACCTTTTCTTTATCCATTCTTTGGCTGCAGGCCATCTAGGTTGCTACCAGTTTCTGGCTATTATGATAAAGATACTATAAATATAGTTGAGCAAGTGTCTTCGTGATGGGACGGAGCATCCTTTGAATACATGCCCAGGAGTGGTATAGATGGATCTTGAGGTAGATTGATTCCCAGTTTGCTGGAAAACCGCCATTTTGGTTTCCACAGAGCTGGGCAGGTTTGCACTCCTACCAGCAGTGGCGGAGTGCTTCCTTGCTCCACATCCTTGTAGTCTGAGCTGTCACATACTGTTTTGATCCCAGCCTTTCTGACAAGTGGAAGATGGAATTTCAAAGTCGTTTTGGTTTGCATTTCCCTGGTGGCTAAGGGTGGATGTTGAACCTTTCTTTAAGTGTCTTATGACCATTTGAATTTATTCTTTTGAGAATTCTTTATACAGCTCTGTATCCCTTTTTCTAATTGGATTGTTTGGTTTTATTTATTTATTTTTTGGTGCCTAGTTTCTTGAATTCCTTAAATATTTTGGATATCAGCGTTCTGTTGGATGTGGAGTTGGTGAAAATCTTTTCCCTTTCTGTGGGCTGTTCTTTTGTCCTGTTGATGGCGTCCTTTGCCTTTTCAGTTTCAGAAGGTCCACTTTTTAAATTGTTGATCTTAGAGCCTGCACTATTGGTGTTCTATTCAGGAAGTTGTTTCCTGTATCAATGAGTTCAAGAACATTCCCCACTTTCTCTTCTATTAGGTTCATTAAAAATGGATTTATATTGAGGTTTTTGATCCACTTGGACTCCAATTTTGTGCAGGGTGATAGATATGGATCTATTTGCAATCTTACACATGCAGACATTAAATTATGCTAACACCATTTGTAGAAGATGCTTTATTTTTTCCATCGAATATTTCTGAATTCTTTACAAAAAATATCAGGAGTCCATAGGTGTGTAGATTTATGTCTGGGTCTTTGAATCTATTCCATTGATTAACTTATCTGTTTTTATGCCAATACTATGTTGTTTTAATTGCTACAGTAGAGCTTGAAGTTCTTTTATTGTATAGGCCTTTTTTGTTTTTCTATATGAAGGTTAGTATTGTTGTTTCGAGGTATGTAAAGAATTGTGTTGGAATTTTCATGGGGGTTGTGTTGAATCTGAATTTGTAGATGGCTTTTGATAGAATGGGCATTTTCCTGATCCATGAGCATGGAAGATCTTTCAATCTTCTGCTATCTTCCCCAATTTCCTCCTTCAAAGACTTGAAGTTCTTATCATGCAGTTTTGTGCTTGTTTGGTTAGAGTTACCTTAAGATATTTTATATTATCTGTGGCTATGGTAAAGGACGCTGTTTGGTGAGACTTACCCTAAGATGTTTTATATTATCTGTGGCTATGGTAAAGGGCGCTGTTTGGTTAGAGTTACCCTAAGATATTTTATATTATCTGTGGCCATGGTAAAGGGCGCTGTTTCCTTGATGTCTTTCTCAGGCTGTCTTTCATTTGTAGGAGGGCTACTGACTTTTTCCTAGTTACCATTGTATCCAGATTAAAGGCATTTATCAGCTGTAGGAGTTCCCTAGTAGAAGACTTGGGGTCACTTGTGTATACTATTATATCAAATAGGGCTTCTTTGACTTCTTCTTTTCCAGTCTGTCTTCTTTTGCTCTCCTTGAGTTGTCTTATTGCTCTAGCTAGAATTTCAAGTACTATATTATATAGATTTGGAAAGAGTGGCCAGCCTTGTCTTATTCCTGATTTTAGTAGAATTGCTTTGAGTTTCTCTCCATTTAATTAGATGCTGGCTATGGTCTTGCTGTAAATTGTCTTTAATGTATTTATGTATGTTCCTTGCATTACTGATTTCTCCAAGACTTTTTATTGTGAAGAAGTGCTGGATTTTGTTGAAGGCTTTTTCAGCATTATAATGAGATGATCATGTTATTTTTTTAAAGTTTGTTTATATGGTGGATTATATTGAAAGATTTTCATATGTGGAACCATCCCTGCATGTCTGGTATGAATCCTGCTTGATCAAGTTGCATGATCTTTTTGATGTGCAGAACTGATTTTTAACATGGTGATACTATTAGTTCCAGGCTAAAAAATTTCCCCTAGAATTTGATGAAAACTATCCCTGTTGTTAAGGTTGGTAACCAGCTCTTTCACCAGGGAATTATGGGAAATATGGTAAAGACACCCACCCTGTTTGAAAAGTACAAGACAAATGTAACCACAAAGTGCTGACAGTCAGAGGAACAGTACAGATGAGTTTCAGGGTCAAATGGCACTTAAGCAACAAAGCAATCCATATACTAAAAATTACAGTATTCATGTGTGGGGACATGAAGAAATCAATACACTAAAAATTACAGTATTCCTGTGTGGGGATATGAAGAAATCCATATACGAAAATTACAGTATTCCTGTGTGGGGATATAAAGAAGAATACCACAATAATATTAATAACATTAGAAGGAAGACAGTTGCAGGGTTCTAGATTATTTTCATTTGTATTTATTTGCTATTTGCATATGATGATATTTAATAATAGACAATTGGGCTACTTACGTATTCTAATAAATTCGAAGATATTAGTGGGTGATTCAGGGGGTAACCTTTTTGAAGTTTGTTCAGAAAACTCTCCTTATGTATGCCCATACCAATATAAAATGCTTGTAATATTTAGTGAAATGTCTGAGTGAAATAAATCGCTTCTTAAAAGCTCTAGATGTTCTTGGGTCTACAAAATAAGCACAGATACTACAAGGCTGAATGTACAGATATATAGGCCTTACAAAGAGCACGATGCAAATGAGTCATAGAGTTTTTTCATTCAATTATCTGAATTTCTCAGCACTCTGTATGTACACACACACACACACACACACACACACACACTCCCCATCCACACACACCTGCAAAGCATTGGCCACAGTGTTGAAAAGGGAAAACCTTTAACCCGAAAGAATTCACAGCATCAAGCAGAAGGGTTAAGTTGGTTCACAACTCCCATTTAAAGTCCATCATTGTGGGGAAGTTAAGGCAGCAGGGACTTGGAGGAGCTAGTCATGTTGTACCATAGTCAAGAGCCGAGAACAATGAATTAACAGATAGATGTTGGTCCTCAGCTAGTGTCTTCCTTTTTATTCAGCCCAGGGCTCAAGTCCCAGTGATCCATGTTGGGCAGGTTAGAATTTCCTGTTTTTCTTTAGAACTCTAGCTCAGCTATGCCTCCTGGTATGGATGTGACCTTTGCTTGCCCTTCTGGATCTCACAAGCCAATTCCTGCTCTTAGACCTCAGCTCTGGCCATCACCCCACAGTTGAACCCTGCAGCTTCTCTCTTCAACCTTGACTCCAGCAGGTCCAGCAGCACTCCTTCTGGCTACTGGGGCGACCACCATCTTATCAATGCATGCACCCTCTCAGCTCAATTCCAGAAACCTTGGGATTACGCTCCAGCTTCTTTAATTTGCATTCACCCTGTAGACCTTATATATGCATATGGATTTGTAGATGTGTCTACTCTCTGCTTTGGGGTGGGTGATACGAAGGTTTGGAATTAACACTGGAGTTAGAGAACCCGCATTTCCTTGACCTGGTTAGCCAGGTGTGTGGGATTATATACCAAATTGCTAAAATTGAAACTGTTGAACCTGTGTCTTTACTGCTACCCAATGATTCTAAAGTTGTGAAAGAGTGCAAGTAGGTCTAGAATAGCATCCTCAAGACAGCTACCATGGAAGCTCTACAGTAAGCCAACCGGGGGAATAGAAGGCATTTCTCGGTGCTTTGAGGGTAGACAGAGAAGGCTAGCTCTTTGCCATGCAGGGAACATAAATAAGCATGACTAGAAGACAGCTGGGAAAGAGAAGGGCTTGAAGCCGAAGAAAATTTATCAACATTTACGCTCCCACGCAGACACTATCTGGATTAGAATCCAGGAATTTCAGACAATGTTATAACATCTAAACTACTGTGAAGCCTCTGAAGGGATTAATATGGGCTGTGATTCTCACATAAAGGGTATACGTTTCCTAGGGGTGAGGATTAATATTACTATCAAGCACAGCTTGGCAAGTCGGAGTTATTGCTGCACCTCGAGTGGATTGACTCTAGGCTGGGCTTGCCACACCCCAGCTGCATGGCATGGAATATGGGTTTACCATCGGTGTGCTTTCTCATCTGTAATGAGGGTGCAGTTAGTTAGAAGATTCAATATGTTGATACAGCCCTAAGACGGTGTCACCTGACAGAGGCGGAAAATCTGCTGCTATTGGACAGAGAATGAAGCAAACATCTGGCAGAAAGCATTTATGAGATGACTTCCAGTGCTACGCAGATTTAGAGGCTGAGAGTACCCGGAGAACAGCTTTGGGTCACAGGTCCTAGTGACTGATCGGCTTTTCTGCAGAGGTAGGTTCAGCCCTCCTCAGCAGGTAGCTCTCTTAGATTTTCACTCCCTTTCCTGCCGTTTTCAATTAACAGACTCCACATTTGTTGCTTAACTGGCATGTACTAGACAATGATTCTTACAGTTTTTGCAGATGTAATAAATAATCATCTTTTTAGTTCTTTGAGGATTACAATGCATTTTGCTAATGCTCACCCCTCAACTCTTCTCATATCCCTGCTTTATTATCCATGAATTTTAAATCCACTTTGCTTTTTTTTTTTTAACCCATCAAGTTGAGTTAGTGCTGCCTGTATCTTGGGTCTTGGATGCGTGGCTTCCAATGGAGCATGGGATCCACCAAGGACTGCACCCTTCATGAGAACTTACTCTCCCGAAAGAGAGATAACAGATATTGCCTGCCAAGAATTACTTCTCTATGGGTGGGGCTTCATGCCCACCACTCCTATCCATGCTGGGATTAGTCTGGCTCGGGGTGGGGCTTTGTGCCCACCGCTCCTATCCGTGCTGGGATTGGTCTGGCCCGAGCTTGTAGAGATTTGTACAGATGGTAACAACCAATGTTCACATTTGCAACTCCCCACAGTGAACAGGAAAACACCCTTTCCTTTCTGTCACCCACTACTTCTGCCTCTGACGCTATATCTGTCCCCTCCTCTGCCAAGACTCTTGACCCATGGGCTGAGGGAGTGTATTACAGGGATAAGCATATGGCCTCTTAAACCCTGAAAGTTTCAAATTGGTACTGTAAAATGTCCAAGTATATTTATGCCAGATTTTGTGGTAGGAGAGGTGTTTGATCTTGACGATGGTAACTGTGATAGCTCTATATCTCGCACCTGACACTTAGTAGCTTGCGCGTAGTGGTGTGAGTATTACCACCCAGAGATTTGTTCCAGAGAAAGACATGGTACCAAAAAGCCTCGAATTCCTTCTTTGTTGGTGGATTATTCCCATTCATAGCCTGGGAAGGATTTACATTTCATCCCCTTCAAGTTTAAAGCTATTTGTTTGTGGTATTACGGTTATTTAGAGAAATACAGTCAGTTTGGTTTGTGCATGTATGTATGTGCATAGGGTTAAGGAGAAGGAGTGAGCTCCTGGTGAGGTAGGCAAGCATAGGGCTTGCGACCTGGATTCAATTTAGTTAGCGCTGTACACACTCCCCTCTAATGGTAGAAATACTTAGAATACCCACTTTGTGGACAGTTTCTGTTTAAATGCATCTAAAAAAAGCATATCCATGTACAGAGAGTAGGTGGATGGGTCAGGCCTAGACTGATTTAGGGGTGCATATTTAGTAAGGAAAAATGTATCCTCTGAATAGGCGTTTAAGGAGGGTTTCCTACTTAGCATCTTTTTCCTATGTGTAATTGGGTGTCCATATGGTTAAAAATCAGATAAGTCATGGGAACAGGCACATGCAGTAGAGGAAAGCTTGTGTATCTCAAACCCGCCAATCAAAACAAAGAACCACTCAGATTATACCCTGAAAAATCAGCCGCTTCTTCCCGTAGACCCCATAGAAGGACACCACACACACCAGCCCTCACTCTGGTGACCTGCTGTCACTTTTGACTGTGTCTCTTATCTGGACTATCGCTTTGCTTCTGAACAGTTCTCTGTTACTTTGCAATCTGTGTGCACCTCTTATTTTTCGGTTCTTCAAATGGGATGTCAAGAACCTGGAAATGCCTGGTTCATTCACCAATCACAGTAATGAAAGGAAGTAGGAAGGACATACCCCAAGGTCTGCAGGGTAAATGGAGCAGTATGTAGTCTAGAGATCAAAGAGAAGCTTCACACTGAGTCCAAAGGCGGGAAAAAGACAGGGATCTAACACCAAGAAGTTAGACACAAGGTATTTCCTCTCACTCAGACTTCGTCTTTCAATCAGATCTTCAACGTGTTCACTATGCAACCACACAGAGGAACCTCCGTGGAGCGATACGGATTTGTCTATCCCAAACGACTGTAGTCATTACACACATATTTATCTCCATAAGATTCTAAGCCCATCCAATATTCTTTATCATTTCCTTCCCGAACCCAGAAATTAATACGTGTTCCGTAAATGCCTGTCGACCCGAACTAAGAATACTAGCACATATCTGCATGGCGTCCCCAGGTAAGGGCTTACTTGATCCCAGAGAGAGCCATCTGGTTTTGCAGTGGCAAGTGGTACAAAATAATATCAGCAATTTTGTTTTCTGTATGGCTGCATGTTTTAAAAGAAGGAAAAATGCCTTGGGGAAGGTAACAAAATACAGATGGTATCTTCCTTCAAAAGACTGAGCAAATGTGTATTTAGGGTGGTGTGTGTGTGTGTGTGTGTGTGTGTGCATGTGTGTGTGAAAAGTACAGCAGAACTCATTTAGAATAACATCTGGAAAAGGGGCTGATCTGCTAAGTGAACAGATGTTTCGTGTGCTGAACCAAACTGGAGTGATGACTGAATCATAATGATGCTCTCTTTGCAGGAACAGGCCCACTCAAAGGAGAGCACAGGCAAACAGAGGTACACTGCACCCCATTAAAAGAGGACTGTGTGCTGGGAGGAAATGGAACCCAAAGAGTGAGATATAAGACTCACTCAGGGTCGGCAAAGATGAATTTACCAACGCCAATGAGGAAGAGATGCCCCTTTGACAAGAGATATCCAAGGCCCTCCCTACTCTATCTAGGCTGAACAGGGTATCCAAAAGAGAATAGGTTCCCAAAAAGCCAGTACATGCAGTAGGGATAAATCCTGAGTCCCCTCAGTCTGCCCCAGCCATGCAACTATCATCCACATTCAGAGGGACTAGTTTGGTCCCATGCTTGCTCCTTCCCAGTCCTGCTGGAGTTGGTCTGCTCCCATTAGCTCAGGAAGAATGTTTCAGTTAGTGAACCTATCATGGTCTTGGCCTTTGTGCCCTGTAGTCAGACTGATGAATATCTTAGATATCACCATAGGACCTTCATCCAGCAACTGATGGAAACAGAGGCAGAGACCCGCATTGGAACATTGGACTGAGTTTCCAAAGTCCAGTAGAAGAGTGGGAGGACTGAGAATATGAGCAAAGAGTTCTGGATTCAGATGAGAGACTCAATATATTAGGCAATGAATGTGCAAAGAAAACACATGATGTGACCGCCTATCTCAACATACACATGCACACTTTAACATACACATCTGCAAACACACATATGAACAAACATACACACACATACACACCACACATACATAGGCACTTGTAAAAAGGGGTTTTGAGATGTGAAAACATAACATTAGGTCAATCATAGGGTCAGAGAATGAAAATTGGCAGCACCCATGAAGTGGATTCTGTGCCTAGTTCTGAGAACTGTGTTTCTTTACCATGCTTCCGACCATGGTGACTCAACGTGAGTATTTAACAAATTGGAATTTCTCCACGGATAGTCTGGTTGCTCCCATAAGAGACCTATGAAAGCTAGAGCACCAAGTCAGTCTCTTCTATCAGAAGACAGGGACAATGGCATTCCAAAGGTGTCTGCTTTGCTCTCTCTTTGTGGGGCAAAAGGGAAAAAAATAAGAAAATCCAAGCTCAGAGCATTTAAGCATTGGATGGTGGAGAGGAATCTCAAATGGTTGGTTGTCGCATGTGATCCTGGTACCATTTGAGAACTCACACTCTGAAATTACATGCCACCTGCAAGTCCAGATGGCCAGGTTAAGGAACCAAACCCTCAAGCAGAAGATTTTGGTTCCCAGCTGTTCTACTTTGGGGCATGTCAGTGAGCCGTGTTGAGTAGCATTTTTCATAAGGAAGGTGGGAAAACCCCAGAACCACTCTGTCCCAGCTGGCCGCAACCATGAAGTTTCCTGGCTTTCACATCACCTGCCTCCCACTTCAGCTGTGACATTAAGGAGGAGTCTCTGTTCACATGAGGCTGTCATTGCAGTTTTGTAAAACCTCCTTGCAGAATGTACAGAACATCTGGAATTAAAGAGGTATTGTCTTTTAATCACTGCTCAGTCTTCTGCAGGGACAAATGAGTAGGGCCCAGCTGCCCAAACCGACTTAGTTAAATAATGTAATCTATTTGTACACAAATGTGGAATAAATGTCACTGCAGCTCCTTAGTGTGCAGTTATAATGAGTTATCCCTTTCTTGAGGTGATTAGGAGTGTGTTTTTTTTCTCAAAAGCGTATCAAGCCTCATGATTGCCAACGAGCCAGGGATAACTGAAATTAGCCTCCCATGGCTGCTGACCTCTGCATCCACAGCCAAACCTTTCCTTCTGGGGACGTGAGTCTTCTCTACACAGGAGGTTGGAAGTCAATTCTTTGCACTCCGTTTGAGGTGTAATGTTCTGGTATAACCTCCCAGGACAGTGCCTATCATCATCAGAGCCTGTCATGAAAAGCTGACAGGAACATAAGCTGGATAGGACCTTAGAAATTCCTTAGTTTAGAAGCTTGGTGAAATGGCTCAGTGGGTAGAACGCTTGCTGTCTGAGGATGAATGTGCCTGAGTTTGGATCCCCAGCACCCAGTTGAGAAGTTTGGGGTAGCATTGCACACCTGTAAGCCAGTGCTGAGGAGGCCAGGACAAGAGGAGCCCCGAGGCTTCCAGGCCAGTTAGCACACTTAAAGCAAGAAACTCCAGGTTCAGTGAGCGGCTATCTTGAAAAATAAGAAAGAAGATAATGAAGAAAGACAGCGAGTTTGATCTCTGATCTCTGCATGTATAAACAGACCTGCATGGGCACCCTGACACACATATACAGAAAAGTTCTAAAATTAAAATATATTTAGTTTAAACATATTTTACAAATGATGACTAAAATCCTAGATCCTAACATCTAAGTACTTGCTTCTTTTCTATACGCTGTCCATGTTAGTCCCTCAGGGACACTTTACCAAATTTCTACAAAAGGAGCTACTTATGAGCACATTTTTTTTCCCTACACAGTTCTGGAGGTGGGTACTGAGGAAAGAGGCACTGGTAGATTGTCTGTCCTTGAGAATAACAAGATAATGTATCTCTTTATGGTGGCTGAGACGACTTGGCTCTTACAATGGCACTAACCCTGTTGATCAGGATTACACTCATTTTATCATTAAAGCTACTGCCTCTTAATTCCTTCCACTTATGTGTTTGGATTTCTGAGTAGGGATTTTGATTGATCAAAGTATGTAGACTGTATTATAACCCTCATTGGCTTTCAGACTCTGAAAATGAAAATAAAATTACTCAGGGTGTGAGGTAACATTCTGTGTTATGGGAGCCTGATCTTTAATGCCAAGGCTGCAGGATCCAATGAACTCTGTAGAACCCCAATTTCCCTACCATGAACATTGCAATTGTACATGCTTTTCCAGGACTATCTGTCTGGTACGTGGTAGACAGTTTAAAAATTATCTCTTTGAATATGTATAAGTAGGTTAGTGACTAACTTCAACTTCTCATCTCAAATAAACCTTCCCAAGGACACAATGTAGTTCTCCAATCACCAAATATTCAAAGTGCTACTAACAGGTGAAAGCTAAGATAAGAATGGTTTCAAGTACTTTCTTCTCCAAGAAGAGAAAGCACTCATGAAAGAAAACATAGTCATACCTACTAAGTCAACTAAATGAGGTTTTGCCTTCTGCTAATAAATATCCATTTTCCTGTCTTGGTCAGATAACTAGGAAAGTAGCGGTTCCATCACCTTGTGCAAAAGTGATGCCGCGGCTGCTGTTCCCAGCATCCAGGCGAAGAAGTAATCATTGAGCGCTATTTGAATGTCTTCATAAATGCGATTTATGCGCATGATACTGATCAGTGCCGCACAGTCTTAAGAGATCAATAGTGCCATGTTCATTAGCGCAGAATTGAATAGCGCTCCAGCTCTGGCTACAAGGTGGTAACTGTTTTTAATGATGCTGTTTTGCCAGTTGGCATTGAGAGTGTATTCTGTGTCGCTGGTAATTTCCTTAGTTATTGAGTGGCTTTTTACTTCTCCATCCAAACACAAGGGTCAAGGAGACGCTTTGCAATGTCAGGATGGTGGAATCCCCGGACTCTTAGGATAGAGAGCAGGACCAGTTGCTGCTAAGGAAGAGCTCCTTTGACTCAAGCCTTTTGATGTTGGGAGGGGATATTCAATACTAGGAGGTATTATGATATTATTGACACAAAAGAAATTCACCCGGATTCTAATTCTGGAAATGCTGCTTATTTATTGGGAGTTTAGGATTCATACAATGATGTAGATTTGTATTTTTGGTAGCTTTTAATAAACAAACCTTTTCAGTTTTCAAACTTGCTGACTGACACTTGGTATAGAACTTGAGGGAAACCAGGGATAGAGGAAGGTAGGGTTGGGAACAATGGATTGTTGGCTAGAGAGTCATCACGGTTTTATTGATTTCTTTATTCACTCATCAGTGCTAACAGAAAGTCCATTACAAGCAAAGTGCTATGCTAGGAGTCACAGATGACACATTATCCGTAAGATATGGCAATGGAATGTCACGTGTTTCCATGCAGTGACTGCCCTTTCCCCTGCTAGACTTGTCCTGAGGGTACCCACCTACCAAATTCATCTTTTCCTTAGAGTCAGCCATAGTTTCTCATGCAGATGCCCACGGGTGACCTCTGTGAGACTTTTAGGTCAGAATCCTGTTTCTATGTGATAGTCAGTGGTAACAGTCAACCGCAATAGGCAATCTGGGAGAAGAATCTCTGGACAAAATAGTTGGTCATTGTCATTATTGACATTAGTCAACCGCAATAGGCAATCTGGGATTAGAGTCTCTGGACAAAATAGTTGGTCATTGTCATTATTGACATTATTGACATATATGACATTAGTGTCATTATTGACACTGTAGGTGATACCATCCTCTAGACTATGCAAGTGGAAGAAGGGGGCTGAGCGATGGCATGCATGCCCTATTCTCTGGTCTAGATTGGGGGTGTGATGTTTCAGGAAGGTGCTTCAAACTCGTGCTATTTTGACTTCCAAGCCATGACCAACTGTGACACTGAACTATAAACCTGAATGAGCCCTTTCTCACATAACTTGCTTTTATCAGGATAGCTTGTGACCCAAAATATAAGCTTAGAAGGGATAAACTTGAATTTGGACAAATAATTGAAGGTTATTTACTTGTAAAATATAATATTATGATAAGGATTTATTTAGTTAATATGTATAAAAATCAATATAGTGCTTGACCATATTCTGCATCTATTAATGTCAGGTAGGATAATGAGAGTGATGATGAAGGACAAGAAGAACGAAAGGGAAGATGTAGAAGAGAAAGTAAGCTTCCTTGAAAAACTCATGACTCCTAATGATTAACTGTTCTTCTCGATTCCTATTCAAGACACAAGCTACACAATAGCTGTCCCCATCTCCCTCCTCTTGATCCCAGTGAGGAGTTTGCTTTCTAAATGCAAAAACTACCAAATGTACCTGGCAGCTAGGCCTGCAGAAAATTACACAGACACATTAATACAACTCTTAAGCCTCCTCAAAGAAGTTTTTTTTTTCTACAGATGCTGATTGACCCAGAGACTCATATCTGGCCAAAGTGTAGAAAATAAGGGATTCCAGAGTGCTCAGCCAGAAACAAAACATCCTCCCAGGCGCAGGTGCTGATATGGCAGAGAGGGCAGAAAGATGGTAACTACCGGAAAAACATAGTAGGGCAGCTGCAGACATTAATTCACTGTGGTCATGACAAGACCTGTCCGAGTTCAAGCCAGACAAAGTTCGCGGACAGGCAGGCATGAAATTCCACTGCCAGATAAGGGACCAGGAAAGGAGAGAGCAGCATGAAGTCTCACTGTCCACTAAAAATCACAGAGAGGAGAGAAAGGTATGAATTCCCATTCCTCGCTAAGAAACTATTGGGGACTGCTAGCTGCTAGGAGGAAAGTCAGTTTTCTTTAAGGATGTTCCCCTAAGTGTGTTGACTCTGTACCAGCAGACACACGCGATGAAGCTCCGACCCAGGATGGACGTAGGCTAGAATCTCCTTGGTAAGCCACCTCGTGGGCTACACTAGAAATGGGCTAGTCCAGGTGCGAGAGTTAGCTGAGAAGAGGCTATATAGAAATGGGCCAAGCGGTGTTTAAAAGAATACAGTTTGGTGCACGCCTTTAATCTCAGCACTTGGGAGGCAGAGGCAGGCGGATCTCTGTGAGTTTGAGACCAGCCTGGTCTACAAGAGCTAGATCCAGGACAGGCTCCAAAACCACAGAGAAACCCTGTCTCGAAAAACCAAAACAAAAAATAAAAAATAAAAAATAAAAAAATAAAAAAATAAAAAATAAAAAAAATAAAAAAATAAGAATACAGTTTCCGTGTAATTATTTGGGGGCATAAGCTAGAGCTAGCCATGCAGGCAGCCGGGGTGCCGGGGATGCAGCCCCACCGCTCCTACTACTACAGGTGAATATGAATTAGGCCAACTTTGCAAAGAATAAGAAAAGTGAGAAAATAAAAAGAATGCTGAATAGAAAAGATTGTCTTCATTTACCATGCACAAGACAACACAGGTGGGCTTGTAGCTTGGTTGAAGTGGAGAGAGCTACAATAAACATGAGAACGCAGATGTCTCTCTAATCTGCTGCTTTCCCTTCCCCTAGAGAGATATCCAGAAGCAAGGAGGTTCAGTTACAGACAGATCTGTCTTTAGTCCTTTAGAAGCTGAATGAAGTCCTTGGTAATTTCTGTCTAAATCTGCATTCTCATAGTATACAAAGTCTCTTTTTGTGAATATATAAATTCAGACAAAAAAAGTGAAACTTTTTCCATTTGTGGCAAATTAGGTGCTACCAGAGAACATCATTGTACATTACATCAGCATACTTTAGTTCATACATCAGTCCAAACAAGGTTTTATCAAAAAGAATAACATAGTGGTAAATTCTATAGTCAAGTAATGTTTGGGGAAAAGGAGATAAAGAGAGAATGGCTAAAGGAAGTCGAAACAGACAGATTAGAGGAATATACTCTTGCTATATGAAGCTCAGTTGGATAGCTATAGTTAACAGCAACCTAATATGTCTTATGAAGAACCAAAAGAAGGGACTTTGAAGGCTCCATAACCAAATAGATAAAAGGAGATTAAAAAGCTAATTAGTCTAATTATATATTATTACATTATATATGTATATGTCTACTGAATTATTATTCTGTGCCCCATACATCCACGTAATTATTTTGTACCTATTGAAAAGTCCATAAAGATGTTGACTCAATCACGAAGCACCCATCAGTAGAGTTTCAAATATTTATGAGACAATGTGACTTTAAAAAGTGTTTATTAGCAGAAATATTGTTCACCTTAAAGGAAGTAAACACTGTGAGAGAAATCCAATATCATGGAAACAGGAAGCTCGAGCTTCAATGAGAGATGCTATGTGAAAGAATAAGATGTAGCGTGATTGAGAAAGACATTTGATGTTGACCTCTGGCTTCCACATGCACTCACATGACGTAAATATGTGTGCATGCACGCGTGTTCTCACACGCACGTGCACACACACACATACACTCATCTATATAAGATGCCTCCCAAAATGTGAAAAGAGCTTCTACAGCTTCCTCGATGCTTTGCACAGGGCATTGAGATTTTACTTCCGTTATATCTCTGCAGTTCATCATAATCATCATCACCATCATCATCACCATGATCATGATCATCACCACCACCACCACCATCATCACCACCACCACCATCATCATCACCACCACCACCATCACCACCACCATCATCATCATCATCATCATCACCACCATCATCATCACCAGCATCATCACCATCATCACTACCATCATCATCACCACCATCATCATTATCACCATCATCATCACCACCACCACCATCATCATCATCACCACCACCACCATCACCACCACCATCATCATCACCACCATCATCGTCACCATCATCATCGTCATCATCATCATCACTACCATCATCATCATCACCATCATCATTATCACCATCATCATCACCACCATCGTCATCATCACCACCATCATTATCATCACCACCACCATCATCATCATCACCACCATCATCAGCCAGATGAAGAAAATGAAATTTAGAAACTTACAAGACTTCCTTAAGGTGATTAATGATGTGGTGCTAAGGCTCCAAACTTGGTCGCATGAACCTCAATATTTTTTATAAAACGTGGTTTCTAAGCATTGAGGCCTAAGCATCTGCACCATCCGTTGGTCCTCATGTTAGGGTCAGCCCTACATATGGTAAGCACAATGTGATCTGGCTCACAGAAATGATTTCTGAGAAAAACACAGGTCCTCCCTCCAGGCTTGGATGTTCACTTGTGCTTGTTTGAATTAAACTCGAAGTCAGTAAACAGGGAGAAGACTTATGATATTTGCCCAACATGTAAGAACTTAGGAACTATGCAAATTGCAATGGATTTGTTAGGCTTTCAACTTTAAAATATCATGTTTGTTTTTTTCTAAAGAAAAATAGATATGCAACATAATAAAAGAAGAGTAAACACGAGATGCTGGTAAATAACAGAAACGAAGAACAGGAGGCTGGAGAGAGTGAAGAGGCCCAGCCCTACTGCTCATACAGAGCTCTAAGCTGTTGGACTCTTCCGCTCACGGCAGCACAAATAATATTTACAGCAGCCCTGATAGGGGGCCTTGGCCAAGCCCTTTTTACAAATAGGACAAATAGGGTATTCAAGGCAAAACTGACTTCGGCCTCAGAGAAGTTGAGTGAGCACAGCCCAGGAACACAGATTTACATGACCCCTAAGTCTGAGTTCCGTCGTGGTCACAGTTTGATGAATCCTTTATCGTCATAGAACAAAGAAAGTCATAAATCAAGGCACTTAAAAAATGCATTGGTAGAAACATCAGGTAGGCAGATTGCAGCAAAGCAGAAAGGCTCTGCTGTGGACCTCAGATGCTATCTGGCGACCTTCTTAGCCGTTTGGTCAGTGGAAGCTAGTTATCTGATGAGCTAATAGAGTCCAAAAGATTCTGATGGCTAGTTGCAAGGATGCTGGGCCAGACATGGAGGTGAAGAAGTCATGCCTATTAAGGGGGTTAAATACAGCTCAAGATAAACTAAATGGGCTCTGGACTTGCAAAATTCCTTCCTCTGCACAGAGCTGGAGTTCTCCACAGTCAATCAGTTTCACAGAAGGCTCAGAGAAGGTATGGTTCTTTCCAGGACATTTTGTTCACAGGTCTTAGAGGAGAAAATAGAAACCATTCTTACTGTTATGCATGGCTCTTTATCAGAGCAGCAAGGACTCCTGGCTGAGACTGAGGAGGATTGGTCTGGCAGGTTGAACCTGGAGAGCTAAAGGCCTCTGCCTATGCAGTTGGGCCAATCCCTGTGCAATTGCTCTTCCAGGCAGATTTTTGGGTGAGAAAGTGATCTCAAAGGATACAGTGGTTTGCTGGGTGTAGAACACAGCCTTGGAGATGCTGATAACACTCCTAGCATATGCCTGGGCATAGTGTTAACCGTTCCCAGTGACCCTCTGCCTAGAGTAGGTTACAGTACAAAAGAGCGTAGGTGGGGTGGGGAAGAGTTGCCCAAATGCCCTGCCGTGATTAGCCAACAAGCCAGCATTTGTGCTCAGGAGCTGCCCTCCGGCTAGGAACTGAAGACAGAACCGAACCATTCAGCTACAGTAGGAAGAATGTGCCATGTGCACAAGATTGGACCCCAGCCAGGGGCATCCAGAGCTTTACCGCGAATGTGACGGACTCACCCCTTCCACAGACACTCGAAATCAGGTTACTGAACTCTTCTGCTTATTTCCAGAGACAGCGTTTGGGAGATTTTGAGAGCCTGAACTAGAAGGAAGACAGCCTGCAGCACAGTGCCCGCATCTTCATCAGTTGTGCAACCCAGAGCCAACTGTTCCTAAGCTTTGATTTTCCAAAGAAAAATTAAGAGCAGACCTCAGTGGATGGGGCTGCTGCTCTGACAGGAGGGGCCTGTTTACCATGCACAAGGCCTGCTCGTGGGAAGTGAAGGTAGGAGGCTAGGAAATTCCAGGTCATTCTCAGCTACATAGGCACCTTGAACCAGTCTGGTTCTGAAACAAAAAATCTAAAAGAGACTAAAACAAAACAAAAGGAAAGATCAGAGCTTAAAAGCACATGAAACCATATATTTGCAATCAGATGTAAAAAAATTAATCAAATAACTAAAAAAAACCTCATCTATTCATTGTTATTTTGTGAGAGTAGTGAAGGAGAGGTATTAGGGAACTGAGGGGTATGGCTCTCATCTGCATCAGCTTGAATACAGGAGTTTAGAACTCACAGGGAGAAATCTATCGTTAGTACAGGGTTGGTTTGCAGATCATCACGTCTGGAGAATTCTCTCAAATAGAATTGATTAGTTTAAACTTTGATTAAAGAAGCAAATTAATAACTCTGATCTCCTGAAAGAGAATATTATAAGCTATTTAACATTGTGTGGTAAACACAGTCTTTATATTAAATGCCGATATATCCTTGTGTTTCGTTCATTACAGAAGCAACTGGGTTCTGTATTCAGAGAACAAGACGGACAGATAGTACGGAAATAATAATAAGTCACAGTGGAGAGTGTTGTCTAGAAGGAGAATTTTACCAGCTTTGAACAGGAAAAAGACAAAGAAGAACACTCTAGTGAACTGAGAGTATACATTTATCCTGTCATCTATAGAGAATGAACCAAAAGACACTAAAGAATGACTGGAACACAAATCAGAACTCCAGTGTCTATCACGAGCCAATAGGAAAATGAGGAAAGTTTCCAGAACATTCCCACGCCGAAACTACCAGAATTTGTTTTTCTAGGATTGACCCAGAAGACTGACTGAGAAGCCTTGTGTCTTTCAACATAGTACATGAGGAGTGTGCTAGTAATCGCTAGAAGGCTGGCCTTTTTCAAGAAACCCCAAGAAGTTAGCTCTCCAAGCGGGTCTTATGATAGAAAGACGTTAGACAATTGGAAGACCTTTGCCAAAAGCCAGGGCATTTGCTCAATGGGAGTTCTCTTAATGGATTGTGTTTCACCCTTCCTTCTTTCTCAGAGAACGCCTTGTGAGGAGACAGAGAACAATGATGGAGCCCTGACGTGTCAGTCACGGGGCTCAATGTCAGTAGTTACAGGTGGATGTTGTGACCCTGTGTGTTGAAGTAAGCATATCATGGAGGAAAGGCTTTTCCAGAGGGAAGAGACGAGGGGAAGGACGCCAAGCAGAGGACACCAAAGTTGCTGTGGAGATTGGGTCAGCTGAGCTGAGTAGCAGCTGGTGGAGCATGGTGCTTGGAGCAGAAAAAGCAAAGAGTGAGCACAGGTGAGAAAACATTGTAGAACCACTGGAGGCCTGGGATGGAAGGCATTCCTCGGAGAACACCAAGGAAAATGCCAAAGGACACGACAATCCCTAAAATCCCAAGGGAAGGTTGCCTATCATTAGAGGAATTAGGACATTTCCTCCCCTTTAGCTAAATAATTTCAGGAGAACCTCCCTGTTTCCTGAAACTAGATTTTTTTTTCTAGAATATACCAGATGCATATTATGGGAGAAAGTAACAAATACCTGTTCAAACTAAGAGCACAATACCAATATTTAAAGTTAGGCTGAGATGCAAAGTGACTATGGAATACAGCAGACTCAGACTGCTCAAGGCTACCTTCAGGGATGGTCCGCACACCTCTCTTATTTTCGCATGTATAGCGATTTGAGCCTGGGGGCAGAAGGAAATGGACCAGGGGTCCAGGAAACCATAGGGAAGGCAGACTTCGCTGCTTTTGCGGCATGGTCTCGGGCTGGTCTCACTAATTATCCACGTGGACGGAGATGATGGAAGTACGTTAGCCCTCCGTGCCAGCTGCTCGCAAACAGCCTGCAGTCATAGCCCAAGTGGCAGTAAACAGTCTGTCAACCCAGTCTCTCTGTGGACGCCTACACTCCCTCAGATGCTAATGTCCTAGCCTGCCACAAATTGAACACACCTGGCTCCAAAACTGCTTCCTGCGCAGAGTTAAAAGCCCGGCAGACGTTCCCGGAGGAACACCACATATGTCTTAGTTTTTCTTCCATCCACTAAGAGAATGGTTAACCAAAAATTAAAGAAATCAAATAAAAGAGGCCCGACAAATGCCCCTAAAGTATGCCTCATTAATCATGGGTCTCCTGGGCACATATCTTTCCAAGAAATGGCAGGAATTAACTCCAGAGAAGAGTGCTTTGCAGCGAAGAAATAGGACGAGTCCCTGGCCTGCCACTCTTTGTGATTCTATGCGGTGACCCAGCTTGTTTGTTTTTACAAGAGCACACACGCACAAGTTCCAATCCTGTTTTAGAGCGAACACAGAGATATTAATTAGTATTGTCATTGGAATAGTTAGCGAATTTTCTGGTTGAATAATCTTTGGGAAGCTATATTGGCAATTAAAGAAATCATAGTTAAGTAAACACAGAGAAGTAAAAATAAGAGAGAGAAGGCAGGATACAAAGAACCTATTCCCTGGCCCCTGCCTGACATCCCCACACTTGGTTAGGAGTCAGGATCTCACCGTGTTCTCTCCCTAGAGTATCCTTCTACTAAAACTCACCCTGATTGTTGACCTTTCTCCGTGGGCCTGTGAACAGCTTTCTTTGTAAGGGTATATTCCATGCTTCAGCCTAAGGCGACCCAATTTCCTCTATTTGGTTTTTCAAGCTATACTGAGCACATACTTATCATAGTATGTAGATACTAAGTACTTGGCTGCCTCCCTTGATAGCCTGGGCGCTAGGCAAGGATAGTGATCTCTTTCTGGTTTGTTTTTGCTCCTCCAGTGTCTATCACAACGCTGAGCACACAGGAGGTTCTTGATCAGTACTCGGAGGGCTCTTCAGTCTCATGGGACTTCTTCATCATTTCACCCTGGGAGGCCCACAAAGCCTCCTAGTCATCAAGGTTTACAAGCTAAGTATTTGTGTCACTACCTCTTACTTAGTAGGACCTGACCTTTTCTGCAAATTTGACCCATCAATCAAGATCTCGCTTAACCACAGCTTTCAGTGTCCTTTTCCTGCTACGCAGTTTTCCGTGTCCTCTTTGGGAATGTAATTTCCTAGTTCTTGTGCTATGCTCTATGCCATTCAATTTATGCTTGCCATCCCTTTGACTTGATGTGTAGTGGCTGGTGAGGACTAGGAAAAAATTACACCTTTGAGAGGTAATTTTGATTTTTCTCAGATTATTGAAAATTATATCCTAGCTTGTCTGCCAAATGCTAGTTTTGTTAGTTTGCCAGACAAACACAATGGGCTACTTGCAGCCTGAAAAGACGCCATAGAAATCATTTTCTTCATTTGGGGGGTTGGAAGTTGAAGTTCAGGGTGTCAGCATCTCTGCTTTATCTGAGACCTTTCTCTTTACTTTTCTCTCATGACATCTCACTATGGGCTCACATGGCTCTCCCTCTGCACATCACCACCTTGTGCCTCTTTACATACTAACCAGCTTAGCCTAAAGACTTTGTTTTTATTGAATTAACCAAAAACAGATGCGATGACATTCTGGGACAGTGAAGGTCAAAGAGCAAGCACGAACTTGTATAAGAACATAATGCAGACACTTCTCCTATTAACTTGGAGCTCAATGCTTATGTTTCAAATCACCCATTAGAAGGAAATATCAAGCTCCTTAGGATCAGGAACACTACGCTTGTTGAAGCAAGGTCCACCAGAGCCACAGTACAGACTATTCACGGAAAACCTTCCACCCTGCAGAACCTGGTCATACCCCATAGGCTCAGAGGAGACCAGGGAGTCAGGATTGTAAAGGGATGTAAAGAAGAATAAGACCTGCTCTATGCTTATGACAGACCCTACATGGGATGCAAATGCATCATTTCTTCCTAAAATGGAGGGCTGACTTGGGTGATGTGAGCGATTATTGGTGTCAAAGGTGG